>NC_139429.1:2430000-3152500 GCF_905368555.1 Meleagris gallopavo
TATGAAATCTGTTGAAGCCAAAAGCTCAGAAGGTTTCAGAGACATTTATATCAATAACGGGACTACCCGGAGTTAATGGTTAACACTAATGAAAAGGAGATAATGAGTTTAAGCCAATCTCTAATGACTGCATTGGGCTGAATCTAAGTTGTGGAGTTTAGCCAGCAATTTCAGCCCGAGAAAAGAAGCTTTAATTTGCACAGAAGTTGCAAGTCACACTCAGCATGGGTTACCCAGGGCTCTCCCACCTCCAGTGCCCCTGCCTGGGACTCAGAGTCCAGCTCTGCTCTGTTCACTGCCCTCACATTTCTGCACCTCCCTGGGAAACATCTGCACCGTTTGGTCACATAACAACCACCAGCACGTAGTAATCAGCCTGGATGCAGCTCTCAGTGCTTCTGATTTCTGGTTACAACTCATCTATATTCCTTACCCCTGACTTACCCACACAGCAGAACACCACTGCTCTATTTTTCCTGGGAATTGTTGCTTTATCTGTAGTCTCTCGCTATCATGATTATTATTGATATCAAAAGCGGTGTCCAGAAACCTGAAATGAGAGCCAAACCTCAATAAGCACATGCTGTAAGACACTCCTCATCCCAGGAAAGGGCTCGAGCACACAGCACAGACACTACAGGAAGAGAGATTTGCAGATAGCCACAAGGTCACCCAGAGAGTCTGCAGCAGTCAGGAAAAAAGCAATGCTGAGACATCCCCGTCCATCAGCCTCACCCAAAGGCCACCCCTCCTCCTTTCCTTCATGACACCTTTGGCTGAAAAAGCAACTATGCCTGTTCTGCACATCCTATGTTGATGACCAAGCTGGGCCGACAACACCTTCCTGCTTAAAATCTGAGGTCTGGGCGTACATGTCACAAAGACAGAAGCTTTTACTTTCTAACATTACCACAGCATCATCTTCCCTTTGCTTCCCACCACATCTTTCACGCCTGGCAAGGACCTTTGCATGTGACAGCCCTTCTGCTGAAGACAACATTAAGGCCATCATATTAAGGCCAGTTAATTAAGGCAAGATCCCCCAGTGGGTTCTTCTTCAACAGACCAAGAGAGGGACAGATTCCTTCCAAGCATAGCTCCAAAAGCAGGAGCCTCCCATTGCCTACTGACACAACATGGGACTTCTACCCAACTAACATATGGAAAACCCTCCTGAAGTTCTGTATCACGAAGCAAAAAAGAGCAGAATGGCACTTCTCTACCCAAACACACTGCAAAACACTCTGCGCATCCGTCCTGGACATCAACAGCTGCAATGATCACTATAAAAGGTTTGAACATAGCAGAATGTTCCTTACTCAGGAGTGTAACCTGCTTGTTATTAAGTGCTATATAATGCCGAGCTCCTGCTGTAAAAGGCTCTTCAGAAATGACAACATAAAGAATAATGGTCTCCAAGCAGGACTCAGGTGAAACTTGACAGTTAAAGCCAGGAGAATTTTATATCAAAATCCCGCAAGTTTCACAGGAATGTAACACAAAGCCATAAATCACTGTGGCTTTGCTTACAAGGTTGGCGGAACACGGGAAATATAAAACCCCAAAACTTTTGATGAACATCCCACGTCCCCAGCTGGTGACGTGGTCCTGTGCCACCAGCACAGTTTTCCAGACCATATTTACCAACATGTCCTCAAATTGAGTAACAAGTGCAAGATAAATACCACTCAAAATAGGGATATAGTCCCGGCCTAAAAAAGCTGAAGCCTTTGGATGGCACAATGAGGATATTTCTTTTGATACAGAAGGAGTTAAATGCCTGGATGCTGTTAGAGGACAACACTCCACCCTCAGCCTCTGTTGCCCTAATCTCTCTGCCCAAAGCAACCACAGAACAATTCCTCACAACCATTTCATGGGCTTCACCATGAAGTGGATAGCAAATACTGAATCAACACGATAGGAACCAGCCCAGAACAGAACAGAGCCACTGCAGGTGCTCAAAGATGGGACAAGAGGAACTGAAGTTGTGCCAGTGGAGGATCCAGGTTGGATATTGCACTTTCCAGCTGTCACCTGCCTGGTCACCTCTCTGAACTCAATGCTGCATGGCCCAGTGCCCTACAGCCCAACCCTTGCTATTCATTTCATGGAACGTGCATGCTAGCAAACCGCGTTTAACACGAGGATCAAGTCAGAGAGGAGCTTTAGTGGTTTCATTTAGGCCGTGTTGCTTCCTCTCACCATGGGTTATCGATCTCTGCAGGGAAGAGTCAGCAGCCATAGCTGACACACCGTCCCTCAGCCAGGGGTAATATATGACCCTGTTGGGAGCTGCCGTTAACTGATGAACCCATCTGGCAGGGGAGCCGCAAAAGTGATTGATTCACTCTCCATCCTGGTACTTAGACTTTCCACCCTCAACAGGCCACGAAGCCTCATTCATCATCTTCATCAATCAAATGGGTAAATATCATTAAATCTGCAGGCCACAGGCAGCATCATTTATATATTTTTTTTTTGTTTTTATTTTTTGTTTCCAAAGTTTTCCAGCTCCTCTCCCCGCACTCCTTTCTATGAGGCAGTGCTTCCTCCTGCCTGGGCTTCAGTGAGGCGAAATGGAGAAGCTGAGCCCTGATAAGATCAGACATCAGAGGGCTTTTGGCTCCTTATCTCTCCCGGGCCCCAGGAGGAGCTCAGAGGGTCAGAACATTTCTAATGCATCCCAACACCAGGCTTTATGCAGCATCGGAGCCATCTGGTGTGCTGCAGCTCATGATGTTGCATGCTGCTGAATGGACTGGGGTAGCATGGTGAGGTTGCAGTTGGACTTGATGATCTTTAAGTCTTTTCCAACCTGAGCAAATCTATGATTTTCTGACTCTATGACTAAAAGAGTTTTGTTCCAAGACTGACACGGGTTACCACGATGAAACACACTCAAATGCCACCACAGTTGAGCAACACAAATTTGACATCAGTAGGTGAAACTCAGCAGAGCAGCCACGATCGCTCTACGCTGTTCATCTGACAATTCCCCAGGGACAAAGCTCCACTCTATGACACTCCTGAGGTCCCTCTGCAAGCACAGACAGGACAAATTCCTTTATAGCACGAGCAGCTCACACACAGAGCTCTCACCAGCAGACCTGAGCTTGGATGCTGCTAATGAAAGCTCAGGAAAGTGGCAGGAGAAGTTGTTTGAGGTGCCTGGGCAGGGCCAGCTGGTTACGGTACCTGGTGTTACAGCTACTTGCACTTTATCACAGCTGTTTATTGAGTCTGTGACTCATATCTCAACGCACTTTATAGAAGTCTCTTATCACAGATTAACTAGCATGAAGCATGGAGCCCGTCCAACAGCACACACCAGCATCGCAAAGCAGAATACGTGCAGAATGAGGACACAAAACACAAGAAAAGGCACAGACAGGTTGGAAAGCACCCTGCAGAGAGCTGGTGTGGTCATCACAGGAAGCTCCCTCCCACCACAGACCCACGCCAGTGCTCCATTCACGCAGCCAAAGATGGATGGACAGACCATGGCTGCAGACAGAAGATGTTCCAACCTGACTCAGGGAAATTTCCAGCAACTTCAGAAAGGCCTCGAAGGAAAATCCCAGCCCAGCACAACTGAGAGCCACGCAAAGGAACAGACACAGCAGCCAGCCCATAATTAAATCACGGAGGCAAGGCTGGAAGAGCCAAATGAGATCTCCACCTGCCATTACTTTGGAGCAGAGAGAAGGCCAGGAATGCCGAAGGAGGGCCAGCAATGCAGCGATGGATGGGCAGGCAAATCATTTTATTAGCCTTAATTGCCGTTTCAATACCGTACTCATGTCTCCACATAAGCCTTCATTTTGTGCAAAGTTGTCAGTTCATGTCCTGAATGGGCCAGGCTTGTTATCAGCAAGCCTTTTACAGCCCCTGGGCTGTGCATTAATTAAAAAGGCTTTGTGCAAAGGCTCATTCATTAGCACACTGCTCCTTTAATCACTGCCTCTTCAGCCACCAGGACAATCTATAAATCTCCTCAAATATGAAATAATGAAGTGGAATGGTTCAATTTATTACCATGTAATAAGTCAGGATAATGTGGGGGTGGACAGGGTGGTGCTGGAACTGCCTCCTTGCCCAGTTCTCCCATCTCATTACTGACAACAACCACGAAAGAGATGAGCAGAAAGGACAGGGGCACAGAGGCGAGCACATGGGACAGGAGCCCTCCCACCTCCTGCCTTCCCCCCAGCAGATTGAGGTGGAAGAAGTGAGCAGGACACAGCTTCTCCTCTTGGGGTCATTTCCCAGCAGCTGGGCTCTTGAGTGGAGTTGCCCAATAAAATACATTTTGGGCTCATTATGAAGGGAGAGGAGTGAAAATGAGCCTTGGCCTTTCCTACATGCGTGGAGGATGCTGAGCCAAACACGAATTTCTCTCTCGGTGGAAATTCGGGACTCAAGACGCCAAGGGAAGAAACAGAACTTACAGCTCTTTGAGAAAAACAGCCACATTTTCCAAAGAAAGCACGAAACGAAAACTGCCCATACAGAAGTTAACAAAAGCTAATTACGCTCCTGAATAAAAGAGAGAAGCGTTTGAAAGGAGGATTTGTAAAGATGCTGAAAAAACACCTAACAGAAAACATCCAACACTCCTGCAATTTGCTACTTTCTTTTCCTGGTTCTCCTTATTCAGTTGTAAAAAGTCATGAATTTTTATGCACTAACAGTTATATAATTAATGCGTCCGTTAATACAATTAATGCTGCAAGTTGATTTATCCCAGTCAAAATTTATTCACAGGAAAGTCAGCTGTGATAAATTGGCAGCATGAAAAAGAAATCAAATCATCAAAATATCACATTCCAACGGGTTCTTTAAAACTGAAATCTCTTCCAAGGTCTCTCCTCTTCTTAAATATCTTCGTTAGCATCACTCAGGATTTCTTTTTTCCAGATAAAATGTGGAACGTGTAAGCCATTAACGTTAATATTTTCACTGACCCTGTCTCATTCTGTAGGGTGGGGATGACTCAGCCCACCAAAACATCCGTGGTTTTGATGTTACACTCCCGTTCATTATCAGAAGTGCATGCAAAATGCTGTTACAAGATAGGAAAATTATTTCTTTTCCTCGTGTTACCAAGGGCTGAATGTGCACACTGTTCAAACCTACAGCTCTTTAATACTATCAATCTGCTAAGTGCTAATTTGTCAACACGGGATCTTTCATCTCCAGGCTTCCCAAAACACTTCATTTGCTCAAGGGTCACTTGTCCCACCACATTAAGTCTTCCCATCATCCACACAATGCCTAGAAGAGGAATTTGGGGTTCTGCCACCCCCCCCAAGGAGGGCTACTCCATGAGATGTGCGACTAATTACTACTCAAGTCAACAATTAACCCTGTCCCTGGCTAATCCATGAGTTTCAAGGAGCTTTAGAGAGGGAACAGCATGCCAGGGTCCTTACCATCAGAAAACTCTATTATGCAGATCTTCAAAAAAGCTCATTACTACAAAGCTATGAGCATTCAATCCCATTAATAAAACACATCAGTATATAATTATAATATTAGGCACTTAAATTGCAGTTTTCATCTGCAGCTCTCGAAGTGTTTTTACCATAGTAAATTAAGTCCCCCTAATTTGGGCTGGCCCGAGTTTTCCATTTGAAGCTCCTTCTTCAAGGAGGATTTGATTTTGTGCTAAAAAAAAAAAAAAAAAAAGCAAAAAAAAACCACACAAAAGGAAATAAGCATCTTGAAGAGGAACATTTCCTTCTGAGGAGGTGTACAAATAAAGGAAATCCACCCCAAACCCATCACAACCATGGGGATGAGGAGGCAGAATGCTGCCAGAATGGGAATCGCCACTCATCAAGCAACTTCTGCAGTAGCAGCAATACATATGTGTATATATATATATATATATATATTATTTATTTTACTTCAACCTGTTGAGCACAGAGACCCAACCTTCCTACCACCAGCTTTTATTCGTGGCAATCAAGTTGCCCTCTCCTCCCTGGGATCATAGAATCACTCAGGGTGGAAAGAGATCTCTACGATCCTGACCCAATTCTCCCCAATACCCAACCTGAATCCACCCCGGTGCAACTTAAAACCAAATTTGCATCCTGAATTCGAGCACAGCACAGAGCCACGCTCACCACAACCTGATGACATTGGTCAGCACTGCCTGTGATGAGATGGAGGATGACAGCAACTCCTCCAGAGCCGCGCTGTGGTCCAGGCAGGAACAAACACTCTTCCAGCAGTCAGCATAGCTGAGTAAATCAGACATGACAATAAAAGTATCCAGGAAATTCAGTGTCTGGGAGGCAGCACACCAGGCATACCAGGTTCAGCTTTAATTTGTGAGCAGACCCGCGCGCTCAGGAGGTTATCGCATAAATGCCAGTGTAAATGATATCACCATGGGCACCAAACAGGATGCTTGCTCACGGTCCTGTCAACCAGCACACGCTGATCTTTGGTAATTCCAGCTATTAAAAACAACTCTGAGAGAAATCAGACCTCATTTTGCAGACGGCACAAGGGGTCTCAATGACTTCTTGAAGTTTTCCCAGATTCAGCTTATCAGACGATGGTTTCTATACGTTCAGCTGCTGCACTGCCTCCAGATTTATTAAGCTCACAATAAGGGAGAAAGGATGGCTTTTCAGTTTTCCTTAGAGACCACGTAGGAGAAAGGGAAGCTTCTCACACATCACTCCAAGCTACAATTAAGGCAACTATAGGGCATTCAGTCCCTGTGGTTGGAACAGAAGAGCTTCCACAGCCCTTTTCCACCACCAGCCACTCATGGCACCATGGTATTGCTGGGCTCCTCTCAGGGCTCAGCACTGCCCCAGCTGTGAGATGGGAATGGATTCTCTCTGTCACAGGTAAGAGGATTTAACAGTGCTCATCACAGACCACTGCATATGCTCCATGCAATGTCTAGGTGAAACTCTATTAAATCCACCCAGATTTCACAAGCCAGGAGAAAGAAGAAGAATCTACACACCAGGGAGAAGAGGGGTGCTCGGGGCTCCGGAGATTTTTCTTTTGGCACTTATTGTCTTCTAAATTCTGCAATCTGTACAATATCTATGTTTGTAATCACTCGAAAATTTTCAATTAAATGTAAAAAACCAGAAACAAGTAAATCTATTCTCTCTTTTGACTGTTTTATTGATTGAAATGGATGTCTGAGCTGCGACCACTGAACCATGAAAAGCAATCCGTCTTAGATGGGTAAGAGATCGTTAGGAAATCGTTGTGCTGAGGCAAGAAAAACAGTGCATGTGCAGCACACACCTGCAGTGCACACACAGTGCACAGATGCACTCACGTTACTGCACAACAAGCCACCTACAGTGATAAATTATATATACACGCGTAGGAATATGAAGTTTGAGGAACGTGGTGAGGCACTGGAACAGGTTGCCCAAGGAGGCTGTGGATGCCCCAACCCTGCAGGCATTCAAGGCCAGGCTGGATGTGGCTCTGGGCAGCCTGGGCTGCTGGTTGGTGACCTGCACACAGCAGGGGGTTGGAACTGGATGAGCACTGTGGTCCTTTTCAACCCAGGCCATTCTGTGATTCTGTGAATGTGAGGTGTTGCCCATCATAACATTTCTAGTCTACTTCCTACTTCCACCTGCAGCCCTATCCCCAGGGAGGAGCAGAGGGCATTGCATGGCTCCCAACATCACCAGATCTGCAGGCAAAGGAGGGAAGGAACAGCCCACGTGAAGCTGCTGCCTCCCCTCAGCATCCCCAAACTGCAACAGAGACATGGAACATTGACTGATAACAGATTCAGGAACAGATGGATGACGCTTTAGTCTGCACTGACAATGCTTTCCTTTTTAAGCAAGGCTATCCTAATATCAACTCCACTTCTAAGCACCTCAAGTTCAAGCTTAAATTAGCTAAATATATATATTTTAAACTGTAGCCCAACCCACGTGCTGTGAATCTCGGAGAGTTCAGTTCAGCAAAATGGATATTAGCAAAAATTTCTCAGAAAGAGTAGTAAGCTGTTGGCACAGCTGCCCAGGGCTCAGTGGGGTCACCATCCCAGGGGGGGGTTCACAACCACGGGGATGGGACACTGAGGGACGTGGGCGGTGGGCACAGCGAGGTGGGCTGGGGGACCTGGGAGGTCTTTTCCAACCTGAATGGCTCTATGAAAACCACACGTGCTCAAGCCAGCCCCTGCAGAAAGGGCAGCCTTGGCAAGTCATGCTGCAGAGCACAGCTGTGGGAAAGGCTCCCCTAACAGCCACAGGGCAGACACAGACCCAAACCCCTTCCAAAAGCTGCTTTCCACCTGGTTTCCTCCACCAACAGCCAGGACAGGGCCCCCAGTATCTTCCTCCCACCAGCACAGCCCAGAGGAGGCACGGAACGTGTTAGCCTCTCCCTGAGCCTTTAATATACTTTCTCTAATTAAGCTGTTCAATTCGCCAGCTTAAATAGCTGCCAATAGCTGCTACAAATTGATTTATCTTTTGATGAAGGTAAAATTTGCTGGAAAAATGAGAGGCAAACAACGTATGGGTTTGGAGGGATTAAATTACTTTGTATTGTGTTACGATTCAAACATATTCTGGAGACAGGATGAGTCT
This sequence comes from Meleagris gallopavo, assembly GCF_905368555.1. Classification (NCBI taxonomy): domain Eukaryota; kingdom Metazoa; phylum Chordata; class Aves; order Galliformes; family Phasianidae; genus Meleagris; species Meleagris gallopavo. The sequence continues at coordinate 2,438,604 of NC_139429.1, forward strand.
TTTGCAAGTAAATTGTTTTTATACCATACATTCATTTCTATGTAAACAGAAGTACTCTAATTTACACATCCACCTACAATACCTGCTAGATAACAGAAGTGTATAATTAAACGCCAGATGAGATCCTGAGCTCTCCACGGGCATGCACACAAATAAAAAGCAATCCTCCTGGAATCCATCTCGGGATTTAAAAAAAAAAAATAATGAAAGAAGTCATCTGAAAGGCACACACGATCCATCTGTAATAGATGTGCCCTCCTGCAATCCCGATGCAAAGGGACGAGAGTGGTCAGGGCTGGAAAACTGCACCTGCATTCCTCAGCCATTGCAGTCTGAGAGCTGCAACCCACTCAGCATCACCAGCTTGGAGAGCTCACCACCTGCACTTCACTGTTTTATTATTGCTTTTTAAACCTCATCAGTCAGAGCTACAAGGTGAAGAGGGATAAATATTTAGAGTGAATCACAGGCAGCCTGACAAGAGTGAGGAACGGTAGCCAGCGCTGGGTCATTTGTGTGAGCCCAAAGGAGCAGCCTCCCTTTAAGCAGTCTCCCTGTGGGATGGGACACGATAACAGAGGTAAGGAGGGAGGAGAAGCCGCCCTTAGCAGCCCCAATATCTGCAGCACACAGTGCTGTGAGCAGCAGTGTCCATGCAAATACACATCACCACTCCGTTCCCAGCAAAGCCAGGCCTGCAGTGCAAATTAAACGAGGCTGTGTGCTTGCTCACTCAAAACCACCTTCAGATTGTCCCTGACATCGGCTCTTCCAAAGGCTGAGCTACAAAGAGGTCGGTGCAAAGGACGCAGCAACAGCCAAAGGGGTTTCGCTTTTATTAACTGTGATTTCGGGCATCCACTTTATATGCTATTTCAGACATAGGCATTTTCTACACAAACACATGGCTGACATCTGAGAGTGGATAATTTGCCCAGACAGGCAGTAAATATATCCCATCTCATGCTTCTTCCTAGAATAATTTGCTTTCTGGTGTCACCTGCCATGTAAATCATCACCTTGGAATTCATCCTAAATAACATTTCAAACTGCTTTGGACCAACCAGAATAAAAGAAGGTCCCATCACCCTCCCTGATTAGCGATGCTTCTTTCCCAACCAGTATTCTGAATTTATCACAGCAAAGACATCTCCTGAATTCATGGCTTGCCTGTTGAGTTTCCAGCTCTTAGATTTAGTGGAATCGTAGATTTTCTTCTAGCTATACAAAAGCCATTTACATCAATTTTTGTGCTACATCGAGAGCCCTCACTCTGCAAACCTACTTCTCCCTGTGTGAGTATTGGATAACCACCCACCATGTGGTCACTGCACCCAACATGTTAAAGCCAGACTGGAAAACGTGCCCAGCATTCCTTCTGCTGCCATTTTGGTTTGGAGGGAAGACCTCCAGGCAAGCCAAGGATTGGGGTTGATAAAGATAGGATGAGGAACAGGTTGACATCTCATATCCTCATCCATAGGGATGCGGTCCTGGGGGCTCCCCCAGCACAGCGCATCCCCATCCTGTGCTCAAAACACTGGAGGATCTGTCTTCTGTTGCTCAGCTGTCTCCCTTAATCCTTCCCTCAGTCATTATTCAATATTTGGTTTTGTGACTACATTATTTAACTTGGCAGAGCGTTTTGGGATGCGGCGTGCATGAAAGGCTCCGTTTTAAGAACGGTTCAGGGGGGGCAACGAGGGGAGTGACAACAAAGGGGAAAGCAAAGCTTCACCCATCAGAAACCTCTCCGGGGGAAGCAGGCTGCAGCCACAAACCCATCAGCTGAGGGAATAAATCAGCAAAGCCGACTCCGATGACGGTAATTTTGTGACGCAGAAAATTGATTCGTACTTTACAATCAACAAGCATCTTCCTCCATAATGTATGCTCGGCATTTTAGCATAATTATTTGCGCAACAGTTTTAACATTTGCAGCCTTCCCCGGCTGTCAACCTGGAAGTAAAGAAATAAAATTTTAAAACACTCTTCTTCAAAGACAGGATTAAAGGGGGAAGAAAAAAAAAAATAAAATCAATCTCCGAGCAACCTTCTTTGTATTTTGTTGTGACAAGACTGAATTCAAACAGCCTGTGAAGTCAAAACAACAGGAGAAATATCAATACACATTAATTTAATCAAGAAATGCTATTGCAGGCCCAACTCAACGTTCTCTGCACCGTGGATTCCGAGGGAGCCGGGCACCCCATCGTGTCCCAGAGCATCGAGTCTCCTCTCCATCTGCATGCATTTGTCACATCCACTTACGCACACAAATCTACATTCCCAGCAGAGCGCGGCTCCGCTATCGCATCTTCATCTCTCCTCCTCATTCCTGCCCAACCCTATTGACCAGCAGAGAGCAAAGCCTGCTTCCAAAGGACAGCTGGATGAAAGGGTAAACACGTTAATGAAAACCATCCATGCCACACTTGACTTCGTCAAACCCAGAGCGACGCTTTGAAACAAGAATCTCATTAAGGAAGGCCGAGTTGAAAGGATAAGCCCCAGCATACCAAACGCAGGAATCAGACGTACTTGACCTTTCAAATGAATGTACATTTTTCTGACTGACTGTTCATGTCAGGGTAATTCAAACAGGCACCTGATAATCCTCTTAGAAGACTGAAATTTGGGTACTGGATGGAGTACAACGCAGTGCTGGCTGTTGGTGGTCTCATCTCTTAGCCTTGGCCCCCAGTTTCCCAACACACCTTCAAGTTCCCTTCCCTCCCTGGGTTTTCCTTCCTCCCACGTGTCCAGAAGACACTTCAAGCCTGGGATTCATTACCAAGACAGCTGATTTCTGTTTTCCCTCTTGCACTCCTCATGCTCTGATGCAATCAGATGGATGCAAAGATCTATTGCCTCAAAAGCACCACAGCCACACATTCGCTAAGTGGAAGATTGGCCACTCAGCTAGCATCAGCAGGAGAGGAAGCAGGCTGCTGGGGAGCCGTGTTTCTGACACTTAATTAAGCCTCCTCTGCAACCACTTTTTCACCCACAGAATTGAGGGTGAGAGCTGTATTGTTTATTTATTTAACAGTTGGACTTGTAACGAGCTGTCATCTCCACCCCATGCCTGCAGCTTCCTCCAGAGCAGAGATCTGACAGCTGGAGCAGCTCCTCCTGCCATGCTGGCCCATGGGGAGAGTAACAAAAAAGTTCAAAGTCCCTATTTCCTCATCAGAGGGTGCTAATTACCACCCAAAGGCAATGCTAAGCAAACACAGACAGCAGCTCCAGGATTTCTTCACGGAGAGATCATCAGAATGAGATTGATGCTCTGCATGTCTTCCTGGAGCTCCTCCCCTTTATGAGTTTTGGCATCTGAGACCCTGGTGAGACCTCGCTGCCTCGCTCTACTGTGGAGCTTCCATCACCCCCCCAGGCTTCATTTACCACATCCATTAAGAAAAGGCATAACAGTACCAGGCCTTGAGGTCCCACACCCTGCAGAGCCCATTTTCCTATCAGCACTGCCTTCCTCAGGGAAGAGGAGCCATTTGGTATTTATGGCCTGAATCCACAACCATGCATAGCAACAGACTGCTCAGTGTCTGATACTGAGAGGTTTTTTGTTTTTTTTTCCCTCTGAGCAACACCAAAAGAAAAAAAAAAAAAGTGAAGTCCAACAGCATTTTCCAAGCTGGAAATACATCAGTCTGGTCTAGTAAAGTTAACCCAAGCCATGCAGGGTGCTCACACCCACATTGCTGTTTCCAAGCACACTGCTGGCTCCTGCTTGTGCCACCTGGGGCTCTCAGCCATTGCCATGCAAGACAGGTAGCGCACGGCTGCGCATCCTCCAGCAAGATCTCCCCTTCCTCCTCCCCCATGAGCTCCCCTGCATGTAATATTAATTGGCTAATATTTGTTTAGATCATTCCTGACACTTTGCCTTTTGGTTTCCACTGCAGCGCATCAGCGGTTGGGCTGCTGGAGGAGCAAAGCCTTTGCTGGGGGAGCTGTGCCCAACCTGGGATCAGGGGGCTGCAGAGGAGCTGCTCTCAAGTCAGTCCCCACACCCACAGGGCAGTCGGCAGAGAGATCCCATGGAAACATCAATAACAGAAGAAAAACCAGCTCATACAACAAGGCAAGGGGCTCAAACAAAGCACCCAGATGGCACTATTTCCAAGTGTCCGCCACTGCAGCATCTGGGCTCCAATCCTGGAAGTATTTCCATGTAACAACCAATGGATGTAGAAGCCATCTGAGAAGACTTCCAGCCTAGCAAGCAGCTCACAGTATGCGCAGTGCCACCACAGGATGCAAGTCTCCCTCTGCACCCCTCCCTGAGCCCCACAGCACCCCCAAACCCTGAGCTCCCTGCAGACACACCGTCAAGCAGTGGCTCACATACATGTCCTCCTCATGTCATACCCCTCCTCTCACCTCCTCCTGACAGCTCACGAACTTTGTCAGCTAAATTCGTCGTAATCAAACCATGAAATTGCACATTTACCTCTGTCAACAAACAAAGGCTTGGCAGGGAGCCGGCTCTGCTGGGGGCTGCCATGCAGATGGCACAGCCCTCAGATGGACACTGTGCCGTGCTCAGTGCCCTCGTACAGTGCAACGACACAGAGCTCTGTATCACATCTGTGAACATCACAGCATCCCCAGAATCACGGTGTACACACCACGCTCTTAGCACCCCCAGCATCCCTCCTTTTTGTGCCCAACACCAACACAGAGCCACGCAGCAGTGCAAAGCCTCAACAGCTCCAAAACCCCTTGGAAAAACCACACTCCCACTCCCTGGCTGGCAGCATCCAGGGTGGCTGGGAGAGCTCTCGTTAAGTTAATGGAGTGCTAATTCACTGGCAGACCAAGAGGAGGGATCGGATGCTCTGCCTCATTTGCTCGGTGGAATCGGGCTCAGGAAATGGGGTGGGCAGCAGAGGATGCTGTGCAGCTGGATGGGGTGCAGAGGGGTCACCTGGGGATACATGAGGCTGCACAAAACTTTTTAAGAGCGTTAAGAATTCCCAGTGCAAACAGTGTGGGATCAAAGCAATGTCCCTGAACAGGCTGCATTTGAGGCAACCAAATGGGAACAACCCCACTGGTAAGGCACGGGGAGCACTGGGCTGTAAGAACAAAGCCCTGTTCTACACTAAGGCCAACCCTGCCTTAGGTCCCCTGAAATGAGGGGAGCACAGCACCCAGCACTGCCAAAAACACAAGGCACAGAGCCACCAGAAGGTCTTCCCCACCCAAAAAGCTCCATCCCAAGAACAAAAACCACGCTTTAATAATTATAACAACTCAACACGTTATTAATGCCTATTTTCAACAAGTGTCTCCATTCCATCCATCCTTCTGTCTTTTTAATCGTAACTTTAAAGTCTTTCCAACTGCGCACTGTGAAAGGACGTTTAAAAAAAAAAAAAAGGAATTTAAAAGCTTTAAATCTAGTTCTCTGGTCTCTGACCCCCTGAAGATTCCTGCACAGCAAATAAAGTGCTTAGCCACCCTCCTTAAAAAGATTTAATCTACCCTATTTCCAGAGCTTGTATGATTAAACCCTACCTCTAATTCTGTTTTCAGAGCCACAGCTGAATCCTTGCTTAAAAGAAAATGGCACAGGCAATTCTCTGCTCTCCCTTATGTGTTTAGATACACGTGGGGGATGAGCGGGCTCCAAGCAATTCCCAGCTGGAAACAAAAACACCCTTCATTTTGCAGACATAAGACATGAGCTGTCTCCTCACGAGCAGGTTGAACATCCACGTAGGGTTCCTACTGCTCCCCAACGTCTGCAGCTCTATGGCACCTGTGGCTGCAGGAGCAGAAGAAGCCCCAAACAAGCAAGAAGAGACCCACACCTGCAAGAACGAGGGCAGGACAGAGCCAGCACCAGCCTGAAAACACACCGAGATGAGAGCACCTCTGAGTGGGCACTGGGGATTCAATCAAACCACTCACTCATGATGGAGCACTCAGACCAGCTGAGGTCCTACAGCAGGGAGCATCAGCTCGCCTGCCCAGGGTCCCCATCCCACACCAGGAGGAGATGGAGCATTAATGATGAGACAAACACTGCTGCAAGACCAACTTCACGCAATGTCACCACATCTCTCCGCTTTATGGCATGCACGGAGTTCGTTAAGAATAACGAGGTGATGCATTTATTGAAGAGCCAGGAGAAATCGACTTTCCAATGAGACACTGCACAGTGACCTTCACCTGCTAATAATCTGGAAGGAGTTCAAGGCCAGCTCTCCAATGCACCCAGCAAGTGGCAAGCATGTCCTAGGGCGAAATGGAGATAGATCTCCAAGGAGCAAAGCATTGCAAAAGACAATCAGACGGTAATTAACAGGCAAGCGTTGCAGCTCTCACCAGCATCACAAGGTTTGGTCCTGGGATTGACAGCAACACATCCCTGACACTCCTCTTGGTGAATTTGTTCTAAAACTCCATGTGAAACGACACCAAATCAAGTTCCAAACCTTCCCCATCCCCTTGTTTGATGCTGCCAAAACCTATTTATTTCTTGCAAATCTCTGCGAGCTACTGCTCATGAATAGAAATGCTTTTATCAAAAACTGTTCGCATTTTCCACTCTAAATTTTAAAAATAAGTATTTTTGGGTGGCGGGTTTGGGAGGGGGGAGGGGAGGGGGAGGTTGCCTTCTGCAAGAAAACACTGTATAATGCCCCTTCTAAGCATTTTCATTTCAAAAAGCAAAAGAAAATGTATTTTAAGAATGTCAGCTATGAGACAGGAACAAAAAGCCAATGACAGCATTCCCAGGTTTGGTTTCCAATAACTCCACCACAGATGTTCCCATGGGATCTGTCACTGCTCTGCAGAGCAGGCACAACCCTGAGCCCACACACAGCATCCCTGTGCTGGGGGCTGAGAAATCCCATCCAGTGACTGGGAGCAAGCAAAGCCAGCCAGCAAAGAGCCCCGGGTCATTTATCTTGATTTCTCTTAGCAACGCCAACGAAGGCTAGAAAACATCAGCTGCATTTTCTCTGTTTGAATTTAGTGTGAGCCATAAGCAGTGAGCAGGGCAGGGCTCTGGGGTTCCTCCAGGGACACCTTCCAACCCACCCTGCTGGGGAAGAGATGGGGCAGGGACACCCAGCACTGCTCCCATAGGGACGTGGCTGCTTTGCAACCCCCAAGCTCAGGTAACAACAGCACAGCTGGGTGTGGGATGAATCCAGTCCCAACCAGGACATGCTCCCCACACAGCCTTTTTTCAGCCACAATGCAAAAACCTGCAGCATTGCATGAATGGATGCTGTGCCTGCATTGGCTTTGGGGAGGTAACCACTGCCATCTCTACTGCAGCGCAGGGGTTGGAACTCAATGATCCCTTTCAACCCAAGCCATTCTATGCTTCCATGACGTCCTCTCAGGATTAAACACAGCCCCACAAGCCACCTGCCCCTCTGAAAGTCACTTCCATTTGGAAATCACTGCATCTGTTACATTTGGATTGCACTGAGGAAAAACTCTAACTACCCAATGCCAATCAATGCATTGTCCCCTCAGTGCTGGTAAACGTTTCCAGGCAGAAGAGAAAAAGCATCACCGGTCCCTATAACACAAGAAGATCTAAAGGGCAACGATATGTCTGGATAAATGAACAGGTAGATGTACTTTCATTAAAATCACCACATTTAAATTACTCACAGATGAGATTGAAGACATGAGGTTAAAAACTTAATTGACTAAATCAACTGAGACGCTGAGGGCTGATTACATCATTTAAAGTAAATGTGATATTGGCCATCAAGAACTGCACGATATATTATTACATATCAAAAGTCATTATTCAAGAAGCACAAACAATATCCTCCCAAATCCCCAGAGGATTTAGTAGCATTGCCCATCCCTATTTCCTGGGATTGTTTTTCTCCTTCCTCAAAGGAGCAGAGCAGGACCATGCTTATCAGCAGCACTGCACACAAAGCAGCTCCCAGAGATGCTGTACAGCAATTAAAACAATAGATGTTTTAATAGATGTGTCCTGCTGCCAGGAACCCAAGCTAGGGGAAAGGAGCAGGTACACCCCCAGGGCTGATGCTGGAGCCCTGCAGCACAGACCATGCCGTGCATCAGAGGGATGGATATCACACCCTGGATGAGCAGCAGCAGCCCAAAGCCTGCAAGTCCCTCAGAGGAGCAGCCATGTTCCATGGAAATCCAGATCAGCTTGCAAATGATTTGCTAATCCAGACTGGGAGCTCATTAGAGCCTGGGCGTTATCAATAATGGAAAGCTGCAGTGGCTCTCCAACAGGGGCTGGCGGGGCCGTGAGGAATTCACAAACCTCATTTTCCCCCCCATCTGCTCCCACCAGGAGGAAGGACCCCAAAACCCCAGACCCTAAAAGCCACACAAACACAGGCAGGGGAAGGTGGGGGGCTAACCCCATGTAGTGTTATGAACACGCAAATCAGCCCCAAAGATGGGCCCCGGGCACTCAATTACGCCGATTACATTATAATTACAAGCAGTGCCATCAAGGATTTCTCCAAAACCCACGTCTGTTTTTAAAGGCTCTGCCAAGGAGCTGCATGCAGGGCGCATTAGTATGCATGCACCATGCACACGTGGAGCGAGGTCTCCTGCGCACAGGTGGGAAGCAAAGCAAAAAGCAAAGTTCCTGTGCACCCACCCCCTCCCAGCAGCACCAGGCAATGCAATGCACCAATGCCCGGTGCTGGTGGGCAGCACAGTGTGTGCCCTGGGGTGGGGGTCAGTGCTATGCAGCAGCAGCACTGGGAGCTCTGGCACAACTGCAGCCCCACTGCAGCTCACAGAAGCAGAGCATCCCACTGGCTGTTAGGGCATTAAACACGCAGGGGTCTGCATTACCAAGCCATTTGCTGACAACAAAAAGCCAAAATACCCAACCAAATGCACCATAATTGCGGGGTTTTCAGGCACCAGGTTCTCTTGCTCTGCATTTGAGTGCTACGTTAAACCAGGCTTCAGGAGCACAAGCCAAAGCCAGCCCTACATGCTGCCCGTGCACCTCCCAAGCAGGTACACACAGCATCCTAAACCACCAGAGCAGGGTGCTGCTGCCCTGCATGATGCTGCCCTGCTCACCAGGTGCTTTCTGAAGCAGAAGTGTTAAAATTCCCTGCACGGCACAGGAGGAGCCATTCCCAGCATCCTGCTGCAGAGCAAGCTAATCCTGCCAGGTTAATTCTCCCCCTCGGTTCATTCCAGTTTATTAAAGCCAGCAGGCACCCTGCAGAGGATTCATTACCTGTGTCACTGGAAGGCAAAGCTGGGCCGTAATGAGCCTAGAAACACGGGGACGATGCTCCTGCCACCTGCCCATACTGCTGGGTTTGTCCTGGAGACCCACAGCCCCCGATCCATACCTCCACGGGCAGTGTTATAACCAACAAGAGGAGCATGCAGGTGAGTTTTACATTGCCCCCAAACCCACACGAGGCCGTTCCCACTGGGCTTTCATCAACCACCCAACCCATGCCCTGCCATGGGAGCCCACCCCACTTTTATTTCTCTGCACCAGCGATTGCTGGGATTTACTGGCAGAGGGCAAAAGGAGATGGATTTGCAGATAGGTGAGTGAGCACATAACCAGAGAGAGAGGTGGCAGCTGCTGCACTACATCTTCATCCCTTTAAATAGTTCCCAGCCTTCCCCCCACAGAGCCGGGCTAGGTTGGCTAAAAGAGATCTCTTCTAATTAATCAAGTCCTCACCATCGCCACTGAAACAGAGTCAGAGCTGGCAGATAAAATATTGCAGGAGCTAACAGAGGATGGCAGGCTTGGGTTAGCAAGGCAGAAAGCAGAGCTGGACTTCAGCTGAAGGGGCACAATTATTTCACCACCACACTATGCTTCTATTCCCAGAGCTGTCTGCTGTGCTCCAGCACCAGCCTGCCTTTCTCACAGAGGTTTTGCTCCCCCCAACCCATTTTTCACTCCAATTCCTTGGGTGGTTTTTGTTTTTTTTTTTCCCCCCCTCTCACTGAGTTGGCTGGTTAATTTGTTGCATTCCACGCTTTCCCTTCCACCAGAGAACTTAGAAATCATTGAATCACAGAATGGCCTGGGTTGAAAAGGAGCATAATGCTCATCCAGTTCCAACCCCCTGCTGTGTGCAGGGTCACCAACCAGCAGCCCAGGCTGCCCAGAGCCACATCCAGCCTGGCCTTGAATGCCTGCAGGGATGGGGCATCCACAGCCTCCTTGAGTAATTTGGATCTGGGCTGGTTTTTTCTCTTGCCTCATTTCCAAAAGCTTGTTTTTTTGTTTGTTTTTAAATATATAAAAAAGAAGAAGAGAAGGAGAAAAATAGCAAAGAATGCTAAAGGACCTGGGAGATGAAGGCAGCTGTGACCAACACTCCCATCAGGAGGGATGCAAACAGGGGTGAGGAGATGAGCACCATTTTGCTCACCCTCGTGGGGGAGCAGCAGCTTCCAAATGCACAAAAACACCCCAAAATAGGGGAAAAAACAAAACACATTACCTGGAAATCACTCATCTTTACACAAGACCGGGTTTCCCGTCGCTCCCGCAGCAGCTCCTCCCTTCAACTCACGCTCCATTTGAGCGCCTTTGCATCTCTCAGCAGCAAAACTTTGAACTCACATCAACACGCCGCCCAAAAAGCCCCCACCTGGTGCAGCCCCGCCTATTTAACAGCCGGGCATTAATTAACACCTGTGGGCAGACCAATCAGTGCAGGCAGGCAGAGCCCATGGGCCGAGCCGTGCTGCGCACCCCGCACGTGCAATCAGCTGGGGGGGGAGGGGAGGGTGATTAACAAAATTAACTGCCCAGTGGCGCTTAGCAACAGCCCGGCTAAAGCGGGCAGGGGTGAGCATTGGGTTCTCCTGTGCTGAGAGGTGCTGCATGTTGCAAACACGCGTGTCCGGGAATGCAACGTGGGCTGTGCTTTGGAGGCAGGCGGCAGCAGCAGCAGCAGAAACTGTTTGCAGAAGCAGGCTGCAGCCTGAGGCAGCTCGAGCGCTGAAGAAAGCAGAGCTGCTAAAGGAGGACCGTTATCTGCGAGAAACAGGGTGCCTAAAACCCATCTTTGCCGGTCGGCTCCTCCCGCAGCAGCGTCCGCACGCCGCGTGTGTGCGCCCTGCTCGCCCTGCGGTTCCCTCTGCCGGGATGGAGCCCTGCTGAGGTCAGCTTCAGCTAGCAAAAGTTTGAAGCGGATGAGCGGGTCCTTCTGGCCGGGAGCTGCGCTGCTCCAGCTGCTGGTGGCTCAGCGTGCAGCGCAGCTCTGCCGGAGCCCTTGGGACACCTCATCTCCCCACACCTGGAGCACTTCTGTGCCCGCTTGGATCCCCTCTGCCTCCAGACCGAGGCAGGAGCCCCGTGCCAAGCACGGAGAAGCTCCCTACCCTAATTAGTGTGCAGGTGCCATCTGCCTGCTGTCACAATTCCCCCGTGCCCACGAGCTGTGGTGTTATCCCACTGCTGCCTGGCTTGGTACCAAACACCTTTCAGGTCCTCCTGCAAACCAGGGGTCAGCAAACGCAGCAGGGCTGTGTTTTGGGTTCCCCCCCCTCTCCCTGCTCGCTGTCAGAGCATCCCAAGCACAGCCGGTCCCCAGCCCAGCTCCTATCACACCTCAGAGAGATAAAGATGGGACAAGAATTCTAAATGCTGCCACTGCTGTCTATCAGCGAGATCTGGAGTCCTTTGAAAGAAAGAGTATGATGAATGCACCCACAATCACAGGCACGGAGTGCAGGGTGACGACTTATCCTTCACCATACATACAGATTTATTAAAAATTTAAAATTGCTACATAGATCTGAAGAGCCGGGTTATTTATTTTTGCAAGGGCTGATCAATCACACGTGTCCCCAAAGGATGCCAGACCTTTAACTACTCATCTGATTATGCCTGCTGTACCCGCTCCAGCCCCGCTGCTTAATATTTTATCCGCACGGCTCTGAGGCAAAGGCGGAGTGGAGTCTGATTTCCTGGCGGAGCAGAGACCTGCCTTTGGATTTTTATCAGCTCCTACTCAAGGGCGAGAGGTGGAAGGAAAGAAATAACTTTTATTTTGCCCTCTGCCCCTCCTTTCAAAGCAACAGATTTACTTCAATCATCGCCGTTCTGAAAATATGGGCTTTTCCACTCTGAGCTCACACCCGGACTGCAAAGCATTTACAGCACAGGGAGGAGAGAGCAAAGAGGTGGGCAGAGCTGCCTTCATCCATGGGCTTTGCTGCTGGCATGGTCCCACTGTGCCCATCATCCTCCTTCCTCTGGGAGGATAAAAGTGGTCATAAGTGCTCTCGCAGCCAAACCCCCTGAAACTGCATGTCCTGACATGGGGGAAACTGAGGCATGGAAGCAGGATGGGAGATGCTGCTTACCAGTGCTCAGTGTTTAAGCCATGCTGTTTTACCCCGGTGATCTTGGCCCCGTGCTGGGGCTAATTGAATGGTGATGGCAGTGCTAAGAAGATCTGAGAAGGGAGTGAGCAGAATCCCCAAAAACGTGTAATTTTTTGCATGACTGAGTGTGCAGATGTAATGATAATGATAATAAAAAAGGATAAAAAGAGGAAAAGAAGAAAAAGGAAAGAAAGAAAAAGGAAGGGAAGGGAAGGGAAGGGAAGGAAGGGAAGGGAAGGGAAGGGAAGGGAAGGGAAGGGAAGGGAAGGGAAGGGAAGGGAAGGGAAGGGAAGGGAAGGGAAGGGAAGGGAAGGGAAGGGAAGGGAAGGGAAGGGAAGGGAAGGGAAGGGAAGGGAAGGGAAGGGAAGGGAAGGGAAGGGAAGGGAAGGGAAGGGAAGGGAAGGGAAGGGAAGGGAAGGGAAGGGAAGGGAAGGGAAGGGAAGGGAAATCAGGCCCTTAAATGAATGGCAGTTGGCAAAGATGCGCAGTTGGATGGAGCTGCATACAGTGGCTATGACAGGGACAAGTGGCATCCCTTGGCCATGTCCCTTTGGAGGGAGGTTCTCTGCAGGGCCAGCCCTGCCAACAGGCTCATCAGCAGACTCAGAGCTCATTAAGGAGACGAAGAGGTAGGAACCCCCCCCTCCAGCCTCTCTGTGCCAAGGAGGAGACGATGGGAAAGCGACCAAGAGGGAGAAAAGCTGCACGCCAGCACACAGCCATCACATCTCCCTGAGATTAATAAAGTCCACGAAGACTGACAGGGAAGAGCATGAAGGGGAAGAGCGAACCATTATTATTCCAGGCACACTGGGTGCCCACATCGCCTGCATCAGAAGGAACAAAAAGAGTTTTCAGAAAAATCACGGTCAGTTAGCTAAAGATTTATGAATTTTATTCTTAGTGCACTTTAATTGCACCTATAAATTAGAAATGAACTAATTCTGTGCTGTGTAAAGTGACTGCATTCACCTAAAAAATTGCACTTCAACTTTTAATTCCACTTCAATTGCACACGCACACAAAGTTAACACCGCGCCGCGCGCAGATCTCACATCGTGCACTCTGGAAATTGCCATCACCATTTAATTCCACCTCGGCTGCACACATACATTTTTTAAAAGTTACTGCTGTGCTGCACTGAGCGACATTAATTGAGTGTTAACGAGCTGTCTGATCAGCTTCCCACTGTCCTTATTACTGGACGTCGGGGTCTCTGCGATGTCCCAATTAAACTGAATCAAAGGATACTTAATGCACGGTAAACTGGTTCCCAGCCACTTGAACTGATTAACCAGCTGTTCCCTGTATGTGGGTCCCTGTTTGGTGATCCCTTGCAGGCTGTGCTGTCAGTGATGTCAGTGGGGGTTCGTGGTGAGCTCATGGAGATAATCAGCTTGGGATGGCACTTTTACATAGAGCCAGCACGTCCCAGTGTGTCCTGGAGCGGGGCGATGGAGAGGCAGACGGCTGGCACAGTGCATCCAAAGTCATTCTGTGAGTCCTGTTCTACTTAACAAACTCCAACAATAAAAAGAGAAGAAGGGGAAGTAACTTAGATCACCGAAGAAAATATCCTCTCAATACCTACCTGCAAAAACCCACCTGCAGTGTAAAATCAGCACAGTACTTAAGGATGGAACAGCAAGACCTCCCCGTGCATCTGGCTCATGGCTGGCAGGCTGCTTTGGCATGAGATGAAGTGCTTTTGCACACAGGCCGAGGTGCTCAGTCGCCACGGACCACCTCACCCCTGCAATGGCAAAGGTCCCGTGCTTGGTGCAAAAACCAGGGGCCAAAGGTTTGCTTTTCATCCAGCTGCAGGCAGAACGGCGCTCCAGCTGTTTGCAGCTCGGCGGTGTCACGCGGAGAGATAAAAGAGAATTTAAGGTGCAGAGGAGAACCAAGCAGATCCTTGTAGATTGGAGCCAAACAAGATAAGGGAGCAATGATGAATATAGACGCATTACGCTGGGACAATTCAAAGCACACGCAATTTTGGTGCATGGGAAGAAGTGATAGCGCCATGTACTTACAGCCCCCGAGCGGCTCTCGAAGCTGGCGGCCAAGGTTTGCCCATGTCAATCTCAGCCAGGAGCAGGCAGTCACGCTTGAGGAGGCAAAGAAAACAATGCTACAACCATCAGCATCTAACCTCAGGAGGGAAAGGCTGGGCTTCAGCATCAAGGGCATTCCTCAAAGCCTGGGCAATAACATTTTCTCTTGCTGCTTATTTTACAAGACAGACGCGGAGCGTGCAGCGCAATTATCAAAGCCTTCAGCTCCCCCCTCTCCTAAATGGAACAGTCAAGGAAAATAGTCTAATTTGACAATTTTCAGCTTGTTGAAATGATACGTGGAAGAGACACGGAAGAAGGAAAGCATATTATTCACTATTTGACAAATTATTGCTATTATACAGGAGGCGAATCTGAGTGCAGGAGATGCACGGTGCTGCTGGAGGCAGCGCACAGACTCTTCCCAGCCACCAAAAGGCACTGCTATGGGGCACAGAAACCCTCCCCTGTGCTCAGCCTGTACTCCTGGAGCCGCAAAGCAAAATAAAGGAGCAGGAGGAAAATAGTTGGCAGATGGAGTCTGAAAACGGTGACCCTCCTCTGTCCACGCTTAGGACGGATGGAGTTAAATGAATGGCACGCAGCCACCAACACCAACAGGGGAGTTGGGCAGCAGGAATCCCAGAATCATTCAGGTTGGCAAAGACCTCTGAGGTCCCCAAGGCCAACCCCCCCCACACACACACACACACTGTGCCCACTGCCCACATCCCTCAGTGCCACATCCCCACAGCTCTGCTACACCTCCAGGGAGGGTGAAGACGCCAGGGACGCTGCAAGGAGATGGTGCTATTTATTTAATATGGAGATGAGCAAATAATACACCTTTTCTCCATGTTTGCCTGCATTTTCCCTCCCCATTTGTTGGGGCACAAAAGGCAGAAAGGCACAGGTCTGTGCGAGCTTGGCTAAGGGCAGAGACTGATGCCCTGCTCTTCCCTACCCCAACTCACTCTGTGGGCAGCACACAGGGATGGGACGTGAGCCCCAAAGGTCCCAGAGCCATACGAGCAGGGCCACCCTGTCCCTACAGTCCCACCTCCACCCCAAAGTTCCATCCCCATCGCTCCTGATCTGCTCAAATGTATTCATGAATTCGCTCAGAAAGTTCTCTCTGTGCTCAGGCGGGTGCTGCTTGTAATTGCTGGCGGCCAAAATCTGTTCTGTTTTTTCTGGCTGAGGTACCAGGCAATCATCAGCTGTAATTATTTCGAGTCTTGTTACAGATGGATCTCCGAGCTTTCAGTCTTAAACAGAATTCATTATTCAAATGCCTGCTCCAGCCTTCTGCAGCAGGGTGGGCTCCTCACAGCCACCACGAGCAGCACGTGGCTGCGGGGGGCGATGGGATCTGCTTGTCAAAGCCGCCCCATTCCTCACAGCCCCTGCATTTGTGGTGGGACCACGTGCCATGGAGAGCCGCCTCCCAGTGTTGGGGATGATGGGGGTTCAGCCTCTGCTTCTCCCGTGCCTTACCACAAATCACAGAATCACAGGACGGCCTGGGTTGGAAGGGACCTCAAGGATCGTGAATCTCCAACCCCCCTGCATAGGCAGGGCCACCAACCCCCACATTTAATAGCAGCCCAGGCTTCTGGTTGGTCAAATTACAACCTGTTGCAGCAGAAAGAGGCTTAATGTCAGCTGAGAAATAACTCATCTGAAGCTTTCTCCCAGCTGAGCCACCCATCTCAGCATTTTGGCAGCTGTTGGCACAGGGAGCACCGCTGCGGAGGATGCTGGGTGCTGCCTGGTGATGCACAGCCTAAAGGAAGGAGGGTCTGCAGGTTCAGATGCATGTGTGAGGCACTGCCAGCTCCTCCGTGGTGCCAAAGCAAAGCTCTCCACTCCCTTCCTGCACGTCTGCCCCTGCAGCCCCCTCCCCAAATGCACAGAGGGGAGGTGGAGCAGCAAAGCCACAGCACACAGCTCTAGCAGCGCTTTGCTCTGCTCCTCAGCCACTGTCAGAGCCAGGAGATCTCTCTCCTATTCAGCTGCCCGATGGATATTGGCTTTATGACAACATCAAGATTTGCAGGGAAAGCGTCTCGTTTCCTTTCGAATTTCCAATTTTTGATTCAGAACAGCCAAAAAGGATCATTTCCTGGCTGCCTTCCAGGCCAAAGCTGGGGCATTTTCCAATTTAAAAAGTCAATATTTTCCATAGGAAATCTCAATCTTTTGTTGTTGGTTTTTTGTTTTTTTTTTTCTCCTTTTCCCCCCTCCACCAATAAAGGATCATTTTGTCAAAGTTTTCCACGGGGAAGAAGAGAGGGACTTTGCAGCAGGCAGCAAAGTGTTGCTAATCTTATGCACACACAGAATGGAAACACCACTTCCTAGTGGGATTTCTGCTATTTTGTTTTTATAAAACTTTTAATCTCTGTATCCTTCCGCTACTGTTTGTATTTTTCGTGTGTCTATTTGAAAAGCAAACAATATTGCCTGCTCCCGTGGCGCGCTGGGTTTGGTTTTGCTTTACACTTATTTATTTTGCTCGGCAGTTTAAATTATTAGTCCCTGACCCTGCAAATATCTTATGGCACGTGCAGCTCTGTGCGTGCATGCCAGCAAAATGGGAGGGCTGGCAGCAGGATGGGGCCGTGGGTTTGTTGGCACGAGGGATCCCATCGACACCTCCAAAGCTCAAGGGCCAACGGCAGGCTCAAAGTGTAGGGAAGGGCACGGAGAGGAGCTGAGATGAGCTCAAAGAAAGGGAAGAAGCTTCAGGAGCAGAGCACACAGTGAAGGCTGGGGGAGCAGGGCTGGTCCCATCACTGTGTGTGCTGCTGGAGTGCCCCAAACCTCTCCCCCATCCTAACCCCCAAACTGCTTCTCCCAGCCCTCCTGTGCACCGAGCTGTTGAGCAGCAAGTTGTTTGGCAAATTCTATCACAGTTAAAAGGACAAAATGCAAGAAAACTACAACAGCAACAAAAATCACAACCTACCCCAGTCCTCCTCCGTGCCTCCAAGCTCCCCCGTGCAGCCAAGGAGCTGCTGGGACCCAGCACTGCCAATCACCCTGCCCAGCTGCAGCTGTGCTGCCCACCTGCAGGGCACTCCCAGCACGTTTGCTGGTGAGCGAAGGATGCATTAAGGGAAAAAAGAAGTACAGGGAAGAAGCAGAGCATCGTGCACCCTTTTCTCCGAGTGCTGCACCCAACCAGCACTGGCCCAGTCCATAAGGATGCTCAGCGCAGCTCCCATCTCAGCTTGCAACATGAGGAATGGTATTTTCTCCAGTTTGCAGCACTGCCTTTGTCTCTCTCTCACACACACACACGAAAAAAAAAAAAAAAAAAAGAAAAAGAAAAAAGAAAAACAAAAGCCCTGAAGAAATGCAATTAAAATATTATAATTATTGGTGGTGGAGTATTTGCTTTTATCGGCTCCTATTTAAAAAGATGCAAATAGAGGTGAGTTTAGCATTCCAGTCAGCCCTGCTCCCTCCTACAGGGATGGAAATATTTGGTTTAGTCAACTTTGTTGTGTTGATCCTCTAGTTTCTCTCTTCATTTTTTTTTTTCCTTAACAAAAACACTCACGTTCCTCCTCCAGCAGCACTGCTGCATCCCCCACAGTGCTCAGATGGCTATGCCCCAAAAGCACAGAATATCCCCCGAATCCCCCAGCTGAGGGGGTGGCAGCAGCGGGGCATCCCAAACGCTCCTCAAGGTGCTTTTTGTCCCTAATGCCTGCTAGCAAAGGGTGTGAGGATGTGGGGGAGCCCGCAGTGAGAAGTGGGGGTGCTGGGGGGAGGGAACCGTCCTGGTTGGGAGAGGGGCTGGGGGGGCACCCAGGCAAAAGGCGGGTGGGGATTGTGGGCTTAGAGCACCCTCAGCTGGGCAAAGCGCAGCCCTGCGCCTCGCGGGCAGCGAGAGGACGGGGAGTCCCACTAACAGGGCTTTGCGATGCCCGCAGGCTCCGCCTGGAACGGGGATATTTGGGGACGTTTCCCTGCATTGGGTGCCGCAGCCCTTCCCGGCACCGGCCGTGCAAGGTGCTGATGGTTGGAGGTCGAGGCTCAGCTGCCTGCGTGGTCTTTGTCCCTTATTGCACCCACAAAGCAGCACCATCCATCCCGTGTCCTGTCGCCTTGCTCACGATGCAGTATGTGCAGTACGTGGCCGCTGAGGCTAATTAACTGCCTAATTAAAGATCAAAGTCCCCACGGGGACAGCCTTAAATGAAATCTCGGTGAGCATCACCCAGGTAGTGGCCATGCAGAATCACGGAATGGCCAGGGTTGGAAGGGACCTCAAGGATCACAAATCTCCAACCCCCTGCCACATGCATGGCCACCAACCTCCTCATTTAATACCAGCCCAGGCTGCCCAGAGCCCCATCCAACCTGGCCTTGAACACCTCCAGGTATTCATGCACAGGGACACTGCAAAGTCTGGGGATTGCAGAGCACAGCACGGTGCTCCTGGCTTTCCCCACTTTTCACTTCAGCTAAGAAAGGAGACAGTGAAAAGTGATGAGAGGCTGAAGCTGATGGGGCTCAGCCCTGGGTGCTGGTGCTGATGCTGGGCTGCTAGGTGGGGGACACAATTAGAAATCATGGCTAGGTGTGAAATCAGCTCCTTGGTTCCATTAGTCATCTTTATTTTTCTCTCTTCAAGAAAATAAAATTGTGGAAAACACGTAGATGTTGTATTTCATGGCATTTCAGGGAGTCAGTGGGACCCAGCTGGAAAAACTGCCCAAATAACCGCAGGGCAGTGCTGAGCAAGGCTCTTGTCCCATGTTATTAAGCTTACCTTGGCAATAAAACTCACAAGATGATAAAAATGCAAAAAAGGCCATTTGCTCCTCACCCCCTCCGTCCTTCGGTTTGCACTTTCGATCGGACTCCAGAAGAGCTGATTCATTTCCATGGTTCTAACCCATTTCACTCCAGGGCTCAGGAAGGAGTGGATTTCTGCAGAAACACCAAACCCAAACCCATGGGGTGCTGGACCCCCCCTAAACCCCACTCTTCTCCTACAAACAGTCCCCAGAGAGGGCCATTAGTACTGGACTGAATATGTTTTTCAAGCAGAAGCTCACAGCTGGAGCCCCTAACAGTTAACCTAATCCTCAAAGCAACAGGCTGATACAAATGAATCATATCAAGCCTTTCTTCTTATTATTTCTTTATTGTTTGCCCTTGTTGTTGAGAAATCTATATTTTAACCCTAATTGTCTCCCAGCGGTAATGATTAAGGCATGACGGGGCGATTTGCATTACAAATGCTATAGGGCTTTCTGCCTGGCCCCGATGAATTGCTCGGTGTCTAATGCCCATTAGCATGTGTTTGCTTTTCCCTTGGTTTATGAATACTGGAAAACAAAGCACTGTGCTCCTCCAGTGTTCACCAGCTCAAATTATTTTCCCCACTGGGTCCCTCTGGCTGACCAGGGGGCTGTGAGCTCTGGACGTCCCAGGCAATGTGCCAGCCACTGTGGTCAGTGGAGTTCCCAACCCATGTGCCAACTGTTGTGGGCAATGGAGGTCCCAACCCATGTGCCAACCACTGTGGTCAGTGGAGTTCCCAAACCATGTGCCAACTGTTGTGATCAATAGAGCTCCCACCTCATGTGCCAACTGTTGTGGTCAATGGAGGTCCCAACACATTCCAACTTGGAATTCCCAACCCACGTGCCAATTGTTATGGTCAATGGAAGTCCCAACCATGTGCCAACCACTGTGGTCAGTGGAGTTCCCAACCCATGTGCCAACTGTTGTGGTCAATGGAGGTCCCAACACATTCCAACTTGGAATTCCCAACCCATGTGCCAACTGCTGTGGTCAATGGAAGTCCCAACCCATGTGCCAACCACTGTGGTCAGTGGAGTTCCCAAACCATGTGCCAACTGTTGTGGTCAATAGAGCTCCCAACTCATGTGCCAACTGTTGTAGTCAATGGAAGTCCCAACCCATGTGCCAACCACTGTGGTCAGTGGAGTTCCCAAACCATGTGCCAACTGTTGAAGTCAGTGGAGGTCCCAACCTATGTGCCAACCACTGTGGTCAGTGGAGATCCCAACACACTCCAACTTGGAGTTCCCAACCCATGTACCAACTGCTGTGGTCACTGGAGCTCCCAACTCATGTGCCAACCACTGTGGTCGTTGGAGTTCCCAACTCATGGTGCCAACTGTTGCAGTCAATGGAATTCCCAACTCATGGTGCCAACCACTGTGATCAGTGGAGGTCCCAACCCATGTGCCAACTGCTGTGGTCAGTGGAGGCCCCAACCCATGTACCAAGTGCTGTGGTTAATGGAAGCTCCATTATAGACACACACACACACACACACAAAAACAAACCCTCACCAAAGAGGCTTTTGTTGTGTAGGGAGTTTAAAAGTTACATTTAGAACTAAACACAATCGAACGAGATAATTGTACAGCCAAAATACATATATATAAAATTATATTTTAGATTAAATCTGTATCCTAAAAGGATCCCCAAGAGAAATCAGACAAAGCAGCAAAAGTCTGAGAGTAGAAACAAGTTTGTAAATAATGAATATGTATTAGAAAAATGAAATATATTCACTTAGAAAGTACAGTAGTTGCTAGGCTGGTAAATATCAGTCTATAAAGAGCAAATTGCAGTAGAGCCTTCATTTATTTTGTCTTATGTGAGGTTTTGTGAAGGCTCAGACCAACCCACTCACAGCTCCATAAATGGAGATTTCCATTATTGTTTTGCAGATTAAAAGCGCGGGCTGGTAGTTGAGGAACAACATTGACCTTTCCATATTACTTTTTATGAAATGACATAACTGGTTTCATTATATCCTCAAATCTCAATGAAATGAGCAATTTCCCGGAGATTTACACATTACCCTGCAGCATGTGAAACTTAGCAGCCTTGTTACAGGTTATGAGGCCCTGGCACCCAAAAAAAAAAAAGAAAGAAAAGCCAGAGCAAGTGTAGCTCGTATCTTTATTCGTGTTTGCCAAAAAAACTAAAAAATAAAAGACAGCAAAACAGCCCCACAAAAAGGCTGGAAAACCAGCAAGCACATAGAGGAAAAACATGCGAGCTAGAATAAATTAGAGGGGATGAGGGTGATGCAAATCCTGCTAGGAAAGCAAAGCAAAGCAGTGATGCCTCCTGACATTAAGGAGAGCTGAAAATTCACCACCAGCTCAGATTAACTTGGGACCTGCTGCCTTCTTCACCAGCACGCAGCTGGGGCTGCCTATGGCACACAGCTCACACTGCACTGCCCACGGCCCCAGAACTCGGCTCCCACCACAAACTCAGCCCTCTGTGAAGGAGTGTTGGCCAAAAATCCCACTTGTTTTGGCTCAGCACGAAATGAAGCACCACAGCAGCAGCAGGAAGGGGTCAGGTCGGTGCCGCCGTGCCCACAGCCACACCTGACAGCACCCCTGAGTGTGGCACTGGGAAACCTCTCACCCTATTGCCCATCAAAGCTCATTAGTGTGAACTGTTAATGAGTCTCTGCCAGGAGCTGGAGTGGGGTTTCTCTACTCTTTGCTGCAATGGGAATGACACTGAGTCCAAATTGGAGAGGACAGCAGAGCTGGAGAAAAGCATTGGGGTGTGCAGCGTGTTTTACCCCCAGCCATCTGTGCCCCCAGCCATAAGCAGTCCCCACGTCTGAATACTTCTGCTGGCAGCAATCTGGTGCTCCCACTCACCCCAAGGCTTCGAAACAGCCCAGAGCTTGGTCGGATGGAGGCAGAGAGCACCAAGAGCTCTGAAACGGGGCAGGGGGAAGAAGGAGAGAGAGACCTCGCGCACTTACGGATTGCATTTGAAATGTGTTGTTGCAGTTGGCACGGAGATGAACTCCAGTTCCGTTCGATTGGATGGGGATGGGGGTTTCATGAAGGGACACAGCGCAGGGAAACAGTGCATCCCCATCCCCAGCACGCAGCCAGCAGCACCAAGGCTCCACGTGGCTCTGCCGGTGAACGTAAGGGCAGATCTGATATACATAAATCAACATGTTACTCATTTTCAAGCGTTTCAGCCTGACAGCTGTTACATGAGCACATTGTTAAGAACTGTCAGGCAGTGATACATAGTGCCTTTTACAACATATGTTGACTTTTATCTAATGTTGTTCCATAATTAGCCCCAGGGAGCAGGAATCTGGGCATCCGGCTGGCTGTGTGATCCGGGCTAACCTCTGCTGCCAGGGGAGAGGGGCTGAGCTGGGAGGATGGGGTGGGATGCAGGAGGAACATCATCACAGGTCCCATGCCTTCCTTGGGCTCCTGAGGGTTTTGGAGCCATCACAATAAGAAACAAAGCCCCCAGAGATTTGCGAGCTTTCCTTCAGGGTGGAGACCTGAATGTCAAGCTCAAAATGGGGCCATAGGTGAGAATCTGGGCTGAGAACTTCCCAGTGGAAAAGGAGGGGGAAGGCATAGGGGGGATGTGCTGGTGGGGAGAGCGGAGAAACAGAGGAGGAGCAGATGGTGGAGTTAATGAATGGAAAGGATAGATGGACGGACAAAGAGACAACAGAGAAAATGTGGCAATGGATGGCTGCGCTTCGGCTGGGATGGGGACTGATGTGTCCTACAGCCTTGTGCTCAGCAGCATGCAGCACTGCCCGTGGAGGAGCTCTGCTTACCCCAAACAGCACAGCCCTGCTCTGCTTCTGCTGTCAGTCCAAAACTGACCGTGAAGGCAAAGCAGGGCAGACCCCAGCACCCCAAAACCAAACCTCACATCGTGCACGTAGCACTCTCAAACAGAGCTATTACGCACAGGACCACAGAGTGAGCTCAGCTCCCCAAATATCCCAGCCTAGGGAAGGCCCTGCGCCCCAGCAGCCACCATCCCTCTCTTCTCTGCAGTATCCCAGAGCTGCTCAGAAGCTGCTGCTCTCCCCACGGCAGCGCTGAGCTTTGTGGCTTCAGCCTGGAGGTGGAGAACCCCGACGGAAGGCTGTTAGCAGGGCAACCTGTCTGCCTCCAGACGCCTCCCATATGCCTGCCTTGTTTTCCCATCCCCGCTGCAGCTGCCTGAGCTTGAAAAACAGGAGTGGAAAATAAATCAATGAGACACAAAGATAAATACACATTTTAGCTCGTGCATGTTGCAGTTGATTTCTCCGGCCTTGCCATGGCAGCTGCATAATTCATGGGCTCTCTGATAACATGCAAATGGAGCAGCTCCCATCAGGTCGGGACTGGGCTGCCCCTCTAGTGCCTCATTGGGAGCACACGGGGATGGGGAGCAGTGCTGAGCCCCCATCACATCAGCACAGCAAAACGCAGCTCCCATCTGCGAATCTGGGCTTTGAAGAGGAGGATTTTGGAGGCATTTCCTTCCAATCTTTGAGATAAACACAACAGAGAAGGAGAGCGTGGGGCTAAGAGCCCTATGCAGCAGAAGGGCAGAAAAACTGACATGCTTTGATGAGAGATTAGGGGGAACTTAGTTGCATCTTAAGCCACTAAAGGCATCTAAAAGCCCCAAAGAATAGACAGCGCGACTCCAGAAAGCCTCACAAGGCTTAGCTAAGAAAAGTCAATTTAAAGTTTGAGTGCAGGCTGCTTTGCTAAAGAGCCGAGCATGGTGAAAAGCAAACCTGGCCTGCGCAGAGAGCAGAATTTGGGGAGGAAAAAGAGAGTTTTGGTCCCCTGTGAGGCGTCGCTCTGAGCTGCAGGCACACAGCTCACCTGCATTAAGTTTCTATTGACTCAGGCAAATGCACTCCTTGGGCAGTGCTCAGAGAGGAGAAGGAACAGAGCCTGGGGGAGCAAAGCCTGAACCCCAGCAGCACTGCTATGGGAAGGGCTGGGAGCTGGGGGGGGTGGGGGGGTTCAGCCCCTCTTCCTGTGGGCACATTCATCCCTTCATGGGAGCATCCCTCTGCCCACATCCCTGGAGAAAGCAGGGGGAAGGTAAGACTGTGCCAGAAGGACAAATCCAAGCTGAAAAAAAATCAAAACCAAACTAATCAAGAGCCTCTTGGACAGCGGGGCTGGGAGCCACAGCATCAGCACATCTGCAAGGTGCAGAGGAAATGTTTAATCTTCCAAACTGGCAAAAGATTTGAGATTGCTGGAGAACAATCCTTGCTTCCCCCTGTGCCTGTAGGAACCAACAGACTCTGCCAAAGCTGTTTTCTGTTCCTCTGATCTGGAAATGCAGGCCAGGGGGAGCCCCAAGAACCCCTTCCATGCCACACAGAGAGCAGCCCCAAAACCAAACCCTGAAGAAGTGATGATATCAATGAGCAGAGAGCATCAGGAAGGGGCAGTGCGACGTGAGGGGGTTCAGAGCTTCACCTGCTGCAATCTCAGTTTCTGATTTCTGCTGTGGGGAAGAGACAAACATTTGGGGAATGCTGCATGGAACGGGGAGGGGACAAAACCCAACACCTTCTTACTGATGATTCCCCCAGGACAGCATCACCCTGAGCTGCACGCCAGCCTTGGATGACGCCAGAATATTAATGCAGAGGAGGATGGCATCTGCCTCGGCCAGGCGCCGGCTGCGCGCGGGAGAGAGATACCAGGAGCTCAATTTGTGTTTGCCTGAGCCAAGATGAAAATCTAATTAAACATGGTGTCGGGGCTTGGAGGAGCCGGGGATGGGGCTGGAATATAAAGTGCGGCTGCTACCCGCAGATCAGAGGGCAATATTAATAAACCTGCAGAGGGGGACCGGAGGATCAGCTGGTAATATTGATAAATGGAAAGCAAAGACAAACCAGCTGGGAAATATTGGATGGTTAATGCTGATAAAAATGCTATAGGGACCGCCCTGACAACGGGCTGCCCATCGCCCTGTCTGCTGCCTGGGGCAACACCCTGCCAGGACACACCTGTGTGATCCCTCCAGGACATTTCTGTGACCCCACCGTGGGCTGGGGGGCACACAGAGGGGATATCGTGGATTAGGGGCATGGATGCGGGATCTGGACACAGCACACATAACCCCCGCTAGTGCATGAAACCTTTTATTTCCTGGGGCAGATCGATTCTGGAGAGGTGGAAACAGCTTCAGACACAGCTGGGAAAGGGGAGGAGAACAGAGACCTGTGGGGCAGAGGTGAGGGAGAGGCAGATGGGGCAGGGTGATCCTGGGGACTGCCTGGGGAGAGCAGGGAGATGTGAGTGATGGGGAAGGGGCTCTCCTACCTCCTACTTCTTGCTAGGGAAGTTGAACTGGATGTTAGTGTCTGTCACGATGTTCGTCATGGTTCCTGTTGCAGCATCTGTTGTGGCATCCATCGTTTGGTCCGGCGTGTCCTGGAGCAGCTGCTGGGGCATGCTGCAGCAAGCAGAGGTTATGGGGCAGAGGAGCAGGACCCCGCCTGCTGCACCTGCTGGGATCAAGCAGCCCTTTCTCCTTGCAGGGAGTTTGGGTTTGGTGCCCTCATCTCTTTAATTCTGGACTGATAAAGGGACAGGGGAGCAGGGCAAATGGGAGCGGGTCTCTCCCCTGCTAAGCTACATACATGGGGGTCTCTGGGCAAGGGGAACCCCCCAGAAGCTGTGCCAAGTGGAGCTCACTCGTTTTCTGTTTGCTCCAGCCTGTTCTGTGTCTCCTCGTCCTCCAGCATGCTCGAGAAGTGATGCACACAACAGGCCTTGCTGCAAGAATCAGGTGAGATCCCTCAGATGCTGCCACGGGCACTGCTGCCCCAGCACCCGGCCCTGTGCCCCAGCAGGGATTTACCTCCACGTGAAGATGTGGAACGTGTCCTTCCGGACCACCTCCTCGGACACCTGCGCCCCCACGTTGGCATCATCCTGCAGAAAGCCAGGAGGGGACAAATGATCCATGGCCACAGGTCTGGGCAGGGGATGGGGTGACCCTGGTGGGGGATTGAAGTGATCTGTTCACCCTATGGGCACCGGGTGGCTGAAGGTTCTCAAGCTGGGGGCACGTTGGGATTCCAGCAGTCCCCGGGATGCCCTATATCTCACAGAGAGGGGCTCCAGATGGGATGCAGCTGTGGATGCCAACCTGGGAGCTTGGACTGCTGAGATGTGGGGAGGCTGGAAGAGCTGCAGTGCGCTCTGCATTCGGCTCTGCTTGCTGATCTGCCCGAGGCTCTGCCTGTGGTTCTGCCCTCTGCCCTGCCCACAGCCCCGTCCACGTTTCCAGCATCCTCCTGAACAACCAGAAGATCTGCTCTTCGCCCTGCAAAGGGAGCAGAACTGGATTTAAAGAACATGATCCCATGGACCATCGTGGGCATTTGCCTGCCTCGTCTTCACCTTCTGCAGACACCAACTGACCATGGAAAATGCATCAAACTCCATAGCAGGGCTATCCTGGAAGAGAGGCACCCGGTGAGCTCCTGTTCCCATCCCAAATGCTGCCCCAGTGCCTGCCCGTTCCCGACCCCTGCTCACTGGGTTGTCATCAGTGGCTGTATGCACACCAGTGCCTTTCCGAGCCGCAATGTATGCCATCCATAAGGACACAATCATCCTGGGCACCCTGCTGGGGGCAGCACCACCAGCACTCCCAGCATTATTGGGTCAGAGCTCCGGCACCCAGAGGTTCCAGGAGCAACAGGGAGAGGGCATTCTCCCCAACCCCAAAGGAAAAGCATCCCCCCTTCTCCCTGCAAACACCTAATTCCTCCCCAGAACCCCAACCCAAATCAGTGTCATCAACAAGACTCTGCTTTCTTTTTTTTTTTTTTTTAGCAAATGTTTATTTATATCAAAATACAAAACATTTCTGAAGCAGGGTAATGTTACATGAGGAGCAAGTTAATCGATTCCAAAACCCATCATTCTCCTACAGCATGGCTAGTTGGACGTAACATTGCGACACTGCCGTAATTTCTTAAGTGGGTACATTGGAAAAAGAAAGAAAGAAACAAAAAAAGAAATAATAAAATAAAACAAAGTCAATCTATCAACATGCAATGTTACCGATAAATCGTTAAGTACCCAGCAGGCCTTAAAATCCCAGCAGGCAGAGACCGAGCGACCAGCTACTTCCAGTAAGGCAGGGCTTCAAACTCTATTTTCTTCCAATTTTTGTTGGCTTATCAGTATTTACTTGAGAACCAACAACAGTCCGAGAGCCGGAGGGGGCAAGTTTTCTTGGCAGAGCAGGTTTATTGCTTACAGCTATCGGAGCAGACGCAGCTCAGGGCCCAGCAGTGGGATGGCTCTGAGAGCTCTGCCTTGGCCAAGCGCATCGTAGGCTGAGCTGAGCTGGAAGATGTAAAACCCCACAGCGCGGTGGTGGGGACAGCAAGGAGGAGCACGTGGTGCTCCCGAGGTCTCATTTCCCTGCCCAGGGCAGGTTAGCACCCAATCAAAAGGAGAGAGCGGGGTGAGGGACCCCACTGCTGCTCCGTAAGGGGGAACGAGGACGGATCGCGGCTTCCCCTCCCCACTCAGGTCCATCCAGGGGACCCTGGTGTGAGATGGCACCTGCGAGGCCACGGCCGGTCCCTGCTGCTGGCATTTCAGAGGTCTTCACGAGAACGGAGGCTGAGAGCAACAATACAGATACAGAGATTATACAGAGCGCGGAATAAGTTTCGTATAAGGCTTTGGTACAGCACCATCATGTCTCAGATTTATTTCTAAATCGTTTACAGAAAAAAAAAAGCTGACTGAAAAAATAGTGTTTCGTTTCTTTTTTTTTTTTAAATTTTTTTATTATTATTATTATTTTCTGCTTTTTGAAGAACATACCTGAAGTTCAAAAATTAACCCTCTAGTTGCCGCTCGGGCTCACACCAAATGCTAGTTATGCTGTGTGCATCTGTGCCATTATAAAACGAAGCAAATCAAACCCAGCTGCTGTTGGACTGCACCAGTCGGTCACCAACACTGCAGAGATTCAGCAGCGGGTCGCTACTCTTAGTTAAAAAAAAAAATAAAATACAACAAAAAGAGGAAGAAAAACCCAAAAAGTCACGACGATAAACGTTATGGAACCAGCGGTACTAAAGTTTTCTTTATTGTTATTGTGATTTAAAAAAGTCAGTTCCACTGGTTGCCATTGAAACAGCACCAAAGAGCACCCTAACGTGTGTTATACACTGTAATACTTGACATTCAAGAAATGGAGACGAGGTTGAATGGTCCAGTCTGGATATCAATAGGCAAGAACTCTTAAAAAAAGGAAAAGTTGTCCCACACAACCAGAGATCTGTTGGATTCTAAAGAAAATCCTGCCTTAAGAGAGAATACTGTAGAGTTAGGTGGAAATTAAGACCTACCTATGGAAGTCTAAGAGGGTTTCAGAGACTCTATAAACCTATCAGAGTTAAGTCTACGCTGCCTGAGGGAGCAGGGGATGCTCTGAGGGAGCTGGCAGGCGAATGTGATCTCCCAATGCCCAAAGGATGGCACAAAGAAGCTACAGAAATGTAGGCTTTTCTGGATCGGTTTCAACAGGGCTTCACACAAGGGAAACGCAAAGGGAGCAGAGTACAGAAGGTCCCGTGGCACCTCTGGGGATGGAGCACCCTGCCTGCCTTCTGCTGGCCCCATGGAGAGCTGAGGCAGGGCTGCTCCATGCAGCAGGTAGGGAAAGAAAGGAGAAGTCTGGCCCTAAGTGCAGCCCAGGAGGGCAGGGAATGGGCACACCGCCTCTGGCACCAGAGCCCAAACCCCCTCCAGGCAGAGCTGGGCACTTTCCCTGCATCTCTGCCCGTTGTTCTCCCACTGAGAAGAGCTCAGGAAGCAAATATATCCCCCAGGAAGCAAGCTCCCATCAGGAACACGTGCTGTACAGCAGATGGATGTGGTGGGGTTGTGTGTATAAAACAATAGAGATATTAAAAACATCCATGAGGGACGCAGGATGCTGCTGTCCCCACGGCCACCCCTTGGTCCCATGGTGCCCAGGGGAGGAGCGGCTCTGTGTGTCTGTTTGGCATCCAGAGGGTTAACAGTACTGTGGAAAGTGTGCTTTGTAAACATCTCTTCTTTTTTTTTTATATATATCTCTCTTTTTTTTTTTTTTTTTTCCTCCTGTTTTTTTTCTGTAAGTGATTCAAGGAGAGATGGGGAAAGGAGAGAGCTGCCCACCCCCACCCCCAAGAGATACCCCAAAGCCAAGCCAGCCCTGATGCCGGCAGGAAACGGCTGCAGAGACTGCAGAGACTGCTCGTCCCTTTGCTTTCTTTTTTTTTTTTTTTTTCTTTTCCCCCCCTTTTTAAACATATAAAATACTCACTTATGTATTTACTGCTAATAAATGCAAGTTAGTTCCGTCAAACATGCTTTGCTTCGATATCAAGAATTGGTGCTGAACAAATCTTGGCTCGATATTAGAAACAGCCCCTCCCCCCCCCCCTCCACCCCCCACCCCAAACCCACCCCAACAAAGAAGACAGAAATATCATGGAAAATACAGGTGACACCTACAGAGGAGACGGTGCCGCTGCGGAGGGGCCATTCCTGGGCACCCTCACCCTCCCAAACACATTACATTCATGCCTCAGTCGGTCGGGGACACGGCGGGACAAAAGCAAGAAGGGGGAGTTCCCCTCTGCGGGGGGAATTGAGCCCCAACAGCATCCCATGGAGC
The DNA here is from genome assembly GCF_905368555.1 of Meleagris gallopavo. Lineage (NCBI taxonomy): Eukaryota > Metazoa > Chordata > Aves > Galliformes > Phasianidae > Meleagris > Meleagris gallopavo. The sequence goes on from NC_139429.1 coordinate 2,468,579, forward strand.
CAAGGGCATGGGAGTGAGCACGGCCGAGGGGAGCAGCATCCCCTGACCCCATTGTTCTGCCCATGGGCAATCCCAAATCCTGGCCCCTGAGGAGGGAAATAGAAGGAAAGCTGCTGGCATCAATCCCGGGCACAGCTCAGCACCCAAATGCAGGACCTCACAGGTGGGTGAATGGGGGATATGCAGCCCCAGGGAAATGGGGGACACGGTGAGCAGCAGGGGAGGCGGCGGGTCCGTATTGCTTTGAAGGAAAATCCCAGAGCACCCCTGCCATGTCCCCCTCAGACCTACAGCGGGCGCGGGTCTCCCCATGCTGCACCGTCCATCCTACCCACCTAACAGCAGTCCCCACAGCACCGGTCCCGGATCTCTTCTTTCCCTAGAGAGGTATTTAAGTGCCAGGGCCAGGTCCTACAGAAGAGCTGGGAGATGCCACCGAGGCCACCCAGCCTGCAGGAGCACCAAAGGACCAAATCCCCTTTGCGCACCTCTCCCCAAGGCACGCGGGTTGCCAAGGAGGAGTCCTCAGGTACAGGTGAGGCAGCAGCACACCCACAGGCAGGACGTGTCCCCACTGTGCCCTTGCCACAACCACCAGCCACATCCCCCCCCCCTCTCCAAGTAGCACCCATTGAGCTGAATTTCCACTTGTCTCCACAAAAAGAAAAACAAAAAAAACAAGCCGTGCCCCTTGGAGGAAGCACCACGGGCACCATCACCTTGCCACGGTACAAATCTAGCTGGCAGCAGCTGGGGCTCCCCGTGCAGCCCCACACCCCGCTCCTATTTTTCCCACTTCTCCTACTCAAGCAGCAAGGCGGCAGCGAGCAGCAGCGATGGCAAAGGATGCGGGATGGAGCCAAAGCGGAGCACGAGCCCCAGCCAGCCCCGTCCCCCTCACCACCGTATTGCTCAGACAGCACTAGGCATGGTTACAAAAATAAAACAGCTATGTGGCTTAGATATATATATATTTTATATATATATTTGTATATATAGATTTTTCTCGTCTATTTATAGGTGGATGGAGAAGCAGAGAAGCCTAAGCGCAATATAATGTAAAAATACTCGCTCTGCTCCCGCTGTTTAGACTCTCCCCACCTCTGACAGCCTCTCTCATGCTGCACAGAAGTTTCAGACACCTAGTACTAAGGAATTATCTTAAATAGTTATTCTTCCCCTCCCCCCCCTTCTAAAATAGAAAGTAAATATATATTTGTATAATTTTATATACAACGCAGTTTCAGTACACCAATATCGTTTCTGTAGATAGAGATACTGGGGCTCATGTTCTGGTCACGTTCTTTTTTTCTTTTTTTCTTTGTTTTAAGTGCGGGGTTGGGGGGAGTAGAAATCAGAGGGGCTTTGAGAGCACAGGATGGAGCTGTTCCAGGATGATGGGCAGCCCCTGGGCAGCCCTCTTGGTCACCTGTAACCCCAAGAGAACTGGAACAAAACTCTCCCCAGGAGAGAAATTGGTATTTCGATGGTAAACCAAAATATCCTGGGCAAACTCTCCTCCTCCCCATGGCAATGAGAGGCTGGCTGTTGTCCATGCGTGTGCCAGCAGCCCCTTCTCCATGCCTTGCTGTCCCCAGAGCCCCCAGCCTCACAGGGGGTCATCATAGGCCCTCCTGCTCCATCCAGTGCAAAAAAAAAAAAAAAAAAAGGACTCCAGCCCCCCTGTGCCCCATTGAAACCAGTATAAAGATCCTTACCTACCACTACAGTGCATGCTTGCAATATCCAAAACCCCTAAGCCTGGACCAACCCATCTGCCCTCCCTTCTCTCTTGCCCACCCTCTCCCCATCTACGGTTCTTCTTCCATCCATGCACGTATCAAAAAACACCCAGAGCCCTGGGGATTCGGGATGCTTGTCGGCACACGTCCTGAGGTTACCCTGCACTGCTGGGTGAGACTCTGTGCCAAGCAACGACGAGGGACAGACAGTTCAGACAGCACAGGCTTGCCAGATGGAAACACTTAAACAGGGAAAGCAGGGAAATAATGCACCGGGTGGCCCTGACTCATCCCAGTCACTTGCAGAAGGGAGCAGGGTCCCTTCTCTGGCCTCTCCAAGGGACCAGGAGCTGTGCACCAGTCCTTGCCACGTGGCAGTGACACAGGGGACACACAGATATTGGGAATAACGTTCAGCTTTCTTCTCTTGCACGCACAGCTTGCCAAATCACACACACCATCACTCTGACCTCCAGTACTTGGCTCATGCGTTTCCCCTACGGATTCAGCGCAGCCTGTCCTCCTCTGCAAAGACAGGCAAAGGGAAGTCCAGCAAAAGAAACCAGAAACTAAGCTGAAGGATGAGAACAGGAGTCAGTGTCCCTTTATAAGGGACCCCGTGCCCAAGCAGTGCTGTGATGGACTCCCTGGAGAGCATTGGGTATCCAGCCCAAACTCAGCCACTGCACACCTGCAATTTTGGGCCACGGGTGCTGCCTGCATTCCCACAGCAGGACCAGCCTTGCTTTGTGCTCTGCAAGGGGCTTTTGGTTCGATGCATGAAGCAGCAATGCTACAGCGCATCAGGCAAGCCATTGCTAAGGTACCTCCAGCAATGCCTTTGGTGGATGAATCCCCTTATCCCAAAAGTCCTGCTAATGAGTTAAAAAAAAAGACAATGTGGCAACCAGGGGGGAGGCAGAACATCCTGGCCTGTGGAGCCATTACCTCTGGGACAGCCTGAGCACGGCCAGCACAGCAGTTCTCAACCCATTTAGCCACATTCCTCTCATCACTTCTGAGTCATGCTCTTCTGGAAAGAACAGATGCAAAGCAAAATGCTTTAACAGGAGTAATCAGAGAACAGCACCTACAGGGATTTTAGATAAGGGGTTCTGCACGGTGTTGCTTCCTCTTTGAATGACTGCAGTGACATGGAAGATGAGGAATGTGATGCTCCTGCCCTGTGTGCAGGTAAGAGGCTCTTCACTCCTACTTTCCAACTCCCATGGTCCAGTAATGAATCACATACCATACAGCAAACAAACAAAAAAACACCGGGGGGAGGAGCATGATTGAATAAAAAGGGAAAAAAAGGACACCCAGATCCTGTGTAGCAGGGATGGGGACGCATGAAGGTCAGGCAGAGAGGTGCCCTGTGCCCATCCATTCCCAAATCCTCCCCAGGCTCTGCCTGGCTTTGTCCATCTCAATCCCCTCCCCCTCCACCAACACTCCCACTACAGACAAACATACCCTTTACATGCAAATATACCGGACTTCTGCATACATATCTACCCTCATCCTACACTTCTCTATGTATTTATATCTCATATATACATCACTTTTTATGCTGGCTCCCTGAAAATGTTCCCTTCCACAAAAAAGCAGCAGCTCTGCCAGCTCTGCAGCGAGCCCAAGCGGGCTGTGGAGGAATCACTGTCATCTGAAAAACACCCCGAGCCAAGAACTGCAGCCGAAAGCACATGGGGAAACCAACCCAAAACTCAAAGAAAACCGAATTCTGCATCGCTGCCTTAAGGAGGAGGAGAAACCAAACCGCCAAGCAGATTCTGTCCTAACTGTGAGAGATGTGCAGCATTAAGGCACGCGTCGTGCCCTGATGCCATTAGCCACGACCCAGCCCTGCTGGGAGGTTTGCTGGAGTGCTGACCACAAGCCCTGGGCCCTCAGCATCCCTGGAGGTAGGTACAGCATTGCTGTTATTCCTTTTATAGCGATGGGGAAATCGAGGCAGAGTGCTGAAGCAACTTGCCTGCAGGCTCAAAGGAAGCCATCGGCAGAGCTGGGAACAGCAGTGACTCCCAGCTGCCAAACCATGCTCCAAGCAGCCCATTTAACATGCACAACTCACCTTACTGAGCACCGCTGCCATGCACAAATCAGCGAGCCGTTCCCTGCAGTCTGCAGAGCTGCCCAGCAAAACTCCACCACAAACACAGCTATCTCCAGCCTCCATGCATGGATGAGCTGACAAGGAAATGCACGCAGGAACAACAGTCTGGTGCCCACCAAAACTAGATCACAATGCCCTTGTCCATATACCTCCCTGCATTATCCACTCCCCAGCTCGGGGCAGCTGAATCCTGCCCATTTCTCACTTGCTGATGCTTTCAAAACAAACCTGCAGCAGCCTCAGTGCTCCTCCAGCCCCACAGCCTGGCTGCAGAGCCCATGGGAAACTGAAGCACGGAGCTGCAGCACTCTCACCCACCTGCAGCACCGGGACCCCAAAAACTGGGGTTAATTGCACGGACACATTCAGCTTGTGTCCTCACCACAGCTTTTTCTGAGAATCACTACAGTGATTCAGAGGTGTTTCCTCCACCACAGCCCAGCTCTTTGCATGAGACCTGGTGAAACACATCACTTTTGCAACGTGCAAGGAGGAACGGATCTTATGTTTGCCAATAAAGCAAGAACCATCTACCCTAGGACAAACTTACAAAATAAGAGAGTTTGGCCCAGAAAGATAAAAAAAATCAAGATATATTTTGCAGCATAAAAGAAAAAGGAAAAGCAGCAGCAGCAGCAGCCGTGTTTGCAAACCATCAAAACAAAAACGGAGTTCAAACAGGGATGGAATGGGGGAAAATGGTTGGCATCATCAGCTTCGATGTCCCAGGTCCGCGGGAGCAGAGGAGAGAAACCCCTGAAGGGCATGGAAACCAGAGCTGGGAGAAGCGAGGAGGTTGCCAAAGCAAGAGGCGAGCCCATCTGCCAAAGCACGGCCCAGCACGTGGCAAGAGTCTATTGGAAGGTAACTCGGTCTAGCGGGGAAAGGAGGTAGGGATGGTTTAGGGAAGAGCCGCGTCCATGAGGAGCCCCGGCGGGATTTCCCACTGCAGCAGCGTGGCAGGTACACGGCTGAAAGAGAGAGGGCTGCAGCTCCAGCCTTTAAAGGTCGAAGACAATGAAAAGCAGAGGGCCCATCGGCTCAAAACACCTGAAAAAGGAAAACAAACTCTCAAAAGATTGACCAAGCAAGCTGGCGCACTCCGTCAACCTTCCTGCACTCCAGATCCTCCTCTTTGCAGCAGGATGGGGGCACGGTCCCCCAGCCTTGAGAGCCCAAAGACACTGCCTTGCCCGTGCAAACAGGCAGAGCAAATTTGAGCTTGGAAAGCGTTCAAATGAACAAGGAAACCTGCTAGAGAGGTCCAGGCAACGAGAGCCAAAAGAAGAGCAAGCAAGCTGCGGTCCAGCCGGCACAGAGCCTCCACACCCCCCACCCACAGGGCACCACACCACTGAGCATCCCCAGTCACCATCACCTGTAGGGTCTGTGCAGCGAGGGTGGCCAGGGCCGGTGCCAGCGGGCAGCCTTGGGGACAGCAGGGAGGTGAGCCCTGGGGCTAAGCCTGCTTCCACATCAGCTAAGGTCTGGGGCCGACATCAGCTCCTCTCACACCAGCGAGCTGAAGTCACCCACAAGTTTGTCCCACTGCCAAGCAGGCAAATGGCATTAAATCAATTCAGATCCAAGTGGATTCTAGGTCAAGCCCTAAAACACACTCAAATAAAAGAAATACTCTGTTATACTGTTAGCGAAGTTGAAGTCTCACTCTGGTGGTTGATGGCATGAAAGAGAGAGGCACCTCTAAGACACCCTCCCTCCTTCCCGAGACAAACTTGCTCACGGTTTGAAGACCACCTAAAGGAAGTTGTTAAAGCTTGAAAATATCTCATCATCGATTAGAGGATTCTGTCAAGTGGTTCGAGCCTAAGTCAGGGCTTTGAGATTTGAAAAAAGACGTCGTGCTCTGCTTTCATCAGGTTTCTGAACATCTCGGTGGAAGACAAAGCACAGTTTCATTTAAAAATAGAAATTTCTAGGCAGGCTGATCAACAGATTTGTACCTAAAACCTCCCTGGAAGCTTGGCTTGTTCTCACTGCCATGCCCTGACCCTTCACTCTGGTCGGGAAGCTGAGAGGTCGCATGTTTCTCCAAATATCAAAGCCCTTTGAGGTTCAACCAGCAGCAAGAGCAATAACCAAGGCAAATCACAATTAAAGGCAAGATTGCAGAGCATCTCTTGGCAATTCTACCTAGGAATAAACAAGAGTTTTGTATGCAAATGGCAATGCCTGCAGGCTTTTGGATTCTCTTTTTCTAACAGCCTGCATCAGCTTAAAGCAAGAACATCCACGTGATATTGGTGTTTATTCCCAGGCAGGCTGGCGGGTTTAGCACTTTGCTAGAGAGGAAGAAGTGTGCAAACCTGGATGCAGTGTTTGATCTTACCACTTAAAATAAAATAAAAAAATCTCTAAGTGTCTTAAAGGTAGGGATCACTCGGTAGTAATAGCACTCAGCACATACGTAGCACTTGCTGCTCGTGGGCAGCCCAGTGCTTTACAAAAGTGCTTAAATATGACTTATCCCCATTTTACAGATGGGAGAACTGAGGCACAGAGAGGTTCAGTGACTTGCCCAAGGCCACGCAGTTCGATAGTGGAGGCAGAGCAGGAAAGAGAAGCCCGGTGTTCTTGGAGCAGGCTGCAGCTTTCCTGCTGAGAAAAGGCCTACATAACCCAGAGAAACATCAGTTGCCAAATGAACCTACCCTAGGAAGAGGAAATACATTCTGGTGAAGAGTTAGAACAGCATTACCAAGAGGGGAACAGCGAGTCTCCTCAGATGGGCAAAGGGAGGGATAAATCCCAAAGCAGGTGTCACAGGTCACCTACACAGCCAGGCTGGAACGGGAGGGAGAAGGGGTGGACAGTGAAACCAGCAGCAACACATTTCAAAATGATGCCAAATGCTGGGCTGAGCTTTGTGCTTGGAGCAGCCGTCCATCGCGACCCACAGAGCTGGACTTTTCCAGCTGCCCTGGCTCAGGGTCACGTTGGCCACAGGGGCTTTTGGGAACACACGGTGAAACCCTGCTCGCTCACACACCTACAGCAGCATCTCCCCGTTCTGCAGTTATGAACAGAGATTACAAACATGACCATAGTGAGCAATCACATTTCTGCACAGCACTGAGGAACATATGTTAGTGATACACGGAGCGTCAGGAAGAATTGGTCAAAACCACCCTCATCAAAGCTGGCACAAACCAGACTTTGAGGGGAAACCACCCATGGATGCAAACGGCTCCATACCTGCGTGCTTGCAAAGGGTTTGGTACATGTTAACAAGGTTCAAATGCATATGCACAGAGAAATTGTGATTTATGACTTCTCAGGCTGGCGTGAAGCCATGGGGTCTTTCCAGTTTTCCCGTTCAGAGATAGGCAAGGAAAGATGTCAGTGACGCTGCTGCTGTTATCTTCACGTATTGGGAGGCTGGGCAGGGAGAGGCAAGGAGATTTCACAGTTGCAGCTTTCCTGGGACCATTTGGATGTACTTTATCATAATCAGATTCATGGGATTACCAGCTGTTAGCTAGTTGGGTTGTTAGTTCCTTGTCAATCGATTACACCTCGTGTCACATAATTCCTTCTTTCAATTCAGGGCCGGCTGCTTAATCTCACAACTTCCACCTACACACAACCTGCAGAAGCAGATGTCAGAATCTCCATCTATGCCTTTTACATCTGAAAACTCTCTGAAACAGAGGTGTGACACCCCCTCCCCATCTCACCAAAGCTTTAAGGGAGAGATGCAGATCTGAGAAGCCCCTGGCATCCCCCCCCTCTAGACCTCAACCCACCCCGGTCACCCCAGCTCATCCTTGCCACGAGCTGCCCAACCCCGGCGTGCACGCAGTCGAGGTTTCAGCTCCCTCTACCCTCTCCCTTTTAACCTTCTCTTGGGTCAGCATGAGGCTAAAGCAAAGTGGCGTGCCCGCTGGGGTCGTCGTGGTCCACACTGTTGAGGATGGCTGTCTGGTCCTCGGGGAGCTGCCGGTGGCAGAGGTCGTCCTTCAGCGCCGAGAGGCGGGCAAAGGGGTCCTGACGAGGGTGTCTCTTCTTCTTTCGGAGGCAGACAGCCTCGTCAGGCCACAGTACCTGAGAGCTGGGAAGGTGCTGAACCTGGGAGGCAGAGCCGTCTGCAGAGGAGAGAAGGCAGAGGGATGAGATATGGAACCCACCTGGAGCATTGCTGTAAAACGGAGCTTATATCAAGTCTGCTCCTCCTCCCCGCAACACTCCGAGCCCCAGCACATGTGGGGTAAGGAAGGGGGAAAGATTTGCTGGAAGGAAAGTAGGCCTTTGTAGGAGAGGATGTGGAAAGTCACCTCGAGTGGAGGGGAGGGAGGAGGAAGAGGGAGGATGGGGGGCTCCAGCATGCAAGCAGCAGGTTGGTGGATCAGGGAAAAAGAAACAAACGTAGAAGAATCCTAAAAAAAAAAAAAGAAGAAAAAAAAAGTAACTAAAGTCACTAAAGATGAGTAATGGGCAGATGTTAAAGGATGGAAGGAGAATGGGGTTGGGAAGCAGGGGAAGGACTGCAAACAGCACGTGGGCAAGCAGCCATCCATCTGGGAGGCGGGAGCTAGCGGGCGTTCAGAGACCAACCCAAGCAATCCATGGGGGTACAGGGGGACGCTGCTGGGGAATCGTGGGGTCCTCACACTCACTGGATTGTTTTCTGGATTTCGAGGAGCCCTTGGATGACTTTTTGGGCTTCTTTATCCGCTGGTATTTCAGAGCTTCGAGCCTCTCAGGTGCAGCAGCGTCCCAGGACGGAGATGGACGTTTTCTAGAAAGGAAAAGCAGACACGTGCCATCAGCGGCTCCGGGTCACGCTTGGGCTGTGGGGCGTCCCAGGCGGGGAACGGTTGACCCCAGCCAGCTCTGCCATGGAGAAGGAAAAGGTGAGAGAGCCCAGGCCGGGCACACTGCTGCAGGAGACAGGAGACCCACACGTGTCCGTGTCCCCGTCCCCTCCCGCTCAGCTGCATTGCAAAGTCCCAGCACAAAGAGAGCGCAGCCGGCACCCGGCTCACCTGCCTGCCACACCGGCACTGCTAGACACAAAGGACGGGGCAGATCCTATGTCCGATAAGGTATTTTTGGGAAGTGGTGGGAAACCCCTTGGGGATGGAGAGGGAGGAAGAGACACGCAGAAGCGGCACGACAGCACCGAGACCTGCGCGACACGGGGCGGGTGACGCCGGCGCAACGAGCAGGATGGAGGCAGGGATCCTGCCTGGCTCCCATGGCAAAAAAAACAGGGACTGCACAACAGACAGGAACACGAAGGGCATAGCTGGGGTCAGCACCTTGCTCCCAGCTAGAAGCGACAACAAATATAACGGCACAGAAGCTTCTGCTCCTTCACACTGGGATGTTGGGAGCTGGACGTTCTGGCCTCGCAGGACAGGACGCACCACGGCTTGGAAATGAAAATGCCAACGAGATTTCATTGCAGGGGGCAAGGAGGGGATTTGTAACGGGATTTTTCCAGTGGGAGAGTCAATAGTTGTAAGAGATAGTTTCCCAGACTCAGTCCCCAAGTAACTCTTGTACAGGAATCTGCTCAAGGTTAAGCGGTCTCCCCTTCACAAAGGTTTTGTGCTCCACTTCCCATCACTGTACCTGTTTTGCCAAGGATTTTTCAATCCAAGGATTGAAAAATGACTGCTATAATGCAGGGCAGCAGAGGAAAACCTTTTCCTTCGGAGAACAGCTGGTCCAGCACTCATCTATAACACATCACAGCATCCCCCCAGTTGCTGCATTCCCCTTTCTTTCCCCTTTGTTTCACTTTCACGTCTCTCCAAGCTGTATGAACCTCACGCCACGGAAGCAGAAGTGTAAGTTCAGGCAGCTAAGGCCATGGGTGGTGACCTGGGATCAGCCTCAGACGTGACAGCAGCCTGCACACGAGGTGCCCAGAAATGACACGAGCCTGTGCTTACCCTGTCCCACCCTTCAAAGAATGGGATGGCACTCTTCTGGTCTCCTAACTCAGTGACCAAAGCATGTCACCAAATCAGCAACACAGCAGGCAGCACAGACAGCAGCTCCAGGATCTTCAGTTTTCTGTGATGCTTGCAAGGCTCAAGTGCCAGCCCATCGTGTCTGTCCCCTCTTGCACCCCCCAGCAGCATTCCTGAGGTCAGGCAGGGCTGGCCGTGCTTCCAGAGCTATTGCCAGCAGAAATGGGGGCAAAGCTCTTCCTCAGTGCAGTTTCCAGCAGCGAAAACATGGCAGTTAGGGGAATGAGAACTTCTAGATGGTGAATCCATCTTCTCAGCACGTTTACTTTTACCCAAACACACGATGCTCTTCTTCTGTTCCCATTTCACTGCACTTATCCAGTCCAAGAGGCCAACTAACAGCAAATAACCATGACAGGCTCAAAAGATAAGGTATGCAGAAAAAAACATGAATAGGAAACGCTGAGGATCACCGTGAGGAGAAGCACTCCTGCCTTCTCCACTAACACACTGCTGCAGATGAGGAAGGCGACGAATGGCAAATGAGCACTGTGGCAAGGATGCCACCTACTGCACCATTCACCAAAACTGAAAATATCAGCAGGTTTGAGATCTGTGAGCTGTGTATATAAGCAAAGTGTCTAAACCAGAGTGAGAGCTTTGTGAAGGACAGGACCCCATAAGCACCTCACAAGGCAGGAGGACGGATGGTTCGGAGCATCACTTTGATGAATTTACAGAATAGCCTGCATTGGAAGGAACCCACAAGGATCACCGAGTCCAACTCTGTGTCACCAAAATTTTGAAGCCAAACTCTTTCACCCCATTCTCGGGCTGTCGATGAGGTGTTACCCATTCACCATGACAGAAACACTGTGATGCCTAGCAGGAACAGCATGGAAGATGAGCACAGGCACAATGCTACCTGAGGTCCATTTGGAGCTTCTCATCTCTCCAGCAGTGCACGCACACACAAGGCTTTCCCCCTCTGCCAGTCTCCACGTGTGCAATGAAATACCAGTGTGCGAGTGCAGCTCATACGCAACGCATCACATCTGAGATCCCAAGCGGCTGCTGGAGCTGTGCACACTTCAGCTGGAGAGGCACTAAGAGTTCCCCAGGGCTGTTCCCCCCGTGGGGAGCAGAAGGGGTTGTTTTTGAAGATGCACGTGATTGCAAAGCTCCTCGCTTCTGCTATTAGCATTGGAGAGGACCAAGAAAAACGCGGCATAACGTGGTGAAGCAGCTGGGGCGCAGCAGAGGCAACGGAAACCCAAAGGCTGGGATAGAAAAGCCCCTTTCATGTTTCCCATTGCAACAGAGACATCAAGGCGTGGATGCTCCTGGAGATCCTCTCCTCCAGCTCCCAGCAGAGCAGTGCATCAGCTGAAGATGAAGCATCTCATTACACAAGCTGGTAGCCCTGCTGGCGGGATCCAAACAAGTCTTCCCTTGCAGGGAAGACATTAACAAGCTTGTAGAGTCGCTGTGCTTAAATGCCTTCTTCCCACAGCCCCGACGTACAGGCAGCTGAAGCAAGAAAGGTACTTGGCCAATTGCAACCTCAGCTACTCCAATACCAGTCCTCTGCCATGGGGCTCACGTGTGCCAAGCCCTGGATATCACTGCATTGCCCACAAGCATGTCTTTCTGTCTCGTAGCCCAGACAACTTTGCTAATACTATTAGTGCTCCGTATGTTAAAGCCTCTTGCTATTCCCATTCTTTTTTCTTCTAAGAAGATGCTAGTGACTGTGGCATGTTGACAAAATGAGACAGATTTACCAAGGGATTATGAGGAAATTGCCTGAAGTTCGTTTCCGCTAGTTCTCCCTAATTGGGCTTGTATTTATACACACAAATATAAACAGCGAGTGCACTGAACCCATGTGTCACTATAAATACAGTCTGACCTCTGGCAAGGAAGAGATACAGTGGAGGACAAAACGATGCTACTCACCAGCCAAATTTTATCTGCTCTACCCACCCTTTATTTCTTCAAAGGTCTCCGATTCAATTGAATTAATTTGCATTTTAAGTCCAGCCAAAAGCATCCTCCTGCCCCCAGAGTCTGTACTCTGGGCAGCCATCTATGCACAAGGGATCCTGAGCACAACAGATGAGAGGTTCAGAGCAGGGGATGAACTTCTGGAGACTTCAGGATGGAGCCAAGGAAAGAAGCTTCAAGAAACACATGGGATTTCCAGCTGTTACTCCTGTGCGATGCCATAAAACATTCAGCACAGAATTTTTCCTCAAGTCTTCGAAGGACAGTCCTTCTAAACAAGCAAAGCTCTGAAGCATGTGCACAGAGAGGTCCTGGAAGGACTGACGAGGTACTCAACGCCAAGAAGGACAGGGAAGGGTAGCTATGGGTGAAGTTATCCAAACCAACAAATACCACACAGCTACGCTTTCTTCAAACACCTTTCCACACACAAAGTGAAGATGTTAAGGGAGAAGGCCCCTTAAGCATCACTAGCATTTTTTCGCCCACCAGAGGGAAGCCACGTGAAAGCACAAGCTGTGACCTTCAAGGACATCGGGTGTGTGTGTCACCTCGTGGAGGTCTCTCACACTCTTCCCAGTCTTCTTTTCTCCTTGAGTCAAGACAGTGATATCCAGGAATAGCTTGGACGTATCGGAGCATCTGCTTGGCCATCTCCAGTGCCCACCACATCCCAGCCAGGCTCCTCCAACCCCTCATCCTTGGGTGAAGAGCTCCATTTGCCTACACGAGGCTCAACCTCAAGTTCAAGTCTTGCGTGATCCCCTCAAGATGTCTTATACTCTTTGCTCTGAGGCAGTGCCCAATGCCACCTCCATCCCAGGATGCCACCATGCACTGATTGAGATCCTTTAGTGCAAGAGGTGCTGGAGACACACAGCAGTTGCGGCCCCTTTCCCCAGAGCTGTTGCCAGACCACTGCTGCCAAAACGAGGGAGGAGGGGGCTGGTGACAGTGGGGAGCACATCGGAGCAGGGAGGCCCTTCTGCAGGTCTGCAGACGACACAACTCATCTACACCATGGACTGCACCATGCTGACAGGAGAGGAGAGAGGACGGGGGAAAAGGGACCGGAGTGGAGAGAAAGGGGGGGAGGGATACAGTCACGGAAAAAAAGGGGAGAAAGGAAGATAAATGAAAAACAGGAGTGAGAAAATATATAAGTAAAAAAAAAGAAGTAAAAATTAAAAAAAATAAGAAGAAGAAAGGAAAGAAGAACGCACTCAGACAGGAGGACTCACAACTTCTCCAAGCGGGAGGAGGCATGAAACACATGCAGAGGATCAGCACATGGACAGTCTTTAAAGGGGAACCTGTTTGCTTTCAAGCGGGGAGCGAGGGGTGCTCCTGCACGCCTGGCACCGATGTCCCTTTGTCACTCAATGCTATGATGCACCCAGCCCATGAGCTCCTGGCATTGGCAGCACTGGCAATAGGGGCCAGGGGGGCTGCCTGCGATGCCAAGGGACACAGGAGCTCGGTGTCACATCTGTGGTTTTTGGGTTTCCCTCTGCAGGGAGACGACAATGCCCCCTTCCCTGGTAGGAGATGCATCACCGCCCACTGGGTTGAAGCAGAAGATGGGAAGCCGCTAGTGCAGTAATGGCAGCATTTCTCCCTGCTCACCTTCACCCAGCAAAAGCCACCACGTGGCAGCTCCTGCTCCCAGTACAGCTGCCACCAACTCACAAACTGCCTCTCCCTCTCCTCCTCTTAGTTTTTATTACTGCAGCACAGAAATCCAGCTGCTCTAGTAGAAAATCCCTGTGCTCTGCATCCACTGACAATTTTACGACCCCAAATCATCACAAAATTGTTTGGCTGGGCTCTTTACAGGATTCCTCGCTTACTAGAGCAAGATTTATTCTCTTTACGGCTTCCCCTTTTTTGGGATAATGACTCTGGACTCACTCCTGCAATTCCAACCCCTGGCAGCACCTCAGAGCAGGACTCACTGCTGCTTCTCAGCCAGTGTCCTGCAGGACAGTGTCACCCTGCTCCTGGTACCCACTCACCCATGGGGCTCACTGCTGAGACAGGAACCAAGGCTACCTGTGCAAGAGCCACATCAAGCTAGGATATGAGACTGGACTGATCTGGCTGTGCTGAATCCATACGCATTCAGGTCTCTAGATCTCTTGGATTAGGGAAGCACGATGGATAAAGGAGGTAAAACAGCGCTCAGGAGCTCTGGAAGCTGCAAAGCTCAAACCAGAGGGGTTTTGCCATGCCAAGAGGATGGCTTCTCCATCCCAGCTCCATGACCAAGATCCAATACTCCTTCTTTTTCTCTCTCCACCTCAGGACAAAGCTCCATGTGAGCTGGAGGAACTCACAGAACTGTTTGAGTTGGAAGGAACCTTTCGAGGTCATCTAGTTCAGCTCCCCTGCAATGAACAGAGGTTCCTCTCTCCTGGAAATATCTACCTAATTTCCCTAGGCATCTCTCCCATTCCAATGGGCTTCTCAGGCTGTTGGATGACTATGAGCCAGGCCCTTGACACTTCTCATTCTTGATTGCAGGTTTTGAGCCTAACAAAGCTTGGGCATGGTCAGGCCCTAAAAAGTCCTATCTTCAACCCCACCTCTCCTTTCATAGCCAGCCTGGCTTACTCCTCAGGGCTAAGAAAAAGCATCATCCCACCTGGTTTTATCCATTTTAGTGAAAGAGAAAAAAGGAGTAAATTCTCTGCTTATATGATCCAGAAACCATCTCCCAGATTGCTCCCACTGCCATTCCAGGGATGCCTGTGGCCATCCAGGAAACAGCTCCGACATGGGAGCCCCTGAGAGGTATTTTCTTGAGAGAATCTTTCCAGATTTGCTTAGAGCTGTTTAATTACAGCTGGGTCAGGAGAAGTGTTACAGATTTCTCCAAGGAGCTTTTCAGAAAGGGAGGGCTTTTACCGTAACTACATTCGCCACAGGAATGATGAAACACTCCACCTGCCTGGAACCGCAGCGAAGGTGCTGCCAAGCACAGAGCCCACCTTGAAACACAGACCTCTCCCACTTTCTACATCTGAGAAACCTTGGGAAGAAGAAGACAGATGGAAAAAAAATCTCCATTTTGTGGAACGGAACCGGAGACTTCTTTTGGAGCCACTGCCCACAAGCACCGTTTGCAGCCGGCTTGTCCCAGGGGCAGCTATTTCAACCAGCTCGAGGTGCAGGGCTCTGAGCTCCTCCAAAGGGATAGGGGAAACCCAAAAGCCACAGAGACTGTGTGTCCAGAGGTGTTTCCTAGTGTTTTATAATTCCTTATTCCCCTTTAAAGGAAGAGATGGTATTGGAGAAGCCCCTTCCATGTCCCCTCTCATGCCCCGCTCCCGGCCACCCTCCGCAGCACCCACACCATCCTTTCGGACATGGATCACCCTTACCTATTGAGCTGAGGAGAAGCTTGTCTCGACAACACTGCCCAGATAGCTGAGATTAATCAAAAACAAAGCAGTTATCAACACCCGCAAGGAGCCGAGCTCCGCAACACATCAGCACGTCAACAACTCCAAAGGAAAAAGGAGGGAAAGAAACCAAACTGAAACACAAACGAAACAAGGCTGGAGAAGAAAGGGGGAAAGAAACAGAAGAGAAAGGAAAAGAACAAAAATAATAATCAACAAAGCGAATGGATACACTGCTTAAAAGCACGGACAACAGTGCTCTAACACAGACTTGTCCTGCGACTGTCCTGTACCTGGAGCTCCTCGGGGTGCCCTGGCTCTGAGACTGCATGGAGACGTGGATCTATGCGTTCGTGTCTGCATCGCTACGGACCTGCGCTCCCAAGAGCCGCGCAGAAATCATCTCAGGTCCTCCAGGTCCCCCTCTCCCTCCCCAGCCTCTCCCGTGAGCCCTCCCTGCACCCTACGCACCCCTTTCCCCAGCCGCGCTGGAGGGATTTCCTAAGGCCATAACGCTTCCAGGTACCAGAGAGTGGGAGTGAAATGCGGAGGGCGCTGCGGGGTGAAAGGCTGCCTCCCCCCACCCCAAAAACCACGGCTCTGCTCCGAACGCCTCCGACCGCGCCGCGGGGCTCCATCACAAGCCGAGGGGCTCGGCCCCCCCTACAACAACAAGCCGAAATGAAGCGAGACGAAAGGATGGAACAAAAGCACGGCTACGGGATCTAGGGTGCTGTGAAAGAGACGGAGGAAGAGAGGAGAAATACAGAGAGAGAAAGACGCTTTTTGCCTGGAGCAACCCTGGTACCTGGAAAACCAGCCGCTACAGTCTAGTGCAGCCACATCCCTCTTTAGGGCAGGATCTGAGCGTGCCGGCGGCCTCCTGAATTCCACTGGGTTATTTTTTCCTCTCCTGACATGCTGCTGGTGGGGCTAAGTCCTTGATCTCTCCCTGCCCGCGTCCTGGGGCTGCAGCATCCCTTTTGCAGATGGGGCGGTGGTTTTTATAGCTGTCTCTGTCATGCATTAAAGCTCTCTAGATTCCGCGGGATGGAACAGAAGGAAGACACAGGCGCAGCAGCCCTAACGTTCGAAGAAAGCCAAGAGCCAGAAGCTAGAAGAGGAAACAACCGCCGGTGACACCAGGACACTTACCTACGTGAGCCAGGAGCCAGGCCCGCGGCCCAGGCATTTGTCAGCCTGGCACCCCAACCACAGAGCTCCAGTTCCCACATCAGCAGTCGGGGAGGAGGAAAGAAGCATCGGGAAGGCCGCCTGCCTAATCCCGAGCCGGCTCGGGCAGCGGCCATGCACCCTGCGCCCGCAGTGTGAGCCTCTGCAGAGCCGCAGCCTAGCAAAGCCCGCGGGACGCCATCTCCAAAAGGGATGCTGCAGCGTACCCAGAGAGACCCTACAGTTCGGATGATGATGGCAGGGAGGGAGTTGGAGGGAAGGGAGGGGCGAGGTGGGATGGGGAAAGTCGGGAGAGGGCCTGGGGGTGGGGGGGTGGACCACAGGTCTCACGCACTTACCCCGAGGTGGCTACCGTTGTCGATGTGGGCTCCGGTCTGAGAATCTCCTCGCTAGCCCTCCTTGGAGAGGGGATGTCTCCAAAAACATCCATGGTGTCCGCGGGCAGGGAGGAGCCCTGGGAGCCAGAAAAGCCGGTGGTCAGCGAGGTGAAGGCCGTGGCAGGTCGGTAGCTGGGGCTCTCCCCCCGGCTGCTCGGTGCGGGGGATCCGGTGGACGGCGTGGACTTGCGGGAGAAGCTGACCGCTGCGGGGGGCTGCAGGGTGATCTCTGACACCTCAGCCTGCTGGATGAGGCCCGGACGGGGCCTGGCGCGGGCGGTCAGCTCCGGGGAGCTGTTGCGGGAGCTGAGGGGGCTTTGGGTCAGAGGAGAAAGCCTCGAAGGTTGTAGCACCACCTGATGTAAACTGGGCTCGGCCCTCCTGACCTGCCGAGGGCTGGGCCGAGGTCGGGGCTGGGGCTCGTACCACCTGGTGTCCAGGCTGAATGTGCTTGTGCCGCTGTGGCCGACGGGCTCGGACGGTTCGTGGTAAGGCAACACAGGTATGCCCATACCTTGACTGGTATGTCTTAGCTGCCCTTGACATCCCATGGGTTGCATAGGTTTGTCCTGCCACTTGGTGGTGGTGGGCACAGAGGGTTGGCCCCTGCTGGGTGACTTGCCAGTCCAACTCTTTGGTGCCTCCAGGGGCAGGATGCCCGGGTAGGACGCGGGGACGACCTGAAGAGAGGAAGGAGGCGGCCCCCGAGGAAGACAACCGGTGGGCTGGGAGCCCTCGGCCACCGCCTCGCACTGCTGGAGCTGAGGAGGGAACGTTGTCGCGGGGGACGCTTCCAGGCTGCCGAAGGGGAGCCCCCAGGGCTCGGGGGACCGGCCCCCCGTGGGGGTCTGGGCCAGGGGCAGCGTGCTGTTGGAGGCGTTCTCCCCGTTCTCCTCGGGGATGGTGGGGTGTCCAAAGGGCCCCTCGGGGTGCAGCGGCGGGGAGGACATGACTGAGCTCAGAGGGCTGACTTCTGGCATGTAGAAGGGCGGCGGGTCCACCTCCCCGGGGCTGCTGCTGCTGAGGTAACCGTAAAACTGGTGGTGGAAAGCCCGGGGGGCCGGCGGGCGGGCCTGGCCTGTGGCCTGCAGGGCGCCGGGACCCTCCAGTGCCCGGTGGAACCGGGGGCTGTATGCTGGTGGCTGAAGGTAGGACTCCTGGCTGGAAGAGAGAGGGGTGAGCTGGGCCTTGAGGGCCGTGACGGAGGCTGGGACGACAGGGTCGTCGTTCTCCTCATCCGACTGCCGGAACTCGGGGTACATGTCTGTCTCCTCCACGAAGGGGAAGCCCTCGATCCTCCGCGTCTTCAACGAGGGCTCCATCTCCGCCGGGTCCATGACAAAGCGGCCATCCGGTCCGCGGCTGATGAGCTCGATGGGGGTGGTGGCCTCAGCTTCGGCCTCCGCCTTGGAGACGCTGTACTTCTTGCTGCTGATGGCTCGCTTGGTTTTCTTGTAGAGGGAGAGCTCCTTCTCCTTGGTGGGGCTCAGCATCCGCTTGGCCTGTGGGCCTTGGTCGTCAGAGGACTCGGAGGGGGGACGGAGCGTGCGGATGCTCTCCGGACTCACCTTGCCAGAAGACAACCTGGACCACAGGGGAGAAAAACCAAGAGAGGGGGAGGTCACCGGAGGGGAAACAAGCCCTTCTCATCCAGAAGAACTGCTGGATCCAGAAAGCAAAGATCTCAAAAGAGAAACTGCTGGAAGAAATTTGTGGGGACTACCATGATGGCTTGGCCAGCTCCGACACAGGCTGCAAGAAGCAAGTGGGAAAGAGGAGCTGGAACCACCACACACAGTCCCCACTCCTCAAGACACCTTTGCATCCCCCTTAGGGCAGGCAGTTTGCTCCAACGTCTCACAACAAGCTCCACAGTCCCATCAGAATGTAAGAGAGATCCAGAGCCTTTTTCCAACTCCTTCCAAAGTTTCCTACGTTCACCAAAGCTACCCATATGTGGGAAAGCTCCCAAGAGGTGCTCCCCAATTTTAGGGCTCCAGAAGAACCTCAAGCAAACATTCCCTCCTGCAGATCTCAGCATCTCACTCAGAGATGCTGACAGATGGTTTCAAATCAATTTTTTCCCCTTTTCAAACACTCAAATTTAAGGCTGAGAGCCTCAAAAGATAAAGAGATGGCAGGAAGAGATAAGCATCAGAACAGCATCCCTATTCAGAAAGCCTCAAACAAGACTGAATGGCAAAAGGTAGCAGATTCAACGGAGATGACGTGAGCGTGGCCATTTCAGTGTGGTGGATGAACTGAAAAAAGGAAGATTAAGATCCACCGACACAGGGACGCTGTGCAAAAGTCCAGGAGCCTGAGCTCCTTAAGGTGTCCACACCTCAGGATCTTGCATCCACTTCAGAAAGATGCTCCTGCTACTTAGTGGCTATAAGCACTTTTGAGGGGCTCTGGAAGGAGTTGTGGCCAGCGCAGCATCCTGACCCAGAGCCTTTGAGCATATGTGCAAAGAGACTCCAGCAGAGACTTCGCAGGAAATGAAAAGATATGCATTTGAGATTCTGAATTTTCCAAGAAAAACAGAGCCAACAGAACAACTCAAAACTACACTGAGCTTGCATGAAGGACTCTGAATACAGCAGCAGCCCTTCCCTTGAGGAGCCATTTTCAAGCTGGGTGTGTAATTCATTTCCACCTGCTCAACATGTCCAGATCCACAAGGTTGTCTCTTAAAGGTTGCTGTGCTTGTCCCTGTTGCTTTCTGCTCCAAAGCCTGTTTGTCCCTTGTGAACCATTTTGTTCCCACAAGTTTACAGAACATCGAAACCAAATTGTCACAAAACAAGGCCAGATATTTCCATTCGACCTTTGCAACAACTGTAGGAAGAGGCACCCTGAAGACCCACAGCCTGGTGCCACATCTAAGACAGATACTTACGGGGACTCCAAACTCTTCCTGCAGTGGGTTATCGAGAGAGGAGGGTCTGGAAAAGAATAAAAGGGGAAAGAAGAGAGAACGCTGAGGAGGCGCAACAAGACAGAGAGACACACAGACAACATCACAACCACAAAGAAGACACTCAACAAGAGGCCAAGTTTTCATTGCTGCTGTACTTTAATGGTTGCTGACAACAAACAGCTCCCGTCACAGATTCCTATCAGTCCTGCTGCCGCAATTTCACATGCTAGAGGCAAAGGAGCTGATTCCCCTGCCCTCTCTAGCTCCCCAGCTGCCTGAAAAGGTGGTGGTTTCCCTACCAGGTGCTCCTGTAAGGTGGCTGCAGGCCCAGCTTTAGGGCAGGAAAATGATGGAGTCTCCTTCTTGGGGTCTTCTCTAGCCTAACACAGCCATTGGACACCACCAGGCAGAGCCCAAGTGGCTGCAGAGCCCATTGCTGGGGGGGCCTCGGGGAGGGCATTGGTCCCCCTCAGCCAAGGGGACATCCCAGCCCTAGCCCCCAAGCTCTAAGAGCTGTCACCACGTGAGATTGTGCCCTCAGAAATCCCAGGCCTCTGTGCCGCCTCTTCACCCACCCTTCCTGTCCCACTCCCGAACACAGGCGCTTTCAGGCACAGCTGGGGGATGAAGTCAGGGCTTCACCTGAAGACGCGCAGGGGTGGAAGAAGAGACAAGACAGGGAAGAACATTACCACCACGACACAGTCAGGATAGAGGACAGAAACAACAAGAGGACAGATAGGACGAGGAGAGAAGCACGTCGGGGCCAAGCTCACCTTTCTTGCGCTTCAGTTTGCGTTTGCGTTGCTTGTTGACAAAGCAGGCGGCGAGTGTGCTGAAGAGGATGGCAGCAGCCAGGAAGCAGATGGTGGCAACGATGCCAGCCAGCACCGGGCGGGCTAAACCTTCGTCCGTCAGGTCAGGCTGAGGGAATACGTCTGGGAAAAAAGACGAACCATCAGGTGTTAGACAGAGACACACACGTGCATCCTGCCTGGGGGATCAACAGTCTGAAGGGCAATGCTGCCTTGATGCAAGACAGCTCGCTTGTTCCTGGAATGATAACCTTGAAGGAAAGATCCTGCCTTAAATTCAGCCCACGTGGGAAGACCGGGCAGTGTTGCTGCAGGCCAAGTGATGCAGAGGTGTCACGCAAAAGAAACCCTTCCATCTCTGTTGATGGATACCTGGGGAATATGTGCTCCTACCACACAAATCCATATTTATTTGCTCAAGAAGGTTGTGGATGCCCCGTCCCTGAAGGCATTCATGTCCAGGCTGGATGTGGCTCTGGGCAGCCTGGTCCAGTGGTTGGAGACCCTGCATAGAGGAGGGGGGTTGAAACTAGATGATCATTGTGATCCTTTTCAACCCAGACCATTCTACGGTTCTATGATCTATGCACAAATGAACACAGCTGCACCAAACCTGCAGTTATCTACTGCTGTAATAACCCAATGCAGCTCAGGCTGTAGCAACACCAAGTATTTTCCCCAGGCTGTGAATACAGCATATTTCAGCTCTTCAATGAAAACTGGGCTGGAACCAGCACCCACGCCTCTGAACCCTCATTCACTAACCAGGAGCGAATTTGAACCACCACCAGAGCTTAGCTGCAGCTATTTGCAGATGCAAGAGCAGTTATCAAATCCTGCACACGCCAGTGCTCCTGCCACACATCCACACACAGGGTCAGCGCACATTTGCCTGCTGGGAGCAGCAGCTCTGAGCTGCAGACAGCACCCAGGAGGGTCGGGACGCACGCACGCCCCGTGGCTGCAGCTGCCTTTGTGCCCCATGTGCTGTCAAACCCTATCAGAAACACTGGGCAAGAGGAGAGCAGCAGCACTGGGAGGACAGAAGCAGGCTGCAGGCAGCAGACTCCCTGCATCGCGCCAGCACCACTTGGGGGCAGAGAAAGACTGCTTCATTCCTGCACGCAGCCCAACTGGGCGGCTCCTCAGCTTTTTCCAGGAAAACCACACCAGCAGGGTTCACCGCATCCTCTGCCTCCTGCAGACCTCCCCCTTCCCATTGCCATCACCTGCCTAGCCCTGGCTGGAGGAATGCTCCTCCGAGCTGCATTGGGGTGCAGAGGACACACTGCAGCGTGTAGCAGTCTCCTATCACAAAGCTCTGCTGCCTCCCTCCTCCCCCCCCCCCGCCCTGGACACCGCACTGCAGTGCTGCATTTCCCTCTCTGCACCCTTCATTTCCATTTCCAGGCTGCGCAGTGCTGGGCTCAGAGCTTTGATCTCAGGGCACCCCACAGAGCAGCAAGGACCAAGAAGGGCACTTTGACCTTGCCTGCTCCCAACACTGCTGCTCCAAAGACAGCACAAGGGAGCAGAGTGGCCCAGCTCTCAAATTCACCTTCGGCTGTGGAAAGCACCAACACAGCATCAGCCAATACACTGCTATGCTGCCTTACAGACTAATGCTTTCTGTGATCAGAGAGACAGCAGCTGTGCTGGGACATTAATCCTAACCCAGCTCACAGCCGAGGTTGCAAGCAAACGCACAAAAGCAGTTGCTCCAGCCAGCACTGCTACAGTGATGCACGACCCCACCAGAGCAGCACTGCAGAGTGCAGATGCTCCCACAGCAGCCAGGCAAAGGGAAGGAGGAGGAAGCAGCAGTCCTTACCTGTACTGGACACACCAGCAACGTTACTGGGTTCGCTGATGAGATCTTGCATGACTGCCAGGACCCGGAACTCATACCAAGTGTCCTGAAACACCAAACACATCGTCAACCCTGCGAAGGAAACGAGTCACCCTGAAAAGCTTCCATGGCAGTCCCTCCCTGCTCACCTGGGACAAGTCCTTGGCAAAGAACTCGCTCTCGGTCCCAAGGATGGCATCGTCCAGGATCTCCCACCTCTCCCCAATGCGGAACTCCATGATGTAGCGGTCAATCGGAAAGCTGTGGTTAGCAGGAGGAAGCCATGACAGGAGGACGCCTTGCTGTGTCCGGTTGGCTGTTAGGCACCTCGGTGGGGTAACCAACACCAGAGGCTCTGGAGTTGTTACAGGGAATGCTGCAGACAGAGCAGATGGACCTTTGAGATGGGGTCAAGGGAAGAACAGCAGATGCTCTCCTCTCTGAGGTTATGGCCATGGTCTCTCCCCTTGCATTCTGGGGCAGCGGCTCCTCGTGCCTCTGCACACAGCCATGACATATGGGTCTGCACAAGAGCAGCGTGCCGGGATCCCTCCCACATGCTGGCATCAGCAGCAGACAGAGCATCACTGCAGAAGCAGCTCCCCACCTCACAGCAGGTCAGGACATATCCCAGGCATGTGCTCTCTCATCCCAGAGACAGAAAAGCAGCTTTCCAAAAAGGGGTGGACTAAAGATACAAGGACTAGGAAAAGGGGCACAGCATCAGAAAGCCTCCTCCTCTCTCGACCTATTTCTGAGACAGCCCCAAGGCTGGTACCCAGCTCAAAGCCCTTTGTGAGAGCTCCAGCTCTGAGCCGCACGCAAGTGATTCTATGCTCTATTAATAACTCCTGCCCCAAGCTGAACTTCAGGAAGATATGAAAGGTGACCAGGACCACAGTACCATTCCCCTGAGCTGCCTTAGGACAAGCTTTCAGGAGCCTCGAGCATCTGGAAAAGTCCACAGGTTCCAACCAGGACACTCCACAAACACTTCCTTTGCAGCTGGAAACTAATGCTGAATATCACCACCTCCAGGCAGAGGACACAGCCTATGCAAAGGGCCATTTCCCCTCCTCTGTGGACCTCCTGAAACCCTCTTTGCCCTCCTCCCACTGTGCTTGGGGAGGACCTACCTAGAGTGTTCACAGTGACCACCTCACTGAAGGAGCTGGTGCCCAGCTTGTTCTGAGCCAAGACACTGAACTGGTATGCGGTCTCCGGTTCCAATGTATCCACCAGTAGCCAACTGGAACCAGCTGGCACAGGGAGAGACAGCCAGTCATGGGGGCCAAACTGGGCTCTCTTCATCCTGCCAAGAGAGAAGGGAGCATCTTCAGGGAATGTGCCTTTGACCGGGAGTACCAAAGATGCTGCATTAACTTCTTGAGTGATAATGGAGCTTTCCCGAGAGATGGTTTGGTTTGGCAGCAGCAATGTGCATGGATGCAGTGCTGACACTTGCCACCCAAAAGCTGGCTCAGGGTCAGTGTGCACGAGGACCTGGAGTGCTGTCCCATCGCATCACAGTCACTGCCATCACCACCTTGCAGCCCCACACCCTGACAGCAGGGCGGCCGCAAACAAAAGCAAAGCCAGCAGCCCTGCTCTAAGGATTACCTCCATCACAACCCCAAAGCAAGCGTTCTCCTTCATACCCTGACAGCTCCCGAGCCAGAGCTAAGCTTCCCGTCAGCTGTATCCTTGTACATACAATCCCATAAGGGAGGCGGTTAGCTAAA
Source organism: Meleagris gallopavo (assembly GCF_905368555.1). Lineage (NCBI taxonomy): Eukaryota > Metazoa > Chordata > Aves > Galliformes > Phasianidae > Meleagris > Meleagris gallopavo. The sequence continues at coordinate 2,492,711 of NC_139429.1, forward strand.
TCCTCATTTTTGCCCATTTTGTAGGTTTAACCCCAAAATCCAGGGTGAATAAAGCACAATCACCACAGCATCCATCTCCAATTCACTGCTACCAACAGGAGTATCATGGTGAAAGAGCCCGATGTCTCAAAGCAGCATCTTTGTGCTGCAATGATATTGCAAATATTGCTGAACTCCACGCATGCACTAGAGATGCTCTAGGGAGTCCCAGCCCTCAGCTGCAGGTTTCTGTTGTGCTCACAGAGGATTTACAAAGAATCACTGCAGAAGCTCTGTTCTGCAGATATGTGAGCTGTCGGTGCACTGCCAGGTAAACCCATCTGGAGCAAAGACGAGCAATGCTGCTGTAAAGGGAGCAAAAGGTAAGGCAGGAGGAGCAGCAGCAAGCCATGGAAACAAGCAGCTCAGCAGAGCTCTGTGCACGTGCAGAGTGCCTAGACCAAACCCAGCAGCTGTGGGCAGGAGAGCCCCAAAATCACAGCAACTCCAGTGGAGACTCCAGCTCCCACGCCATAGGAGTTGGATAGAGGGCAGCTGCGTGGGGCTCTCCCTCCTTCTCCGACTCCCCACTGCCCCCCACATTAAATTTCTTAACGTCCTTCCCTGCCTCTGGTTGCTCTCATTTCGCGTGGGGTCTGGAGAAAAATGGGGCTGGGCAGGCAGCCAGCAGCTGCCACCTCCCTGCAAGGTGAGACACGTCTCAAGAGCGAGGAGGTCAGATCAGTCCTTCCCAAGGACGTTTTCAGAGGCAGCTACGCAAGGTCTGTGCTGCTGCACCCACTCCCGCTCGCCTCCTCGTTTTTCTCTTCCACTCATTCAATTCCTTCTTCCTCTCTCCTGTCCTTTGTCTGCTGACACAATTATCCAACCCCACTGTGCGAGCGTAGAGACCGTCCTCAGTTTAGAGCAGAGCAGAACTCATTACGAGCAGCATCTCTCCAATCTCCACTCTATCAGCAGACCCCATCCGGGCAAATTAAGGAAAGGAAGGAAAGAAAGGCTGAAGAAGTGGGGGAGGACATCAGCACCAGCCTGTGAAAGGGCTCTCTTCACACTTTAAAGTGCGGCTCTTAGAAGAGGAGGACAACAGTAAGTGCAGAGCCCAGAGAAAAGCCTGACCTCGCTGCAGACACATTTTGCCCTCTTCTGCCTCGGGGTGGGGGGCCAGCAGAGCCAGAGGGTTGTGAGGAGGTTGAACGTACCCTTTGCTTTGGGTACCAGCAGCTCAGGGAGTAAAGTCTCCCAGACAGCATCTCACCGTCACTGGTCTCAAGCTAAACTGGGATTTAACAGCCCCCAGGGACTCACACGGAGGAGGGAGAGATCGTTTCTGCTTAGTCACATTTCTTCAGGATGCACTCTCTAAAGATTGCATTTTCCATCCTCTCCATGGCTGCTAAGCTTCATAAACAGTTTATCTTGAAATTAGATGCCAGAGGCAAAGTTACATGAATGCAAAGTGTCTCCCCGTGTAAGCAGACTAAAATGTGCTGGGGCAGACAGATGTACTGGCTAGCACAGGAGAGAAAGGAAACACTGCAGACCTACAGCCCTCCACAGCACCTCTGTTGCTGGTCTCTCCCATGTGCTGTGTGGCATTGCAGTGCCCCACAAGCAGCTCCTCTGCACCCAGCAAGAGCAGAAAAAAGCTGCAGAGAACAGCCCAGGGCCACCTCCATCCTTCCCATCCCTCCCACCCCAGGGCATAGATTTGCACTGCCTTGCATCATAGCACGACCCAAGCAATGTCCTCACCCTCCCCCAGCCCATCCCCCCCACCACGGCACAGCCCCGCTGCTCAAAGCTGGGCTCAGCTAGGAAGAAAAAGAAGCAGAGAGCAAAGCATGCCAGGATGACTCACAGAGGGCCGTACCAAACTGAGAAAGTCTGCTCATATCCACCGTCGTAGCCGGGCTCCCAGGAGACATTGGCAGAGGTCATGGCAACCACAACATGCACGCTGGTAGGGGCATGAGGGCTTGTGCCTGCAGGGAGAGAGATGGGCTGCAGCAGGAGCAAAGGCACGGCTGCGATTCCCAGCACTAACACAGCCCACAGCTCCTGGTGTGGATCTGCTTCCAGCCATGACACAAAGGGACTCCGCCTGCACAAAGCAAAGGCTTTCCTATCTAGAATGTCTGCTAGAAATACCAGCAGCATGTGGCCAAAATAAAAGAGCGGAAAACACAGCACCAATGGCAGCTGGAATTAAAGGGAGACATCGCTTTCCATGGGAAGCATCCCGTCCCACGCTCAGCACGCTGCTGAGTGCATCCCAGGAACGTGTCCCTGTGCCACCAGCCATCCCCGAGGCCCCATCCCCTGCCCATACCTACAACTGTAAGGTGAGTGCTGGCAGTAATGCTTGCGACGACGTTGGTGGCGATGCACTCCCACTCGCCATGGTCGTCCTTGCCAAGGGAGCGGATCTGCAGGGTGCCGCCGGGCAGCGTGTTGTGCTTGCTCCTGCTGGGCTTCCCTACCTTGGGCAAGGAGCAAGGGGAGCATGGCAAAGAGAAAAAACCACGATTCAGAAGCACGTCAAGCCAGGCAAGGCAGCAACGCGATGACTGAGCTATCTGCAAGGCCTATGGGGCACCACCAGGCACTAGAAGGGCTCCCATCTCTCTGCTTGCTGCAGTCTCCCTGTTTTCAATACGACCTGGCGCAGTAACTCAGGAGACACGCAAAACAGAGGCTGATATTCCCAACTCATACATAAGTCTAAAACCCTAAAAACAAGTCTTACAGATACCAAACCCTTCACAAAACTCAACGCGGCTTCTCCAGCATCCAAAGCTGAAATTGTCACTGCTGCGGAGGATGAGGCACTGAGTGTCCCCACAAACACTCTCTGAGGTGGGTGTCTGCCCCAGGAGAATCCCAGCGGCCCCTTCTGCTCCACTCAGTCCCAGCCAGTGGCAGAGATTTCAGCAGGAGGCAGCCTGGGGACATGGGAGGATGGCGTGCGTGGAGGTGCCTGGCAGCTCTCAAGCCAAGCGGAAGGATGCCTCTTCTAACAACTTGTGTTTATGCCCATTATCCAAAGCTGCACAAATCCCGTGTTGCTCTGAGCTCTCTTCTGCTATTCTTCATGCATGGATCCCACTGATGGGCTCCAGGGACCTGCAGCAGGAGCACGGCGGGTTACCAGTGCCCAGCCCAGGTCTTTTGCAGTCCTCCAGGAAGAGGAGGTCAGCCCTCAAGGGCTGATGGGGAACAAGAGAGCTTACTTCTTTCACTGAGAACCTCCGCTCAGCCCAATTCAGCCCTAGATGATGTCAGGGGAGGAAAAGCCCAAAGCTGAGTTGTGAGGAAGAGGGTCAGAAAGCACAAAAGTATTTTGAAATAAACCTAAATAAGAAGGGGATGGGGAAGGAAGATAAAATAAGATGGATAAGATGACTAAAGAGCCAACAAGTTTTAGGTAGGCCACTCAAGAACTGTACAAATTACAGTCCTCTTAGTGCTGGTATAACTTGGTGAACAGATCCAGCATCTCACTCTGCGACGAGTGCGGACAGTACTCATAGGGCAATGAAGGGATTCCTCTGAGAAGGGCTGGCAGAGGACAGGAGGCTCCAAGAGATGATCCTGACAGCTGGACAGTGGCTTTCCTATGGGAGCAGCAAAGTTGGGAAGCAAAGGGGAAGGGAAACAGGAAAGCCCTGGTGACATCACACCGGACCTGGCCCTGCAAAAGGGAACACCCTCAGATTCCCACGTCCAGTCCAGCAGGATCAAAACAGCTACTTTCCACGGTCTTCCAACTCCCAGGGCAGCAAAGCAGCCACTGGTGGGTCCAGGCCCTTGCCAAAACTCAGCCAAGCCCAGGGCAGAGCCCCCGGACCCGCTGTGGTGGCACATCCCCTCCTGCTGCAGGAGGTCTGTGCTGCAGGATCAGTGTCACCTGTGCCAGCCTCGTGTAGGGCCGGGAAGGTCCTGAGAGCAGCATCAGCGAGGAGGAGGGAGCCGGGGTGGGAGCAGTGCTCAGCTTTGCAGATGCTGCTGAGAAGGTTTCCCAGTATTAAGTACTCGATGGCCACAAGCTGGGCTTCCCCCACCCACCTGCGGGACAGGACGGCAGTGGCTCAGCCCAAAGCGAAGCAGCTGTACCTGCAGTTTGTTCTTACCGGGACAGAGTGTGGCTTCTCTGTCTGCAATATTCACCAAAAGCCAAAGGCACTGCAGATTTGTCTGGCAGGCCGGGTACCTTTCTCCAGGCGATGATAGGAAAGGGGTCTCCCGCAGCAGCACAAGGAATCAACAGCTCCCTCCCTGCCTCCTGTCTGTACTCCCAGCCTGGTAGCACCGTGAAATAGGGGGGGTCCTGCAGCCAAGGGAAAAGGCAAGGAGCTTGAGCCCACGCAAAGAACTGCCACATGTCAGCAGCCCTGTGCCACCAAACCCTCCCAAAACGAGAACCATCAGCAGTTTGGGTGAGGTGAAGGCAGCAGAAAGCGTGCGTTGAGGAGGCTTTACGGTACACTAAATTACACACACACAAGTTTTCTCTGAAAAGACACAGCGCTATGTTGCCTTGTTTAAATTTTAAGGAGGCAAACAGGAAAAAACCACCCACGTCACATCAGGTATCAGCCTGATTTCATCAGCTCCACAACCATCTCGGTGGATGTGCGTACACATGAGGTTTGCTAAGCTGCATTGCAAGAGCCTCAGCAATAACACAACTCACCACCACCGTTTGCAGGCATGTGTCTTTTTGTTCAGAGAACAAAGAGCAGCAGCTCCTATCCCAGCAGCACTGGTGACTACAGCAGAGCCCGGCGTGCATTGGGCTGAGCACGCAGCAGAAGCACGTGGAGCTTCTCTACAGCTTAAATCAGCTTTTCATTAAAAGTCTCTGCAAATCTAAAGCTGGGTCAGCAAGTCTGAACCTTTCGTTGGCAAAAATGGCCCCTCTCAGGGCCATGAACAAAGTGCTCAAATGATCCCGGTCCAGCACTGTTAAAACTCAGTGCTAGGCACCAACACATATTTGGGCCTGGGCTTCCCCACTAACCTACACCCATTAACAAATCATTGCAGTCAGACTTCAGCATTTCTTTGCACCAAACTCTTGCAATTTCTGCAGCAAGACCTGCAGTGCAGCTGAGCATTGCCCAAGTCCTGCTGCATGGTTGCAAACTTAAAGAATGCTTGATGGATGAGTTTTGGTAATGCCTATTTGGCATCTGAAGGTGCTATGCACCCCCAGCTCACCTTGCCAGCTCCAGCACAGCCTAAAATAGCAGTGGCAATGCAGCAGCACAGGCTTTGTGCATGCCAACAACATTGACAGCAGCAGGCTTTGCCCAATCCTGTGCCAAAATTGTGCTGCAGCTGCACAGTGGCATTTCCAGCTGCAGTAGGCAGTGAGGCTCAGAATGGGTTTTGCTGTCACCCTCATTGCATGGGTGCTTATGAGGTTCTGTCCTCGCCTTTCTCAAATAAGGAACAAAGCTCACAGCAAAAGGCAATAGGTTTGAGCAAGCTGAGTCACACAGGTAGAAAAGCAGACACATCAGGGGGCACCCAGCAGTGCCCAGCATCCCACACCCAGCCAAAGCGCTGGCTGCAGAGCCAGGGCTGCACTGTGCACATTACCTTCAGTACCAGTCGGGCAGGGGGAGACTGGCCCATCGTACCCAGGGCGTTATAAGGCACACAGGTGTAAGTGCCGAGAGCATCTTCGGTTGCCTCCTCAATTCGGATCGACCCATCTTCCAGCAGGTTCCAGCCAGAGTACTGTGGTGGTGAGAAAGAGGGATTTGATGCATCCTACACGCACCACTGCTTAATTTTCCCTTCAGCCAACCCCAACATCTAAGCCCAGGGTGGCTGGTGTGTCTCCTGGAGATTCCCAAATCACTTTCAAGCGTCCAGTTCCATTCCCAGAGTCCAACCCATCTCCAAGCCACCTCCTCAACTGTGGAGAGAGGAAAAATAGGCAAGATCAGCCTGTCTGCACACAGTCCTCTCACTGCGAGGAAACCCCCATCTCAGCCTTGCTCTAGCCCTCTTTTCTAGCTAACGAGGAGAAATCATTGGGTCTTAGAATCATTTGGGTTGGAAAAGACCTCTCAGCTCCCCAAGTCTACTCATCCCACCTTGCCCGCTGACCAAGTCTCTCAGTGCCCCACAGCTCTGCTACATCTCCAAGGACACTGAGGCCACCGCTCCCTGGGCAGCTGTGCAGTGCAGCATCACTCCTTTCGATGAGAAATGCTTCCTAATATCCAAACCAGATCCTTCACAGCTTCACTGTCCTCTGTACACACATCCCGGGGTGTGATTCACCCCTTGCAGCCGTGGATGCCTCAGCTCAATCAGAGAAAAGCTGTCTCCTAGAAGTGCTTCTCTCTCTGAGAACTGCGAGAGCAGCCTGGGTGAGCAGTCCTCAACACAGCCATCAGCCCTGGAGACACCTAAAATTAGGTGAGACAAATCCTACCCACGGAGTCTGAATCCCTGCCAGCATCTCGCTGCTCCCCGTCCTTCCCTGGGAAGGATTTCCAGCTCTGAGCACACAGATGACACATATTTACCTTGCTGCTGTTCTCCCCCTCGTAGACAATCAGGCTTCAAGTAACCCAAAGGACTCACAGACAGTCTGTCGTACCCCATATGAAACAGATAGGCTCAGTGATCTTTGTGGGTCCCTTCCAACTGTTGTCAAACACGTGCCCAGAGGCACTGAGGTTGCCTTTTCTTTTGAGCACTCTCCTGTTGGGCATTTATTAAACCTCCTGTGCCACAGGCCGGATAATTCCAGGACCCAGCTCCCACCTTTTGTCAACTGGGGAGACCAGGAGTCCGCACTCAGGTTCCTCTGTGTCCAGAGGGAAATGCAGGTCAGCAATAGGGACACCAAAGATTAGTGGCACCGAGGAGCCCACATCAACAGCAAGTTTAAGCCAAATAAAAACGTCCAATCGTTAATATTTAAACAAAAAAAAATTAAAATACAGAGTGTTTTCCTTAAATATTTAATGGCTCAGAACATCAAACAATGATTAAAGGATGATGGAGACTTGTTAAAAGGGTCTTTTAACCATTAGCTGCCCTTGGAAGAACACAGAGCCATCAAAAGGTCATTTGAGAAGGCTGGGAGACAGACAGCATGTCTGCAGGCACCTGAATTAACTCAGAGCAAAGCTGCTGATAAGGTAAAGCAGCACTATCCATCCTGTCCGAGGCAAGGACACGCCACGGAAGGACAACAGCCACCCTGATCCCTGCCACCCTTCCCAGGCTGCTCACCTTCTCGATGCGCAGGGGTCGGCCGTCCTTGTTCCACTTGACCAGCGTGACCGGGGGCTCTGCCTCCACGGGGCAGCGGATGTAACCGTGGATCCCGATGGGAATGTAGATGATGGGGGGCATGTTCACCACACGGGCAGGATCTGGGATGGCAGCAGCAGTGTGTTAGTGGTGGGAAGGAGCCCATCAGCCCAGCCACCACCCAGCTCTTGAGGATCACATCGCTTTTGTGATGAGTACAAAACCCAAATGCTCCCCCCAGCTCCCACAAGCTGTTATCTCCAGGCTTGCTACACACTCAAATCCATTCTAATACCCAGCATTTCTAGGAGGCTTTGCTTGCACCCAGAGAGCTCCACCCTGGAGCTCTTTAAAAGCTGCATCTAAAACGAAATGATAAATGCATCTGCTTGGCACATCCTGACCGACTTGCTCCATCAGCACAGCCTCAGCCTGCAGGACAAACACAAGGTGACACATGCATCAAGCAAGGCACCCACCCTCCCTACAGCTCACTTTGCCAAGAGGAAAAGGCTGCAGGCAAGTCTGCAGGCATCTGCCAAGGGGACAACACCATTCTTACTGTTTACATAGGAAACAACTCCAGTACAGCAACACCAGAACCTTTAACCACACCAAGTGCAGCACCCCAGAGCACAGCAGAGACCTGCTGTCCAGATCTGTTTACCTCCTGTTTGTTTGCACTCACAGCCTGTGCCTAATTGCTGCTGGCTTGCGTGGAAAAATCAGCCACCTCCACCCTTCCAAACGGGATGCAAACGCTTAAAATATGCCTCCAACCTCCCCACGTTTCACCGCCCACACGGGAAGGCGTCTCGCAATCCTTGAGTCTAGAACGTGTCATTAACAGCACTTCTAAGAGCTTTTTAATTAAGTGAGAGTGGGTTGGAGAGAACCTAGACTTTCTTTAATAAGAAGCTTTTTTTTTTAAAAAAAAAAAAAAGTTACTTTAATAGGAAGAGCGAGTATTTCTACAATCTTGTCTAGACACCAGCAGCACGAGGTTATGGGAAAATCCTAACAGGGCTTACGCTGCATGAAGGGATGAAATCGTTTTTGGGGTGCAGAAATGCAAAGTGGGCAAAACGTGCAGAGCCAAAGCCTGGCACGAGAATTCAGATCCTTCTCATCGCTGCTTTCTTAGGGCAAAAGCAACCAAGCTCGGGTGCAAGCCCCCCCAGTAGCACAGAGCTGTGCACATGAGAGCTCCCCAAAACCAGGCAGCCCCGCACCACCACAATAACCCAGCTTACAGAGCAGTGCATATGGGACCAGCTTTATCCCCCTGCATTCAACTTGACCTCTTCAGAAATGCAATCAAGAGGTTGGAGACGGTAATGGGATCGAGAGGCTCTGCCAGGCTCTGGCTGTGCTCCAGTCTGGGTCAGCACAAGCCCCGTGCCAGCTCTGTGTGCACCCTGCTCCTCTGGGCACGCCATACGGCAGCACACATCGGGCTCTCCCATTGCATGGCATTTACCAGCAGTGGGGCTGCAGCCACAAGCTGCAAGGCCATCGGGAACCGTGCTTCAAGCCCAGCTTGCTCGAGCCTATCTTTCATTATAAAATAAAATCACTACAGTCTTTTGCAGCAGAGCAATACTGCAATTGCAAAGCGTAGCAATTTGGACCATTACTGTCAAATGCCATAGGACGCTCGTGGCACACTACCCATTAAAGCAGGGGGAGCCTGAAAGAACAGCGTGGGCAGCAATGCTCCTTTCAGAGCTGTTCTGCGTTTGTTTAGATCAGTTACTGCCTGAAACTACTCCATGCACAGCTACAAATTCACAGAAATCCACGCAACCTATGATAAATACCTAGAAAATACAAGCGGGTATTTGGTGTTAAAAGCCCTGATTTGGTGTTTCTGTGCCCAAGCAATGAGAACAGCAATCGGGAGCACCCACGGGAGCAGCAGCAAGAGGAGATAAACCACTTTTCAGGAAGGCAAGCACTGATCTCACTTAGGGGTGGTACCCAAGGACACCCCACCAGCACACAGAGATGCTCTCAGCCTTGTGCAGCAGCATAAGACCAGCCCTAATGATGCAAGATTTGGAGCATCAGCACCCTGGGGACACCCCTCTCATGCACAGCAGGGAGCAGGCAACCTCACAGCATCCATCAGGGTTCACTGCACTCACACTGCACAGTCAGGTAGGCGGAGGCGGACGGCGAGCGGCCCAGGCTGTTGCTGGGGATACAGGTGTATTTTCCAGCATCTTCTGGCTTCACCCGGAAAATGATCAGCGTGCCATCAATCAGGATCCGCACCCTCAGCTTCAGGTCGCTGCAAGAGAAGAGAGGAGAGAAAAGCTGCAGGAGGAGCACAGATGGAACCGGCGATGCCAGGAGTGAGGGAGCAAGGAAAGCACCAGTGTGGGATGCATTGCAAACTCACTTCTTGAAGTAGACGTTCTCCTCCTCCCAGTACCACAGGTAGGTGAGGTTCCCAGGATACGCCTCGGCCTGGCAGGTGAACAGTGCATCCTGAGAGATGTTCACTGTGATGTTCTCCGGAGGGGAAACGATGAAGGGAGGTCCTGGGGGAGGAGAGCATCACCCCTATGGGACCAGGCTGGGGCCGGTCTCCATCACCCCCATAGGGACCAAGTTGGGGCCGGTCTCCCTGCAAACACATCCTCCTGTCCACGCCAGGACCCCCCAGCTCCTCTCCCTGCTGGTAGCTGTTGACCTAATTAAAGACTTAACTAATAAAGAGGAGCAGGAGGCAAGCCATGTATCACCGCTATCTGACACGGCACTTTGTGACATTCTCAATCTTTTCCTGCTTTCCAAACAAAACCGAGCTGCAATCAGGGCCCGGCTGCTAATCGGCACAGCTGCTTCATTGAGATGACAGGGTGGGCACTGGAGTGCCCCAATTAAATGGATTTCTGTCCTACAAATGGGATGCAGAACCGTGCTGGCAATTCACATCAGCCTTGGTGCTAAGGACCCTTGTGCAAACCCAAAAATCTCCCACTGCAATGCACAGGGGATGAGGTACATATTGCTGCTGCCCAGGATCCCAGCCCAACCCCAACCCTGCTCTCTGTGCTACCAATGAGCTGGCAGCCCCGATGCCATTTATATGTTTGGGATTTGGGCTTCATTTCCTCCTTTGTTTATTTAATGATGGTGTTTTTAATGGAAGGCTGCGGGTAGGGGGTGGCAGTGGGCTGTGGCCAAGCTGTGCCACCGACCAACCCTGGTCCCTGCCATACCATGGGGACAGGGCTGGGATCTTCCCAGGGACAACTGAGCCCACGTAACGAATGGAGACACACAGGGATGTCCCAGCTCCCAAAGCCTCCTGGGGACCCCGAGGACACTCACCCTGGACCAGCAGACGTGTGGTGTGCACAGCTTCCCCCTGGATGCTGTATGCCCGGCAGGTGTAGGCACCTCTGTCCTCCCGACTGACAGAAAGCACCGTCAGGCTGCCATCACTGACCTGTGGGCAACCAGAGGGGATCACAGATGGTGTGGGGACCACATAGAGCCCACCAGCAGGATGCTCGCTCCCTTCCTGCACCTCCAAAGCCAACAAGAGGGCAACGGATGGGATTTGAGGCTGCTGGTAGAGCCAGCTAAGAAATGGGTTTCCCCGCTCTGCAAGATATTAATAAACCAACACACACATCTCTGCTCGACGCCAAGGGGGAAAAAATAATAATAAAAAAAAAAAAAAAAAAAGCCTCGCAATGTATTCATCTCTCACAATGTATTCATCTCTTGCAGGAGTGATTGACGCACAGCAGACTCTAAACTGCTCCACTCCTGCCAAGCGTTTCCCAACAACAGTGCTGCACTCTGCACAGAGCTCAGTGGGCATCTCAGTCCCACGGGCACTGCTCAGTGTCCCTGCGGGCTATGGGACCACGAGAAGCTTCCCACTCCTCCATACACCCTTGTCGATGGTCACAGTGCAACCACGACCCCCAACCTCCTGCTCCTGGCACTGCCTGGCAGCCCTGGCCTGGCTGAGGATGTGCAGAGGATGGATGGGGACTTTCACCCCCATAGGCTGCAGCATCCCCCCGCCAGCGAGCGCCGCGCTCCCAGGCAGCCTCCCTCCCCGCCGCTCATTCTGCCTCATCCTTCTATTTCAATTAGTAACAAATGATTCCTAATTACTCTCATTAGTGCCTGCGCTGATTCCAATGCCTGATTTACCAATTACGGCTCGGATGGAATCTCTGCCCGGGAGAGGAGTGGGAGCCTATGGGATGGGAAACAGGGCTGGGGGAGTCCCCCCTCCTGCACAAATCATCTGGTTTCACCCCATTGCAGCCACCACATCCCCAGGTCCCAGCCCTCACCCTCTCCTGGGAAAGGGAGCAGCACAGCCCCCAGCAGCCCAGGCATCACAACCCCTCCCCCCCCATTCCCACTGCTGGGAAGCAGGGAAACGTGCTGAGACAGCAAGACTGGCTCCAGCCACCGCGTGCACTATCATCCATCTCATCTCTGCTGCAGGGACACGTGGTGGGGATCCTCGTGGCACCCACCTGGTACTTGGGGCCAGCAGCCAGCAGCTCGCCCTCTCGCAGCCAGGTGACGATGGGCTTGGGGTTGCCGAATGCCATGCAGGTCAGGGTGATGCTGCTGCCCTCCTTTGCCTCCACGTACTGCGGTGGTGTCTCCGTGAAGGTGGGGGGTGCTGGGGAGGGAGCAGAGTGCTGTCACCCTCCATGATGCCCACGCATGAGCACTGTCATGCAGAGGCACAGGGACAGAGGTGGGGACACCCCGTGAACCCTTTCTCCCCAGGAAGGGGCAGGCAGCACCCAAAGGCTAACAGGGCTGGAGCTTCAAGGACAGCAATGTCACAGCACTATTTGAAAGACCAGAATCCCTCTGAGTACACCCCATGGCACTCTCTCCTCCCCAGCATTGCACAGCTTTCCCCCTCGCTTCCCATCACGCATTAACTCGCTATTGTCAAAACATAAGAAAACACTGCAGTGCAGATCGAAAGACTCCTTTCTGATTAAAGAGGTTGGCAGGATTACAGCCCGCCCCTAATTACCAGCAGTTGTTAAAGCCCACTTTCGAGGAAGACAGGTTGGCAATTTAATCTGCTTGGGGGGAAAATAAAAAGAAAAAAAAAAGGAAAAAAAAAAAAAAAAAGGAATTATATTTTGTTTCTCCCAAAATGATTTTTATCTTCCCCAATGAAAATTAAGCATTCTAAATGCGTAGGGGAAAAGCCACGGCCCTCCCCCTGAAAGCAGCTCCTCGACCCTGCAGAATTACAGTTATTATTTTGTTATTAAGGCCCTGCGCTGCAGAAAACACAAAGAGCAGCACAAGGATGGGGAAAGCACATGGGGTCACCTTGCCCTGCTCAGCCCACGGCCAGCTCCCATTCACCCCAGTGCCCTCTGTGCTGGGAAATGGGCTCACACCAGCAGGTGGTAACCAGCCAGGTCAGCTGGGAGTTGAGGCACAGCCCAGTGGCATTTCCCAAGTGCTTTACAGGGTCTGTGCACACTGTATGGTGCAGATGGAGCACACACCATCCTCCTCCTGCATCCCCGCACAGCCAGAGCTCCACCAGCCACTGCACACGCCTTCCTCCCATCTCACCCTGCGCTCCTCCTCCTCCTCCCTCCCTCCTTCCTTCCCAGCCTCTCCGAGCTCATTAGAGGACAGCAGCTCATCCCGCATCTCATGGATGGAAGGAGGCAGCGGGCAGGGACACAGCCACCGTGCTCCATGCCCTGCTCCTGCTTGCTAATTGGGCTCAATTAGGCAGCTCTGCACCGTGCCACAGCCCTCCTGGAGGTGCCATAAGTGGCTCAAGGTCAGGCAGGAGCCTCAGCCCCTCCACAGCGCAGCATCCTGCCTCCCAGGGCTAAAAATAAAGACGGCTCCTGACGTGGAAAACGACAAATTGCTAATTAGTTGAATGCTCAGCACTAATAAAATGGAAAGGGGGGAAAAAAAAAAGTCGTTGGAGTCAATCTGAATTTCGAGAAAACAAAGATTTGGTTTTCTGATTTGTTTGGAAGAGGAGATGCGGGCCCTGCCCTGTCTTCTTGATGTCTCGCCTTTCATCAAGCATGGTGTAATTAAATGGTGTGATTACTAATAAAAGTTTGTCTCTGTTGCGAATGACGTCCCTGCTTGAAGTCAGTCTGGACGGTTTTTTTTGTTGGTTTAAAGATGCAGATAGGATCTAAGTCCAGCATCAAAGGGAACCCAGCCCAGCCCCACAGCAACTCTGCATCTGGCATGGCCACACCTGAGCCCTCTGCCCTCCCCGGTCAAAGCATCATCCTGCAGAACAGCCTCAATGCATGGCTTTGACGGGGACCTGGCCCTGCTTCTGGCATTGCTGCCCAGCCATCTGCAGCTCCCCAAGGTTGGGCACCTGCCCCATTGCCCTCTGCCAAGTGCCAGCCCTGGCAGGCTGCGTGCTCAGGCTTTGCCAAACCTGGAGGGTGGCTGTCCATCACTATCACCTATCAGAACTACAAAGCCATGCACAGAATCACACCCTGCAGCCCAGCCTGAAACACCAACCCTAGTGCTGCAGGGCTGCGCATGGAGGGAGGTGACAGACAGACAGGGACTGGTTCTGACCCCACATCTCAGTGCAACAGCGACCCTGTCCTCCTGGTGCACGCGACACCCAAAGCACACACACCTCTATCCCATCCTCACCTCTGTCCACTCATGCACACCATGCTCCCAGCACAGCCGTGCTCCCCAAGCATGCAACCTCCTGGCGCATCCTACGCCACCGTTCCATGCTGAGACATAGGAGCAGCACTGGGTTGGATGTGGCACCACCACACCTCAACATTGCACTGCTGACTGGGACTCACCATTGACTGTCAGGTGCACCCAGCTGCCGTTGTGGAAGGTGTCGTACTGCTGGTCCAGCATCAGCACTTTGCACTCGTACCAGCCCTGGTCCTCAGAGCGCACCTGCTCAATGCGCAGGGACGCCTTGTCGTGCAGGCTGGCCCTGCCTGTGGGGAGAGCACAGCCTGTCAGCTTTATGACCCCAGACCCCCCCCACCTCGCTCTAATTGCCCCCAGCTGGACCCCACCAATGCATCCTCCCAGGAGATGCCTCAGCCTTCTGCATACCCGAGGTCCCCATGGTGACGGTGCATCGCGATGGGCCCACGCCCACCGTGCCACCAACCCAGGGAGCATCTCAGCCTTCAGAAGCACCTCCAACCGCACGGGGAAGGTGGCACAATGGTGTGCAGCCACGTGGCTCTGCTGGAAATGCCACATATGCCTGGCCACCAGTGGAGGGAGATGTCCCCAGAGGGGACCGAACCGCTGCCTCGCTCCCCTGGGTTTCCCCTGGATCACAGCTGCTCTGGGGCGCAGCAGCAGCCGCTGCCACCACGCATCACCCTGAGTTTCTCTGCCTCAGTTGCTCCCGTCCCACGCAGCCCAGCTGGCTTCCTAGTGCTGCTGCTTAATTAAAACCAACTGGGTGGAAAGAAAACGATGAGAGAGAGAGCGCACGCGGCTGCCGATGGAGGAGCAGATTGAGCGCAGCCACACGCACCCCGGAGGAAACGGCGACCTCCCGTCCTCACCTGCATATCCTGGGTCGACATGGGGAGGGTAAAACCCAAACTTGATGAAGATGGGGATGGGGACACCGAACTTGAACCACTCCACCACATAGGGAGGTGGCTGTCCCGTCAGCGGGTGGATGACGTCGCATCCCAGGATCACGCTCTCGCCAGCACGAGCGGTCACAAACTCGGGTTCCTCCCTTGAGCCGAGGGCACCTGCAAGAGGATGAAGGCAGAATTGGAGGCTGTGGGATGGGGAACCAGGAAGCTCACCCTGCTGCACACCGCTGTGCCGGCAGTAAGGCTGGATGGAGATGCCAAGTGCCAACCCCAAGGGTGCCACCACACCAAAATCAGAAGCCAAGTGAGCTCAACAAGCAGCACTGAGCAGCCACAGCCTTGGGATGTGGGCATCTGAGTGGCCAAGTCCCCATCCTCAGGTGTCACCAACAGCTCCAGGCTTGAAACCTAGCTGCAACCTGTGGGTCAGGCCTGGCACCCTGCTCCTCACCCTGTCCGCAGCAATTAAAGCCTCTTTGCTCCCAATGAAGGCGCTGCTCCACCCTGGCGACAGCCTGTTATCATCCCGTGCTTTTCATCAGCACAAAGCTCAGCATCCTCAGCACGGCTTTCACAAAGGGAGATGGGCACCCAGGGCAGGGAGGTGCCCGCTCCCAAGTTACTGCTCGCCTTTCCCAGCCCTGCAAAACAGCAGCTCAATGCCTTTGTGGAGGAGAAAGCACCAGCACAACCAGCATGTGGGAAGGGAACAGCTCCAGATGGGCTTCCAGAGCTCTCCACAATCCCAAAAAAATCAGTACGGAAGGGATGGGGGAGGGAGAAGGGCCTGATGCAGCGTGGGGCTATGCAGCAGCTCCACACACCACCCTTCCTGCAGCACTGCAGGCTGGGGATTCCCAAAAGCGCAGATGTGGGGTTTAACCCTACCTATGAGCACATCTCCAGCACATCACGGCAGGGACCCCTCGATCCTACAGGCAGCCGCCCATCCATGGCTGCTGCCCGCTCCCGGGTAAGCTTGGGGAGGGATGCTCGGGGAGGGATGCTCGGGGAGGCACGTTCCCACTCCTCCGTGCTGCTCTTCGGGGCCGCCGGTGATTGGCGGCGAATGACATCATCGCTTCCCCGCCGCGGGAGCCGAGCATCACCGGCTATTTTTGGCTCTGGCACAAGCGTGCACCGGTGAGAGGCCCGCGCCGTGCATCCATCCATCCCTCCATCCATCCCTCCACCCGGCATCCCGAGGCTCTGCCAGCCCAAACCTGCTCTGTGCCACGGAGCAAAGCAGCCCCCACTAAGCCAGACATCACTGCTTCCTTCAGCACTGGATTATGGCTGGGAATGGGAAGGGCTGTGTGCAGAGAGGAGGGTGAAAGCACCACAATGTGAGGAGAGCGCATGCAGGAAAGCTTTACTGCATTGCACTGCTATCAAGGTTTCTGCATGGCCCCATCGGGGCAGGGAAGAGTGGGGTTGCTTTGCACCACCCCGGTGGCACACTCACACCTCCCGGGCCCTGTTAGCACTGCATTGCTGATGAGCCCAGGCGTTTGCACCCTGTCAGCAGCGACGGTGGCAGCTCTGCCCCCATGGTGAGGAGCTGCAAGGAGCCATCTCAGCCCCAAAAGCATGCCCACGACCTCACCAGCACCCCCCGCTCCCCACGCCAAGCCCTGGGTTTGCTCCCATGCACACAGCTGTGGCAGAGGGATGGGTTTCAGGGCAGCACTGGGATGTGACCAAGCTCCCAGCAGGAAGGGACACAGCACTGGGAGCAGTGGGATTTCCCCCCGGCTGCCCGCAGCCCCCCTGCGCAGAGCAGGGACAGCAGCTGTCACGTGCAGCTCAAGAGCATCCAAGGACAACGCTGGCCCAGCCTCCCCAGCACAGGCTGCTGTCTCGCCCCAGCGGGTCCCCAGCACCCCGCCAGGCACTGCATCGCCCGCGACCTTCCAAGGGACACCCCTTCTGCTTCCCAGAATGAATGCAGGACAGAGACTCCCCACCACTCCCTCACCAAACCTCTCTGCTCCCAGCTCCATCCCCCTGCACTTCTCCTGCCCCAGGGGATGGGATGCTGGTTTTCAGCTCCCAGAAGCCCGACAGAGCACGGATGGTGCTGTAAGGCAGAGCACTGCCATGCACCCCCATGCCAAGGGAATGGGTTCTGGGGGACCTCCTGGTGCCACAATAGAAGTCACTTGCTCCTGGGCACTCATCTGTCCCCAGAGGTGACCCCAGCAACTCCTAATTCCTGGACAGACCCAGCACTGACCCTCCACCCGCAGCCTCTGTGCCAGAATGCACACAGAGGAAAATAGGTCAGTGCTGGCAGTGCTGCGCCGGGGTCTCCTCTTCTGGCATATGACCACGTGCAGCAAGGCTGCCAATGAGCCACGTGGGCAGAGAGCCCCCAGCCAAGCAGCTTCCCCACCCCAGGGATGAAGCTCAAGGATGGATACCCAGGAACATCCCCACAATCTCGTGTTCCCAGGTGCAGAGAGGAATGGGGACAGTGCCCGGCTCTCCACTCATCAGAAAGCACCAGGGCTGCCCCATCTCAGCCTGCAAACCCAGCCCTGGTGCCACTCCTGACCCTACTACATGCAGGTTTCCCTTCCAGTCCCAGCTCCTGAAAGCATATCAATAATGCAGACTGCAGCTTTCCATTAAAAGAAGTGTTTCCCACCCTCACATTTGTGAAGAAATGCTTGAAAACAACCCGCAGACGCCAGAAGAAACAGAGCACAAATAGAAAGGGTATTTTTAAACGCACTTGATTTTCCCAGCCAAGTTCAGGGGGGTTCAAGACATAACCTGGGGCTTTGAGACCTGGGTCAGAGAAGAGAGCCACAGCAGGGATGCAAACCCCAAATGCCCCCACGGTGCAGCAGCTCACAGCGAGCTGGGGATGCTCTGTAAAGAAAAACACATAATCAACAGGCTTCATCATCAGAGCAGATCCAGGAAAAATAAAGGCACACTGCGTGCCAGGAGGCGAGAATACAAAATGTGGAGGTGGAGTGGAACACATCCCAGAGGGAGTGGGAAGGCTGCCATCTCGTAGGGTGATGCCATCGTGGGGCTCCCACTGAGGCTGGGACTACCCTTGTTCCTTGCTGGGATCCAGGCTTCCTTGGAGAGAAGCAAGGATGCAGCGATGAGGCTTGGCTCTAAAGATTGGGATGTCCCATGGGATGTGCTCACAGGACCCTTTCTGTAGGAAGGATGCTTTGCCTGAAGGATGGAGACATCCTGCTGCGTGATAGGCAAAAGAACCATCCTGCTGTCCCTGTCCCCAGGCAGGAGCCCTTCCCCCAGCTGAACAGCAGCATCTGGTTTTCTTTCAGCATGATTCCTGTGTTTTAAACTCAATTTTCCAGATGGACGGACTGTGCCGCGTGGAGGTCAAGCGACGCACCTCAAGGTCACACACAGAGAGGCAGTGGTGGCAGCTCAGGATGAGCAGGTTTGCAGCTCAAACCCCATCCACAGGGACAAAGGACATCCCATGTGGCATCAATGCCATCCCCCACGGGGGCACACGTTAAGTGTGTCTGACTGCTGCCCATGCACCATAACGGTGACAGCACGGGTGGGACTGTGCTGTCACCCACCGGTGTCCCCAACACGTAAAGGGCATTGGGGTGTAGGGGGGGGTCACTACGGTACCCCCAGTGCCACCTCTGCCCACCTCCCCACATCAGAACATCCCAACACCCGGAGCCATCTCATAGCACTGAGCTGCAGCAGATGCTGGAGCGAAAACAGCCCTAGGGAGAACCTGCTCTGCATCTGGCTCCTGCACAGCGCGCGGTCCTCTCCATCCCAGTCCTCCAGCTTAATATCAGCTACAGCACAAGCACTCTGTGTGCCGACAGCCGAGCCACCCGCCAGCAGATCCTGAATCATGCTGTTCCTGGCGCAGGCAGTCCTCCCACCAATGCCAGGAAGCAGGAGGAACAGAGCGATGCGTGCAAGGCCAGCCGGGCACCCAGAGCCCCAGGCTGGGGAGATGTCTGCCGTGAAGAAAGGAAGAGGGGATGCTTCCATCATCCCTGTGGGATGGGAGCGTGCCAAGTGCCAACAGCATGGCGTGGAATACAGGAGGCTCACGCTGACCTGACCTGCAGCAGCTCTGCAGAGGGATGGAGGCTTGCAGTGTCCTCCCATCAGAGGAGAAGCTGCATCGTCCAGTAGAACAGCAATGGAGCCAGAAAATCATCATCGCACAAATCCAACACCAACCCGGGGAGCGCGGCGCACACATCCATCCCTGCGCATCTCATCCAGCGGAGCACAATCCTCCAGGAAAGGATTGAAACAGGACCAACCCGCTGCCCAATGCGGGTGCCAAACCATCCCTGTCCTAGAAATGCAGCACCCAAGCTCCAGCACCACCACGAAAAGCATCCCCAGCGCCAACATCCCGGTGGTTCACCCAAAACCGAGCCCAAAAATCTCTCCGCACGCCGTGCTGTGCCATCTCTGCAACACCACGCCAACGGGAAAGAGAGGAAAGCCCCAGCATCGTCACAGCCCCGAGGGAACGCCGGGAGGCCGGGCCCCCCGACACCCACTGCCGCCGCACCCCGGCACTGTCACGTTCCTGCTCTCCTCCCCCTCTCCATAAGAGGGGATAACACAGCCTCGCTGAGCGGATTACTGCCTGGAAAGCCCTGGGAGAGCCTCGCCAGGCCAGGGGGCTGCCCACAGCCAGCAGGGCTGTGAGGGGCTGTGGGTCAGCCCTGGGAGAGGCAGAGGAGGAGGAAGAGGCGGTGGCAGCGAGAGGAGGGCCAGCAAGGCAGAGAGGGCTGAAATCTGGCGCAGGATGAGATCTCAGCCCATGAGCATCACCAGCCTGGTTAGCACAGCACTGTGTGCAGCAGCTCAGGATGGACAGACCCTGCAGAAGAGCCCAGGGCCAGCAGGACACCGGCGAAGCCACGTAGCACTGCCACCAACCACACGCTGACGGCTCCCACCCCACAGCCACATCACCAACAAACGCTGTCCCCATCCACTGCCGAGTGATGCAGGGTAACAGCCACCCACCCCCGGGACTCCCTACTCCTTGCCCATCGGCTGCTGCACCTCCAGCACTACTTCGGGCAGGGAACACTGCAATCACCCCCCAACAAAGCCCCTCTCTCCTCATAGTCTCGTCCCCATCCCCACGCTGCTGCATCCCCGCGGGGGCCGCACATCCCCCACCCGCTGCGCCCACCCACACATTACTCACAGCGCGCTCATTCATCACGTCGGCGCCTCGCCGTACGCACAGCAGCCAACCCCTGCAGCCCACTCGCCCGTGCCAGCCCCGCCACCCCCTCCCCATTAGGGTTGCCTCAGCCCATTAGGGACAGACCCCCTCCTGACCCCCCTCACTCTAGCTGCAGGGATGCCAGCACCAAGAGACAGCCCCATAGCGGTGCCACTATAAGCTCAGGGAGCCCCCACGTCCCCATAATTGGGCTCTGGGGAACTCAGGACCACCCCCCATCCCCCAACCAGCCGGGAGCTGCTGCTGCATCAGCAGACAGCTCGCGGCTCACCTGCTCCCTGCAGGGCTGGCGGCTGAAGGCAGAGCAGGAAAAGCAGGGTGAGTCCCTGCTGCTGTCTCCTGCCTGACCTTGGACAACCCTGTGCCTCAGTTTACCCGAGCGCAGCAGCCACCCAGGGAAGGAGAAGGAACCACCGAGGTTGTGGGGAGCAAACCGCCCCCCAAAGCCTACAGATGGGAGCACTGACTTCACAGTGCAGGGAAAGCACCAGACCCCTCCGCATTTCTCCTTACCCACCCCCTCCTCCACACCTTCCCCCGAGGCTACAGCCCTGCAGGGAAGGGCACTCCGCATTCCCTGAGTTGCGAGAAAGAAAAAAGGGGTGCAAAAAAACCCTACGGGACACATCCCCAGCAAGGGCTCGTCCCCATTAACTTCTCCCGACAAGAATTTCAAAGCTCGGAGCGGAGCCGCAGCCGCACACCGCACCAATTTGCGGCATCGCAGCGCGGGGGGATCGCAGCGTCCCGACGTGCAGCCGCTGCTCTCCGGGAGGTCACCGCAAAAACGCTCCGCGCGCAGCGCCCTTACTCCCAATGATTTTTATTAAAAAGACAAAATAAAATAAAATAAAATAATAAAGCAGCGAAGCCCTCCCCGCAACCCGGCACGCTGCCCTCGCCCATGCACAGACACCGGAGGAGATGCAAAACCCAGCCGGAGCCGCAGCAAAGCCGCGCGCACCGCGCCCCGGGGGCGCGCACCGTCCTCCCCGCGCCCCGAGGTGCGGAACCCCGGCGCGAAGCCCCGCATCAACCCTCGGTGCAACCAACCGACCCACCCCGGGGCAACCTCCCGGCGCAAACCCCGCCGCACGCACACGCAGCCCCCCCGGCCCCGCTCACCTTGCACGCTCAGCCCGCGGGCGCCGAGCACACTTGCTACCAAAGCGGCCACATACCAAATCATAGTACTACCGGCCCCCGGTGCGCAGCATCTTCCGCCCGCCGGGCGGCCCGGCCGGGGCGGGGCGGGGCTGGCCGGGCCGGGGCAGGGTTCCCCGGGCCGCCGCGGGGCTGGCCGGGCCGGAGGAGCGGCTCAGGGCCGACCGCCGGCCGCCGCCGTTGCGCCCATCTCGCCGCCGCCGCCGCCGTCGCGCTGCACCTGCCTCCGCCGCTCGGCGCGGCGCGCAGCCTAGCCTGCGCCCTTTAGCGGCTCGGTGCCGCCCCCGCCCTTCGCTCATTGGCCGCGCCCCGGCGGAGTGGGCGGTGATTGGCTGACGGTGCGGCCCGGGCCCGTTTCAAGGTGGGTTGGCGCGCACGGGGCCCCGCGCCGCAGTATCATGCGCACTGCCGGGTGCGCCGGCACGGCCCGGCCCGGGGTCACCTCCGCGCGCGGTCACCCCCGCGGGGCCCGGGAGCCGCCCGTCCCCGGGCCGTGCCGCCTCCCCGTCCCCGATGTGCCGCCCGCTCCTCGTGCGGTGCCACCTTTCCGTCTCCAGGTGTGCCATCTCCCCGTCCCCAGACGGTGCCACCTGTCCCTGAGCAATGTCACCTCTCCGTCCCCAGATGTGCCAGCTGCTCTCGAGCAGTATCGCCGCTCTGTTCCCAGATGTGTCGCCTCCCCTGTCCCCCTGTGCCACCGGTCCGTATGTGGTGCTGCCTCTGACCCCAAGCTCACCACCTGCCCTCTAGCAATGTCACTTCTCTGTCCCCGATGTACCACCTGCCTGTGAGCAGTGCCACTTTCTTGTCTCCTGATGCAGAACCTGCCCTCGAGCAGCATCACATCTCTGTCCCCAGATGCGCCACCTTCCAGACACATCTCAGTGCCACCCTGACCACCATCGCGGTACCATCTGTCCCTGACCCTCTGCATGGGGGTTCAATTATGGCATGTGATCCCACCTGCATGGGATCAGTGTCCCCATCAGTGGAGCCACCTGCCCTCTGTGCCGCGCTCCTCTCACCTGTGTCACAAACTTGACACCACGGCGTGGTGCCACATGCATGCACATCCCACAAGTGTCACCATCTCGGTGCCAATGCCACTCCTGGCACCAGCTGTGCCACCTGCTCACTGCCACATCCTCCTGCCATCCTGTGCTGCCCGTGTCACCTCTCAGCACCCTACAACAGCTCCGTGCCCACTCCATGGCACTCAGACACAACTCAGTGCCATTTCTCTGCACCCTGCCTTTGCTCTCCTCCCTGTCCACCTCTCCTCCCTGCACAGACCTCTGCTGATACCAGATGGGCAAGCAGCCTGGCCGGCTCCCGAGGAGAGAAACGGGCCACTGCACTTCCCATAAGGTGACAGGCAGCCTGGGAGGGACAGGCTGGCACAGCCACGATGCCCACGCCGACAGGAGAGGGTCTGGAGCTGTTTCTCCCCCACCCCTTCTGCTCAACCCACCCATCTGCAATGCCACCATCTATTTTGGTCAACATTATGATCCAGGTCTTCTCGCTGGCTTCAGCTGGGGCGTCTCCATAAATTCAAAGAAAAATAAACATAATGAAGGGCATTGATTATACATACACAACAGCCCAAGGCAGGATGCACCCAGAGCCTGTGATCGATGGGGACAACCCAGCCCCACAGCCCCGCCATCCATCACAGAGCTGGGAATATGGCTTGGGTTGGAGCTCAGCTGCTGGTTCACACCCTTGTTTTTCCAGACTAATTTGCTAGTTTTATAAAATCCATTCCCCACTGTTTTCACACTTCTCTCCCTCTCTATTTATAGCCAGGTTTATTTACATGAGCTGGGCACTCCGTGTACTTTCCCATCAGTTGGCTGTGGCAGAGCTGACAGCAGGCGAGGAGCAGCCGGACCCTCAGCCACAACCCTTCTGCATCTGGGGATGGACCCATCCTCTAGTGCACAACTGGTGCCACCCCAATAGAGTCAGCACCTTCCCATCTCAAAGGAAAGCTCTCCCACGCCACTAGCCTGGGGATGCCCACCATCCCCCAGCTCAAAAGTTCATGAAAACAGGGGGGGAAAAAATGTCATTGCAGAGCAGAACTTGGTATCACAGCCCTCTGCCCCACAAGCAGAAACGGAGAGCAAAGCAGATCATGCAGGGCTGAGTCACTCAACAACTGCCCAGTGATACGTTTACCAGTTGGCCTTACAAGAGGGATAACAATGTCACTGTGTTTTATTTGCTTTCTTTTCTGAGAGGTACTGACATTGCAAGTATATGCAATGACAGTGCACATGCCAAGAGGTACTGGGATGCAGCTTTCTCCATATCACCTTGGGCAAGATCCCTCGGGCTTGGGATCACTGGAGAAGGAGAAAGGTTTGAGAATGGGCACAAAAAAAAAAAAAGAATGGGAATGAGCTATAAGATGGGGCTGGAAACGGAGCTGGGCAGCCCTGGGAGCAGCGAGGCTCTGGTTCAGCCTCTCATGGGGCAATAAAAAGAATGAAATAAGGCTCTGGTGCGATGGCACAGTGAGGGCATGGGCTGCAATAGATAGCCAGCTTGCTTGTCTCCATTAACCTGATGGGTCACAGGGAGGCTGACCTGCAGCACAGCATCCCTCGAGGAGCACAACCTGCATGGACCTGGGCTGCTGCAGCCCCCGCCAAGCACACGTATGGGATTATTCACAACCCCCAGCATTTGCATGATGGAGTCACGAGTCTCACAACATCTGATCTCCCGGGAGAGCTGCCTCCTGCACTTCAGGAGGCAACGGCCCACATTTGGAAAGTGGGACTCAGTGTCTCACAGCATCCCACATCACCCAGCTGTCACCTCCTCCCCACCCCGGGAGGGGACCAGGAGAACAGAGCATACCCCAAAGAGAGGGACAGGTTTGGGGCAGAAGCACGCAGGAGCTGAAATGCTGAGCCAGCCTGCAGCATCACTGTCAGCACAGGGAGAAATGCACAGCCCTGTGATGGAGCAGGCAGGCAGGCAGCTCGGTGCTGGGTTCCTGGCCCCGGTGGCTCATCACCAGCATGTGACTCCAGCTGGCAAGCAAGGAGCAGCATCCTGCCATGCCTCCCTGGCTGCGTGGCCAAGTCGTGGAACAATCCACCTGTGGTATTTCAGAAAAGACACACTAACTTCTGCAGAGTGGGGTCAGCTGAGTCACGTTAACAACTTTTTCCTCCAGTTAGCAGGTCTCCAACGTAGCTGATGAGTAATCAGCCCACTAATAGACTCACTCACACAACACTCCCTGTATCAAGCGGCAGCAATTGCCTGCCTTGTCTGATTAACCTCAAAGAAGGATCTGGCTCCGGTAATGCGATACCCCATCCTTATCTCATCCAGACCAAACACAGCTCTATGCAGTCCCATGGGAAAAGGGTGCCCGCACTGGGAAAGGCTCAGGGTCCACATCCCATCACTATATGGGGAAAAACCCATAGCCATCATCACAGGGCAGATGCTGGGGCAGATGCAGCCCAGGTGGGATAGCAGACCCTGACCCACATCAGCCCCTCCAGGCATACCTCAAGTGAGGGGTAGCAGGCACCCATCGCTGTCCCCTCCTGGCAACAGCACAAATCCCTCTCCCACGCAGCCCCAGCACCGCCGCCCACTCCATTACTCACTGGGCCTCTTGGCACTGGGAATGCAGCCCCGCACAGGGAATTTGGGCACAGCACGTGCTCCTGGAGGCTGGGGACTTGTCATCGGCACTGTCATCGCCGTGAGTAACGACACCGAGTCCTGGCCTCCCCCTAGCATCACTCTTTGGGGGAAGCGCAGCTTCACGGCAGCCTCCCCTGCACTGCAGGGAAACTGAGGCACGGGGCTTTGGTGCAGGAGGGAAGGGCTGGGTCACCTCCTGTGTGCCACCGTGGGGGACAGGTGACTCACTGAAGGTCGGGGCAGTGGAGCTGGCTCAACTCCAAGTCCCAGCGCTCCAACCTCTCGCC
Source organism: Meleagris gallopavo (assembly GCF_905368555.1). NCBI lineage: Eukaryota > Metazoa > Chordata > Aves > Galliformes > Phasianidae > Meleagris > Meleagris gallopavo. The sequence goes on from NC_139429.1 coordinate 2,517,988, forward strand.
CTGGCATCCTCCCCAGCCCCTGCACATGCAGCGTGTCATCAGCAGTGACACACTCTGCTGACGTCCCCAAATCATGTGGCAGCAGCAGCATCGCCGGTAATTACTGGTGGCAGGAGTGCTCCCCCCTGTGCTGCTGCTTGCTGCAGGCTGCAGCCGGGCGTGCTTGGCTCCCACGGCTCTGTGGCCAGGTCCTCTGGATCCCCGTATCTCAGGGATGGGGACAAGCACGTGCTGGGCTGGGCTGCAGTCTCCCTGGCAGGAAAAGCAGAGAGATAGGGAAGGGGGATGCAGCATGCTGGGGATTGGAAAGGGCTTTTGCTGTCAGAGAGAAGGGCTCTGTTATAGCATGCCAAGAAACAGGGGAGGCTCAGAGCTGCCTTTGTTCGCAGGGGAGCAGGGGTTGAAGCTGTGCACATCCTCACTGTGCTGCCGCTCCTGCAAGTGGGCAGCCCTAAACAGCCACTGCTGGGGGATGAGTAGGGCTGGGGGACTGTGCTCAGCATTGAGCAGCCAGAAATAACCCTTTATTTCCTGCAACTAGCCACCAAAGAGGGGCTCCCTGCCCCCACTAGGTGGGTAAAGTGGAGCCCCCTGCAAACAGCCCACTGGGGAGCTGAGCTTCCTGCACAGCATCACCTGAGACCAGCACAGTGCCAGCTGCCTTCTCCTGTGTGCACATGCGAGCAGAGGTAGAGGGAAAAGAGGCCATGGCCCTCCAACTGCTGCAGCACAGATACCATGAGATGGGCTCAAGGAAATGTAGTGTGCCCACTCCCCACGCTGTCCCAGGACCTGTGGCTCAGCCTTGCTCCAGGCTCAGGGCATTGCAGTGACAGCCTGAAACCTTTCCTAAGCCAGAAGGGATGCAGAAGCTCAGGGTGATGACCAGATGACACTGCAGCTGCAGGGAGGAAATCCCCAGCCAGAAATCAGGAATCCAGCTCTTGATCCACTGCACAACTTCACATATGCCCTTCTCCCTCTGGTTGATTTGTCTGTGACACAGAGCTGGGATCTTCTCAGTCCCTGGGATACATGGACCCACTGCCAGGTGAGCAGAAGCACTCGGCTCCAGGGATAAGGCACAAACTTGGGAGATGAATCTGCCAGTTCTCAGCTCCCTACCAGCATTTCTTCCCACAGCTGGGCTTGGCCCCGAATCTGCTCCCCCGCCACCAGGCAGCAATCAGCTCTGTATTCAGAGGCTGCTGGGGAGGATGATTAGGCAGCGAGTCACACCACTTTGGGACAAATGTGCAATCAGCCCAAGAGCACAGCACCTTCCCAGCACAACAGAGGGGATGCCCCAGAGCCGGACCTGTGGGGTGGGAGCGTGGGCTGAGCAGCTCTACAGCACTGCACCTCATGTGCTGGCAGCCCCCAGCCCCAGAACAGCCCCAAGGATGCTGTGAGGCTCCAGGTGTGCTGTCAGCCCACCTATCATTGCATCATCCTCCGGATCCATGAGCTACAGCTCTTGCTGGATGGCCAGAAGCCTCCCACTTGCCCAACTTAACCCTGAACAAGCTGAGCATGGTCCTGGGAGAGAAGACAATGGAAATATGCCTCCAACCTTGGATTTTCCCTATTAGACAGTAGCAGGACAGCCCGTAAGAGCCTGCACATGGGACAACGTGCAGCAGATGCATGCCCTGGTCCATTCCCCGTCCCCAGCTGGTGAGCAGAGGGAGATCCTCCCTTTATGCCCCGCCACCCGAGTGCCCATAAACCCAATTCCCACAGACACAATCTCTCACGTAACAGCCTCCCTCTCCATCTCAAGGCTGGTGTGTCGCTGCTGCTGCATGCTGACATTTTTTTGCCGGATGCCACTTATTTATAGCATGCCTGACCTTTTCCCAAGTTTACATCCTCCTTTCCCTTCCATCCTCCCACCAGCACCAAAAGCCACCCCCGCCTTTCTCCCAAGCCCGTTTGCATGCAGCATCCCCCGAGGCAGAGCTTGGATGCTGCTCGCTTGCACCCCCATAAAGGAAAAATCTAGGGGTGTCCATCATGCACGAGACCCACTTTCCTTCTGCAAGGAACAGTTTGGAGTCGAACCTCCCACCCAGATGATCAGAAATCTGTGCTGGGGGAGTGCAGCGAGGCCCTTTCCCCCAGCTTCTGTGCTGGAAGCAGCAGCAGCCCAGCTCTGTGTGGGTGGGATTTGCCAGCAAGCTGCAGGCTGGAAGGGCAGGGAGAGCTGGAACAGCTCCTGCACATCGATTGCATCCCAGCTGCGGGTTGCTCGGGGCTGCTGCAGGGATATTTTCCCTTTCCACCCTCCCAGACAGCAAAACCTGGTCTTCACTGGGATGTCCATCACCTGCTCCCTATGTCCACGCATTCCCCTTGCTCTCGTCACCCCGAGGCATCCCAGGTGCTGGAGACACAGAAGCCAACCCTGGGATGCCACGGGGACCCCAGCACGTAGCCCCAGGTCCTGACCCCATAGCAGCCAGCCCCCCACTGCCCCCGCTGCTCTAATTACTCCTCTGGCACCCGGCGCAGGGCCCTCCGACCCAATTACAATCAATCCCTCACTCCAGCCCAATCGATGCCATTGACTGAGGCATCAGAAAGACAAATCCATGCTCCCAGCCCAGGAAGGCGGTGGGGATGCCCACGGCACCCACCAGCACTGGGTGGGAGCTGTTGGGCTGCAGCAAGAAGAGCTAAAGCCTCATTGTCTTATTCCATGCAGCCCCAACCTCAAAGGAAATTCCCCCCCAAAACTGCCATCCATCCAGCTCCAGCAGAGTAATTGAGTCAGAGTCCAAGCAAAGGATTGCTCACCAACCTTCAGCACACGTTACATGGATGGGAAATGCTCAAGAGCTGCCCCTACGTCCCCCACTGCCCCCAAGCAGATAATACACCGCACAAGGAAATTACAAGGAATTTGCTGCCATCCCATCTAATCCACAGGGGAGACATCTGAATCCTACAAGGAGCATTTGGCCTCTGGGTTCGGAAGAGCTTAGAGGCATGCAGAGACATTAAAAACACACATGGGGATTAAGGCAGGAGCTGGGAAGGGAGAGCACAGCTGGAGAGCCAGGATGGCTATGAGAGGTGGTTGGGGAACTGAGGTGTGGCAAGCAGGCTTTGGGCAAGGTCTTCACACCACCCTCAGTGCCTCAAGGCCTAAAAGAGTGGGAACCCATGAGATGCTGTGGATGGATGGGATCTGACCCAACAGAAATCAGATTCTGCAGAATTTGGGGCAGTGATCTGATGCACGAGGAGACACCGAGCACCCATAGCCAGGTCACAAAGCCCATGTCCCGTGGGGTCCATGCTGGTGGGGTCTTGCAAGGATATACTTTGGAAGCATCCCTCATCATTTGGGATTTATTCTGATCATCTCTAATCCTCCGCCTTGATTGCTGAGGCTCCCGATCTCATTAGCAGGGCTATGCCGGGTAGTTATTTATGTTGGGGGGGAGTTGGTGTTTAAAATTGATATTAATCCCATCTCAATAATCTGATGGTTATTGATTTTTATTTTTAACCTGGCTTTTTATTAAGGCGAGCCCAGGCAGCTCCCTGCTCCGTTGCAGCCCCAGCCCTGCATCCCCTGCATCCCCTCCAATACACCCCACAAAGGGGTTCACACCACCCGGAGCTCCTGCAGGCTGTGAGCATCACCGCGATGCAGGGCTGCCAGCAGAGCTCTGAGAGCCTCCAACCCCTCCGTTGTTCTCTTTCCAACCCAATAGGAGCATCTTTTTTAATTATAAGGGAAAGAAACCGCTTCCGCTCGCCGCGTTTAGGGACATCAGAGCTCACAATTGCATGATTAAGAAGGAGCCATTAGCACCCCGTCAAAACAGCTTTTCAAAAACGAGCTTTGACAAAATTGTCACGGTAGATGTATCGGGAGAGAGAGGGAGCCGGCACAGCCCGCCAGGCACGATTCTACATCATTTTGACAGCTCGCATTAAGGCAACTTCAAGGCACCTTTGGGAAATTACCTCGGTGCTGCACGGAGCTCAGCATCCACCCCTGCCACAAAGGCAGCGTTGGGATGCTCCTGTGCACACCACACCTCCTGCCTCGGTTTCCCAAAGCACCGAGTCCAATTGGCTCCAAGCACAGCACCGATATCCACGTGCATCACTGCAACCTGCCGGGGATTTCCTCCTGCTCCAAACCTGCTCCTGCTCTGATTCATTTTCTCCCTGCTCCCGCAGCAGAGGAACGTGCCACCTTTTTGCTGCTGCTAAGAGTTAATGGCTGCCTACCCGCCTCCTCTTTGGACCCTTGGCAAAAAGCAAAATGCCAACAACTTCAGGAACAGCTCGTGTTTAGCTTGGCAGGACGGCTATTGTTCCTGTATTGAAAAATACATGTATCATCCCAAAATGTTGTGAGTGAAAGCAGATTGTTTCTCCTCAGTCCTGCTAAAGCAATGGCAAGCACCGTATTGCAGCTGGAGGCGCGTCAAGATGAGCTTTTCAAGGAGCAAGCCAGCAAGGCTTTCCAAATTGTTTGCATAGGACAGGAGATTGACCCCACCACAGCATCCCCATGGCCACGCTGGAGCAAAGCCAGCCCTCTATCTCTGAGCACTGAGCCTGTAACCAGCGAGGTTTTGCTCTAGGTGAGGAAAAAGCTCTATGGAGCAGAGCCAGAGCATCAAGTGCCAGAGCTGCACTGGTTCCTGAAGGTCCTCATGGAGAGTAAACCCAAAAGAAAGAACAGAAGCAGCTTGCCCCATCCAAGGGGAACACAAGGATCAACCAAAGCGTGGATGGAGCTGGGAGCAGCAGGAGGATCTGCCCATAAGTGCCAGGGATTGATGGGAGAGGTGTGAGGAGGGCACTCAGTGGCCACACTGTATTTTTAGCTGCTGGTTTTATTTAAGAGCTGATGGTTTAATAAGGAGGTGGTTTTAATTGGAGCTGAAGTCACTAAGGAAAACACAAGCAATGGGAGTAAATATACAAAAATAGTTGTGTTTCTAAAGGTCGCGTGATACCTTCCTAATTAAATGGAGCATGTTTTAATTACAAATCAAAGTTAGTGCCATTTGAGAAAAAACAACCCACAGGCATTTTCCTTGATTTGAGGAGCAGCTGACGCCGACTTGGGAAAGCAGAGTTGCCAAGAAGATGGGTCAGGGGTCAGCTGTGATTAACTCATTTACAATGGCACCAAAGCAGAGCCACAAAGACCCCCCAAGGTGGGCCATGGGCACAGCAGGAGCTGGGGGGAGATGGGCAAAGGCCAGCACAGGTGGGCAACCATGAAAAGCAGCACCACAAAAGTATGGCTGAAGGGGAGAGGTGATATTAAATCTTGTAAGGAAGTCATGGGGAGGAGATACCACACTTGTAAACTAGATGAGTATTTAATGGTAGTGCCTGGTTGAGCTGTTGGGATGTCCTTCCTTAGACATGTTATGTTTTTTTAAACACAGCAGTGCAGTTATAAGAACTCAGGTGGGTACACAGAGTTTCACACATTGTGTCCCCTCCAAGAAAATTCCAAGGCAAGCCAGCAGTGAGCTGGTAGAGCCAACACAAGCAGAAGGACACGGAGAGCCCAGAAACCTGTTGGAGATGACACCTAGCTGGAACCATCTCCTGGCCCTGCCTCCTGTTGGGGTGACATTGAGAGAACTGAGATCTGAGTTGAAACCTACCTGCAGCTCCCGGGGGCCTTAGAATCATAGAATATCTCAAGTTGAAAGGGATTGATAAGGATCATGGCATCCAACATAGCCCCTACCAGAGATACCCCCTACTGGAGAACCAAGGCAAGGTTGCTATCCCCTAGTGCAGGGTGAAGGAGGCTGGTGGTACCCAAAAACACTGCTCCAAGCAGGACAGTGACATCCCAGGATCCAGGGAAGCACTCAGTGTGGTATTTGAGAGCTACAGACATCAAGACTTGTGCATCCCGACATACACCTTCACGCTTCTGGGGACAACTACTGAGCAAAAAAACCACTCCTGTCCAGGAAACCCAGACACTTCCCAGCCCTGCAGCTCCTACCTGGAGACTCAGCCATCACAGAAGCTGCCTGACACCTCCCCAAGCCACCTTCCCAGCAATTACCTCCACAAAAAGTTAATAAGGAACGTCTTTGTCTGGAAGGCACTCATTAAAAAAAAAGAAAAAAATTGGCATGAAGAACGATGTATATTGCACAACAAAATGTGTTGCGTTTTAATATGTTTTTATAACCCAAACAAATTTGTTTCTCACACTCCCAGGCTGGAAAAAGGAGCCGTCCTACAGTTTAAGATTGCAGTTTGCAATCAGCTCCGCCAGAGAATCTGTTGCAAAGCTGTCGCAGCAAATAAGCGCCGTTTCCCTGCTGTGCTGCAGCTCTGATGGTGCTGGGCATGGATCTGCATGGCCACCACATCCTCAGCATTGCAGGGAAGGAGCAGGGCTCTGCTGCGAGCACGGGCCAAAGGAAGCAGCCACATGCACGTGTGTCACCTTCAGCTGGCAAGGACACAGCAGCCTTGCACAGAGCTCTGTGCAATCTGCACGCCCTTTGCATCTCTCTGTCCCGTGCCCTTGCCTGCTTTTGCTCTGCATTCTCACCAAGGCGCTGTGCATGGAGCGGGGTCTGGAGGACAGAAGTCTGTGTCCTCCATCAGCATTTGCATTCAGCTCTCACCACCTGGGTCTGACCCCTCTCATCAGCAAAAAAATCAAATTTTTTTTTTGTTTTTTTTTTTTTGCAATGGAAAGGAAAGCGCAGCCCAGCTCTTTGCAACACCTGCAGAAATGCAAAGGTGTTCAGCATGCAAATGTTCCCTGGTGAGGACATCAGAGCCATGGCAATGCCTGGCCAACAAAACCCAAGGAAATCATCCCCATAGGCACCCTGCTCGTAGCAGCAGGGCCACGGGGAGCAGCAGGAGCTCATCACGCTCTGTGCTTGGAGAATGGCTGATTCACAATTTTTTTTTCCAGGCATCCCTCGCAGGAGCCTGGGATGAGAGACGAGCTGGAAGCTGAGCGGGTGCCTTCATGCTGAGCTTCCCTCTGGGAAGCAATCTGTAAGCCAAAACCAGGCGGGTTTGGACAAAAATACAGAAGAGAGCCCTTCCAGTTTAATGAAGGAGTACCCCAGATACCTGCTGCTCTTCCCCAGCTGGAGCTCTGACCCACAGAGGCAGTGCTTATTCTTAGACAGCACTGAAAAAACTCAGATCTGTTTGACTAATATGTTCCTGCACTTAAAATTAAGTCATTGAATGACAAAAGTGCTGTTTCAGAAGTGAATCTGACTCAGAAAAGGAGCAGGAATGCCCCAGCGTGAGTGGGGGGAGGAGGGGTGGCAGTGGGAAGTGTGGTCCCATACCCACAGAGGATGCCCAAATGGGACACGAGGGACCAGGAAAGGGTCACATCACTCTGTAGGGACAGGGAGATCACCTCCCAGTGCCACTCCTCCCCTCCAGGAAGGACTGGGACACAGAGCATCCTCCCAGCTCTGCACCCAACGCCTGCCTGCAGCACTCCGCTCCTCTCCTCAAATCCTCCCTTCCCCTGGAAAACAAACACCTTCAGATGCCTCCCACCCACCCCAACCAACCTGTTCTTCACACCAGCTGCCACCCGCCCATGTTCCTCACTCTGACAGCCCCTCCTGCATGCCGTCATCCCTGTGCTTGGGAGAGCCCATCTCCTACCGCAGCTCTATTAACATCTCTCCCAGCTCTCCTGCAGCACCCGGGACACCTTGGCCAATTTCATTCAAGAGGGGCAGGGCTGCTCTTGTCAGCTCTTATCAGCTCTGAAGCATGCCTGCATGCTGCTATATGTGCTCACAGGGTGATGTACAGAAGTGGTAAAGCAGCCCCAAGGGTTGCATACCCTTCAGCAGGTGGGCACACGAGCCCCTCCATGCGTGGAGCAAATTAATTACAGCCCTCCAGAGCTTGCTGCAATGAATGGGGGCTGCAAGGCACTGCAGAGACCACCTGAGACCCTGGGAATGCCTCCATGCAAATAGTCCAAACATTCCATGCCCATGGGATAGATCTGCAGCCCCCCAGATCTCCCCAGTTTCAACCTGCATTCACATCTGCAGTTAAACAGTAGCACCAACACCTTATTAACTTGCAAGGATAGAGTCAATTAGCAGCTCTCCTTCGCTCCTAAAATCCTAATTGGTTTTCTGCAGAATCTCCTATGGAGTCTCCTTGGGTAACTTCACACTGGCAGCACCGGGACACAGCAGCCAGCGGGTGCTTGTGACTGCTGTGAGATGGATGGCAAGGTGATGGGGTGACCCTTATCCCCCAGCAGCATCCGTCACTGCAGCCCTGCTGTGCTGAGGGTGTGATAACACCAAAATGTTCACTGTGATGGATGCTGGGTGAGGGTGACAGTTGCTCAGGCAACCAGCCATGGCAGCACCCAGAGCTTAGGGGGGTTCCGTGCAGCCAGGAGTGCCCACACCCAGCCCTTGGGGACAACAAGCACATTGAGAGCAGGAATAAGCAAATTCCCCACATGCAGAGCAAACCAAACAAGCTTTCCTAATCCACTACTAATGCCCAAAGCTGCACAGCCTCAGTGTGATCCCTTACCTGTCTGGGAGAGCAGGGGTGACGGTGTCAGAACAGCAGAAGAGGCAGAAAGGGACCCCCCTTCCTTCCCCCCCCCCCCTACTCACTTACTTAAAGCCTCACCACCCACAGCTGTGCCCCTGTGGCTGAGAGGCTCCAGGTTCTCCTTCCTCACTGTTCCATCCCTCCTCACCTGCATCCTCCTCATCCTAACGATGCCCCCTGGGAAATCCATCCCCATTTGTCCTCACCCTCCTCCCACCCCATGCCTCCAAACCACCGCACTTCACCACTTCAAATCCCCTTCCCATTTGAACCCAGGTCAAGGATTTGGTTCCATTAAGAGGCAGCATGCGTGGCTGCAAATCCACTGCTGGCTCATCCCTTGCTCTCTGCCATTAGCGCCTCGATCCATGTGCTGATGATGCTCAGCTCCCCAAGCCAGCCCTGCCAAGAGCAAGCCTGGGTGATGCTTTCACCCAGCACCTCACTCCCTACAATTTTGGTGGCCAGGAAATGAGCCTCTCCCTCCACAAATCCCACCCCAGCATTATGCTGTCACCTGCATGGATGGATTGTCACAGCTTTCTCCCAGTATAACCACAGCATCAGTTGTGCTCCACCCATTGTCTTTTGGGAGTGGGCAGTGACTTAGGGCTGTGCCACCGGGCTCAGATTTACCATCTTGGAGACTGTCACCACTCGGTGGGAGCCATTATCCCCCCGCTGCCCTCCTCCTCCTCCTCCCCACTGCCCCAGGTTGATGGATGAAGAATAGACCTGTCTGATGGAGGGGCTGAGTAATTCACTGAGCCACTCCTCCCTGGCAGTGAGTAATGGTGCTTTTGTTTCTATCACCAGCACAGGGAGGACCATGTTATCTGGGAACATTATGCTCCCAGAACCAAAAGGATGGGATCTGGGGACACCTTGGGGTGACATACGGTTTCCAGCCATGCAGCATCCCTGTGACCATGGCATGGTGGGGACATCAGGGGACATCTGAGGACACCTGAACAGCAGATGTCCCACCTGTCAGATCCTGAAGGCTGCAGATCCCTGCGCTCAGGGTGGTGGTGACACTGGGACACTGGGCCCAGGGTGCTGGTGGCCAGGGGACATTGTGCTCCTCTCTCAGTGTTGAGGGACCCCATGGAGCAGCAGGGCTGTGGCAAAGCATCTCTCTGCTGGGTGCCATGGAAACGTGCCTCCTAAGAAATACCTCTGCTTTCACCTGGATTCTCCCCCCTTCCAAAGGAAATGGAGGTGCGAAGAGTGTGACCCCAGCTGTGATGGCATCCCGCAGCACCTGGCTGTGCACAGCCACCTGGGGGGCTGTTCTCTCCCCCACCCCGTCCCCATCATGGGATCAGGTCATTTCTCAGGGCATGCAGGGCAGAGGAATTCCAGCACATCCCTCCTTCTCTCCTGCTGCTGAGTCACTCGGTGGTACCCAGGCGCGGGGCTGGCGTGCGGCTCTTGCTCCGGCACCCACACAGCAGATGGTGAACCTATCGCTCTGTGATGGTGTTTTGTGTTATTATTTTGTGGGGCTGTTATTTCAGTCCACGGTCCCTCCCTCTCCCTCCCCCTCCTCCTGCCGTGTCCTCTCACCACCTTCCCCCAGGAGGAGAGGAGCTGGCAGCAGCAGTGAGCACCAGAGATGAGCACCAGCCCCATCAGCACGGGTCCCTGGAAGGAAAAACAACAAAAAAAAGTATAGAAAAAACCTCATCTGGGCCTTGTGTTCGTGCTGCTGCAGAGCTATGAGAGGAACCTGTGAGCATCAGTGCCACCACCAGTATCATGAGTGTGCATGACCTCAGCCCAGCTCCCAGCCACTCTGCCAATGGGACAATCTGGTGGGATGTCCCACCTTTAAGACCTGTGCTGTCTTTTGCAGGTCCATAGAGACACAGCAACATCCCTCGCATTGCTGGCACCTGGGGAAGTCAGAAATTCGGGTCCCAAGTGGTCACCCCGTGCCCAAGCCCTCCCCACGAAGGATGCTCAGTGATGAGGCTCTCAGACACAGTTTCTCCTCCGCTTCCTTCGCGATGGCTGCGTGAAGCCAAGCTGATGGAGAAACATCCCCGCGACACTGCCAGTTCAGCAGCTCAGCTGTTCTGGGGAAAGGGGGAGAAAAAAAGCAGCGAGAGCAAGGCAGACTATAAATAAAAGCTGGAGGAGTGGGAGGCAGCAGCCACAAGGGCTCTTTGAAGCAGCGAGGGAAGCAGGTGCATGCGGGATATGGCGTTTGGTGCCTTTGTGTTCCCTGAAGAACCCGGGGATCCCTAATAGCCCATCTCCGGGTGGAAGCACTGGTAGGGAGCACGTGGGGCTTCCCTGCCTCGCTGCTGAAACATCAAATGAATCTGAAATGCAAACAGCGTGCAGAGGGAGGAGATGAAGAAGGACAGAAAATGGCCTCGGAGGTGCCAAAACGCTCTGCACATCCATCAGGCTGGAGGAATAGGGGCAGAAAGCATTGGTGTTCCCCGTGCACAACACACCAGGGAGAGGGGAAAGGGGAGAAGAGGGAGGTTTTGCAGGAGTGGGCTCGGAGCTGCTCCTGAATGTGGTCAGGAGGGATGGAGCCACACTTGGGTGGCTGGGGATGGAGACCCTTCACTGTGTGCAATGAGACGAGGGAAGGGTGGAAGGGAAAGAGACAGATGGGCAGCAGAGGAAACATAAGTTAACTCGAAGGAAGCGGATAAACAGCAGGCACGGAGCAGATCCGAGCACATATGCTGCTCCACACACAGCCAAGCACAGAGAGGCTCCAGTGGTCCCCATCTCCCAGCTCCTGCAGCCAGGTCCTGTGATGTCGGTAGTGGGAGTTCATGGCCACGGGGCGTTTGGGAATGGCAAAGCTAAAGCTGGACCGAATGCTGCTCCCGGTGCCGGGCAGATGCAGGTGACCACGTGCTGGGTGCTAACGAGCCCCAGGCTCTCCAGTCTCGGTGAATGTCATGACCCAGATTAATTGCTCAAAAAGACACTCATAGGCTTCTAATAAAAGGGAAAAAGAAAATCACAACAAGCCCCACACAGTCCCAGCACATCCCCCTCTTCCCCCCCCCCAGCCCGGAAAGCCCTGCCCGTGGCAGGAATGCGTGTCGGGGCCACGGGCCAACCCTCGTGCAGGGCACACACAGCAGCCCTTGTTCCCCTCTGCCGGCACAGGGTCGCAGCCGCCGGCACAACGGGGCGGCTGTTGGGATGCCAGCGCCGTCCCTGCGGTTGCCAGCACAACCCGATGCTGCTGCAGGACTCGCTGCGTTCTGCTCTCAGCATCCTCCTGATTGCCGTACCCCGGGTGTTTGTGGTACCCAGGGACCGGGGGATGCCCACAGGAGAGGCAGGAGGAGGAGTGGGGAGGAAGCAGATGGGAGATGTGCTGCTATCTGCCCTGCCGTGACCCAGATATCAGCACGGAGATGGGCAGGGGGAGAGCGCAGGTCTGGGGACGTGGGGATAAACGGGCTTCAGAAAAGCTTTGACGTGGTGAGGTGGCATCTGGGAGCAGCCCGGGAAAGACGGCGCAAAAAGGAATGGCTGGGAGAGAAAACCCAAATTAGAATTAATAGGGCACAAATTGTCAGCGGTGAAAGGGATTAGCGTTGGGAAGAGGATGCCCAGGGGCACGGGGATTGGCACCCGGGTTCTGTGCTGCTCAGAGCAGCCTCTCCTACCCCAGCAGCCAGAAGCGAACCCTGCCCCATCCCTGCCCCACTCCAGCACCTTCCATAGGGCAGAGCTCCGGACACCGAAGGAACAGAGCAGCGAGAGAGACAGGATTCCCTCCAAACCCTTTGGGTGCTACTGGGAAGCAGGAAGGGATCCCACAAACCCGACCCCACCCCTCACCCGTCTGCAGCCCCGCGGCTGCCCCGCTCCGATCCGCTGTGCTCGGCTGCGGCGGCGGAGGAGGGAGCGACGATGACTCAGGAGATGATGAAGCAGAGCAGAAGGAGGAGAGGAGAGGACGTGGCGGGGAGGCAGCTGCGTCCTTCAGGCCCACACCCACCCCCCGAGACGTGACCGGCAGTGCCCTGACTCAGCCGGGGTGGGGGGAGCAGCCCCAGCATGGACCGTTTTTGCCCCCCTGCTGCATCCACCCCTCCTCCTGCTGGGGGTGGGGCTGCTGGGATTCCCAGGGCTGGATGTGGACACCGCTGGGCTCACGGCTCGGGTCCATCCAGCCCCGCTGGCTCTTCCCAGTAGTGCCGTCACACCTGGAATCCTCCTGTGGCAGAACTGAAGGAGCCTGAGCAGATCTCCTGCGTGGGGAAACTGAGGCAGGGAGACGCCAGACTTACAGTGGGGACAGAGGGAAGGTGGGAGTCTGCACCCCAAGCCCTCCCCTGCATCAACCTTTCTCAATGGGGTGACCCGCACTGGGGCTGCATGCTTCATCCCTTACCCACTGCATCCCAACCCTCCCTGGAAGTCGAGCCTTGGCACGGGGAAGGAGCTGTTTATACAGAACAAATGGAATCCATCAAAACAAAAGGCACTGGGCCTGCTTCTATTTATTCCCCATCCCAAGCTTTGAAGCACAGCTTTACACACCCATGGCTATTGAGAGAAAGGAAACCCACCGCGGCAGGGATGTCGATGCGAGTGCCCAAAGCAGAGCTCAGGCGTGCAGTCCCGGAGCGCTGCGGACTCTCTCAGCCCGGACAGGAGCTCAGAGCCCGCACATCCCGCTCCGCTCACCCCACCCGGGACCACAGACGCTGCCCTCCGCGCTCCCAGCCGGAGAAGCTCCCCGTGCCGCGGCCGAGGTCTCCCCCTGGCGGTCCCGGCCACGCGTGGGTGCCGCCGGCTGAGCTTCAATGCGCTCCGACCATCCTCCAACGAGCCCGCATAACGAGCGCTATGCAGTGGGGAGGTTCCCAGCTATGCAGACCACGCGATGCCCGCAGCATGCAGACACCCCGATCTGCAGGCTGCGTCCCAGAGAAAGGTTTGAGCTGGCCGTGCATGCAGCAGGATGAGAAGGGCTTCGGTCGGCAACACCGTGGCCCGGGTCACAGTCCCTGCAAGCTGAACCAGCGTCACTTTTCAGACAGAGAGGAGATCAGTCTGTTTCCCGTTTCATTTTTCCCATTTGATCTTCTGAAAACTTCGTTTTTTTTAAATAAATAAATAAATCAAAGCCGCCGCCACCCGAGGCAGGAGGCGAGCGGGGAGATGCGGCGAGCTGGGAGCGTCCTGCCACGAGGGGGAACCCCTGGGCTGGAGAAATGCGTCCTGAAGCTCCGCACAGAGGCACCAATGATTCGGGCAGGATACGATGCTCGGCTCCCAGCCGTGCCGGCACTCCGCCAGCCCCAGCGCACCGCAGCGCTCACACCGTGCCCATCCTGTGCCAAAATATCCACGTGTTGTGCATCAGGGACGCATCAGAGCGCAGCCCTGCTGCTAGAGCTCTGCTCTCATCCCGCGGCTCCTCCAACCACCCCCTGCCCCAAAGAAGCACAGCCCTATAGCTGCACGCTCTGGCTCTCTGGGATTCCCATCCACTCCCAGCAGCCGACCAGGTCAGGGATGAGGTTCAGATGCTGCGGCTGCGGGGGAGGGCTCAGAGCAGGGCAAGCTGCCTTAGCCTCTAACAGCACCACCAGGAAAATCCATGGGCTCTGCGTGGGTGGGTCAGCCAAGCAAGGACAGCCGGGACAGTCGCATCATTATGGTGATGGAAAAACCAGAAGGATCCACAGGACAATGTAGCAGGCATCCCGCAGTGCGCACACTGACATCTGTGGGTACCACTTGTGCTCCATCTGAACCCCACGGAGCCAACTCTGAGCAGAGCACCCAGCCCCCACCCCAGAGCATTTCCCTCAAAGGCCAAAGAGATGTGGGCACCAGGAGAGAAGGGCAAAGCAGAGAAAGGGGAAGAAAAATGCCATGAGGAGGATGGAAAACCAGAGGCGTAGACCAGCAGGATTAGCAATGCTAAACTTGCAGCTAAACAGGGCTTATGTCAGCATGTATTACCCGAGAGTGGCAGGAATGATGGGCTTGTTCGTCTGCCCTTTATAAGTGGCAAATTCTCCCTCCATCCTGTTTGCTATGAATTAACTGGCATATGTCTAATCGCCTTTACGAGTGCAACTCGACTGGTAGATTAGAGCCCTGCTCCTCCTCCAAACCCAGCTCAGTGCTGTGCTCAGCACTGCAACCTGGCTGCTGCCGGGCACCAGGAGGGCACGGGGCACAGCCCCAGGAGAAAACATCATGCAGTAACACACCAAGAAACCCCGCTGCTATCAGTCACCAAGGCAGTCTAGACACTGGTGCAGTCACCATGAGATAAGCCCTGCAAATGTGTTCACCTGCTAAACTCATCTCATAGGTGGGGACAAGGAGACATCGCCAGTGGCTGTGTGAGTGATCAAGGAGAGCCAGACTTCTGACTCCTTGCCCAGCAACCTGCAGTGTGTGAGCACAGTGCTGATTTCCATGGGAGTCACAAGGAGCATTAAAATCTGCTTTACTCAGGCAGCCCTGCTAGCAGAGAGCCAGCATGGTGAAACCCAAAGCACTTATTAAACAAGGAAGGAGGTGATGCTTTGCTGTCACCAGCTCCATGCTCAGCAGCACTGAGCCCTTTGCCGGGTCACCAACCAGAGCCCAACCTGCTGCTCTGCGTGGCTCTGCCATCTCCCCGGCCGGTGTTGGCAGGGGAAGCGTGCAATGGAACGTGATGATGCCCAGCTGGCCTTGTGCTGTGCTGGGGGATGGGGAAGGGGAGAGGAGCTGGCTGTGAACGGAGCAGCAGGACGCAGCGTGCCCGAGGGGTGCTTGCTGCCTGATGGCTCGGCCAGATGCTGCTTGCACGGTGGGGACTGGGAAGGGCTGCGCACAGTGAGCTGCCTTGTCTTGTGCTGGGGATGCGAGTGGGGGCTGAGCATCCTTGTGGGGGGATGCTGAGAGCCAGGCAGGTAGAGATGCTGGGGGATGTGGTGCTGGAAGCCAAAGGAGAAAGGGTTTCTATGTGGGAAATCTGACTCAAGACCCTGTTTAATCAGTGTTGTTCTCGTCTCCAGCCCTGGTAAGTGAGATTGGCTGATGGTCCTTCCTTGTCCTGCAGTGAGCTGGTGTTGGGCAGGAATTATCCACACAGGGCCAGCCCCCAGCGCCTTGTGCCTGCCCCGTGAGCTCCATTCCATGCAAACCACCCAGAGAAAGCTACCTCTAATTAGAGGGTGGCGTTAAAAATATCCATTGTCCATAAACAGAGGGAGGCAGACAGGGAAAAGGCACATGCCAGAGTGACTGACGCCCCAGAGGGAGACGAGATTAGGAGCGACTCAGCCTCACACATGCACAGCATTCAAAATAGATGAGCATATGCCTGACATGAACCAGGGAAGAGCGATGGGGCGGGTGTAGGAGTGGGGTCATGGGCTGTGACACTGGGAAGCAACAGCTTGTCTAGACTGTGGCTGGCAAAAAAAAAAGATGCTGAATTAAGCTTGGAGAGGCACTGCAATGGGAGCACACACACAGAATGCCGTGCCCCCCCCAGTCCCATGGGCCTGGCACAGCACAGCATCACCGAGAGGGAGGGCTGGCACTGACCTGACACAGGGGAAGGAGCAGATGGACAGCTCAAGGCTACAGACGGCCTCACACAGGTGTCACAGCTCAGTGCCAGCATCCTCAGGGCCTCAGAGAACAGCATTCCTGCCCACGTGCATTGCTGTTGGAAGTCACCATGACAGGCGCAGGCTGTTGGAGCAGCTTCTTCCCAGCAGGGCTTGAACCTCCATTCAGCCCTCCAGGCACTATGAGCTCAGAGAAGATGGCCGTTCCCTTTGAGCTGCCTTCAGACCCCAAACATTGTGTGCACACCCCTCTCCCTACAGCCTTCAGGTGTTCCTCTCCCAATTTGCTCCCCATCACCTTCCTCCCCTACTTGCAGTGAGAATGCCCATCCCTGCTCCCTGGCAGAGCGTGTTCTCCTTCCCTCCCCTCCTCCAGATTTCTTGAGGGTGGATGGGAAGAGCTTCAGCAACGATGAGATCATGGGAAGAGGCAGTTTTGTGCTGCCCCTCATCACGCCTGAATACATCCCTGCATGCACAGGGCTGCTCTCAGTGCATATTTTATTCTAGCTTCTTTTTTCACCGCTAAATAATGAAAGGGGAGCTCCATTTGTGTGTGAAAATCAATGTTGTACACTGCAGCACTTTGCCATCCCGGTTTGACGGGCACAGTGGTTCTCATATAATATTGATTGTGACTCCTTTTGCTCGCCCAGCTTCACATCTCCAATGGCTCTGCTGTGCCATGACACAGCCGTGGGGCAGCACACAGGGATGGGCATATAAATGAGGTGATATTCCAGATCTCATGCCCTGGTGTTGTCCTCTGAGATCACTGATTGCAGCCTATGTTGCATCTCTCTCCCTTCAGTCCAAAGGAAGCAGGTTAAAATGACTCCTTGCTCAATGGGGACCCGGCCCAAAGATTGGTGCTGCTGGGCTGTAAGCCATCAAGTCTTATTGAGCGAGTCCATCCCCCGCATCCTCACTGAAGTGTCCCATCTGGCCATTAGAACTGATGAGTGCCTTCGTATTAATTTCACCAGGCTCAGATCAGCCCTTTAAGTCTCCTCATTAGCATTGAGAGTTAGATCCACCACATTATCAAGTTAAATACGTTTTTACATCCCTTAATTTCTACCCGTTCTGCCAAGATCATGGAACAGAGAAGAGCTTGGCTTTCATTCCAGCTGCTTGATTTTCAACAGCATCTTAATTACATCCCCATCACAGTGCACTGACAGCCGGTGACGCACAGCCGGCACTCACCCAGGCTGACTTCAAATCACAGAATGATTTAGGGTGGAAGGGACCTTACAGTCCACCTGATCCCACTCCCTGCAATGCACAGAGACACCCAAAGCTCCATCAGGTGCTCAGAGCCCCATCCAGCCTGACCCCGGCTCTTGCAGGGGACCAAACGGAGCAGGGACTCGAGCGTCCAGTGCTGAGAAGTGTCTCGTTAACCAAGGGAAAAGGCTCTGAGATGCTTTTGGGGACCGTACAGAGCCTCGGGCTGGACTCACTCAGCACAGCACGGGATGCAGCCAACTCCTGGAGCGGAGCTCTCTCCGCGATCCCGATGGCTGCCTGCGTTTCTCCCTCCCCTTAACCAGACCAAAGGTTTGCATTGCCGCTCACTCCACAGCTTTCTCCAGCTTTAGCAAGGCACACCCCCACGAACGACCCTTTTTAAGTCTCCACCGCTCAAAACCATTCAAACCTCCCCCCATCTCACAGCGCGACTCGGATGAACCGAACCCATCCCCACCCCTCCGGAGGGGCCGCCTCCCTCCGTAGCCCCGCCGTGCCAGGCGCCGGTCCCGCACCTCCCATCCCGGTTACCGCAGCAACGGCAGCGCGGCACCCCCCGCCCCCGGGCCGCCCCCCCCGGCCGGGCATTGCGCAGGCTCGGCGCAGGGCTCTGCTCCGCACACCCCATCATGGCGCTGCGGCGGCCGGCGCTTCTCTTGCTGCTCCCTTTGCTCGGTGAGTGCCGGGCATCGGGGATCGACCCGGAGATCCTCCGAAAGGTCTTCGGGGTCGGGGAGATGCGGGGCGGATGCGTAAAGGTGGGGGGAAAGGGATGCGGTGAAAGCGGAGGTGGGCCGGGAACGGGGATGCGCCGCTCCGATCCCGGGGAGGGGTGAGATGCGCTGCTCTGATCGCCGTCCCGAGCAGCGAGGGGGTTGTGCTGCCCTGATCGCCATCCCGGGTGGGAACGGGGTGCGCTGCCCTGCTGCCGGGGAACGAGGGGGATGCGCTGCCCCGAAGCCGCAGAGGAAAGGGAACGTGCTGCCCTGATCCTGGGGAACGAGAGGGACGTGCTGTTCTGACCGGGGTCCCGGCGAAGTGAGGATGCTCTGCCCCTGTCCCAACCCGGGGTGAGCAGTGATGGGAAAGATGCGCTGCCTCCATCCCAAAGCGGACCCCGAGGGGCGCTGAGCTGTGGGATGGGACGAGAGGGGAAAGGCAGCGAGGAGCTCAGCAAAGAGCGGGTCCAGGGCTGAGGGTGCCAGGAATGTGCAGCCTCGGCAGGCGGGCAGGGCGGACACTAGTCCCTATTCAAGCCCAGGCACAGGCGCCTATTGTTCCGGGGGCCCGCATGAATGTTTGCAGTTTTAATTGCAAAAACATTTGCTAATTCCGCTCAGGAATGAATTTGGGCTCATTTGTTGTCTGGCTATTAATAGCAGGGGGATGAAGAGGGGGGGACAGCAGCCGGTGGGCTCCCATTGCCCCCCCCTTCCAGGCAGGCGGCAGAAGGAGAAGGGATGGAGGGAGGTCAGAGTGCCAATCAGCAAGTGGCTTGGAAAGTTCAGCCACTGAGATACACGGGGCTGTGCACACAAATAACTGCTTGGGGTCAACTCGAGACTGGAGTGTATCGAAATATTTCAGCCAGTTTATCTAAGGACAAAGGAATTCTTCAGTTCCTAATGATTTTCAGACTTTGGGGCTTTGAATAAAGTTAAGATTTGGGATCTGTTCCCCCAAAAATGAAGAGAAGGGGTGAGAAGATGTGAACATTCCACTGGGATGAGACGTGCACTTGGGGCTCTGTTCACTTTGCTGTGGTTTGAGGCTGAACTGTGAGTACCTGGAGCATCACAGTCACCCAGGTCCCAACTTTGGGTTTCGATGTTCCATTTGGGTGAGGAAAAAGAGCAGATTTCACCCAACTTCTCCTGCAGTTGGGCTGCAGGGCACCTTCCTCTCCTCCCTCTATGCTGGAGCAGTGCTTGAGCGTCCTATTGAATCAGGCCTAAAAGATAGCAACCTGGAAATGAGCCGCAGCTACTTGTGTGTTTCTTTGGAGTTGGTAAATGCAGGCAGACCCCACTGCTTTCACACCTCCACCTGGGAATGTTCACCTGCAGGCAGGAGGGTTTGCTCCCCGTTTACACACAGTGGGTTCTGCAGTGCCTCAACCTGCAATGACTTCCAGCTCTCCTCAGATTTGGAGACGTAAGCCTGGAAAAGTGGAAGGCAGAAGGCTGGGGATAGAAACTCTTGTTGCACTGCACTTATGTTAGTGAACTGGGAGGAGTCCCACATTAAAGGTGCACTGAAACCTGCAGGGTAGGTGCTGGGTGGTCCCACAGGGCTGTGCTCAATGCCAGCCCACTGGCTGTCAGAGGAGGAAGGCAACAAGGCCGATGAAATGCTGCAAAACTGTTTTAGGAGCTCGGTGTGCTTCTTAGACTACAGAGCAGGGATGGCCTCTGTGTTTCTCTATCCAGAATGGACCCAACTCTTGGTCATGGCCTCAAAGCACTGCCACGAAACAGAAGGCAGTGAAGCATGGAGAGTGCAGTGTGTACCCCGCTCCAGGCACTAAAAGCATCTAAAGATTCTGCACATGAGGGAAATGCCATGGCCATAATTATGCTAGCGGAAATTATCAGCATCAGTGGTGGAAAGCAGAGCTTGTAACCGACATCCACGGTACCTCCTGCCTCGATGCCTCTGCTGCAACCTTCCCTTGGAAATCAGCATTTGGATTTGGAGGATTTCACATGTCAGACTGAGGGCAGAACTGTGGAGCCAAAATTCACAAGTATTTCCTGATAAAAATAAAACAAGTCCTCAATGGGGAGCCAGGACAGGTCCCTGATGCACTGCGGCGTGAAAGCTCAGCCCAAATCTCCCTTTGCTTTAACACTGAGGTTTGGTGCAAAGGGCATTTCTCAACCTACCAAATAGAAGTCCTCACTTCCCTTTTTTTTAATATATATATGTATGAAGTCCATCTGTCTCAGCCACCAACAACTGTTCCGAGTCAGCTGTCAGCACCACAAATTGCTTGGTGCAAACACTGCTGGCTCTGCTGCAGCTCTGATGTTGCTCCTCGCTGATGGGAACTATTTGCAGCATTGCTTTCTTTTCGCCAGGCACTGAGAAAGCGGGACAATCAGCTCCAAGAGCAGTGCCAAAATCGGATGCTTAATAATGTCTTCCAAAAAATTCCTAAGGAGGGCTTGGTGTTCCTATTCAGGCACCACCACCGCAGAGCTGTTGGATCCCATCAGCTTTACAGCTGTTGACAAAGAACGTGACACCGGCGCATTCCTTCTTGCTCGGAATGCTGTTGGGAATTAGTTGGTTATCGAGGCACGAGTAGATCCAGAGAGTAAAATGTGGGCTTTTTGTAGGGAGAAGGAGCTGAGGATAGAGATGCTGCCCCGATGGTGAACTTTGGTTCCTCACTGATGTGTTTATTTTCCTTTAAGGGTGGAATTCCGGGTCTCCCCGCCTGCCGGGTTGTTTTTCACTTATCCATCCCCACGCTGAGGGTTTGCATCAGGAACACAGGTCGGGCTGCCAGACCTCACCTAAACAATTAAATACAGCAGCATGAGCTGCTGCATCCAGCTTCACAAATACAGGCAATGGCTGCAGGTGGCCCCACTCTGCATCTCCTGCTGCTTTGCACCCATCTTTTGCCAGCTCCCCACTCACTCTTGCTTTCCCCACAGCTCCCATGAGTGATGATTTAAGTTTCTCTTGCAGGCTATGCTCCCTGTGTCAGCACTCTTTGCAGTGCTGCCTGGTACAGCAGAGCTGCCCTCCTGTTGCACACATAGAGCTAAGAATGCTTCGTGGTTGTTTGCACTGAGCCCTGATGGAGCTCCATCACTCTTTACCAGGCAGCCTGGGAGTGGTGAGAGGGAGTTAGCAACATTTGTACAAGATCCCAAGTCCCAAAAAACCAGATAAACATGCCTCTCAGCTGCTCTGTGCAGAAAGCTGGTGGCCTGCTTTGAAACCACCGTGTGTATTAGAGATGAACTTGTGATATGAAATTAATTAGGATAATTGCACGCTCAATCTGGCTTCGCTATCAGCTAGCATATGAGTCACACCAGCTTCTTCCAATCAATGAGGGGTGTGTTTGTCTGCTCCCTATAGTATCAGCAACGTTGTGCTGTTGGAAATGGCTCAGAACGACAGCTCTGAGCATCGCCGTGGCCATGAAACCCACTCCCTGCTCAGTCAGGCTGCAACCTAAGAACCACTGAATGGCGTTAATTGAGCTAATGAATGCTCTGGATGCAGTCTTCATTTCACCCAAGGGGTTGGATTAATGTGTGGGTATGGCTCTGCCAGCAGTTGGGGGCAGAGGAGATAGGCGTTGTGTTTGAGGTCTCAGGCTCCCATGCTGAAAATGCAAGTTGTCAGTGTCAGGAGGACTGGATGGAGGGATGGAGGGGTGGAGGGATGGATGGAGGGATGGAGGGACGGAGGGATGGATGGATGGAGGGAGGGAGGGATGGAGGGATGGATGGATGGATGGATGGAAGGATGGATGGATGGAGGGAGGGAAGGATGGAGGGATGGATGGAGGGATGGATGGATGGAGGGATGGAGGGATGGATGGATGGAGGGAGGGAGGGAGGGATGGATGGATGGAGGGAGGGAGGGATGGAGGGATGGAAGGATGGATGGATGGAGGGATGGAAGGATGGAGGGATGGATGTAGGGAAGGAAGGAAGGAAGAAATCTGGAGCAGCTCAGGTCTGCATTTCTTTATCACCCTTTGGAACCCCAACCCTGTATTAACCTATTAGCCCAGGGTGAGAGGGCTGTCTGCACAACCTGATGCTCTCAGAGACTTTTGGCAATGGGGCACAGCTCTAGAGGTGGCATGGCGAGGCACCCCATGGGCATGGCCTGAATATTGGCCCCATGGGTGACCACTCCTCACCAAACCCTGCTCCTCATTTCACACACATGGAGCTCCAGAGGGCTTCCCTGGGGATCAGTGCTGGATGAGGTGTGTGTGCAAGGCGTTTCCTGCCCCAGAACAGCCAGCTGTGGGTCTGTTAGCACTCGAGCTCAGCAGTAGCTGCCTTTGATTGCCTTGCTGCGCCTCTCACTGTAAGAAGCCTTTGTGTGACTCCTCTGATGGGCTTCAGCTGTCCAACGCACAGCTTGGAAGTTCAAACCAGTGAGACAGCTGCATAATTGAGCTGGTGCCCAGTTCTCATTAGAGCAGCATCCCAAGGCAGGCCTTCCAAATTCCTGGAAAAAGCAGAGTGAGGGCTCCAGAGGGTGTTCCTCAAAGCTCCTTTGCTGCACGGGGTGTCCAAGGAGGTTGTGGTTGGTGTTGCAAACCTGACAAGTGGCAGAAAAAACAAGGCAGCAGATGCAGGAGCAATTCCTTTTTTTTAAATAAGTGAGACCTGGAAAAATAAAATAAAAAAAAGAATTCAGCTGCCAGTAAAAATGGCACTGGGTTATGTAGTGCCCTGATGCAGGATGGAGCGCAGGGCTTAACGTGGGCAGCTACAAGGGGAAATGAAGGTTTCAGAGCAGTAATAGGTGGAGTAGATGAAATTAAATTCTGTTCAGA
The DNA here is from genome assembly GCF_905368555.1 of Meleagris gallopavo. Taxonomy (NCBI): domain Eukaryota; kingdom Metazoa; phylum Chordata; class Aves; order Galliformes; family Phasianidae; genus Meleagris; species Meleagris gallopavo. Next base: position 2,540,956 of record NC_139429.1, read on the forward strand.
TCATGCTCAAGCATGTTATTTTTCTTTTTTTTTTTTTAATCATAAATCCCAGGATTTCAGAGTAAAGGCCAGAACACATTCTAACCTGCTCCCATCGTTGTTCTTGCTTACTACAACACACAGTAAGATCAGCAGGTTTGTAAGAATCATAGAATCATAGGATGGCCTGGGTTGAAAAGGACCACAGTGCTCATCCAGTTCCAACCCCCTGCTGTGTGCAGGTCACCAACCAGCAGCCCAGGCTGCCCAGAGCCACATCCAGCCTGGCCTTGAATGCCTCCAGGGATGGGGCATCCACAGCCTCCTTGGGCAACCTGTTCCACTGCCTCACCACCCTCTGGGTGAAAAAAAAGTCCTCTTAATGAGTCCTTTTAATTCATTTGGAAGCAGCTAGCTCCTTTGAAGAGCCTGCAAACTGCAACCTGCCAGCAACTTGCCATATCTTTGGCATCTGGCTAAAAGGTAACGCTTTGGCAATGCTCAGCACTATCAGATTTTTGACTGCTCTATTAAAAATACATTTTGGTGGCCTAGGTGAGATTTGCTGCTGAGCTGCAGAAATCCACGGAAATCTCAGGGGATTTGTTGCCATTACTTGGCTGTGCTTCTAACACCCCCGGCCTCTTAGAAAAATCCCCACCTTTGTAACCTCTGAGATCTGCCTTCTCTGATCAGGGTCAGCAGATTGCAGGTGGGTTGGAGCTTGGCTGCTCTGCTTCCAAGGGAAGAAGTGCAGTGCTCCCAAAGAGCCAGGTCTGGCTTTGCATGGTGTGTATAAAGCAAGCAATGCCTCACTGCACCAATTTACATCCCCATTCATTGGGCTGTTGGGCTTCCTGAAAGATTAGGAGCATTCCTTCCAGTATTGGATGATTGTGGCTGCACTAACGACTCTTGAATCATAGCAGCAGACAGAATGGAGCATCCATGGGCAAGGCAGCTCTGCACATACCCAGAGGATCCATTAAGGAGATTGCTGCCTGCTAATGGACTTCCTCCTGAGGTGCTTTGGCTGCTAACACTGTTGAATGGTTTCCGGGAGCTTCCCCAGTTAACATCAGGAAAGGTGTTGCAATGTCCTCTGCTTCTGCAAAATAGCTTTTATCCCCCCAAACGATCTTAGCAACAGCTATTTTTAATACACACTTAAATCTTTGCTTTAATCTTTTTCTCCTGCATTGATCTCTGCGAAAGCTTGAAGATAAATATTTCTTTATACCCATCATGTTGTTTGGAGGTAGTGATTTTTAGAGCCCGGATGACATCTGTTCTATGGTGAGGTCACCTGCATCCGTGTTGCATCTTAGAAGAGGAAGTCCCAGCTCTGCACAATCATTTGTCCCTCTGGACCAGCCCTGAGCTGTGGGAGTCTTCCCCCTTTGGGAGAGGGGGTTGCTGTAGTTCTGGTGTCCAGAGACCAACAGCCAAGTTAAGAGGAATAGTACACAGCCCCTCGTTAGCAGGAATGATCTGCTGGCAGGAATAGACACGAAACAAGGTAGCTGCAACCACCATGGATCAACCTGTTGATCTAGGAGCTCCTACAGCAGAGGAGGTGTTGCTTTGTGTTCTCCTTTGGTCTTATCTACTCTGCTGAGATTGCATACAGTGCATAGATGGGGCTGCTCTGATCTCTCAGGGAGTGAGGAGCTGAAGGCTGACCTCCTTGTGCAGCAGCCAGTCACTGTGAGTTGGCTGTGGCTTGGTCAGTGCTGATGGAGCTGCCTTTGGGCTGCGGCTGCTGATCTGGAGATGAAAGCCAGAGCGCCCTATAATCACCACCTGAATCTTCTGTGCTCTCCCTCAGGCAGATCCAGCTAAGTGAGCTGGTGAGCATCCTTAGTATCTGGTGTTTTCCCTTCATTTTGGCCAGTTTTCAGCATCCCATAAATAACAGGGCAGCGCACGGCTCTGCCTCCAAGTCTGCCTTGCGCATGCTGAAAGGGTCAAACCAGGTACTGATTTCTCTCTTCTTCCCTCAGAAGTCCTCTGATGGGCCTGGCCAAACAGCTGTCCTTGCCCACAGGCACTGCATGCTCTCCCACACAGGGCAAGATAAGCCCTTTGAAGTCTGCACTGTGGCTGGCAGCAGCTTCTAAGGCACTCCCTCTTCCAGTTACCAACTGCATCTTCAGCGCTCCATGTCAACAGCTGAACTGGTTGACACGGAGCCCATGTCAGCAGGGCTGGTAAGTCAGCAGTGCTGGCTTGCTGGGGCAGAGGACAGAGGGAACTCCAGATTCCAGCTCATTCTGTGAACATGAGAGGGCCTGGGAGCTTCTCCCCGATGCAGCAGCAGCAAGGCGTGCTTGCTGCCCACCAGCAGCCTGCTGTCGGTCCACAATAGCAATTGTTCTCCTCACCAGGGCAGGATTGTGGTGTTCTGCTGCAGGCTCTTCGAGCCTCCTCTCTCTGCAGATATTTGGAACGGATTCTGTTTGGCAGCTTTGAGGGCTTGACTCAGCTGCTAAGCGTGGAGCAAAGCAAGCTGGCCCCAGGTTCGCCGCGATAACAATTAGCTCTATGAAGAGAGGAGGTGAGGGTCAAATTCAGAGATGAGGCAGCAGGCTTAGCCCTTATCTGGCTCTGCGGGAGAGGCACGGGGGACTTGTGCAGTGAGCTGGCCTCAGCTGTTAGAGCTGGAGCTGGGCTGCATCCAGCCGTTCTGCCTGCATCGTGTAACGGGATCCCTTCCCTTGGCTGTAGCACTGCACAGTCTCGAGGAGAACGTGTTTTTGGAGCTTCTTGTGGTCTGGTGACAAAAAAAGTTTGGCTGCTTAAATATTTCCCAAGAGTTTTTTAATTCCTGGCTCATCCTCGGTCACTTCTGAGCCCCCATGTGCCATACGTCTCACATCTGTCACTCAGCTTCAAGTTCTTGACACAAAGTCTTTCTTTGCCACAAAGACTTCCCTTTTCTCCTCACTCCCTGGTTTCCCTTTCATATCCTTCATTGAGAAGTAGTATCTCCTTCAAAGAAATGCCAGGGAACCCATTTGCAGAATTCACAGCTGCTTCCCCAGGCTTGAGTATCCTCCTTTAGCAGCAAGCTGTTAAGCATGTTCTTAAGTGGGAAGATAAGTGGTGTTATGAACCTTTCATCTTCTGGCTCAGAGCAGGCTGGAGATGACTGATAATGGGATGACAGCAAGGAAGATGCATAGGCACCTTTGGATTTAATTCCTACTTTGCAAGGCAGTCTTTAAAGCGCATTTCTGGTGGGAACACAGGCTGGTAAAATAAAGCTGGTCCTTCCTTTCACAGCATATGTCTTTTCCTCATGTCTCCGAGGCAGATGCTTCCCCTGTGCCAGCAGAGCAGGGAAGATGCAGAGCGAGCTCCACTTCAGAGCCCTTCCTTCCTCTGGAGCTCATATTCAAGGAGCTTGGCTTGAGGTGTCAGCTGGAAAACAGAGTCAAAAGCAACATGATCCGGCAGCCAGGGCCTAGCTGGTCCAACATGGCTGGTGATTTTAGACACTCTGCTTGACATTTTTTAACAAGAAGCTGACCCTATGGGCACACACACACACACACACAAAGTTTGATGTCTTTTGAAATCGTGCTGCTTCCAAGCATCTCAGAGTGGGTGTTCAGAAACAGAGGCTCCCCAGATCATTAGTCACTTTAAGACTGTCTGTAGACACTGTTTTGGCTGGTGATTTTTGGAGCAGCAGTTCTTTGTGGATTTGAGCTGTGCTTTAAACACAGAGATGCATCTGTGGTATGGGAGTAGCAGTCTTGCACATGATGGGCAAAGATGGATTCCTCTGCACTGGGTCTGTTATGGAGCATACATCAGCAAGAGCTTCACGTGGGTGAGAGTCTTTAGACCACTCTTGAACAGACTGTGCATTCAAGCCCAGAATTCCTGCTTTAGTCCCTTGTCTGCTGGCTGAAACAGGTGGCAAGCAGATGCCTGCAAGAATCTTTATTGGGGATGGTCTAAAAGGTCAGCTGCATGCAGCCTGCATTCCAGCTGGGTCCCTGTACCTCATCTTCTCCCCTAGCTGGCTTTGGGCCATGCAGCCCAGAGGTTCCTCACCATGGTACATGCTCTGCTTGCTGAAGGCAAACCACTTGAAAGCAGGATGCCTGTGGATCAAGCCTGTGCCAGCCTGCTGCATTTTTCTCCGAGGAAATAAGGAGTAGTGGTTATGGCAGAATGTGTGAGAAGCTTAACAGCACCTGCAGGGCACACACACTGCTGTAGCAGAGCTGCTGCTCATCCCACATCCACCAGAGGATTCAGTACCTGCGTGAGCCCATGACGGGTAGGGGGGATGCTGCTCCCAGGGCTGTATGTGGCTGATGGAGCTGTGTGGATGGAGTCTGGGAGCTGTGGGGCACACAAGGCTTGGGGACACAGGTATGAGCTGAGCTTGCTGAGTCAGGCTCTTGGCAGAGTTGTTGGCACTGTTTGTAAGGGAGCCTGATCCAGAGGAGCCAAACCCTGCTGCACTGCGGAGCCCAATTCCAGCTGCTGCCGTTGAAGAGGTTTCAGAAGAGCCCAAGCTACAGCCAGGCTGCTTCAAAGTGCCTAATCCTGTAATTCCTATTGCACTGAGCAGAGATTTCCGCTCCCAGTGCTGTGTGCACTCTACACGTGGTGGCACATCTTTCACAGACCAGGCTGCGAAACTTCCCATAGCAAATCCCCGTTTATCTGCCTGACAGACTCCTGTCTGCTCAGCCTGGGGAGCCAGCACACAGCTGAGCAGCACTGGGGCTGCACCCTGGAGCTGTTGCATCACAGCCCAAAGTGTGAACAGAGGCCACAGCCTGGCTCTGCGATCAGCCCCCAGTGCCTCTGCACCTTGCTGTTACTCAGCACTTTTCACTGACGGGGAATTAAGTAGGATTTCTGGGTCATTGTGGGCCTGTCAGGAGGAATCTCTCCTCTAGACCTCATTAGCAAGGCTTTCTGCAACACCAGGCTTCAGCACAATTGCAGCCTGGTTCCCTAAACACTGACTAATGAGACAGAGCTGTTAGCAGCAGTTTGCTAAATAAAGGCTGTTTCTGCCTGAGATAGAAGAAAGCCAGACAGGATTCTCCTAGCTGTCTCTCACGCAGGAGGTAATTCAAAGGACCCGTATTAAAATAATGAGCTAGATGGTGCTGTTTTAGGTGGTAGCACCTGCTGCTTCCCAAGAGCACTGACTGCAGGTAACTTGTGCTCAAGGGACCTACAACTTCTCCTGTTCCTTTCACACTGCTGTCCCCATGGGTTCGAGGTCTTTCAAGAACTGCCCTGAGCTGCTGTGACTTCCTCCCCACTCTGAGTGCTGAGCAGAAGGATGCAGGCACTGCCTGAGCAGCCGTCAGCTCTTCTTTCTGCTGATGGTCCCATAATGAGATGTTTCATCCCATCTCTTCCTGCTCTCAGAAGCACTGGTTAAAGGGGAGCTCTGAAGCACGGCGGGATGGATCTGAGTGCCTCTGGCTGGTGCAGGGGCTATTACTTAGCCAGTTTGCAGCGCTGCTTTGATGTGGCAGTGGGATTTGATGGAGCTGATGTCTAGACAGGTTGTTCTCACTCTGGTGTTGTCTCCGAAGCAGCAATAGTGCCAAACAGGCTGAACAGCTCTGAGACGCAAGCAGCAATGCTATCTCTAGCAAGACAGAGCCGTGGCTCTTTAGGAGGATCCAAGCCAGCTCTGGCTGACCTGTCGGTCCTCCTGCAGGTGGAACTGCTCCTCTGTGCCCTATAGGCTGCTTGGGTCAACGAATGGCAATTAGGTGAGCAGGGAGAAGAGGCGAGCAGCGTGTTTCCAGGAGAGCTGGCATGGCAGAGAGGTGCAGGAGAGGTCTGTGACCCACTGCTCTGGCCAGCAAAGCTGGGAATCCAGCAGGAGAGTTGACTTCAGCCCCATTCGGAGCGTGCTCGGGCTGAAGGCAGCAGCAGCGTGCTGAGAGGACTCGCTGTAGTTGGCTGGATGCTGCCAGGAGTAAGTGCTCAGCAGAGCTGACCTGGATGTCCAGTAACAACTGCAGCCAGTGGTTCAGCTGCACTGGGAGAGAAGTGGCAGGCCATGATCCAGAGAGACTCGTCGCTGGCTGGCTGGCAAGTTGTGCTTTCAGTGCTGCCTTGGCTCCAATGTGCCATCTCCCCCAGGCTGTTTGGGAGGGGAAGCGGAGCCATTGTCTGTCCTCCAGCTGGGAGCAGAGCCAGGAGAGAGGTTCTAGCAGCATCTGATACACGGGGCAGATGTTAGGGGAAACATACTCATCCATAAAATGCCGTCGCTGGGATTTTCAAGGGAGCCTCAAAGGTTAAGTGCCCGTGGTTTCGAACATGTGCATCAAAGTCAAGAGAGGGGCTCTGGGCTCCTGGGATTCCTGCTGGGCTTGGAGAAACTTTCTGAAGGTTTGAATTGGAAGGACAAGCCTTCGTGCAGCATCTGCAGGCTGCTCAGGTGAATGCTCTTCTCGGGCACGTTTATTTAAGCTTAGCTTGAGAGGAGGATGAAGTTGCACAGTGCCAGATTTAATCTCATGTGGGGCTTTTGGAGGTGTGTGGCTGTGTCAATCTGCTGCCTTCTCTTGTAGCCAGCTGCTGCAAGCATGAGCCGAAAGCTGAATATTTCCTGACCCTGCCTGTCTCCTCCCTTCTCCCCTGCCAAAGGAGGGCCGGGCTGCAGGTTTCAAGCAGAGCTGGAAACTTGGCACTGAGAGAAGGAGCAGAAAAGAGCCCAGCTTGCTCTCCTCTGTCAGGGCTGGCTTCTGCACTGCTGCAGGGAGTGCAAATATGTTCCCAATCTGTTTGCTTCACTGACATGTCTCCAGGACAGGCAGGCGACAGGCACACTGACCAAGAAGGGGCCATTGTTAGAGGGATCTCCTCGGCTGCAGCTCTGCTGTAAGCGACTGCTGCTGCTCTGCCTTTCATTCACAGCACTGAGGGCACTCAGTCATCCAGGCTCCCCAAAGCTGGAACTGCACATTAGCACAGACAAGCCGGGGTTTCATCCCTGCTGTATTCAATTTGTCCACCCGTGTGCCCTGGTCTGGCCTTTTGATTTATGTGCCCGTCTCTGGCAGGCAGGTATTCAATCAAGCTGGAAATGAAAGAAATTACAGGCACTGCTTCCCTGCCAAGTATCCCAGGCATTAATTGACGCATCACTAATTGCACACGGGTGGACATCCTCAGCTTGCTCTGTGCTGCAGGCTGAGCAGCCAGGCGATGGCCTGACAGACAGGTTAGCACTTTGGCTGAGGAGGAACAAGGGGCCTGGGAGAAGCAGGGGAGAGGAAGGGAGTTACCTCATCTGTTTCCAGCAGCCAAGGCAGGGTTGTCCTCTGACAGGTATTTCCTTAAGCTTTATCCAGTCCCATTTTAATTGCAACTTTTACGAACAAAAGGCTTCCACTGTTTCCCTTGGAAGTGCTGGAAGGAATCCAAATAGATTTTAGCACTGAGAAGTAAATCTTGCTATTAATGTCAGCCTAATCATTTCTTTCTATCCCCTTCCTACCATTCTCATCATTCGTACTCTTCAATAAAACCCTGAGGATGGTTACCAGCGCAGTCCACCCTCTTCTTCATCTGCTTCTGGATTGCAGCCCCTTGTTTGGGTTTGTGAGAGCATTCACCCTGCCTGCACCACGTGCATGGGGATGCCAGGACGTTCCTGGCAGCTGGGCATGCAGACCCCAAAGCCTGCAGGATGGTGGGACAGGAGCAGCAAACCTTGCACTGCTGGGCTGTGCTTTGCTGGGACGAGGGCCCCTGACCAGCACTCAGCTGGGAGCATTCGGCTGAGAAAATGCTCAGCTAAAAATAGCAGTGAGATATGTTTGAGGAGAAAAACAAGTCAGGGGCTGGGAGAAGTTGGTTCTCGGATATGCGGCTCATTCAGCTCCCCCAGGACAAGGAGTCTTTTAACCTCTCCGTGCTGAGGTTTGTTTCCTCTCTCTTAAATAAACTTGGTCATGGATCCAGGCTGGGACATCCAGGGTGACTTTCCCCTCTCCTTGTTCTTCTGACATCGCACTGCTTTCCTCCTGCTCGTTCAGGCCAGCATCTCCCTAATCGTCTCTCACTGCGCCCAGTCCCTCGGCTTTTGTCTGTTAGTGATTTCACACAGGCTGCCGTCCATCCCGATGTGCTCCTTCAGGACCTGCCTTGCACTCCGCAGCACACTTCCCTCTGCAGCCTGTGCTGGCTGATGTTGACAAGGTAAAGCTCCTCAGATCTGCTTGCATGGATCAGGGCTGCCCCCGCAGCAGCGTTCCCAGCTCACACATCCTCAGGCCCTTGGCTCACACAGCTTTCTGCCCAGTGCCTTTTTCCCTTGTAAATCTGCATCCTTTGCTCTGAGATTTGCTGCAGAGCTGCCTTGCAGAAGGCGTACGGCCCCTCCTCACCAGCAGTAGTTCTGCAGACAGGCTCTGGGTAGCAAGGCCATAGGCAGATGTGTGTTCGTGCATTTACACGCACGTGTTTTGTGCAGCTGTGTGTGAGACCTGAGGCTAGAATTGTTCACAGGAAAAAAAAGGGAGAAATGATACTGTGAGCTCTGGAAAAAAGTTCTTAAGAAGGGAGCTGCTTTCAGTCGTGACATAAATGGTTTCTGTGTGCTTGCTCACACCCTCTCCTGTTCCCTTCTCCAGCCCACTCCCAGCTTTGAGGACTGCTGCTCTCTTCCCAACTCCCACTTTCCTCAGGAAGATGACATTGTTGGTCTCGGATAAGCAGAAGGCCAGGTCTGTGTTTTGCTGGTCAAGCTATAGGCTGGAGAAGAACGGAGGATCAGGAGATTAGAGTCACAGACAGAGGAATAGAGGATTATAGGCTAAAACCCTGCGAGTCTCTGTATTGATGGTTGGGACACAGCCAGACACTAAAGAGCATTGCAAAGCCTGGTGCTGATAGCATATCCGCTTAGTTCCTGTCTTTGCATTCCAGGCAGCTTTTGATATGTGTGTCCTCATCAAAAGCTGGGGTCAGGCAGGTAGGGAGCACCCCGGTTCCCAGAGTCAAATACCTGCTGAGACCAAGTCTGTGTGCTGGCTGGCATTCAGCCTGGAAAATGTCACTTTGGCTTACGGGATTCTCTGCAATGCTTAAGTCAAATTCCCACACGAGACCATCAGATTAAAAAAAAAAAAAAAAAAAAAAGCCAAAATGGAACTTGTCCCTTTTCCCATTTGTTTCTTCTGTCTCCCTGGTCTTGGCTGCAGCTCCCTGTTGTGAATCACTGACCTGACTCTACCCCAGAGACTAACATCTGCCTGCTGCAATGGGAGCCCAGCTGGGAGGAAGGGAGAGGACTGAAGGGAGACCACTGCTTCTGGCTCTTATCGCAGTTATCATCTGGTTCCCTCCCACTTTGCACTAATTTGGTACCAGCATCTGCCACTTTTGGGAGGAAGGGGACTTGCTGAAGTGAGAAATAATGTAGGATGTGTCTGTATGGCAATTCTTGGGGCTGCCCAGGGAAACAATGGAAGGCAAGTGGGAATAGGCAGGAAGGGTTGGTTTCAAGTTTGCCCCGTGTAGATATTCCTGCTTCCCTTTAGTGCTCACCGTTTTTGTTCCCAGCCTTTGATTTTGCTGCTGTAAGGCATTCGCCCAGATCTCATAATCATACATCCTCTGCACACTGATACACGTACTGTATTCCTTACTCATTTTCTTCCTCCAGTGAAATGGGACTGAGTTGGAGGGGACACTGCATCTGGGAGGACCGAAGCTTAACTGATGAATGTAAAGCCCATTAACAGATGAAAATGGTCATAGGGAAGCTCTGCCCATGGGGATCTCAGCAGACATGTGGGCACAGCCAGCTGGGAGCTTTCTCCCCACGTTCCCAGCCTGGCTCAGCACTGCCTCTCCTAAAGCATCCGTGCTCTTAGGGAGAAGGGAGCACGAGAACCGACTGGTAAACAGTGTCCAAGCTCATCATGCCCAGCCAAGGGTTCATGTGTCTGCTAAGATGCTGAGTAAGCTTGAAGTCTACCTGTTCAGACAGCTCTGGCACGTGGCTCGTGATGCCTCCTCGTGGCATGGGCCCCTGGATTTGCAAGGCAGGTGGTGCCCAAATCTGATGGTGAGCAAACCCGATCGTGAGAATAGGCTGCCTTGTTGTGAAAGTGCAGAGAGATGCAAGGCCTTAATATCTCACCTCTAAACATGCTGTGCTGCCTTGAGGAGAGCCACAACCGAAGATTGGGAAATTCTTCCCTCCAGAAGCCCTTGTCAGATGGACTTTGGAGGCAGCAAGTCTGCAACTGCAACCCAGCATGACGAAACCAGATCTTGGGAGATGATCAGAAAGCACCACGTGGTGTTCACAGGGCAAATGCCTCTGCTTCCTTCCCTGCATGGGAGAGAGGAGGAATGGTTATCTGCAGAAGGAGAAGCTTTTGTCTTGAGAGAGCTCTGTGTCTGCTTGCTAGCAACTTGTTTCACAACTGAGTGTGGGTACGTAGCCTGGCTGTGTACCAATGGCTTTGCTGTCTGATTAGGAGGTAGAACAATAAATCCTCTTGTACAAGAGGGGAAGAAAAAAGAAGAGAAGATTGTGTGCATGGTTTGGATGCCAATGGGCCTCGTCTGCAGCAAATACAGTCAGGTCTTGAAGGTGATGGCTTAAGTTAAGTGATTTAAACAGGTTAAGATTTTGTTCTACAAATGCATTTGCAGACAGAGAGCTGCGGTAGGAGAAATGCGTGCAGCTCTGTTTGGCTGCTTCCCCAGCCATCCTCAGTGCTGACTTTGCTCTCCCAAAGACATCCTCATCAGCATAAGAGCAGAGGGACCGAGGGTTTTCCAAGCAGATCTAAAATAACCATCATCGAGAAAGTAAGAATGAGCTACGCCATTTATTACCCTGACCACACATGTATGGACCCTATATAAATTCAGGCTTATATGTGTCACAAATAGATTTAAGTCCCTTTAGGTGTTACAGAAGCCAAGGGACAGTCAGAACATAAAAACTCACAGCTTGCAGAGCCAGAGCAGGTTGAGCATTTTTTGGGGTCTCATTCCTATAACACATTCCATCACCCGTCCTGCCCCACCGTGGCTGCACCAACACAGGTTGCATTGTGGAACAGCAGTGAGATGCACTGGGGACAGAGAGGAGGAAAAAGAGCCTGAATCATGAAGAGAAAAAGGGATGGATGTTTTGTGGTGCAGAAAGTTGGATTTTTCTTCAGTTTTCTCCCACTTCCTCAAAGCAAGCAGCACACAGAGCCTGGCCTCCCTCTTCCTCCTCTTATCCAGCCCAGCACAGCACTGTGGGCTTCCTTTGCTGTCCCTCTGGGGGTTTCTCACAAATAGAACAGCTATTTCCCTTCCTACACAGCACATCCAATGCAGGGACAGTGCTGGGGTCAGCTGGGCTGCCCGGATAGCACAGCTTGTCTCACACCCACTGCCCCCATCACCTCTATGCTGTACCCCCATTGCTGCTCCCATCACTCCATCTCTGTGCTGGCAGGGTGCTCGCAAAGGTGCTGGCACACAGAGCGTTGGGCTGATGGGTTTCTAACACCTACCAGTCTCACCCTTGTGGCACTGCTGCCGCACAGAGTAACCATCCAGAAAGCAGAGATGCTTAACAAGGCGTGTGGCTTATTGCAGCATTCCCACATGGCTTAGATGATGCGTTTTGAATTGCAAATGGAGCGGCGGCTCCTGGCTGATGGACACCTCAAGAAAGGCGTATTTTTGTTGCTTCAGTGGGTGGGTGTTTAAATACAGCTGCGTGTTTTCGTACTGCTTGTGCCTAACAGTGCATTAGCTAAAATTACCGTATCAGATAACTGCACCGTTGGCACAGGGCTCTGCTATGCTGCAGCTCAGCCTCTTGGCAGCAACTTCGTATTTTCCTGGTCATCCTTTTGATGTTGTCTGTACCACGTAAGGAATATTTTACCTCTTCTTCAAATTTCTGCCTTGAATTTTTAAGCAGATAAGAGATCGGGGTGGAAGGAAACAGAAGGTCAGGCTTTGCATTAAGCCCCGTGCAGAGACAGGAGATTTAACACAGCCTAGTTGTCTATAAAGCTGCTAGTTGATTTCTTCTGTAGGTTCAGCGCAGTGTTTTGAAGTGATTCAGATACCATGAGTCACAGCAACATGCATGGGCTGGCTCTCTTCAGCTAAAAGCAGCACCGTAAGAATATTCTATAGACTTCACTGCCTTGTCCTGGATTCTATTTGGAGAGCTGATGGCATTTGGGATTCAACCATATGTCTGGCTGAGCCCACAGTACATACAGATCTGGTGGGTGCCTCTGTTGTGGCACGCATGCTGCTCTGGGAAGGAGTGCATGCCTATGCACAGCTCTCCTGCACAGCCCTGGTGCCGAGGCCTTTGAAGTGGGATTTACATAATGTAGAGCTTTTGCTGCTTATTTGCACTGGGCCCAACGATGCCTAAAGGAACATCTTTGGAAGAAACTTTTGAAGGGTGACAGTTGCCCCCGATGAGGATGATGTAACACACAGCAGTGCACGAGCACAGTCACCAAAGAGACAATGCCAACAACAGAGCTGTGTGACATAGTGCAGATGCTGCCCTGCTCCTGCAGCACAGTGCTGGCAGCTGGAAAGCACTGCCTCCATTAAATTGCTCCAGCCCTGCAGAGACCGGTATGAAAGGGATACCTCCAAGTGATGCTGAGAAGAGCTGTAAAGACGCTTTGCTCCTGCTTTACAATCTGTGTGGTCACTGGGGAGTTTTGTTCCACGCAGCTGTAGGCATCTCGTTATTTAGAGCATGCCTGTGCCACACGCAGAAGAATAAATCTGGCTTAGAGGTGATTTAAGCAGCTGCACTGATCTGTGCCCACAGTCAATACGTGTAATAATGTGAGTCTCTTGCACAGCCCCCAAGGACTCAGCTTCTGCCTAAAATTTGTTGCCATCCTGCTTTGTGCCTGAGGGATAGACCTCAAGCTTTTGTGTTTAACGGGTGGGAAAGGAAAGATGCTGCTGGGAATAACCTCTGAGAATTGAGATGGGGCAGATTCTGATGGAGTCCCCATCTCATGGAAAAGTGCTCCTACAGCCTTAACTTCTTTGGAATAATGTGAGATTGTGGTAATGTCATCTCCACTTCCAGCTGTGTTGTGGCTGTAGGAGAACAGAATAGATAGAATGGAATAGCTCAATTAGAAGGGATCTTCAGAGACCAGAAATACTTCAGTCAGATTGTTATCATGTTATCTATTTGGTGGGGCACATTTTTTATCTGAAAAATGATCTCTTGTAAACAAGAGCAAGGAAAAAAAAAAACAGGAACATCAAGTTTCCTTTAAGGAACCTCTGTCATGTCTCTTTTCCTCCCATTTCTCCCACGTGCGTTTCTCCTCCACGGCCCTAAATGCACAAAGGGGAAGGGTGCCAAGGCCCTAAGAGCAGCTCTGCTTGCCTGGCTCATAGCTTGCATCCCCACTGCCTTTTTGTTGAACAACAATTACTTTGTGCACAAAGGCAGCTCTTAAACCTTGCCCAAACGTAGCTCTCCCCGAAGGTATTTGGGGCCTGAAAGCTGAGAACCAAGGCACTGAGCAAAGCATCAGCGCTTAGCAAACGAGGGGTGGTAAGAACTGGCAGGGAACATTTCAATAACGTGGAAAGGAGCATCATTTGGAGCATCTCTGGGCATTTCTCAGAGCACTGCCTCGCTGTTCTGGTGTCTGATCCGCTCCACCAAAGGCTCTTTGCCCTTGCATTGTCACTTATTCCCTCTGACCAAAAGCTTTCCACCCTGGAAACACAGGAATCCCCAGCTGTCTGGCTGTGATTTTGAAGACCTCTTTTTTCTTTCAGCTGCCTTTTCTGCTTTATTATGACTTTCTTACTCTGAGAGAGTCTTAACCTTTAGACAATGAGTGCCTTCATGTCACTGAGGAGCTCGTTGCAATCATCTGTATTGTGCTGATTGGATGCTTGGTGAAGGCAGTGGGCAGTGGTGGTACCTGCTCTGGTGAAATGCAGAAAGACAAGGAAAGCAGTCTTTAAAAGCAAATAACATGCAAAAGGGAGAAAAAGGCTGCACAAATGGGAAATGTTTTGGAGTTCAGAGCAGGAGGGTCAGGAAGAGGAAATAGGTTGCTGCAATGCGATGGAAACTGCAGCAATGACAGCAGGGTAGCAAAGTCCTAGGCTGCAGCAAGTGAGGGTTTGCTCAAATACAGCAGCCTTGGGCACAGAAATAAAATAAAAGAGTTGCTTGCCTTTGGAAGGCCTCAGGTATGCAAGGATCTGCGGTGAGACCCCATCACCTCCACTGCCAGCCCTTAAATGAGGGCTGGGAAGGGGTGGATCCTGGCTCCATCACTTCCATCACTCAGTGCATTGGGTGCACCTGAGCTCCCCTGTGCTGGCCTTGCCTTCCCACCAGGGACTCCATCACTGCTTCAGGCCAGGACTCAGCATTTCTACTACAGCTGTGTTATCAGGATGCAGTGTGGCACAGGAGAGCTGTTGTCCCAGTATGGGTTGGGTTGGAACTCTCCCCAAAGTGCTGAACTTCTCTGTTCTCTCCTGAATTACTGTCCTTTCATCATTTTCTACCTTGTGTTTTGCAGTACCACACAGAGTCCCAAAACACTTGAAGGTACAGTCAGTGTGTGCTAGAGAGCTGGCACGTTTTGTCTTCTAGGAACTGACCAAAGCCCTTCAGACCCACCTGCTTCCCACCTCCTCCCAGTCATTGGCTTTGTTTGCAGAATAACACATTCATTCTCTCGTTACCAGAACAAGAATTCCTTTGCCCTCTACAGAAGTGTGAAGCACAGGGAAGCGGTTTGTGCTGGCACTGGTTTTGTGCCATTATGCTAATCACCCTCTTTAATTGCTGCTTCCAACAATTACATTTTCCTGTATTTACACCACAGCTCCTAAATAAACCTTGTCGTGCTGGACTGGCATGGGTAGCACGGAACAGCTTCTATGTAGGGAAGTTAGCCCTTGGAGCTGGAGGAGAGCTTTTCCCAGCAGGCGATGTGCTTCTAGCAGGGTGAATTATGAGCTGTGCTATTTCTCATTCTCTTCTGTTTGTTTTTCCAGGCTGCAGACTCTTGGCTGTGGAGCTGACATCCAGCAACACCAAGCCCGTGGTGCAGGAATTCCAGAGTGAGTGCTGTTGGGCTGCAGGCTGCCCAACACCGCCGTGCACTGCCCTCTGCCTGGAGCTTTGCACCCAAACTATTGAGAAAAGCTTGGCTTGTTGCTTGTGATATCTCTTTTTTGGGTGAGGCAGAGCTGCTGAGAGCTTGAGATTCAGCAGAGCATTTAGGAAGATGTCTGTATCTCTGTTTTGCACAGATTTGATTGAAATAGTTTGCTGAAGTCCCCTGAAAGCCACTGGCGTTGCAAAGTGGCTGCCTAAGTGCTTTCTTGAACTGGATCCCAAATAGAGGAAAGGCCGTCGCCTTGCAATTACTGGAAGGGGGTTGGGGAAATTTATCTTATATCTTGGTCCTAAGACAAACAAGCAGTGTGATACAGCGTGAGCCACCACTCAGCTGTGCTGCAATGCTGCCTTCTGTGGAGGAGATGGAGATGGCAAAGCCTCCTCCCATGGGGATTGGATGCCTCGAGCTTTTCCTTGGGCACCGTGGTCCCCAGGACGCTCAGGCAGACAACGTGTTGCCAGAAGATGACCAGACACCACCCAGGGAGATTCTGCTGTCCAGACTCACACTGTATGCTCTGATTAGCAGCAAGGCAGTGCTGTGGGCTCAGCCTGTCATAAGGTCTTGTTTGCCATACGTTAGAGCCTGGAGAGAACAGCGTGTTCATTTTTCTCCATACTTGATATCTGTACAGCTATTATTTTTGCTGGCCAAAGTCCATCTTCCCCAACAGCTCCTGGAACCCAGCAGTGTTTCTGTTTGTGAGGCACATGAAAGAGAGGGCTTTTGCTTTGTGGGCAGCATCTCCTAATAAAACAGTGTGTGAGACGGCTTAAAGCAGAACAAAAATACAGCTGCTGCCTATTAATCTGTATTCCCTTTATTTCTCTTTCTAGGCGTTGAGCTATCCTGCATCATTAAATCAACCGTAACACCGGATCCCAGAATAGAGTGGAAGAAAATCCGAGATGGCGAAACCTCTTATGTGTTTTTTGACAATAAAATGCAGGGTATGAAGATTCTTTGTCCTCTTAAGACTTCCAAACAGCCTCAGCAACAAATAGAACTGAGAACAGAAAAGTCTGTAAGAGGAAGGACCTCTGGCTGTCTTGCTGCTTTCTTCTGGAACTAGAGCTCAGCAGTCAAAGCACAAAGTGGAAGGAGAGCAGGATGTTCTTTGCCCTCTGGCAGGTCATTGCTGGTTGCTCTCAGTAGGGAGCCCCAGAGCTGGAGGAGATCCTGTGTAGATGAGCATGAAAGTCAGTGCTGCAGTTTCCCTTCTCCAGAACTTGCTCCTTGCGTGGTCATTGCATGCCTGGGCTCTCGGGACCAGATGCTGACCTCTGCAATCTTTCCATATGAAATACAACTGGAACTGCTCCAAGATTGTGGTCACTTTAAATGGGACCAACAGCCACATCCAGAGGAGCCTTCCAAAAGATCTGAGGCTGACGTGGACGTCCAGTTTTGCCAATTTTTGAGTTTTGGGACGGTGCTTCGCAGTTCATTCTTTTACATGCTTAGCAGCACTGCTTTCTTTTGTGGTCACTGCAGAGAGAAAGGCTCTTAACGTTACAGAGCATCAAATTCCTTTCGGTGGTTCTCTGGCCTTCAGAGTCAACCACTTTATTTGGATGCTTAAAGTTACTTTGCGCGACTCTCCTGACATTTTTCTCTCTCCTTCCTCTCTATCAGGTGACTTTGCAACTCGGGCAGAAATTCTGAGCCGGACATCACTGGTGATTAAAAACACCACCCGGATGGACACGGCCACGTACCGCTGTGAAGTGGCAGCACCTTCTGATACCAAAACCATAGATGAGATAAATATCCAGCTTACAGTCCAAGGTACTGCTTCAGGTCCAGCTATCTTTGCAAGCGCTGCAAGCTAACAGAAGAGGCCGTGGGTCTCTCTCAGGGTTGTAACTGGCATTCAGCAGAGTCTTGTTGCTTAAAATCACCTGGAAATAGCTGGAGGTGTTGGTGCCTTTGTAGCACAGCCACCTTACAAAGCATGCCAAAGTCATTTCGTTGTACTCAGCAGTGTCATTCACACGGCTTGTGTCTTTCCCACAGTGAAACCCGTGACTCCGAGATGCACGGTGCCTAAAGCTGTACCTGTGGGTAAGACAGCCTCCCTCCACTGCCACGAGAATGAAGGTTACCCCAAGTCTACGTACAGCTGGTATCGCAACAGCGAACCTTTATCACCAGACACAAAATCAAATGCCAAATTCCAGAATTCGTCCTACAGCTTGAATCCCACCACAGGCACTCTGGTAATGTCCTCGTGGATGTAATCAAGACTTGTGTTGTAGGGCAGGTTAATTTTAGAGTGGCTCGGAAAAGAAAAAAAGTCGTTGCATGGCTTTCTAGGAAGGATAGTTGGAAGGTTTGCTGTCCTGGGATCTGAATGACTGTGGAAAGGGAAGATGAATGTGACAAAATGCTACCCTAGCTGTTTGCTTGTGGTCCGTTTGCATCTTTAAAAAGAGGGAAGGAGAGCATCTCATGGCCCACAGCAAAGAGCTGCTCCCTCCTGCTGCTGTACTGCTGGCTCACAGAAGCAGAGAATTCCCTCTCTGAAATAATCTTTTCCTTGTGTGAATCCCCACAGCAGCTCTGCCCTGCTTTCTAACACGTGAAAAAGAACCCTTACACATTCAGCACGTTAAATAACCCTTCACCTTCCCTCCTCCCCAGGTTTTTCATGCTGTGCACAAAGGTGACACGGGCCGTTATTCCTGCATTGCAACAAACGATGCTGGCTTTGCCAAGTGTGAGGAGCAGGAGATGGAAGTCTGTGAGTGGCTCTACGTAATTGTTGGCAATGTTAATTAATATTTCACTGTAAATAAACCACCATCACCATGGGGAGGCATCCTAGAGTGTCTTTCTAACTTTCTAGCCCCAGACACAACTGACTCGTCCAGGAAGGTATCAGGACCAGGTTTTTGCATGGTATTTCAAAGCTGAATAGCACTGAAGGAGAACTTGCAATACTGCTGTGTAGCCCACTCTTCACAATCCAAAGAGGTTCCAAAAGTATTTTAGTATCTAGAGGATGGTACAAGGAGATCCAAACTATCCAAGGAAGATCAGAGAATCTTTAACTACTCCAATCAGAGAACGATGTGGTTGGACCTGCTACACACAAGGCAATAGAGGAGGAAAGTTTGCTAGTTTACCCTCTTTTGTTAGACCAGAAGAGAAGCTCTCTGTGCTGTGGAAGGAGTCTGAGTCCTTCCAGAGTGGAAATAATTCATAATTCCTAGGAACTTTTGCAGTTTGCATTGGACACATATGAAATGTCATTTTAGTAGAGGTGGAATATTGTCTCTGCCTTAAGAAAATTGCTGGATGATGGTTTGTCGTTGTCAGATGACCTCAACATTGGAGGGATAATTGGTGGAGTCCTGGTGGTCGTGGCAGTGTTGGTGCTCATCACTCTCGGAATCTGCTGTGCTTACAGGAGAGGCTACTTTGCAAACAGTAAAGAGAGTGGGGAAAGGTAAGCTGGGATCCAGTGTTCCTATTGCCATCTCACTGTATATATTTCAGTGCTTGACTTTGTATATTTCTTCTTAGTTCCCTACCAAAGACTACAGTTCTCAAAGTGTTCAGTGCCCCACTGTAAGCACTGCACCAAAGCTTTCTTTGCCTCAGGGAGAATGTTGGTATCATTCTTCTGTGCTCACTGCCAGGACCAGAGAGGGGAACGAGAGCTGTGTTTTAATAACCACATATTTTTCACAGTAAGAGGGGACCAACACAATTAAATAGCAGTAGGTGTTTGTCCAATAGGTCACGTGCTGTTGGCATACAGGGGTCTACAACTTAGCAAGCAGAGCTCGTTGCACAATTAGCTCAAGGCATCAGGAGATGCATAGCAAATATATGCCGAAGAGGAGGCTCTCTGCAGGAAATCTTGCTAGCTGTGACTCGGAACCTAAATTTGGGATTAAAAACAAGCCTTCTAGAAGGCACATTAGAACGTTAAAAACAACAGCATTAGCACTTGAAGGTGGGAATTTCTCACGGATCAGAAACAAGCCTCGATGTTCTTGCAGAATCTGCAGAAGAGATAATGTATGTAAATAGCAAGATCCTCACCAGATAGATTTATTCCATGTTCAGTGTTGTGAGGTTTCTCTCTGCTTTCTGCTCACTGGACCGCTCTTCCTTGTTTTCTTCTTTCTCAGCACCTCCTCTCAAATCCTGCAATCTCCTTGTCCCAGAAATAAGATTTTTTCCTTTATTTCAGCTACAAGACTCCAGCAAAACCTGATGGTGTTAACTATATCCGGACAGATGATGAGGTAACAAATGATTTGGATTTAACATCTCTCTGCTTTGGAGAGGAAGAGGGTGGGCAGAGGACTACCAGGGTGGTTTTTTTTTTTTTAGGGCCTATAGACTTTCTAAGAGCAAACACCACTGAGAAACAAGGATTTAGAACAGGGAGAAAACAGAAGGGTAAAGGCTGAGTCATTTCCTTAGAAATGATGAACAGTTTAAGTTGCCTGAAGCAACCGATGCCAAAAGCTGTAAGACAGCTCTGCTCTGTCTCAGTTCTCTTACAGCTCGACACCCCTTAGGATGAGTTTTGTTGGATTAAATGGGCAAGCCATGATACTTCTACAAGAGAATTTGCATTTTGGGATTTGATTAGATCACTCGGCTTAAGATGAGGAAAAAAAACCTCTCCCTATTAGCAGAGATATTGGAGAGGGAATGAGGAAGCACTGTGCCACACCTTGGTATGGGAGAAGGAGAGAGGGAGCACCCAACTGGTATAACTGGTGCCTCCTCCTCACCTGCTGCCTGCAATGCTCCCAGTGGGGTCTGCCTTTTGTGGGCAGCAGGAAATAAGGGGAGCCCGAAATGCCACCACGTCCATCCCACATCCGGAATTGTTTCGTTGCAGGGTGACTTCAGGCACAAATCTTCATTTGTCATATAAGATGCCAAAAGAATATTGCAAACCAGCAAAAGCAAGTGTGAAAATACCTCCTCCAGGAACTCGAAGCGAGAGCAAAAGATGAATTAAGTGCGCTTGGAAGAGTTTGGAACACACAAGAACTTGATAGCTAGCTATCTGTATATCTTTTTTTTTTTCTTTGCCAAAGTTTAAAGCAACTCCTCACTGCCCAACTTGCGTCTCCCCTGCCTTCAGGGACATCACCAGGATCCCCTAAACCCGTCCTTGGAGTAAGGAAGATAAATACTTCCCAAGAGACTGTGCTATGGAAGTCTGTGGAACTGCCTTCTCTTTGTGCTGCAGGGACACAGCCTCAGTGTGCAAACCAACCAGGGAGCAGCGTTCTGTAGACATTACTAGTATGAGCTACTAGTAGGAAAAAAGGTGCTGAGACAGCAGTAGGACTGCAAAGAATAAGTGTGGCCCATTTATCTATACAAGGGGGAAGTCCTCCTCGCAGCAGTTTGTTGCCCAGGCCAGGCTGTGACTTGTGATTGCCTTGTGCTTTTGACTATGACTGTTCAGGTGCAGAATGGGCACCTGGCCAGTTGAGAGGCACACATACAGCAAGCACAACTAACGCTCTCAGCCCTTCTGTCAACTTATTACTCACGACTCTGCTTAACAAGAAACGCAGGCAGCATCAGGCTGAAGGAGTGCTGCTGCTCACTGCTTTGCAGAAGACTCACTGCACGCAGGTAACCCTCACTCTAATCTGCACAAAGCAGGCTTCCCTCTTGCGTCTTTTGGTGTGTTAAAGAGGCTTACAGTGGAGGCACAGAACCCAGTGCTAAGTCGTCCCTTTCAGGAAAATCAAAGCCAAATATTTCTGCGGGCCCAGAGTCCCAGAAAAAAAGGTACTGAGATGCTTAAAGCTTTTTTACCTTCTCCCTTTCTTTTGTGAAATCCCACGTTCTAAATTTTTTGCATAGATATATTTTGATTACTTCAGAAAAGGTTTCTATTTAAAGTGTAAATACGTGATGCCAGCAGTGTTTAAGTAACGTGGCTATTTTTTTACTTTCTAAGCTACAGAGGAGAGCTCAAACGTTGCTATAGTATGGCACTGTCAGAGCATATCAGTGTTACTGCAGGGTGTAACACAAACCTGCAGGTAGAACAGCATCTCGTTCCTCTTAAGCTACCCTCAGCAATTTCCTTGTCACATGAGGTCTTACAAGACAGAACAGAGTCACTCAGGGATAGTTTTTGTAAATTTATGGCAGGACCTATCAACTTTTTTATACATTGAACTTTTCTTGCCAGTGACCAACACTTTGTTTTTGTTGTTGCAAGAAATATCCAGGGATGGCTTTTATGGATTCAGTTCCAACAAGGTGACAGAGTGACTTCACTGTTTGCTCCCCCTCTGCAAATTCCCTGAAGCACTAACGTGGTGCTGTGACAGCTATGGCAACGTTACAGGTTTAGATGGCATAGCCAAGCAACTGTTTCTGGAGTTGGGAAAGCAAAAGGTCAACACAGAAGCACTTTCGTAGTGTCGGTTGCAACTTTCCTCTAGATGGTAAAAGAAAAAAACAAATAATAAAAAAAGAAATCTAGTTCTCTTTGCATTAAAGAGAATGAATGGAAACTCGTGTTGATGCATGAGTTGATAGTGTTGAAAAGCAGTGGGTTGCCTAAAACTGCAAGATGTGGATGCAACACTAGAACTGTGCTGTGGTTTAAGAATTTTTTTTTTTAAATGTAGCATAATTTAGTATTCTTGTATTTCCAATATGAATTGTCTTAACTTTTCATGTAGACGGTATTTTGAATACTTGATGATTTGGACTGTCAGTGTTATTTTTTAGCGTTCTGCATTCATCTGCTTTGTTTGCCTTGCTGGACATGCCATTGCTGCATTTGTTTTACCTACATTAAACATTACCACTTTTCCTTTTGCTAATGAAAGCAAAAACTAAAGCTAGGGCAGCAGTTTCTTTCCATAACCAAGATGTGGCTACTTTTCAACTCATTGGCAACCTTCTTAAGATGGGCACACAGTGGTGTTCACCAGCTGCATGCTGCCCCTCATCATTACAACAGCAGTGAGCATAACATTCCTTTGCACTTTCTGTATATCCACTATTCTGTGCTGCTTGTAGGATACTCTTAATAAGGAAGAGAAGGTAAATGGTAGAGCCAGGTAGCTCTGGGAGTACAATCTACAGTTTTGCTATGAGCCAAAGGCAGCCTTCATGGGGGAAGCTTGCAAACTAAGAATCACAACTTATTATCTTTCAATGTGACAGTGGCATCTCTAACGAGAGGAGGGGAGACGATCCCCCAGCACAGCTCATGAGATCTGATGGATGGAACTTGTTGTATCATTGTGAATAATTTTTAGGTTTGTACTAATGTATGATGTTTAACTTTGCAAGAATGTTTTACATAAATACCGAGCTCTAAAGCGTTCTTGTGGGTTTTTCTTTGTTTGTTTTTAAAAGAAATAATCTAATTGCTGGCTTCTGCTTTGAATTCAGTGGAAGAGAAGTGTTTTCTCTCAGAGCACTCACTTGAGTTGGGGTGCAGGAAGTCCAGGGCACATCACTGGTCATCAGTTCATGGTCCTTGGTTCTTTCTATAGGAGGCTGATCGGAGCTCGCAGGGCTGATCTTCATGCTGCTCTGGGACAGAGCAAAAGCTACAAAGCACAAATTAGGAAATAAAATTGGAATATGAGTAAGATGGTATGTAAAGCAGTTAGGTAATACTTCAGTGGAGGGGAACAAAAAAATAAACACTGCCATAATTAACCATTGCTTAAGCCAAAGCCATTCCACATCTCCTGTTCTCAGGTTTTTACTCTGATTTTGAGAATAAAGTTTAACCTCACTTGAAGGCTTCTCTATTCTTTAAAATAAAATAAGGAAGGTGAGGACAAACAATGAGATTCCAGTGCAGAAGGTAAGTGCTTTTGGAAGGGCTGTGGCACAGAGGTGCTCAGCCTCCTTGTTTCCCTTTGTGCAGAAAAGCCAGCTGTGGTCCTGTGATCTCCTCTTGGTTAAGACAAATCAGCACAAACAACAGGTCCCATTTTCCAGTTGCAGTGAAATGTGGGGCAAGAGCTCTGTAATAAAAATTAGCAACTGAAAAATTTCAGTTAGGATTACAAGGCATCAGAGGGAGGCAGGAGCATTCAGAAGCCAGTGTTCACCAGGCACATTTCTGATAAACAAGGTGTCTGGACAGAGCACAAAGCTATGCACGTATATGACTTACCAACCTTGATTTTAGCAAGTTACTCACATCCTGCTTTAATAACTTGTATCAAAAAGAATGGAAAAGTTGTGGGTGGAATTAATTCTATAACCATTTATTTTCATAAAATCTTAATAATTGGAAATAGCACAGTTCAAGAATGGAAATATTCTGTATAAAAGAACATGAAGGTTGTTCACATGCATAGGAGTTTGCACAACAAATAAGAGGTGATGTAGCATGCAATTACCAGATCTAGGGGTGTGGCAGTGACAAGCTGTTCTACCTTTGTTCAAATTAAAGCAGTTTGAGTGTATCACCAAGTACACCCTCATCACCAATGAGGGACTGAGTGAATAAGCTGAGCCACTCAATTTCCTGCACGCTGGGATAAATGCATTTATTGCTAAGCTTGTACCAACATTATGCTTTTACTTTTCCAAATGGACAAATTATACATCCTGCGAGTGAATTGCAAACCTCCCTTAATACTAGAGCTTTCTCACTTCCTCACTTCACTGAGCTTTGCCAACAGCAGCAGCAGTTTATAATACATATGTTAACGCAGACTTTGCATGCCCGTACTCTAGACATGTAAAATCTGAACAAAAACAGGCAAGGAAGGACACTTGTCCACAGTGATTTGTCATTACAGAGTAAAAGGACAAATTTCCCCAAACATGATGAAGATTCTGTACAAAAAGTTCATTGAAAGGATCAGTTTTCTGTTTTCAGAGGAGTCCTCCACTGGGACCGTCTCAGAGGGACATTCCGACTGCTTTTTCTCCTTGCTGGAGATTCTACTTTCCACTCCCGTGGCACGGATGGTCTAGGAAGAAACAAAGTCACCATTTATTTTCAAGCACTCTAGCATTCCTTCTCACTGTGGTCACTGTTTCAGATCTAGATTGAACTTACAGTTTCTCTGGTGATGTCAAACAGATAATATCTCCCGGCTGCTCCTCAGCCTCTTTATTCTCTGCAAATAATGCACATATTTTCATATTTTTAAAACGCTACAGATTTGATCATTTGTGTTTTTACTCTCCTTGAGCTAGAATCACAGGTAACTTGCCTTGAGCAGAACCAGGTGTGTGTGTCAAGCTGATGTAACTGACCCCAGCACCAAAAGTCAAGTCATTGATGGTCTCTGAAAGAAAAAAAAACACATGAGCCAGCTGCCTGTGACACAGCCAGAGGGAAGACATGCTGCAGTATAACTAACACTCAGGTGTTACATAGAACACGTATATCCAGTTAACTGCAAGCAGTTAAGCAAAGCATCTCTCTTTTCCAACCCAGCAGATCTCAGTGCCCCTCCAAACAACACGCCGATCTGATGGGCCATCAGTGCACATAAGGTTCATACTCCTGAATTACAGGCTTCCCTGTATATGGAGGGAATTAATTTACATGTGGCACCTCGATGGTGCACCTCCTTGTCCTGTGCTAGATGCTAGAGCCACGCCTCCCATTGAAGCTTAGACATCATCCAAGATCACAGCACCTCATGAACTGCTCTCAGCACCCCAGTCAGACCAGTTACGTGGCCCAGTCAGGGCAGAACGTGGGGCCCCTGAAGAGTGACAAAGGATTTGAACAGCCCTTCCAAGAGGAACCGTCTGCAGCCAGACAAGGAATCACTTGACAGGGAAACTAGGTAGAATTTAGCTTGCCTGAACAGCCCATACTTGTCAGCTGTCACTTTCCTGTCATTTATCTCAGGAGAGATGTCACAGTATTCAGATTTTTCTTCTCTCAGCTCTCTGTTTTATGCTCCTGTTTCCCAGAAACCTTCACAAGGAATTACAGTAGAAAATGCTTTATTGGGTAGGAAATGGAAACTCTGCTAAAGAGCTGCCATCAAGTGAGGCTTCCCTTGCAATCAAAGAAAGGTATTATCTCCAAAACATGTGTTTATGTATCACAGTGAATAAATCTACACTTGTCCAGACCCACTCAGCCATTCTCAAAGTAACGAGCAGGAGAGATAAGGAGGTGACAGACAGGGAGGACAGACTGACAGAACAGTTGAGTAAGATAAAGAGGCAGCTGTTGTTCTCAAGTACAAAATGATTTACAAAGAGCTTCATCTCCAACAGTTTTAGAACAATGCACCTGGGGGGAAAAAAAAATGTTTTCTTTTGATTGTCTGTCAGCCTGCAAGACCCAGCAGCACCATGCAGATGGTTCAACAAAAGTAACTGAAGTGATGATACCGCTTCATACCGTTTGTCTCTCCACCAAAGGATGCATGCTGCCTTGAAACTAAGTAGGAATTCAGCCTCAGTACCACTGCAGATTAACATTCTTCCTCCTTGCATGCCATATGGTGCTTATGCTTAAGAGAAACAGCCATGCAAGCTTCCAGACAGAGATATGGCAATTAAAGATTTCTGCTCTCTAAAAACACACCCTCGTTTTTTTTTGCACAAAGATCATTGCCTGCTGTTCAGTCAGCGAGGAGAAACATCGAGACAGACAAATCGAGCCAAACAGTGGAGCATACAGGGAGGAGAGGGCCAGATTTTCCAGTGGATGCACATCACTGCCACTGCTTTGCTCCTGCCTGCTCGTGGATGTCAGGTATTTGCAGACTGCCACACAGCTGACTGCCTTATTGGCTACGTGCCGCTGGCTCTCCTGTGTGCATGCAGGTCAGGTATTTGCACAGACACAGGCAAGAAAACCACACTCACACCTGTAATTCTAGATCATCATCCCTGCCCCACAAAAATTTACTGCCTAATGACAACTGACCTGTCAGACACTCACTTGGACTCCTAGCTTAATTGGAATTCACTCCTGAGCAGGGGAGGGAGTTTAACGTAATGAGAAACAGAGACCTAAAGGAGTTCAGTGTGCCCATGAACTGACATAAAGGAAATCTGCTGAAAATCAGCTTCGTTTGTAAGACTGCAGAATGCTGTCAGAAAAAAAAAACATACCAAAAAAGCATAGCTTTTGAAGGTCAACTTCTGTGAGATGGCAATTCAGCTGCAGTGGATATAAGCACAGCAGACTCACAATTTGTGTACTAGAGATTCATCATTATGTATTTTCACTTTAATGCCTACAGCAGAGTAGAAAAACACATCATTCCTTCTCTAAAGCTCAGTTCAGCTCTTCCTTAGGGCAGAACATTCAGAAATGACTGTGCAGGTTATTAATCCTCCTTGAGCAGATCTCAATTGACACAGCTCACTGCTTGCTCTAGTGACAGAAGCAGGTCACAACTCACCTGGGATCTTTTGTTTGGACAAAGGAATCTCCTGTTGTACAGCTGAAAGGGACTGAACCCCGAGTATTTCCCCCTACAGCAGGGTTCTGTAATTCAGTCTAGAAGTGTTAAACTACATTTTGAGAATTAAGGGACAACAGAATCCCACACGGCTTGGGCAACGTAACCTGCTGAAGAAGGACAACATGCCTTCTCAGCAATCCACAGTTAAAAAAGAAGAAAGGGCAGTAGGTTCATTGTTATTTTGGGCTGTTGAAAATGTTTTCGTGCACTGATTCAATACTGCAACACCCTGTGATGTATAAATGAAAACCATATTGCAGTGTCCTTTCCCACGAGATCTTCAGTTTCAGAGTAATTCTTGTTTACCACAGCCATCTAGATAAGTACATGATCTATAGCTAATCCTGACCAGTTTTTTCTGCTCTTCAGGGAAGCCCCACATCGCTACCTCTCTTAAAGAAGGAGCACTCAGCCCAATTTGGAAAGGGTTCTCTTGGGTTACTTACGTTCTGGTGTGCTGATTGCACGGCCCCCCACAGGAATGTGTGCTCCAGTAGACAGCTGATTCACACTTTGAAAAGAAGCTACATATAACGAGAAAATAAGAATAGAAATGTTCAGAGACCTCGTGGGTCTAACAACCATGCTGTGTCAACTAGACCCAGGCCAGCACTGAATAAGTCTGCAGCAATCTTTCTACCTTGCTTGCTGTTAGCTGTACTTGGTGGAAGTGATTGAGCTGATAAAATCCCCCCAGCACTCTTGCTGCGTTGCTTGCTTCTGGCCTCTACTGCTTTCCAGGCAGAGTTCAGGATGGCAAGTGTGCTCAAGGATGCTGGCCTACAGGGCAAAAGACAGAGTAGCATTGAAGTGACTTATTGCTGCAAGCCCAGATGAAATGCATGACATGACATATAAACAGAAACCCATACCTGTGGCCATATAAGGGCTGCTTTGGAACATCAGCTCTAGGTGTAGTAAACTCAGAAGGCACAGAGGAAGGAAGTGATCCAGGGGATGAGAGCTGCCTCCCACTCACAGAGGACTGGGCGTTATCACCAGAAGGTAAGGGCATCTCCAAACATAGAGGCTGCTACAGAAAGAAAGTAAAGAGCAAATCTAAAAACAGACACAAGTGCAGACAACTCTAGATAGCAGACATACAGAACAGCTTGTTGTGTGACTGAATCCTTTGTGTGATGGACTTAAATGGATACTAGGGAGAAAGAATTCACTGGCCAAAATTATAGCGAGCAGCAAACAGTAAGTTTTGATATGTGTATTCTAGTTTAAAGGTCTATTTTAGGTGCTTCTTTAGGTCAGCAGAAAAAGAAAAGAGCTGCCAGGGTAAAAATCATCTCATTTTAAGGTAGGTATCTCAAATAATTTGGGACAATCGAGCCAAGCACACTGACTTAAAAAAAGATCTGCATTACTAACACAGATGTAAGTTTCCATTCCATTTAAGTATAAAATCAGCCAGAATAAACCCTTTTCTTTTTGACCCATTTATCATCTTTATCACTCTGGAAACAGAGAGTGACAGCATGTAAGCACAGACAGTGGAAAATTAGACTTGTCCTTCCCTTTAAATTGAATTACTTTTACACTAATTGTTTGTTACTTGTCTCTGGTGAACACGTGTTGTTTGCAGTTTTTCTAATATTAAATGACTTTGAAACCAAAGCCTCTGTCAGCAAATGCACAGAAGTATGAGAACATTACAACATCCATATGCGTGGAATTTGGGTGTTATTTGTGCTCAAACTTTTGCAGAGCAGACAGAAGGCATACAGAGTTAACGGCCCAACCTCTGCCTGTGATGGTGAGATGTGCTCTTGGTCTGACTTCTCCTTGTCCAGCTGCTCTTCGTATTTCTTCATATCATACTCCAGTTCTGCTGCCAGCTGCTTGTCCACAGCAAAGAATTCTTTAATTTCATTTCTGTAGTCTTGCATCATTTCCTGCAGCAATAAAGAATATTTAAACCCTTTCAGAAATCTCTCCTGACTACTGATTCATGTCTCCATTCACATCACAGCTGCTTTAAGTGCAAAAGGAAATACCAGTTGGTAGAGCAGAGGTGTTTTTAACAGACTAAGAGTTTAAATTCCAAATTGTACTTCAGAACATGAAAAACCTTTCCAGCATTCAAGCTTTCTGCCCACATTCCATGAGGAGGCTCACACGTAACACACTGTGAGATCTGAATCTAAAATCCCTCCACCTCCTGCTTTATTTAACACAGTGGCAGTGTCACAACATCGTATGCCTTCCAAATTTCCTTCTAAGAAGGCTGTTCGTTCCATTACTGGTTATGTATCTAACACATTAAGTTAAGAGGAGAAGAAAAAACAACAAGAGAACACTTCTCCTTACCCGTAAGTAGTTCATAAGGTCCCTAAGAGCTGGGATCTTCTTCCGCTCCATCAAAGATTTCAGCTCAGTGATTATTGGGATGACGTTTTCGATGAAATTCCTCTTTTGAACCTTTGTTTAAACAAGGCACAAACAGTTACAAGACACAATAAAGGAGAAATCACTCCATTGTTAGATGAATGGCCTAAGTGAAAGGAATTACTTCTTCATGGCATCGCAATTATCACAATTAAGCCCACTTTTATACTACATGCGTGCAGGTTAGGCTTCTAACCTAAATGGAAGTCTTTCAAGAGGTATCACTGAGTCTGCTTGTGCATTGAAAGCAAACTGTCTAAAGGTGCACCAGAAACCACTTAGGCTCAGATGCTTTAACAATAGGAGATTGTAGAACAAGTTTAAACAGATTAAAGCTGTTTTTTTTTTTTTTTTTTTTTTTTTTTGCATTTCTGATCAGTCCAACTGACCCTGCAAGTACAACAGTCTGCTACAAATCTAGCCTTAACATCTTGTTTTTGCAATACACAGCGCCCTCAGGGCAGAGTGAATCTACAGACAGAGCCTGAATAACAACACACATGCACTGTATGTCCTTGGCACCATTACATTACTTGAATAATGCTTGACAAGTCTTTCCAATACAGAAAGCTAAAACTCCTCTCAGCACTGTGGACAGTCCTCTCCCCACCCAGATCCAAGTGCCATTCACCTGTGAGATGAGCTTTTTTTGTGCTGCCTGCATGACAGCATTAGCCATTGCCATTTCATCTTCATCAGGTTGAATGTCTTCATCAGGTTTTGATCTCATAGTTGACAGCTTGATTTCTTTGCAGCTAAGGATAGCAAACGTATCTGAGAGCAGCTCACTGGCTTCCATGTCCAACGGAAGGACCCCATCCACAAAGCATGCTGGAACAGGCAGGGAAGAAGTAAAAAATCACTTTAGTGGAAAAAGCAGTGCCAGGAAAGACAGAAAGATAACACCATAGGACTCACAGCCTTATGGTTTTGTTTTTTAAATAGACACAAATTGTTTGCCCAAAGGTGGCCCCTACCCAGGACACTGTGGCTGATCTTCGTCGTAATGCTGAACCTCTGCTCATCTGTAAAATGGTCCAGTAGGAACTTGTAGATATACATCCTTTTCTCTTTGTTATCTTTTCCTCTCAGAGAGAAGAGATTCTTTGCCCTGTAGTAGGGAAAGACATTTTACATGGTTAAGTCACATTATGCGATCTCACAAAAATAGTAAGACTTAAAATCAACAAGGAATATCTGCACGTCACTTCCAAGACCCATAAATATGCTAGGATACCACACACTCCCACAAATTACATGCAGAAGTTCTCCCAGAAGTCTCATGGAGAAAGCAGAACACTTAATTTAACACCATTTCTTTGAGCTGTTTTCCCACATTGCATACATAATGTTAAGTGCCACAAATGCCTTCTGTTACCAAAGGCTGCATGGCCATCATTCAGCACTAAGAAGGTAGAAACGTGCTCAGCTGACCTCTCACTCTGTGGGAACTTGTACTTTTCATGCTTCTCATAGCTATTGAAATGGAAGATGCACTCAATGAAGTGCTGGGAGAACATCACTGGATTCCTCTTCAGCAAGAGATGCACCAAACAGAACTCTGCAAACCTAGAAAGGAAAAAGAACTTACCAGGCAGCTTCTGAAAGTCACCCCGAAACACAGCAGAGTCACAAACAGTACAGGAGGAGCTCTCTACTCCCAAGTCTCCCTCAATACCCCATTTAATTCCTGCCCAGTTACACTTGGGTTTGAACAACAATTCTAACTTACTGACCTTAAACTCTTTTTCATTCAAGAAAATAACACTTTCCAGCATCCACAGTACTACTCACTTATTGCCATTAAAACAGAGACAGAAATAAATCTGAACTTGAATGCAGGCACAGTGTTTTCATTACCTTTATGAGTAAAGTCCCTGAAACACAGCACTTTGCAAAAAGTTAATCACCGAAAATCTGGCAAGAGGTGAAAGTCAATCTCAGGCTTGAAGAAAGTACTTTTATGCAGATACAGCCTCTGAATGCAGATGCAAAGAAAAAAGCTACCAATGAAATAGCAGTGTGTTCCACAGCTAAAATTCAAGGAACAAGATGCTGCAATGCCACCACCTACTGGAAAGACATTTTTGCATACTAAAAAAAAAAAAAGCAGAGCAGGTGTGAACATGCACTTGTAAGCAATGATAGGTTGACAGCCCTGGAAAGACCAAACATCAGTTTGGATGTTCCAGGCAGAAATAAGAGAAAGTTGTCCAAGGCTCATTTGCATCTGGCATCAACACAATCTTCCATCCTTGGAGGAAAGTGCCTCACATTTCCCACAAAACAGAGCAGTTTGAGACTTTGAAACATACAAAAACCTCACGAATGTGTACTTATGAACAGTGTGCACAACTCTGCTATGTCAAAGTACTACAGAATGTGACAGAAAGCTTAAAAAGGCTTAAAAAACGAGGCATAAACACCTTCAATACCTTCACTACTTTACAGATGAGTATTTTACCTGGCAATATCTGGATTTGGATCCACCAAGACACTAATGAAACGGAAAAAGAGACAGTCCTTCCATTTCACAAACTCCTCCTATAATAAAAGGACAGATGGTAAGTTAGCCTGAACCAGGAAAAACTCGTGAATCTTCACAGAGCAGTATCTGATGGAGTCTGCCAGAATATACATTGAGAAATAAACAAGCTACACAACTTCACCACTACGTACAGAAAATAAACCTCAAAAAATACAGTTCTAGGAGATGCTTGAAGCAGAATAAGCACACAGCATCCAGGTTCACCAGACCAATAAAAAAGGAGAATCAAGAAAAATCTGCTTTCCAATGCCAAAGGCACAGATGCTCCTCAACACTGTTTTCAGAGCCAAATACACTCTGAATCTGCTTTGTTTGACTTCACATGAACACTGGAGGGGCAAATATTGTCAGCCTCTCCACTTTCACAACTTTAAAACAATAAGCAGAGATAGAGGAAAAAGGTGCTGTGATACTCAGTACATTCATTCACATAGGAGCAAAATGGAAGGGAATTCACAGAGACCAAGATAAGAAAAAGAGATAACCACTGAATAAAAATAATCTTGTTATCCAGCTGTGCTAAGTGTTCTTGATTTTTGCCCACCTTGAGAGAAAGCAACAAAATGCACGCTTGAAGTCTTCATAAGTTAAGCTACATTGCAGCTATGCTCTAGAATCCAGCTATAAGCATAGACCTCTTGGTCAGTGCTCAGCACAACAGAAGAGGACCTCTGGTTACCTGCAGAAGGTTGGTAATCAGAATCAACGTCTGCTTCCGAATGAAGGGATGTGGGTCCTTCAGGCACAAGGAAATGTTGGGGATGTATCTGTCCACCATGGTGGTGTAGCGGATACAGAGGTCACACATAACGATGACGACGTTATTGCGCACAGCCACGTCGTGGGACACCTCCAGCTCTCGAGCCAGAGCTGCAATGCACTTCTTTGCCAGATCCTCATGCTGCAAACACAATTTACCTGTGAGATAGGGATGAGGCTGTCAGTGCTGTGAATATATTCTTCCTAACCCCCAGTCCGAGCTGAGCCAAGAGAAGAATTGGAGTAAACAGGTGAATAAACGTGAAACATATGCTGAAACTTGACGAGCAATCTGCATAACCTCTCCAAGAAATTATACTTCAAGGAGTTCTTCCAAACTCTTTTTAGACCTATAGTGTGGGTCTCTATGCCAAACTCCCTCCTTCACAGCAAACTATTCCTGTGTACAGGGTATTATTCAAAGCAGCTAAAAAGAACAGCCCCAGCTGTCACAGGCATCGCAGGGAGACACCCACCTCTAAGAGCATTACTAAACCAACTTAAAATAAAATAGCCTGCATTCTAACATCACTTCTTCCTAACTGTTTCTAAGCTCGGTACAAGAAGTATTAAGGTTCCCAAAGCAGTTAAGGAAAGAACGATTCTGTCTATCTGCAACAGATATGAGGTTTGTTCATCTCTACAGCAGAGCTACAATACCCAAAGTTTCACTTAGCACTCTTTTTTTATACAGGCATTGCAGATTTGACCAGGTTTCTATCACAAAGAAGTTTGGTCATTCATACTAAGAAGAACTACATATAGAAATTCTGATCTACACTGCACCAAAAGCATCAGGTTTTCTTCACCCTCTGTTGAGCACCCTACTACAAATTACAAGATCTCTCAGCTAGACAGCAACCAATTCTGAGTACAAGGACAGCATATATGTCTGGAGAATACTATGTAGGAAAAATGCATTAACAGACTTGAAAAACAGTCTCATAGATTTTTATGGTTTGTGCAACTTGTTACCATGGATATTTGCATTGCTAAACACTACAAACAGAAGCAAAACAAAACACTGAGTGCTGCATCTATCTGTTAGAGCTGACATGGCTTTTGAACAGAACTTGAAGCTGAGAGCAAAAGGAAGGGTGGGAATTGGATATAAGAGCATTCTTTCACTGCAGGACAGCACTTACCAAGAGTAATGAATGCATGAGCTCTGATCACTGGAGGCATGGCTGATCCTCTGAACTGGGACAGTGGCTGAGAAGCTGGTATTTCCTCACCATCAGGAGAACTAGACACTAAGAAAGGACGGGTCAGGAAGGAAAACATGCTTTTTGGGAAACAGCATTGTTCATAAAAGGAAAATTAAAGGCAGAAGGGAAAGAGCCTCACACTGTTCAGAAGAAGCCAGAATGGACTGGATCAAAAGAAAGATGCGTTTCTCCACTTTGGCTGGAC
This sequence comes from Meleagris gallopavo, assembly GCF_905368555.1. Classification (NCBI taxonomy): domain Eukaryota; kingdom Metazoa; phylum Chordata; class Aves; order Galliformes; family Phasianidae; genus Meleagris; species Meleagris gallopavo. The sequence continues at coordinate 2,574,666 of NC_139429.1, forward strand.
ACAGCTGTGCAGCCTCACCCAGGAGGAAGAGGTGCCTCACCTACAGAAAGAAAAAGCAACACTGCAGACTAAAGGCCATGGCTGAGCTGCAAATTAAGTCAGCAGGAGTCAGCATGGTTACTTCTCCAAAAACAACTTACAATTCCCTCAGTCCTTTCAAGAAGGCAGCAGCTAACAAACAAAAAGTGAAGCTCTGAAACATAAGTGGTGTGTGTGTTTAATACACAAAGCCTCCCCCCAGTATACTAATAATGTTAAAGTAAACCTTAACATTTCCTACACATCTTACAGACTTTCCAAAGTGTTTTATAAAGAGCATGAGTGGAAAAGCAAAGGAAAAAGCCTCATTTTATTGAAAATACATGGGCTATCACATCCTTAGAGCTATTTCTAAGGTACCAAACTGCTGAATGCTTCCAGGCCAATAGAGACAAGATTCCTTTGCCATACAGAAGCACCTACATCAGGATTTTCCTGTGTAACAGTTACTGCCATGAACTTAACAGACCCCTCATTTTGAGAACATGCTCATCCTTTGACCAGCCCACAAAGGGGAACCAAACTTACCAAGAGATCTTCTTGCAGTTGCTCTGCTCCATCCTCTTTGAGAACTATATTTGAAATATAACTTTCACACGTGGATATTAAGTCTCCAAACACTTGGTTGAGCAGCTCCTGTTCCGTAATAAAACAAAATTAATTAGGCACTTCATTAACATCTTGGCTATGTTCTGTTTACCATCTCCACACATAAATCCCTAATTTAAAGTCTTTACATGCATATGATGTGCTACTAACTCTGGGCTTGGGCCCATTAAAGAGGCCTAGGAAAATACAAGTATCTGCAGCAGCTCTGATGTAGAATAGCTTGAGCTTATAGTGTAAGCTTATAGCTTTCAAGTGGAGCAAGCCTTAGGAATAGCTGATAGTGAAGATCTGCTTTAGGAATGCTGTAAGTTGACAGAAGGTCAGCACAAGCTATTTCAGCTGTTAAACAAAGAAAGCCTCTGAGGAAAGAGCTCTTACAAATTCACCCTTAACTACAGGAGGCTCTCCAGCAAAACTGCAGTACACCAAGTAAGGCAGCTAAGTAGAACAGATTTGAGTGGCTGGAGCTGGATCCTCTGTGCTTAGTGAGACAATCAACCAACTGACTGGAGACAGAAGCTGCCTTCAAGTGTCAGTCCTTACACATGTGAAACAAACTATTTTAAAAGAAGCATTTCAAGTCACACCTGTGTCTTCTTTGGGACACCTGCATAGGCACAGCAGAGCTTCTGCAGAGATTCCACAGCTGGGCTAATCACCTCCAGGGGACACTGAAACTCCTTTAGCCAGTGCTTGATGCTATCTGAAAAGGAGATGACACACAACATGGGGTTTTTTGTAGGCCAAGCAACAATTCCTGGAGAATAACTCTTAGCTGGGAGACAAAAGTGAACTGTGCCTTCCACTCTTCAGTTTCTCAGGGCCACTCACCAATCAGCCTCTCACAGGTGCTTCTAGGAAGGTGCTTTGCAACATGACTGATGACAGACAGTATATGTCCTGTAGTATCATTGATCGTGTTCTGTTGCCTGGAAAACAGCATAGCAGACAAAAATTTAAGCTTTGGAAAACCACCACAGCACAGAAAAACCCATGCATCTTGGCTAAGTTCTATCAAGGCAGACTTATCAAACCAAATGAAAACTCAAAAAGCTCAATGTAAGACTTGATGGCTGCACAAATCTGTGGGTTATTGCTTGCCTCCTACCTGCAGAACGTGGTTGCTTGAATAAAGAATGTTGATCTAAGCAGCACTATGACTATGGAAGGGCAGGTAGTGCTCACTCACTCATCTTTACCTCCACCTCTTCCCTACAGAATAGAGGAGTTCAAAGCACACACATACCTGCTGACAATGTACCAGGACTCAATGACCTTGGAGTAATCCAGCTTGGGTGAAGAACTTGCCACCTTAGCAAGCAACATCCAAGCTGGTACAGAATGCTCTGTTTCCACATGAGACATCACATTATTGATGAAAGTAGAGGAGAATTTATTCTGCTGGGACCAAATATGAAAAGCTTTGTTCATATAACAGCTACAAGAAAGAAAAAAAAAAAGCAAGATAAGCAAGGAGTGAACAAAACTCTTGAGATCTCGGACACCACTAGCAAAATCCAACATCTGTCCAGGATAGACAGTGAAGCACAAGGCTGCCATCACTTCACTTTCCTTCTACCCAGTATACATCAGGATTTCTGCTACTCGTTTTATTGTCAGTCACTCTTTCTGTTAGCAGTTCTGATGGCTGCAGTGCAGATCAATCCTGATGCACTACAGATCTAGAGTGAGTGTGTCTATCAGAGGAACCAGTATCAGAACAAATCAAGCAGATCCTTCAACAACCAAAGACCTGTACCAAAGACTTCCTAGCAGTTTTTATTTAACATCCTTAATGGGACTGCACCAGTTGCATTCTTCTGTTTAACTCTAGCTACCCATTTCACAGTGACAGATTTATTCTAAGATATATCAAGCTGCAAGGTACTCAGAGGTCACGAAATAAAGGTACCATGAATCTTCAAACTGTGTCATAAAATAGCCTAAATTAGAACGCTGACAGTTTTACAGATTGGCAAGGCAGCACAACCAGTATCTCATTTTCTATTTCTGAGCTATTATGCCCTGTTGACTAATAAACATACAACTGCCTTTAATCAATGTTGCGTCCTTGTCATACTGTACCAGTCCATTTCTTCTGCTTCATCCCACAGCATTCTGCAATCAGACAGAATCATTCCATTTGTCATAAGACAAGTAACATATTGCACATCAGAATTAATAAGAGGAGATCTTCTCCTCTCCTTCTATAGCCTCTCTTACTTCTGTCATCAGAACACCTCCATTTATTAACATTCCCGCTGCTACCAGCACATCAAGAATAGCAAGTGACATTCCTGTGTATGAACACCAGAGTTCAGGGAGACTGCACAGGTAACAAGAAGAGCAAATCAAAACACTCAACACAAAGCAAAACTGCACTCTTCTCACCAACTGCTGATGTTTGACAGCTCCTCTGTCCTAGGAACTGGCAGAGCAACACAGGCAGCTCACAGCATGACAGCTGCCATCTCTAGAGCAATGTGCACTTTCATTGTCTACTTTGAGCAGAGAGTGCAAATAGCTTATAAAAAAAAAACACCCCATAAATTCAGTTTTTTGCCCTAGTACAATAGGTGGCACGTGCATTTGAACTGTGACACTTATTGTTTCGTGGTCACACAGAGGATGGGAAAGCTGAGAACATAATGCTTGTATCTTAGTCCTCTGGTCACTAAGCCATTTCCTACTGTAAAGGAAAAGCTGCATATTCTAATAGGATTAAAAGTTTAATAAAGTAATCTGGATTTTGTCCACGAATGCTAAGATAATAAAGGCAACAAAGAGATCTACTGGACAAAGGAGTGTTTTGAAAATGCCAGAAGAGCCCACAATGAAGGACAGCCATGCTTACCTCAGCTCCTGGCTTTCTGAAGTCAGCAAAGTAAGGAGATCCCATGCCAGCACCTGCTTTGTGTCTTCCCTCCTGAATTTACTGTAATGTTTTATATGCTGCAACAAAATCTGATGGAGGCATTCCAAGGCCTTTTCTTGAACAGAACTTTCAGAGTCTATCACAACAGGCACGACTCCAGTCAACCATGCCTTGTGCACCAGGACATCATCGTGCTGAGCCTGAGAGAAACACACTGTTAGAAACATCCTTTAGTTATGATGTGGTCCTATAAGCACAGGTAAGATCAACAAAAGCCTAGAAGCCATCTATAGATTCACCTATTAACTTGTAAAATAACTTACAATTAGGCAGTGGCATGATGTGGCAGCACATGAACCAAGAGAACCTATTTCCCTGGCAGCAGAAAGTACAGATTGTATCTATGACCAAACTGCCTGGGCTAAAGTACTGCAATACTTTGTTTTGAAACCCCATAAATAATTATGAGTGTATCACAATAAAACTGTACTGCAGATGATTTAACACTAAAACTAGAGAGTTTTGATTAATACAAACCTTATGCTCCATGACTAAGTTACCAAACCTTTGAGAATAAATAGAAAAGAAGGAAAAACATTACAATGCCATCATCAGCATGCTGCATCTCAGCAAAATGATTCAGGTTTTTAAATTTCAGAAGGACAGCAACATAAACATCACTTCCATGACACATAAATCAACAGGCAGGAAAAAAAAAAGTGTTTCCAGCAGTTGAAAGCATCCCACATAAACAGCAAGTCTGTGCAAGTGATGGCTTCCAAGTCAAAAGAAAATAAAAAATATAGGTTTTAAACACAGCCATAAAGTGAAATCTGGTGAATGAACAAGTGATTTGCTGCGCCCTCATCCTCTTAACCTCCACTTCAGCTACGTCAGGTCTGGATAAGAATTGGTGTTGCTCTTTTCCTCACCTCGAGGAGCTCTGTCACAGACTGCAAGGCCTGCTTCCGCACAGACACAGCGGGGTCCCTGCAACGGTCCTGCAGAGTGGACAAGTCTTCTGCAGTGCAAGGGATTGCTTTGTGTTTCAGGATGTTTGTAAAAACCTGCAAGTCAAAAGCTAGCATAAGTTTGTTGGGAATACAGGCCAGGAGCACCAGGTAATGAATCAAAACTAAATTTCTCTCTAATTTAAGTCAACAGGGAACAGAATGCTTCCCTTTCAGTGAGATACATAACATTAATAATGTCTAAGTACTGGTACTTGGTACAGGATGCTAAGAGAACATCTTCTCAGTCATTCAGATTGTATAGGAAAATTCTGCACTGAGTCAATGCTACAATTCCCCTTTGAAGCCTGTGTTTCTCTCGTTATGACCTACATCTTTCACCTGCCAATAAGAGAAAAGAATTGAAAACCTCACAACAAAACAGCTAGAAACCCTTGACCTGAGGTGTTCTCATTGTGATTGGACCCGGAGGGGAAAAACTAGGGGAAATTCACATTGAAGATGATCCCTTTTAAAGTTCACCACTTAATTTAAGAAGTTAAGCAAGAAGAAAAGCGATGCATTCCTCAAAATGATGGTAGATATAGCCCAAACTCTTTGCTAACAAGGTGGAAACAAACAAAGCACCTCTTATGCCTCAGTTTATAAGGAAGTTGCTTAAGTTCAATACCAATTGACATTTGGAAAGAGGCTCTTTTTCTAAATGATGGAATAAGTGAATGCCAGCAAAAGAGTACTAGAACACTTTTTCTTCCTTGCATTATTTACTTATCAAGAACTAGCAAAAATGACCTTTTTAAGGACTGAATGCACTCAGTGGGAATAGCAAGAAGCTACAGCTGGGCAAACTTACATACAATTCACTGCAGTACTACAGCTTAATTATTTGTTCCAGTGGCATTCTGTGTAACCATGCAGAACAAGAAATCATGTAAAAAACACCATACCTGGAGAGCAGATTTCCTCACAGTGGTTTTCTCATCCCCAGCTCTCAGTCTCAGCAGGGCTATGATTTCCTTTCCTATCCAAACCCAGGATAAAAAGAAGTTATAACACCCACCCAGACCACCCCCAGTACACTTTGCAGTGCTCGGTTTGTTGCCCAAGACTTTCACAGGAGCAAGAGATAAAGACTGAAAGCATAACAACAAACAGAAAGAATGCAGGTTCTCCTTTGCAGCTGCCATTTTGACAGGGGGAAGAAAAATCCAACTTCTTTCATCTTGACAATAAGTCATAGAACACACCACACCAAATCATTTGATTGCAATCAACACAGCAAAAATAATCTGTGACTTCCAATTCGTTTATTTCTGTATGTAAAAGGTGTCAGGTTGCCTTGAAAGCTGGAAAGTAACATTTCTTAAGAACATTCTGAACTCCCAAAATTCAGAAACCTCTTACTTTGAGAGATTCATCTGGAGAGCCACCGTGTTGCCATTAAGAGAAAGCATTAGTCATTAGGAACCAATAAATATAAGGTCTAAAAGTAGGCTTTTTTTTTTAAACCAAAGGAAGCCAAGGGATTTCAATCTGCATGACTGGTGCTTTCTTAGCAGGCAGGTAACTGCAACTGCGTCTTGCTCCTGAGAATAGCTTGACAGAAAAAGCACACAACCTTTTCTTTGCAAGATACTGCCAAGAAAACAGTCACGCTGCTCTTGTGAAGGTGACCAAATCTGCTAAAATGATCAACTTTGGCCAGCTGTCATGGATTTCTATGCATAGTGGCATAGGAATAAAAAACCAAATAAATAAACGCTGAGTTCCAAACGGCTGAGAACTAGCAAGGGAATAGAGTGTTTATAGGCTGACAGGCACTGCATATTCTGTAGAATATACTTCACCCTGCAGATTATCCCTACCCTTCTTATCTTTGCCCTTGTGCATTTAGCAAGTTCTGAATATCCTCAGCAAAGATTTATTTTGCTTCTAAAATACGAGCTGTTTGGTCTTCACAGAAGTGCAAAATTAGCACAGGCAGAAGCCAAACAAGTGTGTGCCAGACAGCTTTGCTAATGCACCTTGACTGGCTCTGAGAAGCCTGTTTTTCAGCTATCCTCTTGAGCCTCAGACAGCCCTTTTTGATCCAATCCTTTGCTTAATTTGTTTTGCCAAGTGCCAAGCGTATGCTCAGCTGGGTATCAGATACAAAACCAGGCATCCTCTGCCACACAGAGTCTGCAGCTGAACAGGGAATACACAATACCTTTAGTGGCTTGAAGGATATTTCTATCTTAGAGAGCAGATTAATGAAATTTATCAGCAAAATGTTTTGAAAGAAAGCTTTCAATAGAGAAGATAGGAGCCTGGTTCATGAAGATATGGAGAGATCCCACACGAAGAGCAGCATGAGAAATGCAACAAAGACAGAGGCAGGATGTGAGCTAAGCAGTAAATTGAATTGTCAGCAGTTCAAGAGAGGTGAATAGCAACAACTGAGAGCAAAGATGCTGACAGAGGCCTAAATGTGAGGCCTCCACATAGAAGAGATTCAATGAAATATCACAGCCACGAAAGCCAACTTTTGTGCTGATTTCATGCCATTAAGAAATTAGAGCTAGCAGACTGACATCAAGCGTCAGTCCATTTAACCTCACACTTTGCTTTTAACATCAGCCAATACCTGGTGCTGCAGAGAATTAAATTGTTCCCTGCATAACAGTGCCAGTGAAAGGTGCTGTGTTTTATGCAGCAAAAATACATCCGTTCTTTGTGCACTGAAGCAAGAGGTTTAATTACCCTTAAATCTATGGAGTTACAAGTACTACATCCCACATCAATTACCATCCTTTTGGGAAAGCATAAATTATCTGCTTTGCAATGAGTTACTGCTACCACATTAGTGCAAATGAACACCAGTATTTCACAATTAAATGTATTTTCCAAATTTAAGTGGAAATAGCATTTCTGTATAGCAAGCACTTCCACCCCTTCATCACCTGTAAGTGTTTTTTTTTTTTTAACAGCTCTACAAAGAAAACTCTCCACTCTTTGAGACATGAACAGTAAACAAATTTCAGAAAATATAATTTTAATTAAAGTTCTGAAAATCTATGCGAAAGACTGGTGTAATTTATCACCTACCATCAACCATGGCAGCATTGCTGCTGTTTGTCAGCTCAATCGTTCTGAAAGTTGGTAAGGTCTTCAGTGGATGACTGGACACAGCTGGAAGAAAAGTTAAAAGCTTAAGAATAAAAAAGGCATACATTCACTCCACATGATTCACCATTAAATAGAGAGCTTCACGCATGCCCCACATTTTATGGATACACATATTTTTAGAAAACAGCCTGCCAAAAAAAGCCTGAGACTTATCATAAGAGAACGACTCCACACCTTCACTGAGCATCAAACTCGCACTGTTTGTGTTTGCTTCCAAGGCTGCATGGTCATAGCCTGCCAAAAAGAAATTAAAAAAGAAATTAAATGAATCGTTCTCATTCAGCATATTCTGTCACTCTGATTTTTAGGTTTTTTTTTTTTTTTTTTTTTTCAGGCAAGTGATCCAACCACACGATGCTGTGTGCACGCTTCTGAACTGTGCCATCTGGCCTCTACCAAACCCAAGGGAGTGCAGAATGCCAATCACAAAGAAACAAATTTAGCTGAAGCAAAAGGCAACTCAAGATTTAATCAACCCTCAGACAAAAATTAACTTTTTTTAATTGTACAATTTCAGTTTTCAGTGAACATCTGTCAGAGGTATCTCATGGAGTAATCTATTTAGAACATGTACACAAAATAAGCACCTTCCAAATGTAAGGATACAAGTAAGACTCATCTATTGCTTCCCTTTATGGCAAACACCAAGGGTGCTCTGTGCAGGTATTACAGATCCTGACAACCAGTTCTACTATCTCCCAGGAATTATTCCCCAGACAGTTCAAGAAATATTTCAACCTTGTAATTTACTGATAGTGCTTACTTTGTAACAGGTCCTGTATACTATCCAAGGTAGCAGCAGCTTTCAGTTCCAGACAGTGGGCAAAACTGCTTAGAGCTTTGCTACGAACTGCAGGTGCTCTGTCTGAGCAGCGGCCAAACACCATGACCTGCACTAAGAACTTATGCTTCAGAAACCTCTGGTGATCCAGCGACACGGAGGAGTCCAGCTTTCTCTCAGGCACATCCAACAAAGCTAAAGCTACATCAAGTGCAAACACTCTGTAAGAAATCTGAAAAAATAAGCACACAAGGCACTTTGTTAATGGATAAAATAGACATAGGTCTTACCTATTCAGCCTACCTGCCTTTAGCCAGCACCAATAACAGCCCTATTCAGGACTGATTCTAAGCTTGCCATCTCTAAAGTACTACTGTAGCTGAAGTCTGGGACATTAAGGAGATGTACTTACTTTTGTGTGGAGTGAGTATTTGTAAAGCCAAGCAATGAAGTCAGCAAACTCCATACATGGGAGTTTATTCAGCAAATTCACCAAGGCCTGCGCAGCATACGTGCGATAATCAGCTTTATCTGGGACCTGAAAACCGAGAGCAGTTTGCACTGTGATATTCCAACGCTTTGTCCCAGAAGCCAGAGGGCATTACAGGTCTTAAGAGAAACACTTATTTAATGGGGCAATGTGGCACATTCAGCAAGGACTGGGACAACAATCCCAACACTTCCTCGGTCACTGCTTCAGCACTCACCACAGACAGTGCAAATTCCCCAAAGCAAAGGTGGAGTTTGATTAAATCCAGAAGCAATGTTTCTACCTGAGCAGAGAGCTCTCATAATCCTCATTTTCCCCTAATAACAGTGTTAAAAGGGACTGCACATTTTGGAAAGGTCAGAAGTGGGACACAATTAATTGTAACTGAGGTGGGGCAGTGTCAGCACTCTTGCAGGATGTAACACAATCAAGCTGTTAATACATTTGACAACAAGGAAAATCTTTTCCTTTCCTTATAAAAAACCATGGAAACAGATTTCCTAATTATTACACTTACTGCCAAAGTTCTTCAGCCCAGTATACACCAAAACTTACCATACCTTGATACAGATATGCTGCAGTAATATTCGAAGAACAGGAAAGGCAGCTTCCTTCAGCTCCTCTACTACTGAACTGCACAGGAAAAAAAACAAGCGCATTTAAGTAAGGCTGTTTTTATAACAGAGCAAAAATCAAGCGTAGGGCATTCCTTTTGAAATGCATTTTGAATGTCAGGAAGAGGGCATATTCAGGAGTCACGAGTGCTGGTGTAGGAGACAGTCAGAGAGCAGACCTTACCTTCTACACTAATCTAACATTTCAGACAGAAAACATTTCTGCCAATACTTTTCTACAAGTAGAGGGCAATATGAAAAGCTGCTTTATTCTCAATCTCCTTAATTGAATGCTGTCTGGGGAACTCTACACAAACTGTGTTTTTGAACAACGTGGATCCTTACACAGGAGAATAACAAACAAAGGCAAAACATATCCTTAAGCAAGAGACAGCAAAGAGCCCAAGAGAAGTGACCTGCATGTTAATAGAAAGCAAAACACAGAAGGTATGTTGCCTCCACTCACTGTCTAGCAGCTCCTTATTTCCCCTCCAACAACAAGTTCAGTAAACTTACATTAAAGAAATTTTAATTAAACCTTAATTGTGCAAACAACATCAAAGTCATTCTCAGTTTGTCTCATCCCTTTATCAACCAGAGAATAAAGCAAAGGCAGCCAGAAGAAAAAGCAGACCTACCCAGGAAGGGTAGTGCCAGAGCTTTGTACTTCACCTGATGAATTTTACAGCCTGATTCCTGGCACTGATCACAGCTGATGTGATTGCAAGGACCGCATGTCTGGAACCTGTACCACCTTGCACCATTAGAATGACACTGAGGATTCGTTGGAAGACACAGCGAAGAATCTGGAAGGAAAAGGTTATCTTCAAGTTCATCTTCAGCAGCAAGGTGGATCTTCATCTATCTTGAGCAGAGCAGGTAGATGAGCACTCTTAACCATGTTTATGAAATAACTCTGAACCGAACAATAGCACCTGACAAACCTCTGGTAGAATAATGCAGGAGGACCAATAATACAAGAAATAGCTTTCCTAGGGTGTTTTTCCAAACATTCACATGCATGTGGTGGTGTTTCGTCCCTGCTGCACTTCAGGATGGTGAGGTATGCTGTGGTCCCTGACCCTCACTGAGCAGCCCAACAGGAGAGACAGGGAAGATGCAGCGGGTCTGAAAGAGGGAGTTATTGGATCTTCTTTATACTACAAATGTAAACCATTCTGAGAAGCTGCACTGAGAAACAGAGGTGGTTGAAACACACAGGTTTCCTGGCTGCTGAATCTGAGTAGCTACTAAGGCAAGTATATCAGGTTAGCATGTACTCAGCTCCAGGCTTTCTTGACTAGATGGCCACAAGCACCTTGGCTTGCTAGCTCAAAACTAGTTCAGATGGGATTATGCTGATTCCAAAGCACAGCAGCACAGTCACACCCACAGTTCAAAAGCTTCATCTCCTAAGAGCAGCACACAGATAAGCAGGAGATGACACAGCGCGCCTGATAATTTAACAAAATAAAAAATGTAAAGCTGCAGAGAGATTTCTGGTAGAACTGGATGTTGCATGACGACAATATTCTCTGAATTAGCATCAGTCCTGCTTATAATTATTTGAGCAGAACACTTCCCTACTTCCCATCGTGCTTCACTGCACAATCCAACCCCACCACACCAGCCAACAGTGCTGGAGCTCCACCTAGCAGGAAGCAAGAAAACTTCAGGCAAAGGCAGTACCTTGGAATTCTCTGTATTAAGAATCTGAGATCTAATGCCACTGCAGCTGTCCTTCGTTTTCGATTCACTTGGCAAGAGTCATTAAAGCACAGAACATAATGCACATGAAATGCATCACCCAGCAAGTCAAAGAAATAAGCATTGGGGTAGAAAAAAAAGCATCTTGTCACTGACCCAGCAAACATACACACAGACACGTAAATATAATGTAAAATAAAAACATGCAAGCCAAACAACATGCAGAGAATGAAAGAAACATCTGCTTTTCAATAAAGCAGCGAGAACTCTCAAGATTTGGCCCAAATTTTACCTCATTTTCTGTGCCATGTAGAGGTGAACACAATAACCACAGTCCATGGTAGGCCAGCTCAGGGATATACTTGGCATGAGTAATGTTCCTAAACAAAGGAAGGCAGAGATATCTTCATCTGTCACGTGAAAAATATTTACTACAACTAAACATGGTCATTGACTGGAAAACATTCAATATTCACTAAATATTGTTTACTGTTAGCGAGGTGGAACACATCCTAATTATCTTGAGTAAAAGAAATCAATGCTTTCATTTTGGTATAAGCAAAATAACAAGACAAGCACTGAGGGCTTTACTTTTTAAAGCAATGTTTAAACAGTCAGAAGCAATTGCTCACATTGTTGCTGAAGACTCAAACTCGCGTTCCACTGGCTCAAAGTTTGTCATTTCAACAAAAGTCTGCAAGGAAAGAAAGCCAAACTTAGCTAATTCACATAAGGACAAGCTGTGCAGGTCTGCTTGGATGCCAGAACAGAGAACGTGAGCCTTTCTAGCTTTGAAACCACCGCCCCTCAGTCAAAGCAGAACATAAGCAGACTCCAAAGCCCACAGGCTCAATATTTTGCATCTCTCCCCCAGCTACAGGGAGGATTGATACCTTATAATGGAACACTAACTGCCCAGCTTGCAGTAGCCAGCAAATGCTAAGCACGAGGGACAGCCACAGAGCAGACAGCCTGCCTGAGCTTCACAGACAGCAATCTATTTGGGGGAGCAGCTTATGAAAGGCAGCACTGCCCACGTTGTGGCCATACAGCATTGTGCACTGACTGTTTGTGCTGGGGGACATAACGTTCTGCTCAAGGAATCTCATTACCTGCAGGCAGTTCTGGAAGCACTGAGGTTTTTCTTTTAGGGAGAACTTAGGTAGAAACCTTAAGAAGTTTTTTAAAAGAAGGAAGATTGCTTTGCGAATTTGAAGAAGATCATCCGTCGAGAAGTAAACGTTCTCAAGATCCTCTTCCTCCTCCTCTTCAAATACCTCTTCCATCTGTATTGGTACATAAGAGAAACAGAATCATCCCATCCCACATCAGTGACAGATCTCTCTTGCAGATTTTGGTGCTTCCCAGAATTCCCAGGCTAGGTCCTGCAATACCTCATATCCAAAACTCTCAATCTTTTCCTTCAGATTAGCGAAACACACTTAGTAATAGCAAAACAGACAACAGGATGAAAGTTGGATACAAGAAAGCTCCAGCAGAGCTTATTCTCATTGCAAAGGTTTTAAAAGATAAAGTCCTTCAGAACCAGAGACAGCCACCTCAGTTCTAATCTGACACCTGGAAATTCACCCCATAGTGATTTCCATGCTATTTACTCCATACTTCCCTTGCTTGTTCTCTCAGGATTTCTGATATGAAATTCTCAGTGCCACTTAGAAAAACAAACATACAAACACCAGAATTGTCAGCTGAATACAGCTAACCACAGCACTTAGCCCTCAACACCCCACCAGTAAAGAAACTCAGCTGTTATTTGTAACCTTGTTGAGTTTCTTGAAGATGAGACCAATTAGTTTCTCCCTCTGCTACTGAACTGTCTAACAGCACATCACATACAAGCTTTATTTTTCTATTAGTCAGCAGTCAAAGAACTGCAGCTGATGTTGAATCATCACACCTCTAGAAATTCCTAATAATAGGTAGGGAATTGAGAGCATGGATCAACAGCTGAATAAAAAGTTAAGAGGAAAAAAAAAACAAGGGCTGAAAAAGCAATAGAAAGTATATTACACTGACCTAAAACTGAAATAGCTTGCCAACGATTTGTTTGCTAATAGAGATCTACATCTGAAGATTACACAAACATCTTACACTGGAGGCGCCATTCCTGTTTGCCATTCCTTTTCTTCTGTTTCTTCTTGCATTGGTCTGAGAGCTTTCAGCATGCATCTTCTTCCTTTTCCTCATCAGATTTTGTCCCTGAGGCCAGCATTTTGTCAGGGTTTGAAGACATTTATCAAACATCACATCATGGAACATCTGATGAGCTATACTGCCTGTCCAGGAAAGGAAACATGAGCCATCTTCTGGACATAAAGAGTATTAACCCCTTCCAAGAACAAACGATGCTTTATTCAACAATGAGGAGGTGAATCCCTTCACTCACCTGGAATTTCAAGCAGTAAGAAGTACAACCCAGCTGCATGGAGAGCATAAACCCTCTGTTGTGCATTGGCTCTTTTATTCAGGCCTGTCTGGACAAAGTGGTGCCACACAGCCACAAGGGCATTACGAGAGAGGTTGTTTTCAACAAGAAAACGCCAGATATTCTAAAACAAAATACGAGAACAGCAGTAAGAAATCCAACAATAACATAGCTCTCTACAAAGATATCCACAAAGGAAAGACCTTAATTAAAAAGGTACAACACTGACTGCAAGAAAAGTGTTTATTCAGGGAACAGACTAATTTAAAAAAAGACTAAATAAACTTCTCTTAAATAAGCCATACCACACAAAAATCTCCTTCCATGTGTGTAATGCTATAATGTGATGTAAAGTACAGCAATAGCAGCAGGGTAGCAAAGTCTTGGGCTGCAGCAAATGAGAACAAGCCCAAATGCAGCAGCTGTGGATCCAGAAGCAAAGGAAAAATATTTGCTTACCTTTGGAAGGCATCAGGTAGGCAGGGATCTCCATAGAGATCCCCTTGCCTCTACAGCTAACCCTTAAAATGAGGTCTGGGAAGGGGTGGATCCTGGCTCCACCCCTTCTGTTCACTCAGCAGGGCTGCATGCACCTGAACTCCCCTTGGTTGGCCCTGCCTTTCCACCAGGTGCTCCATGATTGCTTCAAGCTGTGACTCAGCATTTCTACTACACACACACACACACACGGTAGAATGCACAAGCAGAATATAAGAAGTTCAAGTAAAGGACACACAGAATGCTTTCTCATGCTCTATTGTAACCAACGGCAGAAGAGGGCTGCTCCGAAAATAATGCCTCCTATTTTCTTATGTTGGCCCCCAACATCAGAGGCAGGTGTTGGTGGTATGGCTGTAGAGGCTGAAACTTCCCATCACTATTTCAGTAAACTGTGCTTGTATATATATTTTAACACACAAATTAGCTTCATCTAAAACATTCCAGTGAGTATGTCAGATGAGAGTCTGATGGTAAAATATTGCTGTGAAATTCAAGACAGGGCAAACTGAGCAACAGAAAGGCACAGAGCCTCTGCTGAGCAGCACAGCCCGCTGCCATCCATCCACCTCACCCCTCTGCTCTTGTCGTCGCCAGTGGCAAACGGTGCAAGCGCCTGGTACAGAGAGCTGAAGGCACCCAGCCCATCCTCCGTGATCTCCTCTTCAATGCGGGGATCCAAGGGTTCCGTCTCTGTGAAATCCAGGTCCCAGACCGTGCTCACCCATACTGGGAGAAAAACAGGCTTAAGCAAATCAGATAAACAGGTTTTAGGCAAACACTTCAAACAAACAGAGAGCACAGCAGCCACACGGAGCAGTGGCAGAGGGCACCAACCCCATAACCCCCCCCGACCCCCAACACCACCCCCCTCAGCCCTCACTGTGGCCCGAAGGCCGCACACATCCCCCTCAGACACCATCGCCGCCGCCACCACGCAGACAGCCCTTCCCGTTTCCCCTCACAGTGTTATCCGGCCTCACATCGCTCTCCCTTCCCCCCGTAGGGCCGTTCCAGCCCTCAGCCATTACCCCACCGCCACCCGCTCACCCTCACGGACGTCTCGCAGCCGCCACTCCGCCCCAACGCGCGACACTTCAGCCTCCGCCGCCATCGCGCCGCCGCGCTTCGAACCGACCAATCGCGCGCCGACTCCCGCGCCAGCCAATCCCAGCGCTTCCGCCTTCAGCGCGCCTGCGCGCTGCGCGCACCGGAAGCGCGACACCACGGGGCCGCGCAGCGCCTGCGCACGAGTGGAACGGGCGGGGAGCGCGCCGCGATTCCCGGCCCCGAGCGGACGGCGCATGCGCGGTGCGCGACCCGGGCCGGTGCTGTGCGCTGCGAGGCGGGGACGGCGCTCGAGCGTGGGGGGCTGCGGGGCCGCGCCCGGCCGCCCGCTCCGGGCTCGTTGCAGCGGAGCCGGTCCGGAGATCCCCGCCCCGCAGGTCCGCCGTGCCGCACCGGCGCTCGCCGTCCGTGCCGCATTGCGGCCCCTCCTCCCCAGCGGTGAGCGCCCGCCGCCCGACCCCGGGGGCTCCCGGCCGCCGTCGGCCCCTCCGCGTTCCCGTCCCCGCGGGGCTCCGTCCGCGGTGCCGCCCCCGCCGGCACAATGAGCTTCTTCGGGTTCGGGCAGAGCGCGGAGGTGGAGCTGGTGCTGAGCGACGCCGAGAGCCGGCGGCGGGTGGAGCACAAAACGGAGGAGGGCAAGAAGGAGAAATACTTCCTTTTCTACGACGGGGAGACCGTGTCCGGCCGGGTCATCCTCACCCTGAAACACCCCAACAGGAGGCTGGAGCACCAGGGCATCAAAGTGGAGTTCATCGGGCAGATCGGTGAGCGGGGCTGCGCGGTGGCGGGGCGGGGCGGCGGTTCCGCACGTGTGCCGGGTGCTAAAAGTGGGTGACGAGCTGCACGGAGAATCCCGGCGGCCAGCAGCCCGGCTCCTCGCTTACAGCTCCAGTCCTTTTCCAGGTCGTTGTTCCCTTGTCCTGTTTCTCTCCCTTCTGCTCAGCCACTGATGTAAATCCCTTGATAAATATGCGCTGAGATGGTGTGAAATTCGGTGTAAAGCTCCATCCTGCGGGCTCAGGGCTTGGCCGCAGGGCCTGGTGCTGACAGCTGATGGAAGCACTCTCCAGACTGTGTCCATTTGCCACTGCTTTGGTTAATGCACGGCTCGGTGATTGCTGTGTGCCCGTTGGTCTCCATGCAGCAGCAACACTCAGGGCAGAGGATGGCAAATCAGGTGGTTTTTCATGTGCACTTCACATCCCCAACTGCACCTTCTCTCCCTGCTCCACTGTGCACAGCAGCGCTGCAGCTCAGCTTTCCTGAACCCTATGAGCTGTGCTATGCAGTGTCCATCTCCAGCTCTGCTTTGCTTTGCCCTGATGAGCACACACCATGGCACAGACATGGTAGCCAGCAGCTCTGTGTGCATGTCCCCAGTTTGGATGTAAGCATTTCCTGCTTGCTTGGAGGCTGCCACACCCCCTCCTCAATCTGATGGTGATTGCAGCACTTAACCATCATGGCTGAGATCCACAGCCAGGATAACTCTGAGATATGGCTCACAGCATCACTGCTCTGTGCAGATGCATGAACTGAGCCACGTGTATGTGATACTGTGCCCTTCTGCACTCAGGTTTAACCCTGAAAACACAAGCTGTACGCCTCCAGCCTTTGCACTGTAAATCACACGCTATAGGAAATGGAACTGGAGATATTCCTGCTCAGAGATGTTTTTTCAGTTCTTTTTGGTGGCCTTGTTTGTGCATAACGCCCTCTGTAAAGGAAGGATAGGCTGAGAGAGCTTGTGAATGCTGGAGTGCAGGTGAGCCTGTTGCTCAGAGGGAGCTGAAGGCTTCCTGCTTCGTTATGGTCCTCGGTGGAAACGAGGGATGGACTTTCTGCTTCACTCCATGCTGCCTTGCATGCCTCTTTTCCCCTATTTTGGATATATTTGGAACAACAGCCTTGAATTAATACACATTGCCACGGGCAGTGTACAGCTGCTGTGTCCTTTGGTTCTGCCCTTTGTGCTGGTTAAGGTGTGGAAGCTGGTACTGCTGATGGCACTCCCTGCATGCTTTCCATCTCAAACCAGCTCTCCTTCTGTTCGGACTCCTCGCTGCCATAAGGACAGCATGTGTAAAACATGAGTTACCAGCTGAAGGGTTGAGGCATGGGGATGGGTCACAGGGAGTGCAGCAGTTCCAGGCTGAGTGTTGGAGCACAGCCTGGGAGCACAGAACCCGCTGAAGATTTCAGTTCATCTGCAGTTACTGTGCCTTGAGCGTGCCAACCAGATGTTGGCGGGTTGGTTTTTAAACCTTTCAGCTCCAAACGCTGAAATCGCAGTTTATACCTGTTTGACATGTGGAAATCTTCAAAAGTGTGGGAATCATCAGTTCTTTCTCTTCAAGGTGCCAATCTCTGCCCTTCTGAGCTGGCAGAGAACGTAGCAAGCTGACGTTCACCTCTCCTTGCCTCCTGCATCGTGTGGGAAGATGATATTCACTCCTCCTTATGTGGCACGAGGCTTTTCCATGTCACATCAGTGAGCACTCCCCTCCCAGTGGGCACATGTGGCACTGCTGCTCCACATCTGGTCCGTGTGTCACCCTGCTGCCCAGCCTGACGAGCTCCATGGCACTTCTGTGTACATCTCAAAGAGCAGAGAACTGAATCTTGCTGCTGTTCCTGAACTCTTGCAATCCATCCCAACAGCCTCTTCTGCACAGCTCAGTGCTGATGGTGAACCTGTGTGTGCAATTCAGTTTTTGCTTTCTCATCAGAACGTATCAGCTTGGCTGAGGCTTTACTTTTGGGAAGGACTGCGTGGGTGTCTTGCATTCACATAGCTCACTCACAGGGCTGGGAAGGGCAGATTTCATTGATGGTTATGCGTAATAAACAGCTGCAAATGCAAATTGCAGAGTTTAAGTTGCTGTTGCTCTGACTTGGGAGAGAGAAGTTTGTTAAGTGTAGAAGGAATCGTGCATTAAAGGAGGAGCCTGCAGTCCCATGGCATGCAAGGAGCTTGCGGGGCAAACTGGAGCAGCGTGACCACAAGAGTTGAGCTGGTTTGGGCAGTGCTCCCAAAGGTGAATGCTCTTCCCTCATTGATGTTTACCTGTTCTCGAGGGGTTGATGGACACACACACTTGGTTGCCACGCACTGAGCACTGCCTTAGTGCAGAATCAGTGAGGATCTGTGCTGTTGTTGTTCTCTAGTGTGAATCAAAACTGAAGCAGCACCAGCTGGAAGCATCCTAGCACTCCATTTTTGCTCTGTCACTGCTGTTCCATAGAAGCAGTGGTGTTTTTCCTTTCATTATAGTGCCAATGCCTTTGGCCTTGAGTCTGAGGCTGTGTAGGAAACGATGAGGGCGGATGGCACGAGCTGCTGAGTGTTTGTTGGCCTTCTGTTCTGAATGCATTGCTGTTCTGCTTAGAATGATGCCTTAAGCACATGTAAGAGCCAATGTCTTCTGGCTTAAAGGTGATGCAAGCTGTAGGGCTGCTCTGAGTGTAGATGAGCATGGGAAAGGTTAGCAGTAAATCAAGTAAATACCGGGAACCTGGGCTGGTGCAGAACAACTCCTTTCTTATTCCTGACTTTGGCATCACGCTATGAAGAACTGCATTCACTTCAGGCATCCATTAATGTGTGTGGCTCTGCTGACTGGTAGAGCGAGCAAATCACTAATTGTGCCTAAGCAGCAGCTTGCTGTACTGGCTCAGTGGTTGCCACACATGAGGATCTGGCTGTCCCAGCCACAGTGGTGGCATGTGCCCAAGTTCCGACCTGCATGGAGGGCAGTGAACAAGTGCAGTGTGCTGCAGCCATGGGCTCTCCCGGTAGGTTCTCTGAGCAGTGATACTGATCTGGACGTGAGCGTGGCTCAGCTGTGAAATCTGCATATCCTTACTGTGTGTTGCTCCTTTAACATGGACTTGAATCTTCCTAGAGCTCTACTATGACCGAGGAAACCACCATGAGTTTGTGTCCCTGGTGAAAGACCTGGCCCGTCCTGGGGAATTCACTCAATCACAGATATTTGACTTTGAATTCACACATGTGGAAAAACCTTATGAGTCCTACACAGGGCAGAATGTGAAGTTGAGGTGAGTCTCCTCCCATTGTTGACCCCTGTTCTCAGTTCTGTGCAGTGTGCAAATACTGACGCTCACCGTAGTGATACTGGAGTGCAGCATCCCTTCCGAAACATCCTTGTGAGTTTATAATGTGACTCCAAATGAAATTTGGTGCTCTGAATTGTGAAAGGCTATCTCTGAGGGCTTTTATAATCAGGCTCAAAGGAACCTGTTTGGCCCCATTTCTGTGACAAGAGAAATCAGCCCCTTCTGAATCTACCTAATATTTTCCAGTTTGCTTGGTAATTAAAAAAAAAAAACACAAAAGAAATTGTTTGCTTTAGTCCCCAGCAGGGACATTTTCACCATCGTGTAATCAGTCTTGTGGACTTTAATTGTGCTCTATATGCAAACAGATGCCTTGCTGGTATCTCGTTCATATGTTGCAAGCTGTATTTCACATCTAGGCACTCCGACTGACTTCACATGCAGTCACTGGCTTCAGAGGGTGGGCTGGAAAATTGTGAGATCTGCAGCCACTGGAGACCAATGTGATCTTACCTCTTGCAAAAAGACAGTGGTTTTCCATATGTGCTCTGCAAGCTCTTATTCAGATCCCCAAAATGATACCTAGTAATTTAGGCTCACAAATGCACAAAAGCTTAGAGAAGTCTTAGAATAGTCTGTTATTCCATTTGAAAATTCCCTTTTGGCTTTGCAACCTGTTGGCTGCTCCAGAAGCCAGGGTACTTGGAGGGAAGATTTAGGTTGGATGTCGGGGGAAATTCTTTACAGAAAGAGTGGTGAGAGGCTGTGGATGCCTCATCCCTGGAGGTGCTGAAGGCCAGGTTGGATGGGGCCCTGGGCAGCCTGGGCTGGTATGAAATGTGGAGGTTGGTGGCCCTGCATGTGGCAGGGGGTTGGAGATTTGTGATCCTTGAGGTCCCTTCCAACCCTGGCCATTCTGTGATTCTGTGATACTGATAAGCTTATTTGGATAGCCCAGTGCAATCCGTTCAGCCCCGTGCCCCTCCCTGCTTCATCTCCATTACTGCCTATGCAACACTAACAGGAGGGGGGGTTCCCTTGCAGGTATTTCCTCCGAGCGACTGTCAGCCGCAGGCTGAACGACGTGGTGAAGGAGATGGACATAGTTGTGCACACTCTTAGCACCTACCCAGAGCTCAACTCCTCTATTAAGATGGAGGTTGGGATTGAGGACTGCCTGCACATTGAGTTTGAGTATAACAAGTCCAAGTAAGTGTCTCAAGAGCAACCAGTGGTGGTGGGGAATCTGTTACAGGGGACTGCTTTCTTTGGTAGCCTGAAGCTCGTGTTTTGCATGTGGTCCCCAAGCGCACTTTCTTCACTTGCTCCACTTTATGGCCGGGGCTGAGGATAAGAGCAAAGTGACTTGTGAGCTCTTTGGTATCCTGGTCTGCTCTGCCATGTTGACTCTGGTGCTTTCCTCCTTCGTATGTTAGGTATCATTTAAAAGATGTGATTGTCGGTAAGATCTACTTCTTGCTAGTGCGGATCAAGATCAAACACATGGAGATAGATATCATCAAGAGAGAAACAACGGGGACTGGACCCAACGTATATCATGAGAATGACACAATAGCTAAATATGAGATCATGGACGGTGCCCCTGTGAGAGGTGAGAAAGGAGATGATCCCTTTGAAATTCTTCTCCTCGAGTCTTTAAGGGTGGCAATCTGAATGGTGCAATATTTTCAGCTGACTCTGTGAGCTCAGTAGAAATATGCATCCTGTTTTACAGGTGAACTCATGGTCATTTATGTAGGTGATAAAATAGGACCCCTTCCTTCTCTGGTATGATGGGAGGAATAGAGGCATAACGAGTAGCAGTGATTTTACTTAATTCTTTAATGAAGGAGTGGCAGAACCAGGAACAGTTGTAAATTCACAGCTGGATTGGACCATCAGTTGGCATCACTGCAACTCAGGGCAGAACGTGTTCTTCAGCTCCAGCCTCCTGTGCCACTTGTTTTCCACGTCCATTGCCCAGCAGAGTTACCTGCCAGAGAAAAATGCCACTTTGTTCCCACAGCGCTGTCTTGGTGCAGGTCACAAACAAGTTCTGTACTGTTAAAGCTGAGGTGAAATAGCTGCTGCCAGTAGCAGGATCTGGCAATGGACTCTATGTGCTGATGACTTTTTGAAGGAACTTGAGGTCTTTCAGTTCATTTTGGTCCGTTTCTGGAAACAGTCACAAAGTTTGATACGTCCCAGTGAAATTTGGTTTTGCTGGCACTCCTAGTTTGTATTTCCAGGATCCTATGCTGATGGTTTTGTGCTTTTTGTAGGGGAGTCCATTCCCATCAGACTCTTTCTGGCTGGCTACGAGCTGACTCCAACAATGAGAGACATCAATAAGAAGTTCTCAGTGCGTTATTACCTCAACTTGGTGCTGATTGATGAGGAAGAGAGACGCTACTTTAAACAGCAGGTGAGAAACAGCTGTTTGGTCCTCTCGGACCCACACACTGTCACTGGGGACCTGCTGGGTTCCTGGGGGGGAAAACACATTTTTTAATAGAGTATCTGTAAGGATTGGATAGCTTAGAGCATGCAGAGAAGGCCTAGAAGAGATGGTCCACATGGGTCAGATGTGTGTTCTGCTGGGAATTCATGCAGAAGGTGCTCACCCAGTAGTACTTCTCACCTCTCTTGCTCCAGCGCTTTGATTTATTGATTCTGATGTAGTTAGCAGTGGCAGTGGGGCTGATCTGCCCTAGACATCCACTGGGTTTGCCTCCATGCCCAGATCCAGGGGAGCAGCGCTCTACCCAACTTTCAGGAAGGCAGCATAGCCAGTGGAAGATGCCAGCGTGGGCAAGTTCCCACTGGGTGCAAGCTGTGCTGGGCAGCTTGGTTCAGCCTTTGGGTCTGGGTGGGGCTGGGGGCAGGTCTCACAAGCCCTGACAAGCCGTGCTGGATGTGTTGCTGCAGGAGGTGGTGCTTTGGAGGAAAGGAGACATAGTGAGGAAGAGCATGTCCCACCAAGCAGCCATCGCCTCCCAGCGGTTTGAGGGGACGTCCTCGCACACGGAGGCCAAGACCCCCAGCCAGCCTGCAGAGAACAACGGCCGGCAGTGAGAGGCCACGCAGAGGAGGGCTGCTGTGGAGCCAGCGGGGACAGCAGCGAGGAGGAAGAAAAAAAACACTTCAGAGACTTTGTCGGGGGGAAAAAAAAAAAAAAATCTGTTTTTGAACTCAATTCCTTTCTTCAAAGGACTAGCAGGGTGGGAAGGGGCTGGGAGGGCAGGGCGAGGCGGAGCACTGGTGGTGCAGAGTTGACGTGACCTCAGTGCTTCTCCATCAACTACATTCCTTGGGTCGGCTGCTTTGAGGCGCATCTGGAGGCTGCGGAGCTGCCTGATCTCCTCTTTGCCCCGAGAGCCTTTTGGTGTGGCTGCAGGGAAGGAGAGAGCAAGCGAAGGCCAAACCTGCTGCGGCTCAGCGGTGTGGAGGTTGCTTTGGGACTGCGTGGGATGGATATTTTTCTTGCCTTTCAGGAATCTTCACAAGGGAAAATGACAGGGCATTTAGTTGGAAGGTAGAGGAGGGAGTCGGAGACAGAGGCGCTGCCTACTTGAAGTGGCTTCGTGTTATCCCCTCACTGCCTCCTCTTCCTCTTCGTGTTGGTGGTGGATGCTTTGTCACAAGCAGTTATAGAATGTGGTTGAGTCAAGCAGTGCCACGCAGCCACTTTGCTGGTGGGGCAGCAGGATGGCTTGTGTGTCCTTGTGGGAGCTCCTGGCTGTGTGCTGGGCTGGGGGGAGCTGGGCCGGTTGGCATGTGAATCCAGTAGGACATGGAACAGAGAGGTGGCACAGGTTGGGCAGTGCAGTGAGGGTCGGGAGGAGCAAGCAGTGGTGCTGGGTGGTCAAGAAGTCAGGGCAGGAAGGCTGCAGGCTGAGAGCAGTGCCTTCTGAGCACTGTCTTTGAGATTCAGCCTTTGGTTGCAGTCCCAGCTGCTGCTGCGGAGCAGGGCAGACCAACCTCGGGAGGTCTGGAGCACAGTGTTGGGATGTGAAAAATACTATGGGAGTGAGTTTGTACTGCACATGCTGCTGTGCTTATGCTTTGTGACAGAGCAGGCATTACAGCAGGGCAGAGAGCAGTACAGAAACGTGTGTTGTATCGTTTGCTCTCTCGCCTGCAGAATGAGGATTGGTAAGGTCAGAAGGAGGATGCAGTTGTTTAAGGAGCTCGTGGCTGATGCATGCTGCTAGAATAAGCCAAGCGGCAGCTGGAAGGATGGTAGAGTTCTCAAATTCCAGAGAGACATTCTTGAGGCCTGGGACTGAAGTCACCAGTGAGGTCTGAGGGTGTGCCTTGAACTGAGAACCTGAATGCAGTTGTGGTTGTTTTTTTTAATTCTAAAATAAGCTGCTTTTAGTCTTCAGCTAAGTAGAATCATGAGAACATTCCCAGAATGGAATCATTCCTCCATTAAAAATTAGAAATGGCTTTGTAGATTTGATTGAGTTTGGAGAATATCCATCCTGTTTAAATGCCCTTCGGAGAAGCAGGTGGTTGGAGCTCCTACCAGATGGAGGGACAAGCCTGCACCAGATGCTGGGATAGAAGCTCCATCAAGTGGGGTTTGTCTGAGTTTTCCTGCAAGTTTGTGGCTCGCTGTGGTTTTGTCCAGCTTCTTTCTGATTCTGGAATGAACCTCCTCTGCCTCTGTCCTACAGCTGAATGTAGAACAGTTGTCTTGCAGCTGGGAAATGGAAGCATCTTCTGCTTCGTTCAGTCGAATGATGCTGGTGGAGGGAATGGGGTCAGGGTGGGAAGGGGAGCTTTTTATGTAATAAGACAGCTACTGTATTTCAGTGATCAATGTGTGTTTCTGCTTGCCAAAGTAAGTTATCTTTTAATCACCATGTGTAAGGTTGTGGTTTTTAGTAGAGCTGGGCAGTCTCGCTCTGTTGTAGAGGACACTAATGAACTCATCTCTGCTGAATGCTCGTGTCACACCATGTTTCTGCTCTGTAATAGTGAAGACGTGACTTGCTCTTCTTTACATGAGAAGTGTGTGCCATGGGCTGGAGCTGTGTGCTCCTCAGACTGAAGCAAAAGCTGAGACAACTACCTTGTTATGCCAGGGCAAGGGGTGGTGATGTCTGCGGGTCTCACCTGGCAAAGCAATCTGGATGTTACTTTGACACTCACTTATTCTACTCCCCCTCTGTGAAGGGGGAACCACCTTGCTGTGGCAATACACAATCTTTGAGAGACAAGTGAAGCTCCTGCAGGAGCCTCAGGGGATAGCAGACTATCTTTCCATAGCTAAGCTGAGCACAGCAGCACCCAAACCACCCTCTGCTTGCCCTCAGCTCCCCTCCAACTTAGAATTTTTCCCCTCGTGAATTCCTTTTGATTGTAGGCCATGTGGTATTAAAGAAACCCCATGGATGAAAATGTCTTTGCATTCCAGGAGTGGTTTGTTTACTGTCTGAGCAGCATCAGTACAGTCTGACAAGATAATGCACTGTAAGGAGATTTCAATTAATCATCTCTTCATCACTTCTAGAGGGCTTGCTTAGAATGAATCATAGAATGGCTTGGGTTGGAAGGGACTTAAAGATCATCTAGTTCCTCAACTCCTCTTCCATGGGCAGGGTTGAAAAAAAATGCATGAGCCCATATGGCTTTTTGTTTTGTTTTTTACTCCTTTGTGCCTCTCTCCCCCGCGTCCCCAGCTGCGGAATCACAATTTAGAAATGATCCCCACTTTTACTTAATCTAAGGATCGTTTAACCTGTTGCCCATTAGGCCCTCTATTTGTCTGGGGTGGAGCAGATGTGCTGAGCAGATAAGTGGAAGCATAAGAACAAGGTACTATAGGAAAGCACTTCATTAGCACGGTGGGGGGCAGACACTAATTGAGCTGTGTTCCCCTGAGCTGGATGGTTCTGTTCATTACTTGGGTCATTCCCTCTCTCCTAGGCAGCTTCAGGTAGGGGGGAGTGGGCAAGTACTAAACCAAGCAGTGCAACTTGTAATTAAGCCTCTGCTGTGTTTACATGTTTCTTAATTCGTCGTCTTTTCAATGGCTGTATTTTAAAAACTTGGGTTTTTTTGTCTCTCCAATTAAAAAAGAGCCAGCCTTGGCTGTCAAATGCTGTGCATGAGTTTGTCTGATATGATTTGTAGTGCCTGGGTTGGGTCAGCAGCGTTGTTGGTTGGTTGGTTGTTTTTTTTTTAATGGTATTAAGGCATTTTTCTTTGCTATGGTCTTTAGAAAGTATGTCACTGTTGGAAGCCATGCCTACAGAGGACACATAGCCTAAAAATTAGCAGGCTAATTTCTCTTTTCTGATGTCACTGCTAAAGTAATATGGGAAATTTTGTACCTGCAGGAAGTTAACAATGATTGCTTGGCAGTAATTAGGTTAGATGTGTATACACCGAAATTTTCTTGCTCTAGACAGAAGCAAAGTGACATCTTTCTGCAGAAAAATGCCCCACTGCACCACGTGGAACTGCACTGCATCCTCCAGAAAGGAGAAGAAATTGCAGAGAGAAATTGCAGAATGTCACCACTGCTAAAACTGAGTAGCTTCAATTGATTCTAAAAGGCTTTATTTAAAAATAAGCAAAAAAAAAACCAACAACAAACAACAGTGTTGGAGTAAGGAACATAAAGCTTCAAATCATCTGCAGGCTTGTTCTCCTTGCTGTGGTTGAGTAAGTAAACTTGAGAATTATGCTGGTTTAGGAGGAGGCATCAACGGGCTGGGTGCAAGCTGTGCTGCTGTCAGTTTCTTAATGTGGCTTTTCCTCTTCCAGGCTCAAGACAAAATCAAATTCCTCTGTATTGGAAAGGTAAGGAAGAGAGAGTTGTAAGTGGAACTTCCAAGTTGTCTGGGTTGAAGGCTGCCTCTCAGAAAAAATGGCACTGAGACCAAAGGAGGAGAAGGCTTTTACCTTGTGTCAGTGGTTGGATGGAAAGACGTTGTCTTGAGAAGAGCATCATGTTTTTTAGGGGCCCTCCATCTGCTTTATGTGCCAGGTGGTGAGTCTTGATTTCAGAAAGGGGGATGAAACGTTTTGTCATCCGCACAAACTGGACGTCCACCTGGCAGGTGATGAGCAGCAAAGGAGCATGGATGAAGAAGGATTTAGCATCCAGATAACACATAAGATCTTTGGGGAAATAAGGATTTTAAACTGAATCAAATGACTAGTGTATAGTATCTTGCAATGGTATATGGAAGTTTTTTCTTGCTGAAGGCTGAAAATCTCAGATGCTTCTGGCAGGCCACTTGTTTACATCAATCTCAGCACCATGCACTAAAAACATACATTCATGTGGTCGCAGACAATATAAAACAAAGCTGCAGGTTATATAGCCAGCTTGTGAGCAGTCACTTCCTTATAACGTAGTATGAATCAAAACCATAGTTTTCATTGCTATAGACTAAGAGTAGTGCTTGAAGATGTTTGTTCTCCTTCCTGACCCAGAATTCTGCAATGGATGCAGAACTGACCTCCATGCAAGGAAGATCTGAAAATGCAGGGAGATGCATTTTGTTGTGGAAGTAACAGAAGAGTAGAGAAAACAATCAGGATTGGGTTTTCTCTTGATGGAGAAAAAGGTAGGCTAGGGCAGAAGCTTCCAAGATGTGCAATATAAGAGGCCCCTAACTGCACTGGGATCAAACACAGAGTTTTAAATGATCATATTTAGTTTGCTACGTTACCATGGACCATTTGGGGTTCTCTTTTCTGCTGGAGGAATCATAATGAGGATCCTTCTGATCAAATTGTGTGTGATCAGGGTATGCTTCCTTTACAATCTGAAACAGAATGGGAGATGAATGTGAGACGAGCTCCTGTCAGTTAAATGCTGTTGTCAGCAAAGGGTATGAAATGCCCTTGAGAAAGCTGTGCTTAGACAGAAGAGGAATAATGCTGGTGCAAAAGTGAGCCTTGCTTTCTCTGCAATTCATTCTAAGAGATATATTTCCTTGCTTTATATTTCTTGGGTGGAAGCACTGCAGAATACTACAGATGTCAATGGAGCATCATCATCTCTTTAGAGAGCAAAGTGGAGGGAAGACATGTAACAGAGGAAAACTGGGTACAGATCTTAATGAAAAAGCTTTCCTGTGCCCTAGGCTTCATACTACTGCCTAGCAGAGTCAGCACAGTAGAATTTAGTGAATTAGGTACCAATCAGAAACCATGAGTGCAGAGCAATGTTTTGCATAGCTGGAGATGCTCTGAAATGACAGCAAGGTAACAGTGGTGTGGTTTCATTTCTCTGGGGAAAGATGCCCAAGATGCTCACTGCAATACATACAATGAGCCTAGATACCCTGGGCCTATTTGCTGCTCTCATTAGACTTCCTTTTGCACTCCTCTGGTTGTCAAACAGAAATAAGGCTAACAAACTGTGTGATAACCCACTGATTACTTTTTTCCCTCCTGACACATAGAATGAGGCACTCACCTTGACAATGCCAACAATGCCAGGCTCCTTGCAGTTACTGTGATAGAAGAATGCCTGTTGCCCAAGTTTCATGGCTCTCAGGAAGTTCCTTGCCTGTTAAAGTGAGAGACTTTGAGCAATCGATATGAAACTCTCAAGGTTTCTTCATAAGAGCTAGAAACGAGACCTAACAACAGGAGAGAGGTATGTGCTTCAGTGCTATTCATACAACTCTCCTATGTTGGTCATACAGATATTTTACACTGCAATGAAATGAAACAAAAATAAAGAGCAAGGTATTCTTTGTTAGAAGGTATGAGGGACTGTAACAGCTCAGACACCTTCACTTGGGGATAGCAAGAGACTGCAAGTTAGCTGTCAGCAAACAGCCAGCAGAGCAGACTGTGTTAGGCAGAGGTAGTGCATGTAGATTTCCTTTGCGCAGGAATCCTGGAACAGACACAGCAGACAGCTGCACACTGACAAGGCACAGTGTTTGGCTCAGTTTCTTGCTCAAAGGTGTCAAGGGAAATAGAAGCTGATCATCTGCGGGACCTGTGAGAGACTAAGCTAAAGAAAAAATGGACGATTTAAGAGAATATTACCCAGCTTGCGTCTACTTTTAATTTAGAGATAATTAAGCAGTTTTGACTCCTGACAGAAAACAGCTGTCAAAGCAGGCAGACTACATCAAAAGAAAATACTTCAGCACTTCAGGCAAAGGAAACAAGTCATCTGTGAAGAGAGAGAACATTTTTCTAGTGATATTTCAGTGACTCAGCCTTTGACATCTGCTTCTTACCTGGTAGTTTCTTACTCCTTCCCAGAAGGTTGTCTGATTGGGCTGAGCCTTCAAGTCTTCAATGCTGAACTGCCAAATGGAATGAACACACAGGTTAAGTCCAGGAGGCAGTTTGATCTCTCTGTTTTACCTAAACCTTTGTAGCTCCTTCAGTTATAGTTCAAACTTCACAAAAATGTTCCCATAGGGTTTAAAGAAAAATCCTCATGAAGAAGGAATGCTTTACTTAGTGTAAGGGCAGAGCCTGAAACAGATGGGAGTCCCTGCTACCTACAGCTAAGCATTCTAAGGACCCAATTTCCTCTTTGAGAATCAAACCCCAGTGTTGTCACCCTTCAGGTGAACAGAATTATCTTGTCCTTTTCTTCAGGAAGACAAGTGCTTTTAGAGAAGTACTAAAGACTCAGTAATGTTGATACTGCAAATAGTCTGAATTGTTTGATCCTGTAATTCAGCACTCTGGTGCTAATGCTCTGGTTAGGAGTGAAATTGCTTCTACAGTTTGTTGACTTTGCTGAATAAGAATACTAGGATGGGTGTCAGTGCTTACTTTCACATCCACTCCCTTCTCAAGCCTGCTCTCTGGTTCCGATTTCAGAAGCCAATGGCAATATGTTATCTTGCTTTCCTCTCCACCAGAATCAGACTCTTTTGCCTTTTTCCAGTTCTTCCATCCTGACTTGGAGCTCCCAGCTGGAGGTTTTGTGGACTTCTCTTCTTCCTCCTTATCTTCAGTCTCCTCCTCAGTCTTGGCAATTTTAGCATCAGGCTCCTTTTTATCTTAAAAGAAACGAGGAAGAAAAAACCATTCTGGTAAAACAGAATGTTTCTGATAAGGACTGGTGCTCAAACCATTTTAGTCACCCAGGCTACTTTTACATGCTGTCATATGAGTGCAATCAGAAGTTTGGTGCAGCCTGGATCTTACATGTAAGGTAATTGCTTTACTTATCACTGTTTCTGCACATTTCTAGTTTGCCTCTGAAATACAGATTTTGTTTCTTGTTGTGTGCATAAACAAAGCCAGGATAGACCATACTCATGAAATGTTATTTGAAGGTTTTTTTTTTTAATTATTATTAATTGCTGAGAAATTAACAGGTGGCCAAAAGAAGTCAATTTAGATCAGTCTGATAAATAACAAGTAAATTTAGCAGCAAAGGAAACTGTTTTTGTTACTGCATTAGCTAGAAGCCTTATGTTAAGCATTTGCTGTGCTTCCAGTTTGGAGGGGGCCTCACTGCCTGTTTGTCCTGAACATACACAGCAAAAAGCAGTGATAAAAGGGAATGAAGGTGGTTATCTGCTGGAGCCTATTCAACAGATGAGTAGCACAGAGGAGCCAACTGTTTAATTTTCTCATCTTATGCTTTAAACATCAGGTAACTCTGCCTTAAGTGCAAGGCTTTTACTTTGTTTTGTGTTTTCTGCAGGTGGTACCACATCATTTCCATGCCACTAAACTGGGTACACTTCGACCAACCAGCTCTAGCATGCAGGATCTGAAAGCTCTTAATAAACGGATGAGTCACATTTCTTAACTGTCTTGTGCTGAGAATACACCACTGTCCCTCTCTTACATCTACCAGACTTGTCTCAGTCACACATGGATGCTCAGCCCACTTTTTACAGAGGAAATGCTGTCTCAAATCTGTCCCAAATCTGTCTCAAAGACACATGGCTTGAAAGACATGACGGTTATATGACTGTACTTGCAGTGTACCTCGTGTAAGAGATGCTCAATTAGTCAGGACATAGCACAGACCTGCTACTGCTCCTTTGTCTCTCTTTCTGCTCGGCCAAGGCATCTCTGGGCTCTTTGAATTCTCTTCACCGAGAAGCACCTGCTGAATGAAAGAGAGCAGATTACTGGCAAGCTGGAAAAAAAAAAAAAAAAAAAAAAAGAAAGAAAAGAAAAAGTTGGGATAGCTGAGAGAATGGAAAAGCTGTGCAGTAAGTGCAGAGTGTGTTCCTCCCCTGAGCTCAGCCATTTCCTCTATCAGTGCAAATCCTGGCACCGGTTGAGGACCACACCCGGGCTGCCCTCCCGAGCCGCGCTCTGATGGACGTTGGCAGCAGGGCTGCTTTTCCCCACAGCTGTTGAAGGAAAGTCCCGAAGGCGCTCGGCCTCGCAGCACGGCCGTTTTCTGCCGTAAGAGGAGCCGTGCTGCGGGGAAAGCGAAAGCAGCTCGCTCGCAGCTCTCCGTCCAGCCTGCCCAGCGCGGAGCTCATTGCACGCGAACATTTGGTAAAACAGCGCGGCCCCGTTCTGTCGGCAGCCCCTGTCAGAAGTTCCGTGGCTCTGCGCGATCCTCCTCCCGTCCGTCGGGCCGGCACCAACTTTCCCACCGCCCGCACCCCGCGTCCCGTCCCGCCGCTCCCCTCACCGCCTCCGGCCGCCGTTCGGCTTAAGGATGCTCTCGCTTTGCCCGAGCTTCGGCGCGGGCGGAGGAAACGCGCCGTCCCCCGCCCTGTTGGAGTCGGAAGTCTGTAACCGTTATGCAAAAAAGGCATCGCCCGGCGGCTCGCCTCCTCCAGCGGCCAATGCGGGCGGCCCCGGAGCGAGGACTACAAATCCCGGCCGCCGCCGCGGCGCCGCCTCCCGCAGCGCCATGGCGTGGAGAGCGGCCCGGCTCCGCGTTGCGGCCCCGCTGCTGCTGCGGCGACGCGGGATCGCGTCCTGCATCGACCGTAAGGCTCCCAGGGGCGAGGCCGGATCCCGCTGCTCGATGGAGGGGAGGAGGGAGGGATGCTCGCGGTGCCCGCTGCCCCGTGCCCGTAACGGCGGCGCTGACGGCCCTCCTGCTGCACCTCTGTGCTTCGGACCTGGGAGTCGATCGGAGCATCGCGATAAAAAGCGCTGCACGAGGTTGATCGGGAAGCTGTGCCCAGGATGTTGTGCCCGCTGACATCTTCTGACCTCCACACCCGCTCCCTGCCGGCGGTGGGGCCGAACCTGTGGTCTCCTAAAGGATCCCGGAACGCCTCCCTGTTTAATTGCTCCGGCATTTAAATGTGTTAAGGAGAGAAGTAGCAGCAGCTCTGTGAATGTTAGGGGAGGAACTAACTAAGCGACGTCGGATCTGCGTGCAAACAAAGCAGTTTTCCAAGGCAGAATGTAGCTACAGCTTTCCATGCAGTTTCCAAAGAGGTTCTTTGCTTGCTTGCCTTCTAGCATCACCTTGAACTGGCTGTTCCCTTGTACTTGTGCAGCCCAGCAGGACGGTGTGGCAGCTGCAGGAGCTGTGCTATCCCTGCCCCAACCTCACAGCACGGTGCTGAGCAGCCAGAGATGTGTGCAGCACCGGGGCTGTTTGGTTCTGACAAAGCCTTCTCCCAGCACAGATCCCAGTGGCTCCATGGAGCAGAGAAATGGGCTTCGTAGTGGAGAGCATGAATGCTGACCTATTTGATCCCTTTCTGGTTTTCTAGCATCTGCTGGTCTGACAGAGGAGCAGAAGGAATTCCAAAAAGTGGCCCTTGATTTTGCTACCAAAGAGATGGCTCCTCACATGGCTGAGTGGGATGAAAAGGTACGGCAGCCTCCGAAGGGTTGTTCTGCTCCCTTCGGATGTTATTGCCCCCGGGTCCCATTGGAAGGATCCCCTAAATAGCTTCTCAGGGCTGTAACAACAGCAATAGGGATTTATTTGAAGATGCTGCTAGTGGGGACCCATCAGAAATTCCCTTAAAGCCTTCCTAAGAGGGTAATTCAATCATCTGAAAGCTTGAATTAACTCCTGAAGATTGTGTGTGCCTGTCTATGTAACTGCTTATCTTCTAACCAATCCAGTTCACAAACACTGCAGAAGTTTGGGACCAAACTTGGTGGCCGTGGTGTCTCAGAACTTCATCACAGACATTCACTTTTGACGTCTCTGTCTGTTCCAATAGGAAATATTCCCTGTGGAAACAATGCGAAAGGCAGCCCAGCTGGGATTTGGTGGCATCTACGTGAAACCAGATGTGGGTGGCTCTGGATTGTCACGTCTTGATACCTCCATCATCTTTGAAGCCTTATCAACAGGATGTACCAGCACCACTGCTTACATGAGCATCCACAAGTGAGTATCTGCAGAGGGGCGGATGGTGTCAGTCTGTAAAACACAGTTGTTCTATGGCTCTACATCCAGCTGGATTCAGCTCTCCTGGTGCTCACTTACAGCTGGGAGCCCAAACAGGCACGTCACTATGAGGATCCCTTGACTGCAGCAAACAGATAGGCTACAAAAGCCAAGATGCCACTAGGAAGTAATTTTGGCTTCGTGGCATGCAGGATGGGATTAAGTTCAGGATTTTGTTTCCTGCTCATCTACTTAAGCTGTCTATAGATAGTAACCTGTCTGGAAAAAGCTTTTTTTGCTTTGGCTGTTCTGTGGCAGTGCCCACAGCTGATACCAGGGCCCTATCCTGCTTATACAGACATGTTCAGAGAAGGGCTCACTTTGCAAAATAGAGCTTGGTGCTGAGGGGAATGCTGAGGCTGTTAAATGGGAATGTGCTGTTCCACAAGGCAGCAACCCTGGTGTGAATGGAAGGTGATCTCCTTCCCAGCTTCTGGGGTGTGTAATTTTGTTTCCTTTCAGTGCGCCTGGGGCAGGTGATGGGGGGCTGCCTCCTGGGTTAGTTTAGATTAACTGCAGCACAGGTGGAACAATAAGCTTTCAGGCCTCAGTGCTTTTGTGGAGCTTTGTTCTGTTGTGTCAGGAATGTTCTTGTATGACCCACCTTCCTTCTAGGGCTGTGTTCACATGCACACACTGTAATGCTGCTCCTTCTCTCCTGCTCCAGCATGTGTGCTTGGATGATTGATACCTTTGGCAATGAGGAACAGAGGCACAGGTTCTGTCCATCACTCTGTAGCATGGAAAAATTTGCTTCTTACTGCCTTACTGAGCCAGGTGAGCATTTTCCAACAAAATCTTCTCCTCTCCCTCACTCCTAGCGAGGTTTTACTGGAGCCAGAGGCAGAATGTTTCTTTTCACATTCTCTTGTGCAATCGCCAGAAGTTCAAAAGGGGCAGTTGATGGTTGGTGAATACTTGTGGTACTGACCCCAGTAGTTCTGGGTATGATTTCCAGCACAGCTTAAAGGCTCCTGCTTCATTGGCTGCTCCCTTACCTCCCAAATAGGAAGTGGAAGTGATGCAGCTTCCCTGCTGACTTCAGCTAAGAGAAAAGGGGACACCTATGTCCTGAATGGCTCCAAGGTACCTTTTTGCTCCTCCTAAAGCTGCTGGATGGCACTGCATGCACAAAGGGTCCTGGGTCTCACCATCTTTTTCATTTCCTTCTGTCTCCTCATCTCTGTCTGTTCCGCATGCTGTGACATCCTCTGTAGGGCGTCCACCAGAGCTTAGCACAGTTGGGTCCCTAAATGCCTCCTGGCAGTGGAGCCTTTGTCCTTCCACTTCACCCCTCCATTTTTATACCCTGGCTGATGCTGCAGGCTCTGAGTTAGCATACAGCAGCCAACCCTTTCCTGTTGTACCTTACTGCAGGCTTTCATCAGTGGAGGCGGTGACACGGATGTGTACGTGGTTATGTGTCGCACAGGAGGCCCAGGCCCCAAGGGCATCTCCTGTGTGGTGCTGGAGAAGGGGACACCAGGCCTCAGCTTTGGCAAGAAAGAGAAGAAGGTAAGAGCCTTGCTTTTTATATCCTGTGAGGGAAGAGCAGGACAGAGATGAGCTCATCTGCAAAGAAAGCACCAGGAATCTTTTGTTGATTGGGACTAGAATCAGCCTGGGATGTTTTTTTCCACACCACGTCCAATTTTGATGAAGTTTGCACAATAACATTCACTTTGCTAAATGAAGGATTTTAATCTCAGAAATGCTCTGCTCAAACACACTCCAATTTCTAGCTCAGCAAACTGACACCAAACCACATAGACCACAGGCTCTGAGGTGCTCTTGCAGCAGCTTGGCAATGAGATCAAGGGCTTGAGAGCAGGCTGGGCATTTCTGTGCTGTGAGATGAATGTGTGCTGTTCCCCAAGCAGTTTGGAAAGTACTCTTTTTTTTTTTTCCCCTAGGTGGGGTGGAACTCCCAGCCAACTCGGGCTGTGATTTTTGAGGACTGTGTTGTTCCTGTTGGCAACCGGCTGGGAGCTGAAGGGCAGGGCTTCAACATTGCCATGAAGGGACTGAATGGAGGCAGGATAAACATTGGTGAGAAAGACAGACAGCAGAGAGACAAGTGAGAAGGGCAGGGTTATATTGCTGACTCTCTGCATTAGCTTCATGGTCACTCTGTGTTCTCATTTTCTCCCCCCAGCTTCTTGCTCATTAGGAGCTGCTCACGCCTCTGTTCTTCTGGCTCAGGAACATCTCACTGTCCGCAAACAGTTTGGGGAACCCCTAGCAAGCAACCAGGTAAACTCTCTACCAGATTTGCATTCTGTAAACTGTTCTTTGTCTCATTCCGGTTGAACAAACAGCTAGAGGGAGACGTTCTCAATGTGTCAAAGGTAAATCTGAAGGGAGATCAGAGATCAAAGTCAGGAATGTGCTTTTCCACAGTAAGAAAGCATGTCGGGCATGAGACCTGCCAGCAGATAGCGGGGATGTGGTTCAGGGCACTCTAAAGATGCTGACCTCATCTTTCCCTTGCGCTGCCTGCTGGCAGTACCTGCAGTTCAGGCTGGCGGAGATGGCGACGCGCCTGGTGGCAGCGCGGCTCATGGTGCGCAACGCTGCACGGGCTCTGCAGGACGGACGGGAGGACGCAGCCGTGCTGTGCTCCATGGCCAAGCTGTTTGCTACTGATGAGTGCTTTGCGGTAGGTCACTCATTTAATTGGAATTCTAGGAGATCCAAGCATGTTCATTGAGCCAGAAGCCTCGTTTCAGGACTGAGATATTTTATGGGACAGAATTCTGCACCCTGAGGAGGCTGCAGTATTTGTGTCTCCACAGTTCAGATCTCCTGGCTTCTAGGGCTTTCTACACAACTTTCTAAAGGACCAAGCAAGGACACAGGATAGGCAGCAGAGCGTTCTCATTTTCAAAGGATAATACACATGTTACATGCTGATAACTCCTAGCTAGTAAATGGTCTTTCCTAGACCACTCAGAAATCTATCATTATCACAAAATATCCCTGAAAAAAGAAAGCAAGAAGAGAGAAAAATAAATAAAAGTGAAATCTGTGCTATGACACTTCTTAGATTAGTTTCATACAGACATATTTTCTGAGCATTCTGCACTTTTGCTACCTCTTGTGTTGCATGTCTCGAGTTGGTAGATAAAGATACATGGAGTCACACTTCAATAGAAATCAAAGCCTTGAACAGATTCCTCAGCTGACTGCCACTAGGTGGTGATCTGGTGTACTGTTTTTTCTATCAATAGCAGCATGGAAACGCAGCAAAGCCTGCCTTTGTTAAGTAAAGCCTTTTTTGGTTACTTATATGCTGTATTGTTCACATAACTGCACCATTAATGTGAAACAGCACTTAGGTAACATGATAGCACTGAGAGCAGCACTGATGGGAACTGAAAGCTCCTTGCTGTCACACCAGACTGCTAAGAGATGAGATTAGGTGACCAGAAAAAAAGAAATGAGCCCAGGTTCCTGGGTTCTTACCATGCTTCTGTTGCTGACTGGTCCTCAACACCACGCAAGTCACTTCAGCAGCAATGCTGTCTCCATAGATCTGTAACCAGGCTCTCCAGATGCACGGGGGCTATGGCTACCTGAAGGATTATGCGGTGCAGCAGTTTGTGCGAGACATCAGAGTCCACCAGATCCTGGAAGGTAAAAGATGCTGTTACTAGCAGGGATTTGGCTGAGCACCAAGAAAGAACAAGCCTTCCAGGTCTTGCCACATGACTGATTCTAAGGTTTCAGAAGCTAGTTTTGCCCTGAGCTTGAACTGTGCCTGGATATCACATGCATGCATCCCCCAGCCAAGAGATCTGCATGTAAAATCTCCAGCTCTCTGGAGAAGTTGCCATGTATTTGAAGGGTCTTACAGCAGGGGGAGATCTGTCATGTTAGTGGTGCCTCCATCCAAATTTATCCGATGACTCCCACAGTCAAGTGCTGACACTCCCCAGCAGTTCCCTTTAGTCTTTGGCTTTCTTTCTCTACCAGTGTTTGGGCACAACTGCGTGTGCAGTGGCCTTTTCTAATTTCATCCTTCCTTCCTTCCCTTCCTTGAAACCCATCCACGTAAAACCAAGGCGCCGTGTAGGGATGTAAACTTTCCTGTGCTTTCTGTGTGTTTGTCTGCATGTCACATAGCAAAGCAGTGAACTCAGCTGCTCACACAGATCCTGTGTTTGGTGCCCTGCCAGTGCCCAAATAAAAAGAAGCACTAGCATTTCTGAAGCCTTTCCTGAGCAATGCGTTAGCATTTTGTATTTCAGCCTGATGCCTCAGAAATGCCACCTCAAGTGCTCCCCCCGGGGAGAGGTTTTCTGTGCAGATCAGGGAAGAACTTTGTACGCCCTCACTGGCCGCAGAATCAGACCATTTCTTAACCATCTTTTGTATCCCTGATCCACTGCAGGTACCAACGAGGTGATGCGGATGATTGTGGCCAGGAACCTGTTACAGGGGTGAAGCCAGGAGCAAAATCCCTCCGTGGAAACAGCCCGCCTGCCTTACAGCTGGGCAGCACCCACACAGCCACAGCTGTGCCCTGAGCCTGGCGTTGTGCTGTGCAGCCTGAAGATGTCAATCACAGCTCCGAACAAGAGCCTCTGTCCCCAGATTGTGGCTGTGGGCTGCCTGCCATCCATCCTCCATGGAAGGAGATCCCGAGTTGGGACACAGGAGCCGCAGGCAGAGCTGGAGGCGCAGCCTGACCGCTTGGAACCATTCTACCAATTAAACCTTAATTCAAAGGAACTAATCGCTCTGCTTAAAAACCCATCCTGGATGCGAGGGGCAGCGCTGCACACCAGCTAACCACGAGCACAGCCCTCTGACCCGCAGAAGCAGCGGTTATGGAGGAGCTCCCGTTGCTCTGCAGCGCTCCTTGCATCCCTGCACTGCTCTGCAGCCCAGCACGCAGCTCTCGGATCGGAGCTCCGGCTGCGGGAGCACACACGTTAGCAAATCCAATTTCTTCCTCGCAGTTGGAATCAGTAAAGCTGTGATTGTAAATTGATCAAGCTCTGGTCGTCTTCTCGCGCAACGAGAGGGCTGCAGGCCGGACCGCGCCGCCTGAACTGACTGACGACTGACTGACTGACTGACTGACTGACTGACTGCGGGCCGCTGCGCCGCGCGCCCTCGCCCCACCCTGAGAACGAGCCAATCATCAGCGCCGCTCAGTGAATGGGGCGGGGCTCGGCGGCGCGCAGCCAATGGAGGGCGAGCGGCGGGCGGAGCGGCCCAAAGCCGCGCTTGGGGCGGGGGGGGCGCGGCGGCGGCGGCGGCGCTGGTGGCGGTGCGGCGCGGTGCGGCGGGGCCGCGGGCGGCCGCCATGTGGCCGTGCGGAGGGCGGCGGCAGCGGCGGTTCGGGGGCGTCGCGCTGCTCCTCCTCGTGCTGTGGCTGCTGGCACGCAGGTGAGAGCCGCCGCGGCCCCGCCGCTCAATCGGTGCTGGGGGCCGGGGGAAACGGGCTTGGGGGCGGGCGGGGCCGAGAAATGAGGGTTTGGGTAAAAAAAAAAAAATAATAATAACTAAAAATTGTCCATTTCTTTCCGAAAATGGGGAGCTGCGCCTAAACCGTGCGACGGCCCCGGGCTCGGGGCCACCTGCGGCCGTGCTGTGCGCACCTGAGCCCCGCAGGAGCTGGGAGCTGCCGACGGGCGCAGCGCATGTGAACTTTGTGCAGCACGAGAATGAATTGGCCGCCGCTTTATGGGCGCTCAGGGGCGAGGGAATCAAAGGAATGGCTCTGGTTATCGCAGCGCACATCAGCTGCTAGGTTCTCGCCCAGCGGATTGGGCTTTAAATAAACACATGATAACTATTTCTTGCCTGCTGTAAAAGCGCTGGGTGCAGAAGGCGTGCCGCTCATTGACCTCATGCGTTGCATCAGAGTGCCGATGGATCGGACTTCTGCGCATCGATCCCGGCGCTCTGCCGGCCGTCGTCTGCCTGGCCACGTGTGTGCGTGTCATTGCAAAGCGGTGGCGGTGGGAGCACGGGAATCTGGCTTCACCGAGGGTGGATGCACTGACAGCCGGTGGTTGGCACGGAGCGTTGCCCCGCGGCTCGGCTCACCTGAAAGTAAAGCGCTCTGAAATGCGCTGCTGGTCACTGCGCTGTAGGCGCGAGAAGGCAGCTGGAAGCTTTCACTTTTCTGAAGTCAAAAGAAGCCTGAAATAAACAACAAATTCCTCCTGGGCAGCTCTAAGTAGGGCTTAGGGATTAGCTGTAAAGTCCTTTGTCCTCTGAAGCGCATCCTTTAGTGTTGCCAAAGACAGCTCGTAGCCCCCGGGGTTTATTCCCCACTTCTGACTTTTCTTTTCCATCATTCTTCCCATTCTGAGCACAGGGTGTAGGGCGACAGCAAAACTCCATCACACCTGGGGTGCAGGGAGGACCTCAGCCCTCCCAGCCCTCTTTGGTGACAGAAGCTGCTGGAGCTGGGAGTTGAGGAACTCGGAGGGGACTTTTCAGCCAAGTTATGGCCAGGATTAAGAAGATGAGCTTAAGTGATTAGTTTATTTTTATCTGGCCACGTATGCTTCCTGAGCGCCGTGTTCCTTCTGCCTCCAGTGACACTGTTTGCATCGTCGCTGTGTGCAGGTGTAATTCAGGGCTTTGTCTGGCTCAGGAACAGATTCGAAGTGTACTTTTTTCCAGAATTGGAGCTTCGCATCACCTGAATTTTTGAGCTTCCTGCCTCAGGCTCCTCCAACCAGTTCCTCAGGGCAGTGCTGCTGCTCCCCAGCCTTAAGTCATCGTTCCCTGGCTGTGCTCAGCTTCTGGTGGTGGGCATTTTTGATCCTTTTCCTATCCAGGCAGTCATCCTTTAAATACGACTGTCGTTCATTTCGTGCCGATTTCTTCTTCTTTGCAGCTGTGCTGTCTTCACGAAAGTTCTCCTGTTCCTGTACCACCTTCTGAATGGGATACATTACTGTCTTTGCTCAACACCATTTTCTGTAGATGATTTGATAAATGCATGAGTACTCATTGACTGAAGGCAGTGAATTCTAACCTAGACTTGCTTTTCCAGGTATTACCCATGCCTGCCGCCTGTTGTTTCAGAGCCCTGTGAGAATGCTGTTGTACACAGGTACTCTGTGCTTGCCAGCCAGCCCTGCCATATGTGGGAAGCCCTAGATTTAGTTCCTCGTAGTGTCCCTGTCTCATGCTGGAGGACAGGTAATGGCTGCAGGCTCCTGGGCAGTAATCCCTGTAGGCTGTGAGCTCTGAAAGCCTTCACCCTCTGCTAACACCCGCTCTGCACTTAGCATAGAACACAGCCAGAGGCTGGGGCATTTCCCTCTCCAAATGTGACATTTCTCTGAAATGTGTGGGTCACTGTTTTCTTGAGACTGGAATTCATTTCTTGCATCTGGCTGTGATGATGTCTCAGTGGAACAAGAGACTATTGTCCAGCTCTGTTGTGTATTCATTTATGGAACTGGGGTGGTCTGATGGAGGCACTGTAGCTGCTTTGGATCCGGACTAGCTGATAAGAATGTTTTTTTGATTCAACCAAAATGAACTGGGGAGCAGTGCAAGGCAATAGGAGGTAGTTTCCTGCATGCAGGAACTGACCTGAACGGAGGTGTGATATGAGCATTCCAGCTGGTAAGTGCTTTAGAACCCAACATCTCATTTGGTCTGGTTCTTCATTAAGGAACTGGTGTAAGCAGGAATGCAGGTGGACGTAAGTTTGTGATGACAGCAGACGCAGTCATTCCTGATGAACAGAATCTCTCTTTAAACTGAAGGGGTGACACGACGAATCCCTTGTAGGAGGACGTGCTCCTTTGCTGGCTGCTCACCTTTCCCCCTTTCTCTTGCAGGTTTAACTGGAGTGAGCTGGTCCCACTGCGGCTGTGGGGCAGGACGCTGGGGCTGCAGACTGAGCACTCACAGTTCCTGTTGGAGGGAATGCCTTTCCGTATCTTCGGAGGTTCAATGCACTATTTCCGAGTCCCCAGGGAATACTGGGAAGATCGGATGCTTAAGATGAAGGCGTGTGGTTTGAACACCCTCACAACGTAAGTGTGCTCGCTCCTATCCCTGGGATATGTGCCTACAGCCCTGCTGGCTGCTGGGGACGTGGTGGCACGTGGTGATGTCTGTTGGTACTTGTTATGGCAAAAGATGAGTTTCTTGTCCTGCCAGCCCCTTTAGCATTTATCTGTGGTTTACACAGTTGCAATGTCACTTAAATGTAGACAGTAATTGCTATTCCTCTTTGCTGATCTCACCGTGTTTGATGGTCTTGAGAAACTCAGGTACTGCGGAGTACAGGAAAAGAGTGCAGTGAGGAAGGGGCTCATGAGAGAAAGGAAAGAAGCACGGATAATATTTAAGTAGGGACTTTGTAATGTGTGCATTCTGTAATCCCTGAATCTGTTACTAAGAAATGGAGTGCACAGCTTGGTTTTTTTCTGTGCTTCACAAACACAGCAGTTCATTGTCACTGCCCTGACTTTGCCTTTCAGGTATGTACCATGGAACCTTCATGAGCAAACACGAGGGAAGTTTGACTTCAGTGAGAACCTGGATCTGGAGTACGTGGTGAAAATGTTGTCATTAAATACTGAGGGGAGGGTGTACGTGTTGGTTCTGGGTGAAGATAGCATTTCCAGCTTCTGAAGCAAAGCCTTGCCTTGGTCTGGTGATGGAGACCCTCACTTCTTCCCCTGCTTCCCAGAGCCCTGGGAGCTTACAAGTTTAGCATCAATCCAGTGTAATTATTTCACCTAGCAGTTCCTTTCTGGTTCTGGTACCTAAATTCTCATAGTGATTGGTGTATTAGGAGCACATGGAGTAGGGATGCTGCAGTCAGACAGTAATCACAGTGTCTGCATCTCTAGGGCCTTCCTTTCCCTGGCAGCTAAGAATGGGCTGTGGGTGATTCTGCGTCCTGGACCTTACATCTGCTCAGAGTGGGACCTTGGTGGCCTGCCCAGGTAAGTGCAGGTGAATGCTCATCGTGTTGTTGAACTCTGCTGTGGAATATAGATAGTAAGGAAATGTAATCCTTTTATTTTATTTTCTGGTAGGGGGAGGAATTATGTTGTTAAACAATAGCTGTTATGACATAATGGTTACAGCAGGAAAACAGAATTGAGGAAATCTGTCTTCATTGCTTCATTGCAACTTGACTGTCTTCATAATACAATCAGTAGCATCTGCAGCTTGATGTAAGGATTCGTTTAATCTCAGGTCC
Source organism: Meleagris gallopavo (assembly GCF_905368555.1). Lineage (NCBI taxonomy): Eukaryota > Metazoa > Chordata > Aves > Galliformes > Phasianidae > Meleagris > Meleagris gallopavo. Next base: position 2,616,562 of record NC_139429.1, read on the forward strand.
ATTTTAAAAGTCCTGCTGGAACATATGTGTGATCTGACTGGCAGTGATAAAGTCCTAAGGTCCTATAGCTTCTCCAGACTCCTGCTGTGTTTTCTCCTAAAGCACACTGGTTGTTGGTAGGAGCCTTTGGGAGCTGAGTACGTCAGTACTGAGGCTTGCTTGGTTACTGGATCCCAGTGGAACCAGTGCCTGGTTACATAACGCTTGTTTTCCTTCAGTAGAGACACGTGACAAAACTTGGGGATTATTTCTTTCAGTCTTTTATTTATTTATCTTTTCAAAATGCCTTTTGTACCCCTGCACAGTTCAGGTACAGAACTTTGGAGGTGATTTTTGTGAGCTCACTGAGCTGGATGTCTTTCCAACCTCTGATAGCAGAACTCACTGATGCCTTTTGCAGAGGCAGGGGAGGTGCAGTCTTACTCTGCTTATATTGTTACAGCAGTACATGGTTCTGCTCTTAATTGCTTGTTTCTCTGTTAACCCCCAAACAGCCAACTAAATCTTGTAAATCAGCAGAAGAGACCATGGGAACCATTACTGGAACCATTGATTTGAATGATGATTGGGGTTTTATGGGATAGCACTTAGCTGTAGTGCTTGGGGACGCGGGGAATTCTGGAGTAACCTTAGAGTGATAAGCTTACCCTTTTGTACTTGTTGGTTTGCTCTTGAATAATCCCCTCTATAGTTATCACTTATGCTGTTGCAAATAGCACATGAAGAGCAGGCAGGATTGTTTTGCCTTCTGCATTATCTACATACAAGCGTCTGCTGCAGCAACTTTGTTTCTGCAGTCGTGTTTCTGATGCTGAAAGCACCCACCATAACTTAACATTCAGGTTTTAGCTCATGTGCAAGTAGAAAAACTTCCTTTGCCTTGCAATTTGAGTGTGTTTTGGTTGGGCAGAGGGCTTAAGAGAGAACAGAGTTAAGTAGAGCTAAGATTACGTCATTGGTGACTCCCTGCGTTGTCCACACCTGCACTGAGAGCTTAGCCAAGTGACACAGGAGGATCAGTTATTCCTGCCCAAATGTGGCTTGCTGTCAGTGAGTGGTGTTTCCTCTAGCAGCCTGGACTTGACGTGAGGCTTTAATTGATCCTGTTTGCTGTTTTTTTTGTAGTTGGCTGCTGCAGGACCCAGAGATGCAGCTGAGAACAACATACAAGGGCTTCACAGAGGCAGTGGATGCCTATTTTGATCATCTCATGCCTATCGTAGTCCCTCTTCAGGCAAGTGCAATCCATTGCCTCTCTGTACACAGATGAGTGTTGGGCAGCAGGTCAAAGCAGTGACAAATCTACCAGCTTCACTTGGGGAACCGCTGTTGGCTATAGTTGCCCATGTCAGCTCTGCAGTGTGAGACATTTGGTTGTGTTGGGAGGGTTGTGCAGATGTGTGCATCTTTTCTGTAAGCCAGCACTGCTATGATTCTGCTCCTTCTGATTAGAAATCGCAGTGAACATCTCCCTTTTGTTTCCAACAGTACAAGAGAGGAGGTCCCATCATTGCAGTGCAGGTGGAGAATGAATATGGTTCCTATGCCAAAGACCCAAACTACATGGCCTATGTGAAAATGGTAATGTTGGCACATTTACTTGTTTCTGTGGTGAGTCCCACTCAAACCACCTTCCTTGCAGTACTTTCTTCTGAGTAAATTTGACCATGGCTTTGGGAAGCCTTGAAAGCATCAGTGCTAAATCCAGCTAGATTTTCCATGGTACTTCTTTTGGTTACACCTCTCACTGCTGACAGTCTGAGTCCCCGTGTATTCAAAGAGAAGAGGATAACAGAGAAGTGGAGGAGTGGCCATCATTCATAGCTGGCCTTGAAGAAGCTGTCTCCTGCTAATCCTGCTTTGCTTCTCTTGGACAGCATTAAAGAAGGGTTTCTCCATTTCTAATCTTGTGTAATCTGAGGTTCAGCATCAGGAAGGTTAATTTACCCAAAGGAAGGTTAATTTACCTAATGTCTCCCTTGCCCTTGTCAGTTGGAATGTGAGGCAGGAGCTCCCTGCCTCCAGGCTATATGGTGAAGTTGGCCAGTACCCAAGGAGGGAAATATAACATGAGTCAGACCTGCTCACTCTTCCCAGTACAATAGCAAGGCAGGAAGTAACAAGATAAGCAGTCTGTCTTACAAAGTTTGTTTCTTGGTTTCTTTTCATTGAATACCTGAAGTGTTACAGTAGAGAAGAGAGGTTGTATGTTCTATGAACTGTGTGTTCCCAGCATTATCAGGTCTTTTTGAGACCCTGTGGGTGGGCAGGTGTTACCCTGAGTGCCTTGAGGTTAGTTCTGGTGCAGGTCATCTCACTGTTCCAAGAATATGGAGGCTCTTCAATCAAGGCAGGAGTCCTGATCTGTCTTGCTAGTGCCTGCTTCTGCACTAGCTCTGCCTCCTGAAGTGATCTCATACTGCTTGTATGCAAGTATGCATGCAAGTACGTTAAGGTTAGCTGCTGACCTGAACTGATAAAGTCAAGATTGCCTATTTTATCTGCATAGTTTTGCTCCTTGTTTCTTATGCTCCGTGACAAGCAAGTGGGTAAGTGGCTTTCAGGGCCACAAATGAATGGGGCACAGAGATTGTTGTGTCTGAACAGGATGCCAGCTCCATTCTTACTTTTCCATATCTCAGTGATGAAAGAGCTTGTGATGTTCCATAGACTTGTCAGAACAGATAACGTTTCCTCACCAGGCCTGTGGGTGTACTTTTGTGGTGCTGCTTTGTTGTATGCTAGAATTGTGCACAGCTTACAGCTGAGGAAGTGCAGAACTTCCAGAAGAAGCTGTAGGAAAGCTGGATGTGCAGGGCTTCCTTGGATTGGAGTGGGGTCTGTGGTGCTTTGGGCCCTCAGCTCCAACAGCAGCAAGTAGGTCACACCTGCACTTAGCAAGCAATGCAATTCACACAAAGCCTAAAAATCCTCCTCTCACTCTGCTGGACCATCTCAGGCCATGAGAGGGTGTGCTGGCAGTGACCTGGGGTTAGCTGAGCACACACCTGTGTCTGCCTCAGACACTGCTGCTATTCCTGGATTCTGTGCTGCGCACTGAAGTCCTGCAGTGCATTTCAATGCCTTCCAGCTCTGCTGTTTCCCCGTGCTGCACTTGTATTTCAATGGAAAATATATTTAAAAAGGAAGAGACTTAGCTCTAAATGCTTAAAGAGTTATCTTAAAACTTACTAGAAATTCCAGTTCTGCTATCAGATCCCAGCATCCGTTTGGGTACTGATGCAGCGATGACGGATCGATAAACTAAACACGTTTTTTCCACTCTGAATTGAATTTGTCATCTCTAACATAAGACTGCGTGTGATGCTCAGGTCTCCTCTGCACAGTGTGTGTGGGTGTGTGCAACGTGCAGAAGGCTGTTTGAATGAACAGCAGGTAGTAACGAGTTGGCACACGTGCTGTGGGTGCTTGTATCACCATTTTGCAGTTCGTGGTTTGGTATTAAGGAGGGTGAAGGCGTGTGTTCAAAGCTCCTTGGAGCTGCTGGTGTTCCTCTGACTGCAGCTGTACTGAGAAGAGGGGTTAAGTTGCTACTAGCAGTTCCTAATCCCTCTTTCAAACATCTACAGTGTGAAGGGACAAGTGTGAGAGAACACTCCTTGTGGGAATAGCATGCGTGTGCATGCATTTTAACAAAGCTGGGAGTGCCACTGCATACAGCACTCTGTGATACTGAGGATCCCATCAGTTCTTTCAGGCGTGACTATCCAAGAACCCCAGCTGTCCTGTGATGGATGCTCACTGGCAAATGGGCATTTTTCTCCTATTGGTTTCTATTGTTAGACAGAGAGATGGTGACAACGAGCTTTAACACTGCAATATCAAATACAAATACAGAGCTCGGGATGTTAACACAGCGGCTTTTCCTCTTTTTAATGCAGGCTCTGTTAAGCAGGGGGATTGTGGAGCTGCTGATGACCTCGGACAACAAGAATGGGTTGTCATTTGGCTTAGTGGAAGGAGGTGAGTGCTCGTGGGAGAAGCAAGTGAAGCTGTTCCTTGGGGCAGCGGATGAAATTGAATGAAATTGCATTGAATGAGAGCAGCTGCTTTGTGGCTGTGGCCGGAGCTCAGCCCTGGGTGGCTGCAAGCATGCAGAACAACAGCAGTCCTTTCTCAGAAAGGTTTATTTCCCAGTGCGTGGTGTAGCAGTGATTGCAGATTCCTCCACACGGAGGCAGCCTCTCTGCTTTTGAGGGTTCTGAATAGGTGCAGATGAAACACCTCGCTGCTCCTGTGCCACACCAGCCAGTGCCATTCCCAGTCAGCTTAGGCACGAGATGGCTGCTGTTTCCATCAGACTAAAGGGCTGAAAATAGTACTTCTTATTGTTTTGTTTGAATATATGCTAAATGAGCATGTCAGCAATTATTACTGCTGTTAATTACTCCTAAGGTACCTCCTTTGCAGTTCAAAATGGAAGAAAAAAAGTGCTTCGCAGCCCAGATTGCAAAATGTAATTTCCTGGAAGCTCAGCAGCGCTCTGTGGGGTAGCACTGTGTTCTCAGTGAGTGTGCAAAAGGATGTCCATTTTGTGTTTTCCTTTCAAAAAGGGTGATTTAAAAAGTGTATGAAATGCTGCTTAGTGCCTTTCCTGCTTTCCAGTATGGAAAGAGTGGAGGTGCAGTTGCTGGAGCTGCACTGTGCTCAACTCAGAGTCCTTGGGATGCAGCGTGACACTGATTTTCAGATTTCCAGACTGATGTGCCTGCTTGGCCTGCAACACCTTCCCCACCCCTCCTGGGTAAAGCCTTTGAGCTTTTCCATCATCTCGTCTCAAGCCTGGAAATGATTAAAAAAGATCTTCTACATCCTTTTTTTTTTTTCTTCTTTTTTTTTTTTTTCCTTCTTTTGTTTTTATATGGAAGTACAAAAGGGACAAATCCAGCAGCTCAGCAGTCCGTGAGCTCTCAGCAGTGCTCTCACAGTGCTTTGATTCTTTGGGAGCACAGCAGTTTCCAGCTGTGACCACGTAGGGTCACCCTCTCTCTGCTGTCCAGGTGTGGAACCCCAGCCCATCCAGCCCTCAGCATCTTCTGCAGGAGTGTTTCCAGCTCTGAGCTCCATGATGCTCAGAGTTATCTTTTCCAGCATGTTGCACACTGAGAGCTCTTTGACTCCTCTGTGGGCACAGTAAGTGACAAGAAACCCGCGCCAGATAGCTCTGGTTCCCATCTGATGGGCACCAAAATAAAGCTCCAAGTTCCCTCTAGGCCAAAGCTAAAGCACCGTGATGGAAAGCTGTGTGCATGGGAACATTGCCTACTGTGGAAAGGTTGAGTAAGGCTTTGGGCCTGGTTCTCCATCCCTGTCCAGTGTTGAATGGTGTGCTGTTAATCTGCACAAGGAGCAGAATTAGGCATTTTTGCTTTCAGAATCACAAACTAATGTATCACATCAAGGCTAAATCTACATTTTGTTTTGTTCTCCTGCTGTGTTTGCCTGTGCTAAATTCTTCACACTATATAGATCAGCCCATCAGGTTCAAGGTGTATATATAGAGAGAAGTAAGCTTTTGCTTCTGTAAGTATTCTGTTTGAAGTGCTCTGTCTGACACAACTGGGGCTGGATCCCATGCTGGCTCTTTTGTAAGAAGTCACTTTTTACAAGAGAATCACACTACTGCTCCTGCAATTTCAAAGTTTTTTGGGGAAAACGGAGTGACTGAGGTCTAGAAAAAATCTGAATAGGTGCAGATGAAACACCTCACTGCTGCTGTGTCACACCAGGCAGTGCCATTCCCAGTGAGGTTAGGCACGAGATGGCTATTGCTTCCATCAGATTAAAGGGCTGAAAATAGTACTTCTTATTGCTTTGTTTGAATATATGCTAAATGAGCATGTCAGCAAATGAAAACGATTCAGCATCTGTTAGGGGCTGGGACACTGACAGCAGGTCGCTGTGTTGTCAGCTCTTGCCTCAGCCTTTTGCAGCACTGCTGGCTCCCCTGTGCTGCATGGGGCAGGAGCACAGAGCCATCTTCCAATCACAGTTTCTGCCTGGTTCATTCATACTGCAGTCCCTCTCCCCATCCCCATAGACATCACAAGCAGTGAGATTGCCTGGGTAGACATTCCTGCAGCTAAAGCCTGCGAGGTTGGTGTGGCATCCAGAGATGACATTCTAATAATAAGTTTGCCTTTATGTGATGCCTTTTATCTGAGGTTCTCCAGGTGCTTTACAGCCTCTAATTAAAGCTGATGAGGCACTCTGATGCTCTCTTTCTAATAGCTGTGAATGCTGTGGCTGAGAACACAGCCTGCAGGTATTCCACTGTGTGCTGTGGTCCCCTCGGGTCCCTCATGCTCAGTGAGGACTTTGATGGGAAATTCTTGGGGAGGTGGTTCAGGTGATATTCCAGTTGTCTCTGGGCTGATGCATGAACCCGTGCATGAGAGCATTTTGCTGGTGTCTAAATTGGTAACAGCTTTTTCTTTTCTTGACAGCATTGGCCACTGTTAACTTTCAGAAGTTGGAGCCTGGTGTACTGAAATACCTGGACACGGTACAGGTAAGAGACAGAAAGACTCTAAGTTTCACAGGACAGCTTTATCTCAACAGAAAATTAGTGCTCCTTCTGTTGGAAGACAATATTCTTTGGGAGGATAGTTGGAGTTTTTGTTACCCTTTGGATGCAAGCAGCAAGTTCGTTATTACTTGGGCTTTAATGACAATTAGATCCACAAAAGGGTCCTACATAACAAATTAGAAGGTGTTGAAGGGCTATTAGTCCAGCTACTAGAGTATGGCACAATTGCACCCACTGCTATAAAACAACAAGGCACTGACATCTGGTGATGGATGTGATTTGTCACAAAGCCATGAGCTGCAATAAACTGAATTATTTCTCTTTCCTTGGTTGAATTTGTAGGTCTGCCTGCGTAGATCATCTTTAGTGCCTAACAGATTTGAGTGCGTAGTAATTCTTTTCTGAATATTCAGTGATTGATTAAATAATTAAAATGAGCACGCTTTGGCAGGAGAAGGTGCTCTCCACGAGGCTGTTTGGCAAACATGTTTTCTGTAGTGACAGTGCAGTGTGTACCAGTGGGAAGGACAGAGGACCATCCAAAGCACAAAGCTGGTGGAGCAGTCTGGTCCCTGCATAAGTTGCCTAACAGGAGCTTCTGTGGATGTTGTTATATGTGCAGCTGATCCCCAAGAAGATTAACTGTCAAACAGGGAACACGGCATGCAGCTGTGTTGCTTTCTCTAATGCCCACTTTCATTGCTTACTCCACTTTCAAGTGTTGATACCCAATAGCATCCTACTTTGCAGTTGCCCTTCCTCCAGAAGGTCACTGCTCTTTTTCCCAGGCTCTTTCATCCTGGTGCTGTGCATTCCCTCGGGAGTCAGTTTGAAGGCTGTGGTCTTCAGTTGCTGACTAAGTTCCCAGCAGCAGCTTCCAGCAGTGCAGTGCCCTTGCAGCCCTCCGAGCAGCCCAGCCTACTTGGCATTTAATTTTTGCTGCAGAAATGCATTCACACGGAGTGTATTGCTTGAGCATCTCTAATTCCCTGCACTGTCAGAGATGTGAATCAGTGTGGAAAAAAGAGGTAGGGAATTGCCTAATGAGCATTTGATGCTGAAAGTATCTTGTGTGATGCTGGGGTAGCAAGGCAGGAGCAAATTTTGATTTTTAGTGACAGGTTCTTTCTCTCCTTGCGTCCTCTGTCCTCTTCTCTCCCTATTGCTCTGTGTGCCCCAGATGTCAGCCTGGGAAGTTCTGAACAGCTGACATGTGCCCCTGGCCACGATCGATTCCATTCTGATCTCTTCCCCTGCCTTTTGCTCAGTCTGTGAAATGCAGCCCTGCTGTTGGTGTGCTGAGAGCTGAATCCCATCACTAACTTCTTTTTTGTCTTGTTCAGACAAATGAGATTCTGCTTTGTGTGCTTCTGCTTTCTTCAGGTCCAGAAAAATTCCACCACACACAGCAAATGAACAGAGGGCACCTTTCACACAAATTGAACGCATACATAAAACACAGCCTAGCAAAAGCAGCTCCTCCATTGCCACACTTACTAATTAGGAGACAGAAGCCTGTCATTCATATTCATAAGGAATGTGAGGCTGCGTTACCTTTTCCTTGTCATGATCTCTTATTCCAGAAGTCAGTGGAACTTCTTTGACTTGTTTACTGGGGATGGAGTGATTAAACATATTACTGAGAGCTGGTCTGAACCTGGAGCAATTAGGTTATTACAGGCACCTGCAGTTGTTTTCTCCTAATGAAACATGAATTTCTTTAATGCCACTTACCTTGGCTATTTCATGCAGCATCAGATAAAGCCCCTATCAAATAAATGCCAAATTGCCTTGACTGGAAATAAATACCGTGAGCAGGGAGTGCCAGTGATGGGGCCGGGAGGAATTCTGCAGGAGCTAAGGGAGCTGGCAAGCAGTGAAGAATGGGAAGCAACTGCTCTGTGTGTAGAGTCTTTATAATGAAGACCTAATTCCTGCAAAGGCTAATTTTTTCCTGCCAACACCATATGCAGCATTAAAAAGGCATTAAGCTGCTAAGGTCTGCTGTTCCCACCTTGGCAAGCACTGGCTGCAGTGCACCTGCAAACCCTCAGCTGGCAGTGGCATAGCTGATAAGTAGACATTTATAAATGCCTCTTTCTAGCAAAAGCTAAACAGTGACAGTTGGTTAGTCTTTTTTTTGCTACAGCTCTACCAAACAACAATATCCAAAACTGGTGGGTATCACCTGATGGTGTGCAGTGGTTGTTGCCTCGTGCCTCACGCTGTACTTCTCTGGTTTTGCTGCCATTTCTGGATTGCTGGCCCACATTGTCACGTTACTCACTGATTTATTTTTTTTGCCCACTTGAGAAAAAAAGAAAGGATGCATGCAAGGCTCCCTCTGTCCATTTTAACTCTGTTTTTGTTGTGGTGCAGCGAGATCAGCCCAAGATGGTGATGGAGTACTGGACTGGCTGGTTTGATAACTGGGGAGGCCCTCACTATGTCTTCGATGCAGATGGTGAGCAGGACGTGGTATTGTAGGGGGGGATTCTTCTTCTGCAAACAGTAACAGAAAAATGACAGAACTTTTTCAGATGCTCTGTCCATCTGTAACCTTTGCTGTGAATCTTTGTAAGTGACCAATGTCTCAGTGAATGGGTCACATTGCTGTGCCCTGGGTTTTCTTCAGCAGTGCTAGTAAACAGCTTCTCTTTAATTCCTATTTTTCAAAACCAGCTTTCTTTTTATTTCTCCAAGAGGGACACACTGAGCTTGTGCAGAGAACCAGACATCTGAAGATATTAGCTATGATGTGTTCCAAGGCCTCAAGCTGCTCTGTTGATATTGAAAATGTAACAAGTGCTTTAAGTTCTTTCTTCCACCTCCTGAGCTAATGTAAACCCTGTGAAGACTTTTATTTTGCCAAAATATCATCTTCACAGAAGTTTTCTGCACCCCTCGTCATAGAAACATCATTTGTGTACTGAATGCATGTTCTGGGAACAGGGCAAACCTAAGCCTCCTGCAGTTGTGACACCTTCTGATAAGTACTCATTTTTACTGCAGTTTACAAGCTCATTAGGAAGGAAATCTAGTACTAAAATAAATAACTCCACAACCTCAAGGGCATCTAAGACCTGTGTAAGTCTACTTTAATGCCTGTTTCATCCTCCTGCAGTTGTCTTTGTAATCGGATCGTTGCTGGGCTGAGTTTAGGAGTGTGATTGAGCAGTCCTTCTGCTTAAGAGCAAAACTCCTGCCTGTGTCCATGAGTTTTACTTTTTCACCTATACAACAGGTATATTTGCATGGATTAATCTATCCCAATCTGCCAGTGGATGTGCTGCCCTTATTGAGGGCTAAATGCAGATCACAATACAAATTGCTGTAATTACACAGGCGTGGCTGACTGAGAAGGACCAGAATGTCTGAGTCTGCTTTGAACTACTAGAAGAGGTTTAGCCTAGCTTCTTGGTTTGTGGACTTCTTGGCATTGCCTTTCCTTTACAGAAATGGTGAATACTGTAGCAAGCATCCTCAAATTAGGAGCATCCATCAATCTCTACATGTTTCATGGAGGCACCAACTTTGGCTTCATGAATGGTGCTTTGAAGACTGATGAATACAAGTCGGATGTCACCAGCTACGGTGAGTTCTCTGTCACTGCCTTGCTTGTGCACCTGCTGTGAGATTGCAGCTCAGGCTGCCCTTTGGGTGACTTAGAGTTGCAGAAGCATTTTGAAATGATCAGTGCAACCCCGTGGTCGTGGGTAGCTAAGCTGGAACATAGCTCTGAAGCAAATGCTTATCTCAGAGGAGGCTTACTGTGATGTTTGCAGACCCATTCCAGGATGTGTCACTAGGCACAGTGACACAGATTATAAAGTACAAGTTTCCTTAACTTGCCTCTTGCTGAGAGAATTGTTTTGGGCTCTCGCTTCTTAAATGATGGTACGTGTGCTTCTTTTTCAGATTACGATGCTGTGCTGACAGAGGCTGGAGACTATACGTCCAAATTTTTCAAGCTCCGACAGCTCTTCAGCACAATCATTGGTAATTATAAATCCTAGAGCCAAAACACTGTTGCAGTCTACTGCACTAAATCAGAATATTCTAAACTGCTGGAGCCCTGCAGCTTTGATTGACTGTCTGGGAGCATTTTCCAAAAGATGGGAAGGAGGACCAGGGATTTTGGGTATTTGGCTTGTTATCAGCAGGCAGGTAGCACTTGGCATCATCTCACTGTATTCTGAGATGTATGGTGCTATTTGGAAATAAATGCAGATCTGAAGGAAACACCACTGGCTATGTTATATCTTGTTATGCCTTGGTGTTTACTGTTCTGGGCCCAGACAGGTGGCAGTTGTTGCAGAATAACTGTAGTTCTTACTCAACCCTTGCACTTGTTTCACGTTTTTTGGCAGCAGATACAGGGCTCTGTAATTCAGTGGAAAGATTGATCAGAAGAAGTCTGGAGAGGCCTTAAATCTGTGTCAGCTTTTTGCATCTGAAATAGTTGCTCCATCTTTCTTTTTTGCATTACAGGCCAGCCTCTTCCTCTCCCTCCCATGATTGAAAGCAAGGCGTCGTATGGTGCGATCCTGTTGCATCAATATATCTCCCTCTGGGATGTGTTACCATCACTTGTACAGGTAGTACCACCAGTTTTATGCAACTCAGCATGAAAAGTCATCGCCTGTTAGCAGGGAAAGATCTGGCACTGGCATGCAGGGAGAAGGATGGGGCATGTTTTGTCAAGCAGACCTATTTTCTTATCTTACCCTTTTTACTGCTGCTTTTGTTCTCTTGGAATTCCAGCTTTGCAAGTCCTTGGCTCCTTTTTCTGGCACTTTGCCTTTATTGCTGTAGCTTTCATAGGGTCACAAGGTAACTCAGGTCAGAACAGATCTCTGGGAAGCCCCAGAGCAGATGTGATCTGTGGCAGAGTGGAACGCCTGTCTCAAATGAATTGCCTCTCTGTGACCTGTTGGTGCTAAGAGAGCACTTCTGCCATTCAACTTCTTTCTCCTTTGCAGCCCATTAAATCAGAGTTTCCAGTTAACATGGAGAACCTCCAACTAAATGATAGCAGTGGGCAGTCCTATGGATATGTACTCTATGAGACTGTCATATTTGGTGGTGGACACCTGCATTCTAGAGACCATGTCCGGGACCGAGCACAGGTGAGGAGCCTGCGGCCAACTTCCCACTGATGTAAATCTCTGATCTCTGACCACACAGTAAGATGTGATGTTTTTACATTAGAACTTGCTCTTTCAGTTCTCAGCTAAGTGCCAACCCTTTTCATTTGTAAATCAGCTCGAGGTCTGCTAAAACTCAGAATATCTTTAAATTTTGAATGTTCTGAGAAATGTTGGTTTTGAATCTTTTTTTCCACCTAGACTGAATCGGTGAGAGAGCTGTGGACCCTAGGTTCTAATCTCCATTAGAGACGGTTTTCTTCCCAAATAGTGCTCTGATAACCTACACAAATGTAATTGATGAGATGCTGCTCTTGTCTCTCGTGCTCTGTTCTGCAGGTGTTTGTTAACACCATGTATGTTGGTGAGCTGGACTACAACACGGTGGAGCTCTCCCTTCCTGAAGGACAGGTAACTTGATGGAGGTTGCGCACAGAACCAAAACCTCTAATGAGATGTAGCTACCAGGAAGGCACCTCCCACCTAATCCATTTAACTTGCTGGTATGGTACTCTGATGCAGAGGATGGTTGGTATGCCCTAACTAGACACCATTTCACTAGTGGGACACAGCATGATTTCACTGCCAAGTTCTTCTTGCTGTGCACAGCCCCCTGGGTAAGGTGAGCAGGCATGAATACTCAGTGCTGCTCTTGAGTCTCATGGCAAAGCTACATGCCAAAAGCCTGCTCTGTGTCAAACTCCATTTCTCCATTAAAGTGGTATTTAAAAATTCAACAGAGGAAGAAAAGGAAAAACCTTTATGAGCAGGTTGAGACCATCAGTAAGCAAAGAATTGCGACTGCCAAACGTCCTGGCACTACCTCCCTTCTTCAGCATTGCTGCTGACAGTTGTTTTCCAGGCATTAGTGCACTGCTCTTGGTGATGCTCTCACATTTCTTCTTCGTTTCTTCTTTCTTCACAGGGATTCAGGCAGTTAAGACTCTTGGTTGAGAACCGTGGTCGTGTCAATTACGGCCTGGCGCTGAATGAGCAGCGGAAAGGTGAGTTGAGTTTGGTCATGGAGCCTCTCACTGTCTGAGATGCTTCTCTGGGCTTAAGTACTGTGAAACTGTCTTTCTTGTATAATTTACGAACTGAAGACCGATGCAGCTGTGTTAGTTTTAGGCAGGATGTAAGGGAGATGGTGGGAAATGGTGTGACAGAGGGAAGCTGTGAGAACTGCTGCTCATTGCTCCCTGTCTGGAGTGACTGTAGATGAAGAGTAGTGGCTGCTTGACAAATTGCATTAAGGCTTCTCATTTTAAAGGGCAGCAGTTGAACCCAAGGCCATCACTGAATCCTACTCTGTTCAGTTTTGCCAGGTGATGGAAGGGTACCCATTCTTTTGCTCTCTGAGCGTGTTACTTCGCAGGGCAGGAAGGAAGAGACCTTTTTTAAACTCTGTCCTCCCCTGGGGTTTGATACTGGAGAATCACAGTGTTTTAAAACACACACAACATTCAGTATATTCAGGAGGAACGAGTTACGTCCTGTTGAGCAGAATTTGCTAAAACTTTCAAGTCTATTACGTACAATTATGGAGCTGGAAGAGGTTGAAACCCCAGGATTCTATTTTAGTGGGGAAATGTATGCAAAAAGCAAACAAGAAAGAATAATGGAGTGAGGCATGTGACTGTACTAATTTTGTTATACTGCAGAGTATGTGTATAAAGCCTCTACTTCTTGGGCAGGTTCAACTGCAGCCCTGCAATTAGGGGGCTAGATTAGGGCCTAGGCTCTGTTTGCTACGTGCAGAGTATCTAACAAGGAAGTGCTGGAGGAAAATTATTTCTTAAAGTTATCTTAAGATCTTTGGATGAGAAACAGTGCATCAGCAATGGGTGTGAGTGCTTCCCCATGCTAAATGTTGCCATTCCTATTAGAGAGGTAACTGATCTACTGCTTTAACAAATCTCTACATGGGCAGCTAACGAACAATAACAACAAAACCCCATCTGCTGTGCGTGCCAGCAGTGTTTTCTGCTTGGAGGGTGTTTTAATGGCCTAGTGAGTTAAAGCGAAGGAGGGAGTGGAGAGGCCAAAGTATAGTAATGTTCTCCACTCAGTCTGGATGAGCAATGGGACCATATGGAGTCTAATTCCATTGCAGAGCGTGGCTGCTTTCCATCTCCTGCTGTTCCTTGCATTCAGAGAGGAAAATCTATCAGTTTTAGCTGCTTTTCAACTCTTCATTACCCCCATTGCTCTTGCAGGCTTAATTGGTGACATCTTCTTGAATAAAACCCCCCTGAGGAACTTCAAGATTTACAGTCTGGAGATGAAACCTGACTTCTTGAAAAGGTTTGTGGGATTTAAAAATTGTTCTTGCTCATTTGAAACCAACTGTTTAGCAGCAGTGCAGAATCTGGGAGGCAGCAGTTACACGTGTAACAAAAAGGCAACGCCATATAAAAGTAGGTGAGTAAATTTGTGCCTTGCTAAGCTCCTTGCTGATACCTTTCCCCAAAACATTTCAGACCACAGTGCTGTTTTCTCCACACAGTTTAAGGCAACAGATACCCCGTGGGCTCTGACCAATGTACCAAAAAGACTATTTTGAGTTTTGTTAATGTCAGAAAATAACACATGTGCGTCCCCCAAGATAGCACAGCTCCCGCAACGTGCGTAGGAAGGAGGGAGAGGTGATGTGAAACCAAACAGGCTTTTAAAAGAGGAAAAAAGAAAAAATAACATTTTGAAATTTTAAAGGACAGTCTTAACAGGTGCTGTGTGAAGGGGTCTTTCTGAGGGGTAATTGCAAAACCAGTGACTGCAGGGTTGCTTTAGGATGTTTCCATTGGGGGACATCACAGCAAGTGAGCTGCCATGCCCAGACAACAGGCAGCTTGTGTCACACCACAGCCACTCACTGGCAGTTGCCCAGTAGCAGCAGAGCACAATCAGCTTGCAGTGAGTGCGTAGGAAGATGTGGCATCGTGAAAGGAATTGTCGTAGGCTTTCACTTGAATCATTCAGAAGTGGTCACGCTGCACTGGATCAATAAATTCCCTGAATCCAAGAGATGCAGTTTGTAAGGGTTGGAAGGAGCATGTTCTGGCAGAAGTTTAAGGCTTCTGTGGGACTTCGGTGCTCTGTATTGGTTGTTCTGTTTGTCCTCTGCTTCCAGAGGGCATCAGAGATGGTGAAACTCCGTATTTCCTTTTCTTGCACCAAGGACTTGCGTTTCAGTGGCATGGCAAGCATAGGAGAATGAAGACCAAGACACGTTCCACCTGTTCCTTTCAGCTAGGTGCTTGCTAAACAGCATCACCACTTTGCAGTGTGAAAGATATTGCCTTCAGGCACTACCAGCAGGAAGCAACTCCTTCCATCAGGCATGGAAGGAAACTGCAGCCTTGTTGTATGTAACAAATCCCATCCACTGCTGTAAGCAGGGCTCTGAAATGATGCTGAGGCTGCTGTTGGAACTGAGTGCTGCCCAGCTGTTAGCTGTGCTTGGCCATTCTCTTACAGCTTGCGGCAAACTGCTGGATGGAGTGCAGTCCCAGATTACTTTGTTGGTCCAGCTTTTTTTCGTGGAAGGCTGTGGATAGAGCATCAACCACAGGATACTTTCTTGAAGCTACAGGCAAGTCCTTGTCCTTCCCCACCGTTTTTGATTCATGAGAGTTTGCAAAAGCTGGTTAAGGAGAGCCTTGTGTCACAGCTCTGAGCCAGTCAAGGCCACTGCCTTGTAGTCTTCCTCTGAGCTTTGAGAAAACAGATTATTTTGATGGTGTAAAAAAATCTTCTAAAGCTGGCAGGTAATTCTGTTCAGTCTGCAGTGGCCTTAATGAGAAAACATGCAGTGCTGACAGTGCAGAGCTGCTAATGAATTGTTAGTCTTGATCACTGATAGGCAAGGGCTATTTGTTTTCTACTTGCTGAAGAGTGATGGGCACAAAACATAAAGGAGGTGCAGGTTTTATCCCTGCCTCCTCGTGGTGTTGGAAGAATCGCTTCTTTATAGACATGGCACAGGAAGGCAAGCAGAAAACCTGCAGAAAGTGACTGGAAAGAGTGCAAGTGTGTTTCCTGTGGGGATGTTAGATACAGCTGCTTCACTAATTCTGTGTGCTGTCCTGATTTTAGGGCTGGGAAAAAGGAGTTGTGTTTGTCAATGGTCACAACCTTGGCCGCTACTGGAAAATTGGACCTCAGGAAACACTGTACCTTCCTGGCCCCTGGTTGTGGAAAGGGAGCAATGAGGTGAGTGGCTCTGATGTCTTGTGTGTGTGTTGTTAAAGATCCTGCTCAGGGTCATGTCCCAAAGAGCTAGACAAATACAGTATGTTAATTAGTTAGCTACAGCTGGAAACGAGGGCAGTAGTGAAGGAAGGAGATTTAGCTCCTCAGATCTGTGAAAATGAGGGGAGGTGCTGCTCTAAAGCTAAGAATGTGGCTCTGACAGCCATTAAGACATGACAGGGATCTCAGCTGAACTTCAAAGTGCAGCATCAAGTTCAAAATCAAGACGAAGCCAATTTGATGCTCGTTCACTTTCTGCATTGTGTAGTGCTGGAGAATCAAAGTTACTGTTCTGAATCCTATTGATTGATCTCTTCTAAATGATGCTTCCTTCCTCTGCAATGATTGTATGCCCTTTACCCTTAGAAGTTGTTAAGTCACTTAGCCTTTGTATGAAGAGCTTTCCATGTCCCTCTCTTCTGCAGATCATCATTTTTGAGGAACGCACTGCAGGACGGATCATACAGTCTGTCGACATACCTTACTTGGGACGGACCCAGTACGTGGACTGACGAGAGCATCTTTCCCATGTTTGGTTCATCTTGAACACTCCTGGTTGCATGTCTGGGGACATGATGGCCCATGCACTTGGGCCTCTTAATTTCCACTAGACCCAGGTCAAGGATTTGCTCTTTGGCAGTAAGCTCAGAAGAGAGAATGGGCCCCAAAGGAACCGGAATCTGTTGTTTCATTGATGGATGCAGAAGCTCATCTGTGTGCTCTACTGAGGAGCTGTGGCTTGGATGGCTGTGCATGATGTTACGGACAGCAGTGAATGTGAGGGAGAAACACGGTGCTGGAGGCAGGAGAGAGAGAGTGAACTAAACTCTGAGTCCAGCTCTCCACTGACTTTAAAAATGTGTTATGACTGACCTCTTCATTTTTATAATTAGGGAGAAAATAGTTGGTGAACATATGAGTAACCGGGTGTGGAAACCCATGGTGTTGTACTTCCAGGTGGAATTTATCAATGCAAGCTGCAGAGGGGCTGCTGCAACTGGTTCACTTGTTGGAAACCATGTTGGTTGTCAAATGAGTTAACTGTGAGCTTTGTTCCACTGCGTTTTAATATGGAGGTTGTCTCTCTCTCAGAAAGGAGGAAAAAAAAGAAGTTTTAAAAATTCACAAGTGGTTTTTTTTCCTCTATCAAAAATACCATTCTGTTTCAGGTCAGGAACAAGCGAGAGCTTTCAATCATGGAGAAGAGAGCTCCCTGCACCTGGAGATGAAATTTCCCCCTTATAAAGAAGCAGCAATCAGGTTTTGGTTGTGATAGAAGCCAAGGAGTCACATAAATACTTGCAAATGGGAGAACAGATCTGGGCTCTGAGAAGCACCGACCGTGTGCACTGCCTCTCAGAATGGAGTTGCAGGGCATTCTAGCTCTTAAAAACCATACTTAATTTTATTTAACAAATTTAAATACAGTTTATTTAAAACTGAGAACAGACAGTGCAGCTGTAATACACTCCACCCTGACCAGAGCTGGTCTCACTGAGCGTGTACAACTCTGCTCCCCAGACCCACAGAGCAGCTATGCAAGTTGGAAGGGCCCAACTTCGAGAAGTGTAAAAGCAGGGCTGTGGTCAGGACTTGAGCCTTTGTGTTTTTCTGGAAGTTATTTTCTTCCAAGGAGGGAAGGCTGCAGCTCAGCAGGGGCTGAAGCTGACATTAGTGAATGAAAACATGCAGCTAGGAGAGGCCATCAGTTGGGAACTAGCTTAGCAGTAGAATTTGTATGCCTTTAACAAAGTCTCTTTCCCCTCTAGGGTGTGCAGACTGAACTGAGGTTGGGATGCTCATACAAAAACAGAATCAGTCTGCTGAAATGTAGAGAGCTCCCATTTTAGCATAAGGTAACAGTGCCCATAGAGTGGCCAGTGGAACTGGATGCTTTCTATCCCAGTAGCACTTCAGTCAATACATCTAAAAGAACATTATTCTAAAGGCTGTGTAGCAAGGCTTTGTGACTGAGAGCTGAGCAATGCAGCTTTCCCCCATTGATTCTGAAAGACAGTGGGAGAAAATAACTTGAAAAAAAAAAAAACCAAATGTTTCTTTAAATATTAGGGAATGCACAGCCAACAGTCCAAGGGGAGAATTCTGCACTTTGAAGCTAACAATCCCACCTGTAGTACTTAAGTAATTCTGTGTGTTAGGGCTAAAAAGAACCAAATCTGGGATTACACTTTCCCTTGACTCAAAGGGAAAATTGTGCTTCAGACCCTTCTGAAAGAATTGGGGCAGTGGGGATTGATCAGATGTTTGACAGCTGTGAGGGGAGGAGAAATAAGTTTTGTGTATTTAGGCTGGAGGTAGGGAGAAGGGCTAAGCTGTACCTTAATTTCTTCCTCAGCAAGTTTGTTGTTTTCAAATAGAGTCAGCCAAGGTAGCAGCACCCAGGTTCCTCCTCTGCATTGCTCAGCCACCTGCCTCTTGCTGAGGAGCAAGATACAGTTTCATTAGAGAACACCCTTTCATCAATGCCATTTCATGTCCTTTGAAGTTACAGAGCAGGGAAGGGACAACTAATACTCTGCTTAGTCTTTCAACCTACCTGGAGCCAGAGGAGGAAGGAACAGAGCACGCTAAGCACAGGATCCCTTTACTAGGGTGATGCTATGTTCCCACTAGTTGACTCCTGATTGGCTCCAGTGTGGCTTTGCACACCAGTCCAGCCCTGAAAGAGGACCTAGGGCTGAAGGACATTTACCATGCAGATGGTAAACGTACTAAAATCTGTTTTTCTTGATCAATTCTTACTTTTAAGCTGCTAACTTTATTTTTTAGTAGTAGAAATTTGGCTTTATATAAAAGCACCCTTCTGAGAATCCCATACCTAACGCTCACGTTAACCAAATGAGAGCTAAATAGAACTAAGATCTGAGCCCAGATGAAGTATTATGGTGCATGGCCGCAACAATCTCTTTAAAAATCCCTCACAGCTCTTTTAGCATCAAGAGCTGCATGCTGTGCATGCAACTCCATGCAGGAGCACAGAGCCCCCTCCAAACCATGGAGCCAAATAAGGGGAAGGAGAAGGGGGTACAAGAAACAGATGTACAAGTGGATTTGTTCTAACCTGCCTTGCTTTTCACTCTCCCCCAAAGCCTTCCTGTCTTGTGCAGCATAATAAACGCTGATTAAAGTAGGTTTAGAATTAAGGGCTGAGGTGCCATCTTGGAAGGCAGCTGTCTCCTCTCTCAGCAGGGAGCTGCTCTGGCTGTTGGACACATAGCCACAGGGTGCGTGTCTGGGGAGGACAGGTCATCAGGGCCAGCACACTCGTGTGTGCATTCTCACCCTTGCTCTCAGGTCCTGTATAACAGCCCGCTCAGTCTGGGCTGCCCTTCCAGCCGGGCCGCATCTTCAGTGCATCGTGCACTTCTCCCAAACTGAGTGTCTCGCAGGGCAGCTGCTCCTGTAGGGAAGTTCAGTCCTGTATTTCTGTGCTTTTTCTCCACCCCCAGAGCATCAGGTTCTGCTCAGAGTCCAGGAGGAAGGGCGGGAGGATCCGGGTAGTTTATGTATGCAGTGTTGCTTGCTTTCAGTACACTAAAACTCTTGGAAGTCAGCAGAGGTCCTGGCTACTGCATGTCTGGCTGTATGCTGTGGGGAGAAACCTTGGAGGCTGTGCATGAGGAAATCTTCTGCAACAGAGACACAACCAGCATGTTTATTACCCCTCTGCCTCACTGCAGTGAGCTGCCACCCCTTGGAGCTAACCCAAAACCCATCTCAGATTGCAGAGCTGTGACTACTGCTGCTAGGCAACTGGGTGTTGGTGGAAAGCAGTTGTGACAGCACTGAAGAGCTATGGCCTCTCTGCAAAGCTGCTATATATAGCACAGACAGTGTGCAGTGCAGGCTTTCCTTTGCTGTCCTGCCAATGGGCCACAGCGCAGGCCCTGCAGCAGGCAGGGCTCCATCACTGCAGCCCGAGGGAACGTGCTGTAAGAACTCATTATGTTAAAAATACACTGCTGCTGAGCAGATCCACCCCTCTCCCATACCCCTTGCTGCTCTGACTTCTCTGTGTCTGAAAGGAAAAGAGAACAAGCAGCAATCTTCTCTCCCCTCCAGGCCTGGTTCTGCACACTGGTTGAAGAGAGTTGTGCATATATTTTTTCCCCCATAATAAAGAAGAGCAGCAGTCTGGATGCAGGTATGAGGAAATATTTCATCCTTCACTCTAGCAAACCAACTGCAGGGTGCACTCTGGAGATACAGAAGATTTAATGCACCAGAATGCTCAGGTAATTAAAGGTGAGAAGCCAGGGCATGAACAAACAATGGAGAAGTCAACCACCAGCATGCATGTCTGCTCTTTCCTCCTCTCCGTTGCTCCTCCAGCAGTGGTATCCAAAGACACTTCATGCTGACCTTAGGTAAATAGATACATAATGCCCCATGTGTAGGCTTAACCTACACCCTCCCTTATTGGCACTGACTGTGTGTGGTTTGTGTATTCTGTCATTGTTTGGTATTTTCCTCCTTTGCTGCTTGTCCTTGCAGTTCCGGAACATAAGCTCTCACCTGGTGTTGGTCTCCACTCAGCTATGCACACTCAGATTTCCACGTTGGGATCTGTGAATCCTTTCTTCCCCTCATTCACCAGCACAGGCTTTTCTGTCCTCGTGTGCCAGACTAAAATCTGAAGAAACCAGAAGTCATTAGCTGCATCCCTTCACTGCACTAACAAACATTCTTGCACATTAAATCAATAATGCAATTTTAACCATCTACCCTGGGGCCTAATGGTGCATTCACAGCTGCAAGGAGCTTTGCATAAAACTTCATTTAGGTAGGCCTGCTGCTACCCAGAATGCACAGTGCACAGAAATTACCTATCTTACAGTGTACTGTCTTGGGACATTAACCTGCTCCTTCCGTGTGGTTATCAACAATCTTCCTCCAAAGGCTCATCAACCTTGCCAATGATGTAAGGCCTTCCCCCATCACCAGAGGATCAGATGCACGTATCCCACAGTCAGGATCCTGACTCTGGTTCTTGCTTACAGTGTTAGCCCACCCTTGAGCAGTGTGGAGCAGTTTTCTGAGTGCAGAATGGAAAAGCCATCTCTTGCCACATTGGCTCACATTGTGACTGCTTGCTAACCTCATTACACTGCCTCTTTTTAAATTCTTTCATGAACCTGAAGAGATGTTGAAGTGCCACTGATGGGAGAAGTCCTTACTGCTGCTCTGGTTGTCTGTCGCCACCTCTGCTCTCAGAGCAACCAGAGCCATGAGCTTGGTACAGAATATCCCATCACTCCCACATGCTCAGAGCTCCCCATGCACATTTCCTCCAAAACACCAGCCCCATGCTGCTCCTGCTATTCCAGACCAGGTACGATGCATTGCATCACTTTCAGGGCCCCTCTCCAACCTGCTGAAACCAGCATTGAAGCACACCAGGACCATAAAAATCTGAGCAGTAAAGCTCAATGTAAATCAACACCTGCAAAAAAGAACTGGAAAAAAAACAACAAATGGAAGAGATTGCCTGAAGTCTGTAGTGGGGTAGGTATTATAGGTCAGTAGTTCCTCTCAGCCATGCCATGCTCCAAGCTCTGGAAATGCTCTCCCCTCACCAGACTCAATTCTGCTCATCGCTCAGCACTACAAGCTGTACTGCTGGCAGCAGTTTTGTCCCTTCAGAGATGTGGCTTCCTGCTCCCTCTCACCTGCTCAGTGATGGTTCCTCCTCACAGGGGTCTCCCTCTTGTTGCTATGACAATGCTCGGTGCATTCAATCCAAATATCTGCAAACAGTCTTGTACCCACTCCCTGCTTTTCTGAAAAATGAGGCCATGCTCTGCTTCTGAAGGGTGAACAAAGCACTCCTCAAGCCTTTGTAGTTAAACAGGAGCCCCTCCACCTTCCCAAGAAGCCACTGCTATTACACTGCTGCAATTACTGATTTACTTCCTAATGAAAAGCAAAAGCAAACAGGTCTCGCCAAGCGGCTCTCCAGGCAACGTCAGCATCAGCTACGAGCTCCTCGTCCAACAAACAGAATAGCCAAGCCTTAATGCAGTGCAGGTGCTGGAAACCAAGCTGATGGGCAGTTCTGCTTTCCAGCAGGAGCAGGGAAAAGCTGCTCCCATACAAACACCACCAGCAACGGGGCTCGGGCTCACACAGCTCCAGGCACCAAGGCACAAATACAGATTAATAGCTTTTCTTTTCAATTGCATCCTGCTTTGACATTGTTAAATCCGAGTGCCAAAAAGGCAGTTATGTGGAATTAACTGACCACAACTGACTGATTCTCAGAGTTTGCGGCTCAATGCAGCAGCTTCTACCATTTCTCACACAGTGCTCTTTAATATGGGAGGGAGAGCACCATTTTGCACAGCAACACCTGCTTTTGCTCTCAGCTTGATGCTTTCCACAAGCAGCGTTGGTTTGATGGCTCAGAGCAGCTTTGGTTTGTGTATATGTGCAGTTTGCATGGGAGAAAAGCAGGGGGGGACGGGGTCTGAGTGCCTGACCTCCCCTGAGCAGTGGTTCCTGCAGGTCACCTGCATTCCCTTTAGAAATCCTCACTACTGCAGCACACATCAGTCATTGACAGCCTTGTCATCCAGAATCATGAGGCTTGGAACAGGTCTAAGATTATAAGGCTTCGTTGCCATTGCAAGCTTTTTCATCGTCTTCCAACAGGAAGTTAAGCAGGCAAGTCAGCCTGTAGTAGGAGGGGGTCATGGGATTTCCAGTACCAAAGCCCTCCACAGAAGGCAGCAATAGCTGCTATTTGAAACAGTGATTGCCAGCTATGCAGTTCTACTGCCTTGAAGGTGATAAGTGTTACAGGCAGAGCTCAAAAATCACAGAAAAGGGTTCTGGTGGTCCAATCTGAGCCACCACAGCCACCACACGGTCCGAAGGTCCTGGAGCAGGCAGAGTGCTGCAAAACCCAAACTGCTCAGATGGAAATGACAGCTTTCAGCTGTGCCACAAGGGGATGGCATTGGCACAGCAGTTCTGGAGACCCATCAGGCCTCAGTGAGGCAAAAAGAGCCCTTCAGGTTCTGCACATTCCCTAAGAATTACCAGGTCAGGAACTGTGTGTGAAGCTTTACCAACAAAGTGCTGTCACACAGCAGCCAGGGTACTGACTGCTCACTGCAAACCACACCAACCCAGCAGCCCAATTTCAGGAGCAATCTTAGCAAAAGAAGGGCAGATCTGCTCCATCCATACCCCGCTGCTCAGCCCCTGAAAGGGAAGGAACACAAAGAGCTCATGAACCCAACTCCCTGCCTACTCTGCAGCACCACAGGATAAGATCAGGAGGAAGCAAAGCACTCCTTTACAAGCTTTCTTGCCTTAGGCTGAATTTTTCTCTCCCTCCTGTCCATTAGCAGTCAGCTTTAGCTGTTTTACAGCTGTGATGTCACGAAGCAGACAGCTCTGGTCCCTTTTGCTGCGTAATTCCTTGGCTGCTGCAGGGCCAGGTTTGCCTTCCTCCAATGCAAAAGGATTTATCTCCCTCTCAGAGCTGGTTCCCAGACCCAAAGGATGGGTTCGGGGTGCAGGCACTGCAGGGACACTCTCTGCTGCCTGTTCTCAACCTGTGTGCGTGACAGCAGTGCCATTCCCATGCTGGCATTTCACACTGCCCACACACATGCTGCCGCCCAACAATCCCTGCCCAGCATACGGCTGCCAGCCAGTTCCCTTCAGCAACATTCACCTAAATGCCAGGCTGTGAGCCCACAGCTTTAATCCCACATCACACTCATCCAGAAGGGAAGGAGAGCGGAGGAATGGCTGCTTTTAGCTACCAAAATCCCCCAAGAGCACAAAAGCTTGCCTCACCCAGAGAACTATACGACTGTGTCCATGTGGGGAAACAAGGAGCTGCATGGGCAGCTGGAACAAGAAGCACATCATTTGCAGTGCCCCTGTATTTTGTGGTCTGTGCTCTCGTGCTGTTTGAATAGCTGAGGCCACTGACAAGGTCTCTGTCCTTTAAAGGCTCTGGTTGAGTGCTGCAGCTCATTTCCTCAGGCACTCATAGGAAACGGGGAGCAGAATATGTCCCAGTTACATCAACCTTATGGGAACATGAGATCTCTTAGACCTTGATCCTGTCAGATGTAATGTGTCAACGGATTGAAGAGAGCTTTGTGTGCTGTGGGGGAAATGTAGAAGCAGCAGGACACAGAAATACAGAGCACACTTGTAAAGCTACGTTCCCTCACAACCCTACTGCTAACCAGCCTGGGCAATTCACTTTGACTTCTTTCATTTCCCTCTTCATTTTGGGTGGATATCAAATTAAGAAGACAAATAGAATATATACCTTCAATCAAAGCATAAGTTTTTTGCAGGAGTGAGCATCTGTGGGCTGAAGGCAGCTGAACATTACAGCACTGTATGCAGCAAGGGCAGCTCTTCTGGAGAGCAGATGTCTGTGCTTATCTTACACAGTTCTCTGATCCCTCCTTAATGATGTACCTGAGCACATCGTAATCTGTAATGTAAATCTGACTGCAGAGCTTTACAGCTGCGAGCAAAGACACTTGCTAGGAGCACACTGGCCCATTGAGAGTCTGTGCTCTCATGCTGGGGACCCCAGAGCACAGCCACCTCTTGTCCTCCTCTGCTGCTTGTTTGGACTCTCCTCCTCATCAGAAGGGTGAACAAAACAGTAATTCGAAAATGGAGGCTGCTGGCAACAGCTAACAGCAGAAAGGCAAAGCCCAACCTGCAAAGCTGCACTCAGAGTTTGCCAGGAGCAGACAGCATTCAGTTCTCAACAAGGACCCTTGTAAGATCCCTATAGCCGTGCCAGAAAAAGAAATGCAGTCTGCCTCAAATCCTGGGCAGCAATTCCTGCTTCCACTCCAGCTCTGACCTGCAGCTCTGTGTGCAGCACTGGCACGGCAGCCTGTCTGACAGCACCATTTCTTACCTCCAGCCTTCTTCTTCCTCCCCTTCCTCTCAGTGCCCCAACTCTTCTGTGCAGCCTAAAAGCAACCTGGGCATCTCCCTTGATCTGCTGAAAGCACACTGATTTCCAGCCAGCATTTGCTAGCAGGGCAGTAAGGGGGGAAAGAGGCAGAAAGACCTAATTGTAAGGCAAGGCCAGAGCTTTTTGCAGAAAAAGCTTTCATCTCTGAAGTGGATGAGGACCTGGAATAGATGGCCCAACACTGTCTGCAATAACAGCTCATTTGTAAAAAAAGAAAAGTCCTCCTGGGATAATTGCACAATGGAGGTTGGGTGGCTGCCTGCTACAGACAGAGGCGTGAGCACTATGCAGGAGTCTCTGATCCCAGATAAAGTCCCTCCAGTGCCTGCCACCCGCTCACAAAGCTTTCAGAGCACTTGACAGCCCCTCTGTTGCTGATGTGCTCTGATTGATGCCTGTCACGCTAACCAGCATTGTCTCATTGCATCTCGCACACTCCCGTCATCCCAGATAGATATCCATCTGCTGCCTCTCATATTGGACTGGAGAGTCTTTAGGGCAAGAATCATCAGCATACCCTATCACCAGGTCCTCACATCCCACGTATGAGGAAGAAACCATACCTTAGTGCAATTGGCAGCTTTTGGCTCAAGGTCGTTCAGGGTGACCAGCTCTCGCAGCAGGCTGCTCTCCTGGTAGCCTCCCTTCACTCCTCGCAGTTTAAAGTACGCCTGAGATCGCTGGAGGATCAGTCTGAGGTTCACAGCAAACCCTGCCATGTCTATAGCAAAGGGGCGATGGGGGTCAAACACAGTTTTCCAGCCGTAGACCTTCCCTGCTGCATTCACTTTGGGGGATTCATAGCGCAAGCCACCGACGAAGGCTACTGGCCACACCGACACCTTTCTGGTGCTGCGCATCTGGAGGCAAAGGAGAGAGAAGGGCAGGTGGGTATGTGCTGAAGGAGGAAACACACAGCCAGCAAAACACCTTCACTTTCCCAGTGTCCTGCAGGAGACACATGGGGCTGGGAGCCTGGGTGATGCTCCCAGGCACCGCTGAGACTTGGAGCAATGGAGCTTTGTGCATCACTCACCTGTAAAAGGACGTGCATCCTGGGGCTGCAGAAGCGTGGTGTTTTGGAAAGGGGCTCACAGCCATGGGACCAAGCGTGAGCTCAGCACTAGGAACAAAGCTGCAAGCAACTGAGGTTTAAGTGATTTTTTTTTTTTTTTGTCAAAAGGCCTTCGGAGCTGTGGGACATCAGTTCTCTGCATGGATGGTAGGGGAAGTCAGAACAGCCAGGGGGAAAGCATGTTGTCCAAGGAATCCGGGAGTAACATATCTTGGAAGAAAGGTGTTTACTCTGAGAGCTGCAGTCTCAAGCTATGAGACACAGGAAAGCTAAAAGTGTGGTAAGGGGGAACTCAGAACAGCAGGGTTGGGAGGAGCACACAGGACAGGGCATTGCAGCTGGCCCTGCTACCCAGAAGGACATTAGATGCCTCTGCTCCCAACGGGGTCACTAGAAATAGATAGGAGCTGTCAGGGGACACTTCAGTGTGTGTGCCTGCCAGTACAGATGATCAGAACACCCGTCTGCCTGCACTCCCAGTGCCCGGTCCCGCTCTCTGGCAGCCTCAGCCTCACACTCTGCTCTCAGCCCAGGCTCTTAGATCAGGGATCTCCCAGAGCTAATCTCATCACTGCTAATTACTGCAAACGAGACCAGAAGAGCTCTGGCACTTGCCCTTCTGCATTATACACATGCTAACGGCAGTGCCTGTCCACGGGGAACAATAATGCGTGTCTTCTGCATTTCACAGCACGTTCTGTTGGCTCCATGTGACCTTAACTGCAGCTCTGTATCAGAGAGGAGAAGGCTCTCTCAGCAAAGCACACGGGTGAATGAAGGAACCCTTTCTGCTTTATTAATGCAGAGTCTCTCTGAAGATGCTGCCAGCACCAGCCTCAAAGGAGGAAAGTGGAAGAAAGACATTCAGCTTGAGTTTGCTTTCAGCTTTCAAAATGCGTATATTCTGTGGCTATCCAAGCTGAAGTGAGAGCCATCAGGGAAGAGAAAGGGGCATGTATGGAGTGAATAAGCAGGAGATTCCTGGTATAGGAACTGGCAGCCACTGGAGAATGAGGGAATCCTACTTTTTTGTCCCGTTCTGCAGGATCTCAGCCTCAGAGAGTATCTCTTTCCTGAGAGGTGAGGTACACATCTCACTCCAAAGCCCTCTCCAGACAGCATAAAGCGCTCCATGTTTCCAGGATATGAAGCAGGTGCTGTCAAACACATGTTCCTAGTAAGCATGGCAATCCAGAGACAAGTGCACAGAGCATCTCTGAACCAGACGTCCTGTGAGTGCTGTGCTGGCACCACTCTGCAACGGCAGAATTCTCTGCTGTGCAGAGCAGGCGTTGGGTTCTTGACAGCTACAGAGTTTAACCACTGAACATGCTGGGATGAGAGCGAACAAACGCAAACAGCAAGCAAGGAGCAGATCCCCAGGGACTCCTCAAAGAAGAAGAAATAGGGATGAACAGACGGCCAAGTGCAGTATGTAGGGATGGCAGAGAAGGTGACAGGTAACAGCAGATCAGCCTGGAACCTCCTCCCGGGTGGGATCTGGGGGTTCCCTGGCTGGGCACGTGTGCCTGCCCAGGCACAAAGATGATGTTCCAACCCTAACAGGGCTCTCCACAGCATAAGCAGCTCTTCATCAGCTCTCTTGATAATAAAATAAAACTACCTACATGTTCTTCTTGCACGGATCCTACCAGCTAATTCCTGCTTTGTGATGACCACTTCTCCTCCTCATGGAAGTGTTTAGCTTGGGTTTATGGTACCAAGGGAAAAGCTTTATTCCTGCTCTCTCAGGGAAGCAGCACAGCTAAAAGCCCCAACTGCAGAAGCTGGGAGTGTGTGAGCAAGGCCAACAAGATCCCTTCCAATGCTGCCAACAATTCTAGTGACTGGAGCATGGATGTGTGCCTCCTGACCATGTGCTACAGCCTATGCTGGGGTTCCCCATTAATTTGCATTGCTTTTGACACCAGCACAAACACTGCAGTCAAGTCACCCAGCCCCAGATGAATCACAAAAACACAGGTTGGCTTAGGTTGGATGGGACCTTAAAGATGCCCTGCCCAGAAACATTCAGGACAGCTGCAGTGGGACCACTGCACACAGGACTGATCCAGAGCACGGGAGAGGATGTATACAGCACCTTTTGCAGCTCACATACTGAGCTCAGCTGTCTGGGGCTCCTCCAGCAGGGTCTTACCTCCTCAAAGAGCTCCAGGCTGTAGGTGTTGTCATCATCGGCAAAGTAAACAATCCCAGGCTGGCTGTTGTTTTTGTTAAAGGTCTCTCTCAGCCACCTCAGGGCAAGGTTCCTCTGCATGGTCCCCCGGGGGATGCGGGGATCCCTCATGTCTCCCCGCAGCTTGTAGTTGCGAGGGGTCTCCACGTTGAGGTGGGTGTAGTTGAGCCCCGTGTCCCGTAGCAGCCGGGTGATGAGAGGTGTGCGCCGCTGGGAGTCCTCCACCAGGATCCAGTGCAGGTTTGGCACATGCAGGAGGGTGTTGGCCAGGCGCGTCAGCTCTGCTTTCTGCACGGGCCGGCTGTAGGTGGGTGTAATGACGTGGATAGTGGGAAGGGTGTCTGACCACGGGGGTGGGCGAGTATAAACATATTCTGTCCTCACCACCTCCACAATGTCCCGGTCCGACAAGCAGTATTCCTTGGAGTCCAAGCCTGCAGCGAGATCACGCCGGGAGTCACCACCATCATCTGAGCAAGGGTACGAGAGAAGAAAAACCGCATGGACTCGGTCCTCCGACACCCCCCATCCCCCCCTGAAGAGCCAGCAGGCTGTGTGCTGATAGCAGGAGGTCACCCTCACAGCCTGAGAGGAAAGGAAACAAGCTCAAACGGAGGCTTGAAAAAATAAGTACACAAATAAATAAAGGAATCAGGGAAAAACACCCGTGAGAAACAAAGTTCCTGCTGTTAGAAAAGCTGCATCCATCAGAGCCTGAGAGCCCAGGACAGCAGTGCAGCTGAGTGCCCAAAGGAGACAGACTTGTAGAGCAATTAGATCTAGATAATGAAATTAGCAACAGGGACTGATGATCTGTTGTTCCCAAAGAGCTCCAGTGATCTTGGCACCACGCTCAGCAGGGCAGGACTCATTGCACTGGAGCACTGGGACTGGGAAGTGGGGAATCAAACTGGGCTGGAGCTGTGGAACACACGGAGTCCCTGTATCACCTGAAGCTCCCAGCAGCACTGCTGACCAGGACACTGCATACCCTGCTGCTTCCTGACAGGCCTGGGATGTGGCACAGGGATGCAAGAGCAAGGCACTTTTCAAATCTAGAAAAACAGAGCAGAAATAAAGCCCCTAATTGTAGGCTTTTCCCTGCGGAGGCTTCACCTGCCTCTGACTGACTTCTCAACAAAGCCCTACCAGTTTCTGAACATAACAGCCTATTCGGTATGGTGGATCTGAACAATAAAGCAGCTCTGTGCCAGCAAACAGAGTATCCAGAGCATAAACCAACCTAAACTACTAAAACCCTTGCAAAGCGAGACTTGGCCACAGTCAGCTCAAGGTAAAATAATAATAATAATAATAAAAAAATAAATAAATCATGCATTTGTCACTTTTCCAGCCTGCAACTTTCACGCATTCACACTACTGTAGAACAGCAGGAACACCAGCATCCATAGTTAGGAACTGAGAGAAATAAAGGGGCACTGCCACTCTGAGGTGCGCCAGCTGCTCTCTAGCAGGTGCCTGATTCTTAGAGCCCCAGATTTTGCAAAGCCAGCTGCTGCTGGGGACTTCAGATGAGAAAGAACAGGAACAGACAGCCATCAGATCTGACCCAGCAGGGTATACTACCTGTGTGTTTTCCATAGCATGTTACACATATAGCAGCACAGCCTTTGGATACAGCCCTGAACTGAATGAAGGATTTGTACCTGGCGGCTTTGAAGGAGGGAGGGTGTGTGTTTGTGGGGTGGGAGGGACAGGACCAAAGTGTCCTGCACATGTGGGGATCAGGCCCTATATAGGGTAAAGCACATCTGCATTGCATAACACAGCTCTCTGACAGCACAGAGCACCAGAATCAATTCAAAAATGGAACTGCAAAATGCATTGGACACGGGCACAAGGTAATTAGCCAGGATGGAGCCTGAAGGAGACATGAGATAGTTTGCAAACCCTCTCAGATCAAACTTCAGCTGCAAATCCTGGCACATTTATCCACTGTCACTGTGTCCCCACTAGCATATAGATGCACATCTCATTTCCAGCACCGGCTACCAAAGGATCTCAGAAATGCATTACAAGCACATAACAATTTCTCCCAAGAGCTTCAGGTCGGTCTCTTTCACCACTCATTTTCCACTGAGTGCTCGTAGAAGCGCTCTCAGAGGAAGCATCTTACCAAGAGCACCAGCAAGTTCAGGACCAGGTCACAGCATGGCTGTCTCTGTGTTCTGATTTCAATGTCCACGGCCATTCACCAACAAACTGATCCTAGTTTTTAGGGGCACCAATTCAAATCACTATACAGACAGGATATTTTTCTAAATCCCATTTTGGAGCCCAATAGAGATCCCACATCCTGTGAAATACTGTTCACCTTTTGGAGAGGATCAGTCCCCTTTCTCTTAAGTGCTGTCCTAAGCCTTGTGGGAGTCCGAGTCCTCCAGGAAAAGGTAAAACTTTTCAGGATGGACTCTGAGCTTCTGACAATTCCAATGGCACACCAGAATGCTCAGCAAAAGAATAAAAAACTGCTGAGGATGGGAATGAACATTAAAATGAAAAGGGTAGAAAATCTCCCAGAGCAAGGTCCTAGAGACAGAAAATGAGCTGGCCTTCTTCCCCAGAAGGATGCCCAGAGAAAGGAACAGCCAAGAAGACAGACTCCTCCCTTAAAAAAAAAAGAGAGATCACTGGGAAATAAAAAAAAAAAAAGTACTTTCCTTCTGAGCTCTGTTCCACTCAATCTGGATATAGGTGGGGAAGAGCTCTCCAAGAGTAGGGAGCGTGTCCTGTGGCTTGGAGGTTGATGTCTCCAAAGACCCCTGGAAAGCACAGGGCTGTTCCTGCAGCAGAAGTGGGGAAGCTTCTGCATGAGCATGGACCGGGAGCTGAGATGGGAATGGCTGCCATGGAGAAATGAAATGAGAGAGATGAGGACGAGGGAGTGATGCACAGACTTGGCATGGGCCAGTTTGATTTCTCTCACCCTTGTGCACTGCAAGCAGTGGAGCAATGGTGCTCTGGTGCCAGACGGTGATTAGTAGTGTCCAGGGCAGAACTATCAGCACGATAGCCAGGATGTCTCGTCTCTTCGGCATCTCCAAGACTGACTGGACCCACAGCTCCTCATTACCTAACAGTGAAAACCCCAGAGACAGAACAGCAGAGCAAATGGAGAACAGAAATAAATGGGCAGGAAGAAACAAGGACAGAGAAAGAGAACGCGAGAGAGGGAGAGAGTAGCGAAGGCGACACGACTCATAGGTCTTACCAGTGCTTACAACCCACCCATTGCAGAAGCAGGTTTGGAGGGGCCTCAGCTGCTGGGACCAGGAGAGCGCTTCTATGGGATGCTGTTGGGCCCTCCAGCAGGAACCTCAGGCACCCATCTGGCAGGAAACCTGCAACACAAAGCAAAGATATCAGGCAGAGAAAAGTACCAGGGGACTGCTCCAGAAAGCTCACCAATCCTCACTGAGAAAAGCAAACTAAACCAGGGCAGTGAGCGTCAGAAACGTGTCCAGCCCCTCCAGGAGAGATGGATGCCTTCTGGGTGCTCAGGGCCCTGTTTTCCTTTGCATCTACTCACTGAGCAAGGCCACCACGTCAGCCGAGCAGCAGTTGCTCAGCACAGTTCTGATCCATGCCCAGAAGGGCCCTTCACCTCCAAGCCAGTTGTCTCACAGCTCACTAAGCACAGGTCCTGGGAGGAAGCAGAAGCCACACCAGCTGCATCACTTGCCCGATGCAGCAGCAAGTGCTCTGATCAGCAGCCCTAACCCTCCATGGGACAAGTGGAGGGAAGGCTGTGCTTGTGCTCATAGGGATATGGCTGCAGCAAAGCCAGCAGCCCCACATGCTGCCTGTCTCTGTAATCCCTCAGCTCTGACCATCCCACTGGCACCTCTGATGCAGCCAGTTTTAACTCAGGCTTCCAATGGCCTGTTCAGGTTCATTTCTTCCACCTTGGAGGTGTTGCAAGTGGAGTATATTAAACTGCCACAATAGCTTAGTTTGATTCAATACAAGGACATACAAGATTTAAGCAGACTGTATTTTATCCCAGTATCTTGGCAAGAGAAGTACATCACTTAGCAGGGATACACACGGCGGACAGTTTGCAAACACGGGTAGCAGTTTAGTACCACTGTTTCCTGGTGGGGGAATACATTAGCCTGCTGCTTCCAGGGCTGCATTGCAGACTCAGGAGAGCCCAAAGATTACTGCAGACAAAGGCTGGAGGTCTCCATGCTGGGCAAAAGCTCTAATCTCTCACCCTCACAGCCACAAGCTGCCTGGCTTTTCTCTTTCCCTGCAGTGCCCTAGAAACCATCAGATTCCCTCCTTAAATCACAGGGGAGCTCCTCAAGCCCAGGTTATGGATGTGATGCATACAGATGCTGCTTTGCGGATATTTTTCCTGACAGCCTTGGAGCTTGCTTTTTCTGAGTTGCACTGGGCAGTCATGGAGAGATCCAGGCTCAAGTCTACGGTTTAGCCCTGTTCGGATTGATCTGAATCTCCCCTGTCTGAGCCTTGACTATTGGGCTGCACAGTGAGTCTCTGGCACCAAGCCCAAGGGAAGACTTGAAGTGAAATGGCTCCAGGAATGGATGGGCTGCCCCTCTGAAGTACAAGCAAGTGGTATTCAAGTCCCTGGATAGATTCTGACTCTTCCAGATAAGCAGTTTAATCACAGAGGTGTCCGTTTGCCAGGGAAAACAAGGGGTAGGGAAAACACAGATAGGCCTTTGTCCTTCAAATGCATATGCAAATCCTCAACAAACGTTTTGGGGACTCCTTTACATTAACCTATACAAAACCTACACACACAACTGAAAATTCCCAGCCAGTTCCAGGAGGGCTCTCTCTGGGGACAGATCTATACCCACACCAAAACCTGTGCCAGGAAACAACAACAAAACCCCAAATCAGCCACCAAACATGTCCCTTCTACTGAGAATAGGGTTTCCTGCAGTCCGGTTTGGGGAACCGTTGGCAGGGAGCCTTTCTGAGCCCCGAGATAAATGCTGTGCACTTTCCAGGAAGCATCTCCTGGCAACGTGGGCTTGTCCTTAATTTTTTCAGAACGGGAGAAATCAGCCTTATCCAGACAAAATAAAGCAGGGGAAAGAGGAGGAACCGTTCCAGCAAACGTCAGCCTTCTGCTCCATCCCCTTCCAACTACTAAAGCAAGAAAGATGCCGTCTGCCTCACACTGCCAAGGCACACGGTACCCTCAGGAAAGAGCATCTGGCCTCATCCTGCCATTCTGACAGTGCCCGAACAGAAGGCACCGAGCAATGGTATCCTCTGATTTCCCTGCTAAAGCCAGAAACGCCCTCTGAGCACACTGGTAGGGCACTAAAGGGTGGCTCTGAAAAGCCCCAACACCTTGCAGCACCTCTCTGAAAACACAGCAGGTATCAGACAGTGACCCTGCAAAGAGGTGCCTGCATGGGCTGGCACGCCCCAAATGCCCATTTGTCAAGGGCAGCTCCCCCAAAGCCAGGATTTTTACCTTTCCCTGCCTCCTGCTAATCCAGTCCCAAATTACCCACATCTTCCCACAGGACAGACCAATTCCGGGCTTTGTGTGATGGAGAATGGGCACCGCTCTGATTTCTATGCATACAACAGAGGAAAGCCAGCAGGCTCCAACCATTTGTACATCAGTCTCTGAAGCAACAGTTCCTTTTAATTTGCCACAGAACACTTAGCAGCTCCCTGGTCACACATCTGTCACTTGGTGCTCCAGGTGCCAGCACAGCTTTTGCTCCCAGCCCTGCTCGGGCTCCAAGGGTCAGTGCTCTGCCATGGGAATGCAGCCCACCTGCAGCTGCCACCCACATTTCTGCACCTCCAACCCCAGCATGCACAGCACACCAGGTGCTCAACATTAATTCACAAAGCGATGTTTTATCGATGACCCCAAGAAAACTGACTGAGGGACACGGTCAGAATTCTGAGCTTGCAGCTCACAGCAGCACACTGCCAGGGCCTCGGTGACACCACCACGCTCCTTCCCTCCATCACACCTTATGGCTGCAAGAGGTGAAATCCATTTTCTCCTCCAAACAACACCAGTGAGGAAATAGATGGTCGCCTCTGATTTCATGCTGCTGCTGAGGAAAGTCACAGCTTGGCTGCTCAAAGCAGAGGGCTCACCCTGCAGCCCAACAGCCCTTTACTGCCAACGCTGCCCCAGGATGTTTGCTGCTGTTTGTGGGGAAAACAATGCTCCTCTTCCAGGCATCCGTTCCCCTCCTGCCCCCTCCTAATACCACTCTTTTTCCCATTGAAAGGTTCAGAACAAAACCTGGCTTGTCTCCAGTTGTTCGCGGTAGGCTTCTGCTATCTCCTCTAGGAAAAGGAGGGGGAACATATTTAAATGTGAATTAATTAAAAAGAACATGCTCCGTTTGCCTCTATGAAAAGCAAAAGTATTGAAAACCAAAGCAAAATAGACAAACCACCAGCTGTAAGCAATCCTGGAGTTAAAACATTCCTAAAACAAAGGTTTTTTGCACAGGTTGGAAACCTGTAATTGCTGGAGAAGGATCTGACAAAGGCACGGGCTGTGCCACGTGGTGGGAGAGACTCCTCGTCCTCCGGCAGAGGGCAATGGTGGCAAGGCATGGTGATATCAAAAGGGCATTCATCTAATAAAAAAGCTTAATAAATCCCAGAGCCATGCGTTAGTAACGTGTTGGCTTATTAAAAGTGGATGGTTCTTTTTTTAAACCTGGCTAATTGGCGTCAGCTCCGACACTTGCCATAGGGAACACTGGTTTGCTCTGCAGTCGGGTTTCGCGTCACTTTTCCCTTCCCTCTTTCTGTAGGGCTGCTCAGCCCCACATCATTGCTCCTCGGCTTCCCCAAATTGAACAGAAGCGATTTGGAGCACGTTCAACTGAAGTTTCACTGAGCTTGTGTATACACATCAGTCACCAAAGTAAAAATACTGCCTAGATGGAACAACACCAAAAGCTCCGAGCCACCCAAACAAACATCCTCTATGAGCAGCCAGGAGCACCAAGCTCTACTTCTGGATCCACGAGGAGCAGAGCAGCCCCAGGGATCCCTTACTCAGCCCAGGGGCAGCCCCACAGCGCCCTGACCACAAGCTGCTGTTTGGCAGAGAACCCTTGTAAAGCACTGGCTGAAAATAAAGGTAGCAATAAAGCCTCTTGCTCATTAATTACCCTGTAAGCTGTAACTGCCTAAAAACCCCATAACTTTAATGGGGGCTATTATAAGTATAGTAACAAAACTACAAAGCTAATTATGGTTTAGTTATTAAGTAGAGCATCACTAGGACTGAGCACACAGACTTACTTATTCTTTGATATAGGGGGCTGCTGACTCCACTCTCAGCTCTTCCCAGCTTTCTGGACAAAAGGGCCTCGATTGCAAACCAAGAGAGGGAATGAAAATGCGCTAGAAATGTTTCTGATTTCCACTGCCCCTCTGCCAGTAAAAGCAGAACCACATCCAGCCATAGGAATCCAGATGTGACCCTCCATCCCTGAGCCCCTGGTTGCAATGAGAACACAAATTGTCTCACCAAAAAAATACAACCAAGAAAAAACCTAAAACTGAGCTTCTCTGAACAACACTTAGAACTGAAAGCAAGCATGAGGAAAGTGGATCAAGGGAGCTCAACACAAGCACAATTAGTTTCTGTAACTTATTGCCACAGGATACTACGGAGAACAAGAACTTAACAGGATTCGAAAAGGGATTAGTTGTGTATGTGAATAAACTGCATATCCAGAATTAGAATGAGCCACCCACCCAGTTTGGAAAACACATACACTGTTGAGTCTCAGAGCTTAAGCCAAATTTTAACAAGCATCAGAAACTTTCTCCTCTCCAGATTAACCCCTTCCACACTGCTCTGCCTTGACAGATACCTGCAGATAGACAGGGCTGGGAGCAGAACAGGAAATGTGATGGCACTGCTCTCACATTGACAGCAAACATCCTCACATCTTGCTGCTTCTAACAGCAAAAACAGACCTTGTAAGTCCTTAAGAGGTTTAATGCATTGTCCTAAATGTGTTTCCTTTTCTGTACAGAAAAGCAATCAGCACCGCAGCTGCAGGTATCGCTTTATTGCAATGCTATTGAAGAGAGCTGAACACGGGCTTTGCAATCAGCTTGCCCTCAGCAAGGCACCATCAAAAAACATGTCACACACTTGGCAGTGGGAAGTGTGGGTCCTTGGGAACCTCAGCAGCCGGGCCATGGCCAGCAGGAGGTCTGCCCTGGCTGCTCCCAGGGGATGAGCTGGTGGATCAGGGCTGTTCTAGCCTGGAAAGCTGTGGGTTGAGTCAAGCCTTGGATTAGAAAGCTCTTCCAGCACCTGTTCCTCCTTGATCGCTTCACGCACTGTTTTCATAAAGCATCTCTCTTCCTATCGAGATGAAAAGCTGTTTGACTTACAGCCCACTTCCAAAATAGAAAGACGACTGGGAGTTGTTATCCTGGGGAAATGCTGACGACACCCATGAAAAGTCGTTCAGCTTTTTCTGAGTTGCTCGTGGGTGAATGCTGAACGCGTGCTGAGGAAAGAGCTCCAACATCAGCTCTCCTGTCCTTCTCCACGAAGTCTTCTCAAGCTGGTGACACAGCAATGCCTCAAAATAGCCCTTTGCTCAGCTAAGGCCACGTCAATGTTGTCAGAAGCAGACGTATCTCTGGACTCTATTTCCATCTCCGTGGTCTGCATGACACTGAATATTTTGCGCACCGCTGACTTCCATGGATTTTTAAAAGTGACATTAACAAAGGATGACCCAATTTCAACATGATTGGTCTAAATTCCAAAGCTCCATAAGAGGCTTTGCATATGCTTTGTCCAAAGGGGTTGATAGCAACGAACCAGAGGTGTCAGGCTGTGATAGACAGGTTCCTCCTTTCCCATTCAGCAGATTTCACAGGACCTGCGCCATGGAATCATTGAGCCAAAGATGCCAGGCTAACACTGTGCTCTGCCCGAAGAAACCTAACAAGTTAAACATAGCTGGGTGATGAAGTGAGCAGCACATCCGTCAGAATAACAAGTAAGGTTCACCTGACCAGCACCCCCAGCCCCAGACCTTTCTGTACTGCCAAAATTCAGGATGTGGGATTCTGGCTGTGCAGAGTGGCTGAGATATGCTGGGAACTGCCTCCAACAAATGTGGCCATCAAACATGAAGAGCTATGCCCAGCAAGCCACATGCCCTAACAGTAGCTCCCAGCTGGCCCTGCAGTAACATCTCAATTCCAGCCCTGGATGTGGCCCTGCTCACCTCTCACACTACTCTGACACCAGACCTCTCAGGTGGGGGACACAATGGAGCCCTCCATTAGCATCATCAAGTCCACACCTGGGATGTGACTTCAGGGCTGCCAGCTTTTTCTTTTAATTAGTGAGTTCTTCCATCCACCTCCCCCCAAAAATAATCCCGCTTTATTGTGAAAGAGTTACTAATAACCCCATTCTAGTGTGCTAAAGAAGAGAAAAAAGGAAGCCCTGGGAAGCTGGTGAACATGCTGGCCCTCTCCAACTGCAGCAAGCCACCACCACACGCTCTGAAATGCATTGAGAAGGGCTTACATTTCCATCATTTTTCTTCTTTTTTTCAGTAGCAAACACTGAGTATGTTAAAGGTGCCTTGTCCATGAGCACATCTGCACTCACACTCCATAGAGCCACTTCCAACATGCGCTGCTTGCGAGGAGCTGCAGGAGCCTGGCATTGGTTGCTTTGCATTTTAGAAGCACTAAGAGCAGCCATGCAGGTAATTCAAACCAAAGAGCTTCTGTGCTATACATCCACATGTAAATTCCTGCCTTCTTGCACACCGCCTGCTTGCAACAAACGGCCTGAGCTTCCAGCCTGCTGCACTGTGCTCCAGAGTCCTCTACAGCTCAGCAACAAACCCTCCAGCACCAAAGCCTGCCTCAGTGCAGTACAAATACATTCCTACCCCAGCAGCAGTGCTTGGAGGGACAGGACCGTTCAATGACATTTCCTGCAGCTTTTCACTCCTGTGGCTTTGAGGGACAGATTTTGCAAAAATGCAGCTCTCTGCATTTTTGCCCAAAACTGTAGAAAGCAAAGAAAATCCCCAGCTCCCATCCCCATTAGACAGCTTCTTTAAAGAGATGAGGCTCAAATCCTAAGCCCTGCTCAGTGCTGGGGGGTTAAACAGCACGTAGAGACCGCCAGCCTGTAACCTCTGCAAAAGTCACTAATGGGACTGAGGGATTAACATCGATTCTTCCAGGCTACAGTAGGGAAAGGAGGTGGGGAGGGACCTGGGATGATAAAGCAAATGCCCAACTATAATTCAGCAGCTTGCAACACAATCAATCGTTGCTTGCTGTTCTGCAGCCCATTTGTGCAGCCACAAACCTACACAATATTCTCCTTGGAAACAGGAAGGTCATTTTAAAACTACCTCCCTTCAATTTTTGGTCACTGTTGAGATTCAAGAAGGTCTCCTCATCCTACGGTGCCAGCCAAAAGCAAGTGCACAGGACTTCTTCCATGATGCACTTTTCCTTCTTCCCCTATCTCCTCTCTCCAGAGCGAGCACTGAAGCTTTGACTGCCTCAGAACCGGCATGCTTGGAGCTGT
This sequence comes from Meleagris gallopavo, assembly GCF_905368555.1. Lineage (NCBI taxonomy): Eukaryota > Metazoa > Chordata > Aves > Galliformes > Phasianidae > Meleagris > Meleagris gallopavo. The sequence goes on from NC_139429.1 coordinate 2,655,365, forward strand.
CAGAATAACATGACCTGTCTGCCAGCTGAGAGGCATTTGGAAGGAAAGGATTTCTTTGTGTCTACCAGCAAAACAAACCTGTGTGTCAATCCAATCAACCCACAGCCATTCCAGCACTGCCTAAGGAGGTAAGATTTGGCTCTTGGTTTGACTCTGAGTGGAGAAGGCAAAGGCTAAATCCACAGTTTGTCCAGCTTCCAATCCAAGCCCAGATCTGACACTGCCTTCCCTGTGGCTGAGCGATTTTGGCTCACCTGCACTGCAGCTTGCTGTAGGGGTGAGATGAAAATAGCTGCCTACTTTTGGACACGGATGGCAAGGCTCAAGTAGCTCACAGGCTAAATAGGGAAACGGCACAAACTCTGATGCTGGAGGTGCTGGCAAAGCACAGCTCTCACCGATCTGATGGGCTGGTGTGCGTGTCCAGGGAAGGTCATTTCTCCTAGTTTTAGAATCACCCAAAGGCCAAACCCAGCACAGATCTTCTCCATTTGAATGAGAAATGCAGAAGCCAAATAAAGGCTGGGATAGAATTAAGCCAATGGTTTCTCAGCACAAGTCAAAGCAGAGTGAAGCAGCAACTCCTATAGAAGACTGATCCTCATGAGTGCCTCTGCTGCTGCCCAGCTCCACTTGCCAGCCCTGCCATGTATAAGAGCATCTCCATCCCTTGTGCAAGCCTGACCCTCTCAGACAGGCACTGACCTGTCCCCAGAATAGCCAGGGCACAGGGAAACATTCCCCATGAACCAGAGAGTGTTGCATATCAAGGATCTCAAACATGCAAATAGCTAAAAGCACATGGGTGTAACCTGACATACAGAGATCTGCAGATAGGGATGGACAGACAGACTGCCTTGCAGGGCCACCCATGCAAGGTGAAGAGTGAGATAAGCCCTTAGGGAGCTCTGAGAAACCAGAGCGTTTTGTAATGGCTGCTCTAAGAATATTGTAATCATGTGGTAATTATGTTGCATGCAAATCAACCAGGCAAATTACATCGTTATTATTACAACCATCACCAAGCTCACGGCAGGGACAGAGGGGCAGGCCATCCCATGCCCAAGGGCAGAGCAGAGGCAGGAGTACTGATAAACACAGCACAGAACCACATGATGCTCCCTCCAGGCCTGCCCAACCCAGGCTGTGGCATCCTGGAAGCTTCTTCAAGCAACTTGGACCACATCTGCACTTTCCTACACTGTATCTCAAAATGCAGCACTTAATTAGGTTGATTTTACTTTTTTTTTTTTTTTTTTTTTAATTAAACAAATATCTTTAAGCACGAGTGCAGCCCTTGACATTTGATTGGAACTGTCAGTCTTGCAAATGTCATCGCTATAGATGACTAATCTTCAAGAATAAGGCAAACTTACTAAACTCTTTGGCTCAGTTGAAAATGAGCTAAAGCAGTAACAATGGTTGGGATAGAGAGGGAGAAGTCAGTGTTGTCTGCATGCAGGAAGGCTCAGCACCACACACAGCCAGTGCTTGGGCTGATCCCTGGCTGAATGGGATCACCACCTCCACCACAACCCCTTTCCCCCCACAGACCAAGGGCTGCATCACCCACGGCTGCTCCGTAACAGGAATGACGCAGGCTGCAGGATAAGTTATTAACTTCAGCAGCCTGAGTCTCTCCCCATTAGAGCAGTGTGGTTCAAGATGCCTGGGTGAGACAAAAGGGACTGCCAGGCAGAGCACAGAGCGCACGAGACAGAGATGAGAAATAATGTTGGCAGCATTATTAAAAGATAAATTGAAGGAAGAAAGGAGGTGCATGTGTGGGGTGAGAGCTTCAGAGGATCGTAACAAATTCTTTGCCACCACCAGTTTTACAGCTGTCGAATTTCCCAAGCAGGGACCAGGGCAGTAGCTGGGAGACAGCACCAAATTTTTGCTCTTGTAACTCTTCCCCAATAAAAATCATGTCTGGAATGAAGAAGAAACCAATGGAGAGAAACAAGTACTTCCAAATCCTACAGAAGGGCATTCCAGGAGCTGCACGCTCCCTGAAAATGAATGCATTAGAGTCACGACTTGTGGACACACCATTATTATAAGGAAGACAGTGGGGAAAATTATTCATTAATAGTGACTTCTGTAGCTCTAATCTCCATAACCAGCTGCCATTCATACAAGTGGATCAGAGCCCATGCGAATAAACCTTTGAATATCCCTACAAGCCCGTGTCACGCAGCCAAAGTCAGGCTCTCCCAGGGGATTACTGCATCCCTGCAGCTACTGCAAGAGCTAAAGATGGGAAGGGTGAGCAATTCTTGTGTCTCGCTGAGGCTGTGGGGAGCATACAGGCAGAGTGTGCCATAAACTGGCTGGCAGCCTTTCAAGGATGGCAAGCCTCTGCCAGATTTCACTTCTGTCTCCCAAATTAGAAGCAAAACATGCCACTGGAAAGGTGAAAGCTGTGTCTCAAGGAAGAGGCTGCTCTCAGTACCACTGCATGAAGGACTATCTCAAAGCGTCTTGCTAATCTGAGCACAGCAACTGCCTCCAAAGAACCCACAGCTCCCCGGGTCCAGCAGGAGCCTGCAGGACTGCAGCTGACCCCATGATCCTGCTGCCTCCTTCAGAGAGGCAGCCCCCTCTTCTATCTGCCCCTCAGCAATCAAGAGGTGCATTATTCAGAAGAATTATCAGCTTACTCACGTGCCAAAGTGGGTTCCAGGTACCACACCCAGCCTCTAGCAAAATCCCTCCTGCAAAGCTGCCCTCTTCTCATCCTGGGCTCAACAGGGAACAGCACAGTGCTGCTCTCCTGCTTTGATGCCTTTGGAGGGTTTAACAGCTCTGTTACAGCAAGGGACAGGAGTTAACAGCCCTGTCAGGCTGCTCCCTCATCATCTGGTTAATGTACCTCGTTAATGGCACAGCAAGCATCACTCACCTCCTGTACACTCCACAAACTCCAGCCTTTCCTTTGGGCTTGCAGCTGCATCCCCACAGGGATGGAGGGATGGCAGAGCATGACCCAGAAGCACTGCAAGGCCAGCTGTGTCTCAGCACAGCTCCAAGTTTACCTTCCACGCCAAGTGTATGGAATTCAGATGGAATAATCACAGATCACCCTGCTCTGCTCAGAGCAATGTCATTCCACAGCACTTGCTGCCTTTTGCTCTCCTGCTCACTAGTAGTGGGTCTCCAGCAAGTACTTTCCTTCACAGACTCCGATGAGTCCTGGCCCTTGCAGGGCCACCTGCATTAACAAAAATGTGTCAGTACACATTTCTTCTTTAGCTTTAGAAGCTGCTAAGCAGATGGAAAAACAAAGCGAGGAGCGCAGCCAGAACGCCTCAGCGCCCCGCTGGTATTTATGGAGCAGCCCAGGGTAGGTGGGAGTTGGCCCAGGCACCCACTCCTCTCACTCTGTGTTCCTCTGCTCCGTGGCAGCACTGCTCATGCAGCTCTGCTCCTCTCTCGTATGCATCTGCAGCCAGATCCACTCGTCCACAGCAGCACACAGAAACATCTCAGCTCTTGTTTTGGAACACCAATGGGAGACAAGAGTAGGGTTATTTAAAACTACAACCTGTCAGAAATGGGATCCTTCTCCTCCTGGTGGTGATAGGAGTTGGGCTTCCTATTTGCCAAGAACAGGAGTGGGACCTGAATCATGCTGACATTATGTTATCGTAATGCTGGAAGTATTATAAATGCTCTGCTCGCCAGACAAATCCTGGAGCAGGCTTCCAAATCCCCTCAAAATCCCCACTTGCCTCTCTACATTCATCCATTCATGAAATCCAGAGCGGAACCTCAGCATCCATCCTTCTGCTTTTGGTCTCAACCCAGCTGTATGGAAGCTGCTGGGGCGGGAAGGGGGGAACAGGCAGAGTGGTGGTCTTCCTTCTGAATTAACCTTCCTTGTCTTCCAGGTGCCAAATCTGGCAAAGAGGCTGTGCCAGGGCATTTAGGAAAGCAGCGGAGACATGCCTGTCTGCTGTCAGAAAGCAAAATGTGTCTCATTCTCCTTGACCACAGCAAGCTGCAGCACTGGTGAAACTGGGGCTCTGTCCCCATTCACACTGCTCATGAGGCTGGACAGCAGGCTGGCTGCAGATTTGGTGCTGCAGCTGTGGACATGCAGCTCCAGACGAATTCCCACTGCCCATGTCACTTTACAGCTGAATCTATGCAAGCAGACATCAGTAAGCAAAGGGATTCCCACCTTTCTGCAGTCACCGTTCTTTGTGCCACAGCTCTCAGTTCCTGACCTACTGGGCTTTGACGGGGCTCCCAGACAGAGCAGAAGAACAATTTCCTCTGACAACCCAACCTACCAGTCAGGATTGCACCAGGCAGGAATGGAAGGGGAGAGTCTAAGCTTCATTTCTCTCACTGTGAGAGCTGTGCACCAGCTGTTGTTGTTTCAGAGAGGATAACCAGTCTCCAGGAGATGTCACAGAAGGAACACAGGGCCCAACAGACATCTACCTTCAGTGGGCTCCACAGTGTACACACACCTTCACAACAGCCCAGAGCTGGATGGAGAGAATTTTCAGTCACGATGCAAAGCCGTAAATCACTTCCTTGGAGGCATCAGAGCTGGGGGCTTGTATGCATTTCTAAAGATTGGTCCACTCTAATGGGCAGAATTTCTTCTGGACTCCCATATCTCTGCCAGGAGACTCTCAGTATGGTCACATTCACCTTTTCTTGTCAGCATCTAGCTCCCCTTCCACCAACAACCATTTCCTCTGCTTACCTACACGCTATGCTTCAGATGCAAGCAGCAAACCACGTCTCGGGAGCTAACAATAAATAGCACTGCAGGCAGTACGGACTGGAGCTAGGCCAGCAGTGACCAATGCAACCACACACCCTTTGAGTGCTGACATATCACCTGCTGTTACAGAACAGTGCAGGAAGCCTTGCACAAAAGGTTAGCTCCTCTCCTGTCTAGACGAAAACAGCTCTGATCCAGGCAGGAAGGGGATCTTGAGCATTTCCTATTTATTCTGCTGTCACTGCCAAGAATATCACACTGTGCTCCCCATGGATCATCCGGAGGGGCTGCTGAGTACCTATGCAGCTGGCAAATTGCTTAAAGGCTCCATGGTGCTGGGGCAGGGCCAGGAGCATGCAAGGTGTGTGCATCTCAGAGAGAGCTCACTTCCCTATACAAAGGCAGAATGGAAAACACAGGTGTGCTAAGCTACATGTGGAAGCAAGCTCCAGTCACAGGCTATATAATGCTGTACATCAGTCATTTTTATGAGCCTCTGAGAATGTGCAAATTCCACTTGCACAAATAAGATATCACAGACAGAAGGACATGGATTAGCATGCCTACAGCTGTGGGACAGAGCTATAGCAGTGCACAGCTGGGCTCTGCTGGCCAGCACAGGGAACTGTTTGCCTTCAGTTCTCCCATCTCTCAGCTCCCTGGAGGTGTGGAGTTCCCATTAGAAAAATGTAGGAGGATATGTTCAGTAGTGAATAATATGCTGTGTTACTTAGAGTACTTGGGGGTGGTCCATGCATCTAATCAGGATATTAAGATTAATTACGAGCCACACCTTGTGATCTCCACTCAGCAAGCTTCAGGAAAGTGAATCCAGCCCTGACATCAGCTTGCCAACTCAAACACAAGCAGTTGGGGTTGGCAGGAGAAAGAGGAAGAATCCATCCTCACTCTCAAGGCCTTGCAGCTGGCAAAGGCCACCTCTCTTGCCACAAATCCTGGAAACAAATCACTGGGAATATCCCAGTTCAGGACCTCCTCAAGTAAAACATAAAGGATGACACAGAACAGAGAATGAGGACTTATGAAAAAAAATACTGCAGAGGGCCTTCCCTATTACATTGCTTCCAGAAGACACTTTGCCACAGAGTGGGTTGAAGCTACACCAAATGCTCCTCCAGCCATATGTCTGAACAAAAAATATAACAGAGGTCCACCCAATTTTCAAGACTGCTGCATGGCACTTGGCAATGGAGAATTGTAAAGAAGTGTGGGGTGAGAAAGCCACAAAGGGCAACAGCCCCAAGAAGGATGCTGATCCCACTCTGCTGCATCCCTGGGAGTTGGAGACATAAAGCAGATCTGGAACCCAGGCAGCCTCTTGTGCTGTGCATCCCTGCAAGACAAAACACAGAGTGATGCAGAACAGCCTGGCACTGCATCCTTTCTTCCTGTGGATTCACATCTGCCCACTGGATTTTATTTGTAGAAGAATGAACTGCTTTTGCACAACTTCCATGAGCTGGCAGCAGCGAAACAAGGGCAAGAGAGAGCAAAGGTACTGCAAAGGGCAAGTCTGCATGAAACACTAGAAAAAAAAACTGCAACATTTGCCCTAATGTCCCTTAGAAGACAGTTCTTTTCACTTCCCAAGACTTCTACTGCTGCAATGTGATGGTTCTGGAAAAAAAATTCAAAGGGCAGACGTGCTGCTTTCCTTTCAGAAAGCATTATTGTGATGCTGAGCAGCCAGCATTACACAAGTGGAGTGTGTGCTCACACTTTGCAATTGGAAGGTTTCTTGGTCAGCTCAGGCCAGATCTCCTTGTTAGAGGAATTATTTAAGAAGTCAGCAGCGTTGGGGGGTGATGCTGATCTGACACAGCCCTGCACGCCAGAAAGACACAGAGCAACACCGCAAGTCAGGGGAGGAGAGAAAATCCCTGCACCACTGGAGCTGTCTGGGGCTGAGATGATGAGGGCAAAGCCCCAGGAGAACAGAATCACAGACCCCATGGCACCATGCCAGGCCTGTGACACATTCAAGGTGACAGTCCTGTCCCTGGCTCGGGGCACTGTTCCTCCTTAGAACAGCATTTACTCTCCACTTTGAGCCACCTCAATGGGTCAGGAAGCGTCGAGATGCCAATTAACACCCGTGGAAGTTCTTTTCTGTGCCAACACATGCATGCAGAGGGAGAGCTTTCCTTTGGATGCCCTCTCACTTTGCCATCTTAGAGAGCAGAAATTATACGAGGTTTGCATCCCATCTCTTGCACCTTCCTTAAGTCAGCCCAGCTCAGAAGCAGCAGCTCTCATTAGGGCAGTTACCATCTCACTACTAACCCCAGGTTCCCAGTGCTGTGCCAAAGAGCTGAGTGCTTCATCTGGAATACCTATGGGAAGGCAAGAGAGATTCAGAACTCAGGTGCATGAGATTGGAAAGTACTCAGTCAGTGTCACTCATGGCGTTTCTCCCCTCTCTCATACACCCCAACATATTCAACCAAAAAAACAAAGATGTTGCTCAGCTACCTTCCCCTTCTCGCAGCATCCACTGCCCTGCCAGCTTTGCCCACTTCCAAGGCTCTCAGCTCATATCAAAGGATTAGCCCTTCTTTCTTTTTCACAGCCTAATCACTCCATCCCTCCTTCAGAATATCTTCCATCTTACTCATTGCTTTGAGGCTGATACGTAGAAGATTTGGGTGCTACATACAGAAAGTTATTTTACCTTCCTCCCCTCTCTCCCCCACCCCATGCCTCCATTTTCTCCCACCTTTTTCACCCTGACCCTGTCAGGTTACCCAACCATCTTCTCAAGCCAAATCCTGGTCAATTCATTCCCATCAGATATTTGCATATAGGGAAGTACTAATCACGCAAACAAGGCAGCAAGATTCACCTCGGTGGCTCAGGAGGATGTCCTCACATAAGCAAGAATTACAAAACAAAAGCTTCAGTCCACATTTTCACAGCCCATCTTCTGTATCGATGTGCATGCATACACACAACCCTAGATGTCTTGTAGGTCCTTTCCAACCTTGTGATTCTATGAGTCTGCAATTGTGTTTTCACAAGTTGGCATCATCTAGCTGTAGATGTTCAGGGACACATGTCAGAAAAGCACACAAGACCTACAAACAGACTGCACAGCCACTGAGTCCATAGCAAACATCAGGCTGTGAGCTCCTTACAGGTGTATACAAGCTCTTAAGTCAACTGACAGCTCATCGGGGCTCGTGACTTTCTGCACTGTGTGCACATGATCTGTGACATGCTGCTAGCAAAATAATGAAAGCTAATTCCTCCTAACCCCATGCCAAGCTGAAGACCCCTCAAGAAGCCCCCAAAGGTATGTGAGGGCTGAAATGAAGTGGGTATGGTATCCACAGCTGGAGACATCAGGACCTCTCTCGTGCTTTCCCAAATAACATCTGGGCTGAGCCACCTCCCAGCATGGCTTGAAAATCTACTTTCTGGTCTGGCTGAGAGAAGTGAGGACCTCTAGGGTCACAGATTCAGGAATTATGTCAGAGGGAAGCTCAGCAGGAAAAGGGAAAGCATCATTTATGGACTGCTTCATTGATTGCTATGGACTTTCTGCCTGTTAATCACTATTTCTCATCCCAGTCCACTCCCACAACATAACATGACACAGAGATCACTCCTCAGCTGGCAAAGCACTGCACAGCCATCTCCTCTTCCTCAAAACAAACAAAAACAAAAAACAACAAAAAAACCACCACAAATCACAAAACAAACAAACAAAAAAAAAGAACAACACACACACACACACACACTTGGAAATCTCTTCTCTTTAAGCAGCCTCAAAGTTGGCTCTCACCACTGCTGGCACGAATGAAAGGGATTTCAGTTCCCCCTCCTCCTAAATCCCTTCTCTTTCTGTTGCAAAGAAAAGGCAGAGAAGACCCAGGAAAGAGAAAAGCAACTCTGATCGCCTCTCTTACCTCCCTCCTGTCACTCTGCAGGGTACAAGGGTGGGCTCTGGGGGGCACAGGGCCATTGAAGTCCCCAAGCAGATCCTGGAGAGCCACACACAAGCCCACGAGGGGAGCCCCAGAGCAGGTGCAGGGCTTGGAGGGCAAGGCTGGGAGCACAGTGCTCCCGGAGGCGAGACATGGGCATTTTTTTCCCAGCCAGCCTTCCCCAGGCAAGGCAGTGTGACGTCCTGAGAAAGGAAGGCAAAGTGATCTCCAGCACTGCAGCCCCCAAGACCCCTTCTGCACCCTTTAAATACACTGAAAGAGATAGAAAAATTGCTTGGAGTCTTTCTTGCGCCCTCCCACTCCCTGCCCATTGCATGCACACATACACACACCCAGCCCTGTGCATAAAGGATCTCTGTCCTGCTCAGTTCAGCCATGCAATGTCTGTGAGAGGCAAGAGTTACCTTATTCCCACAGCCTGAACCGCCTTCTCTCTCCATCGTGGCTGGGAGGCTGCTCCCATTCATGCTTTAATCCCTGGGAACAGAGGCACGATTCAAAGCAGCTGTTCACCCACTAGAGTGGGCTCCCTTCAGCAACCTCCTCCTTCTCCCCTCCCTTTTTCCTTGTTTGTTGGGTCCGGATTTTTTTTTTTTTTTTTTTTTATGTATTCTTTTTTAATCCAGGCAGCAACCAAAACGCTCCTTCATCATCTCTCTGCCTCTCCGTTCCACTCTCAAAGAAACGCAGGGGAGAGCTCCTTCCTCCTCCGTGGACCATCAGTTCCCCAGGTCTGCCTCTCTGCAGCGTGGCGGTAAGAGAAGGAAAGAATGAGAGAGGGAGCGAGTGTGGGAGGGAGGGAGCGTGCAAACAGGGAGGAGGAGGAGGAGGCCAACGGGATGCGGGAGGAAGGAGCCAGAGCGTGGCTGACTGCTTTGTATCCAGAGCAGTGCCGACAGCTCCCTCCCTCCCCCCTGCCGGAGGAGGACTTGCGCTGCTAATGGTCTGTACCAATTTATTCCACTTAGGCAGGGGCACTTCTCCCTGCGACAGGAGGAAAAGCCAGGAAAGGCTCTGAGATGGCCCCTTAAGGAATTGATTGTTGCTCTCCTCACTCACGGCATCACCCAGTGAGTTTACTGCCACAGGAGAGGGGAGATGCTCTCCTGGCTCAGCAGCAAGAGGGAAGCATGAGGCTGGAAGGGATGGGTGCGAGGGACGGGTCTTGCTGGTGAGGAGGCTCAGCACCATCTGAGACAGAGTGGTGACATTATGCTAGATGGAAAGCAAGGCTGTCAGGCTGAGCTCTGTTTCATGCAGCACCCTTCGTGCCTTGTAGCACACAGACTCAGACTGATGGCTCCCAGGCTGAGTCCACCTGGGCTCTGAACCAATAGGCCATGCTCCTTAGATGTCACACAACTCCTCTTATTTAGCATCATGTCTTTCCACGTTCCTTAATGTGAGGACAATTGCACCAAGCCCAATGGGAGCTGGGAGTCACAGCCCATTTCTGTGAGCTGTGACAGTGCAGTGGGACCTTAGGGACTCTCCCTCCCTCTACTGGGGCCACTTAGAGAAGAAAGGGCTTGAAGGGCTCAGAATAAGATCTTATCTCCTGATACTGCTCTTTAACAGTTAACCCAGGGAGGGCTGACTCATGCTCAGCAGCAGATTTCTGAGATGGCTGAACACCACAGTACATATGCCTCAGAATGCCACGCTCACAGCTAGGCAGCTTATCACGAGCCAACATCCAGCCCTGAAGTTGGAGGTGAATTACCTCTTGCTGCCCTGCCGCTGCTGCCTGCCCACCTGCTTCCAGCTCCCACCACACTCCAGCATCACCTCCTGGCTACCAGTCGCACAGTGGATGTGCACAGACCTACAGCCACAGCTACTGCCTTACTGCTCCCTCTTTCCTATCTGGCAAGGTTACAGTGCCATGGTAACATGTAGGTATAGAGAGATTTGTTTGCACTTTACCAAAAGGGAACGACAAAAAGAAAATGCCTTCAAGTTTCTGCAAAAAGAATCAGTACTCAGAGGGAGGAGTTCTGTATCATGGAACAGCCTCAGATTTTCACCAGTTGTTTCTATCACTTCCATCAGGTGTTTCATTTTGGGGGTACCAAAAGGGCTGCCAGGGCACAAGGATGTCTGCTGGCCAGCTGCTGCCAGTGCTGGAGATGGAGGGAGATGCCTTATAGGAAGGTGCTGTGCAACAGCCTCTCCTCACATGCTACACCTGCTCTGCAGGTGAATGAGAAACATCTCTGGGATGGCCAATCCAAAATCCTTCACTGGGTAGAAACTGTACAGGGGACCACCGTTGTGTGCCTTCTGCTCAGCCATATCCTCTACAAAATGAGCCAGCTCCTGAAATCAAAGAGAACGCGGTGTTTTTGTGTCCTTGGGCTCATTTTCTGCAAGGTACCTGGGGAGACATCAGCTCCAAAGACTAAATGCCTGGGAATTTTGTGCCAATTCAGCTAGTACTAAGGGTTTCACTGAGCTCTATGTCTATTAAAAATGCATAATGTCCGCTTATATCAAAGGGCAGGTTCAGACCCAGCGCTTTTCCTGCGTGTCCCCAGCTCAGTGCTGGTGTGGCACATAGGAGATGGATGGGCAGAAGCTGTCCCTGGAGGCCTATATCAAGAGACAGGAAAGGGCATCACTGCTGACTGTTTCAGGGCTGGGAGAGACAGGGAAAAACAAGGGAGAAGTGACATAAAAGCGCTCCTGTCACAAAATCTAAACACGTAAAAACTCAGGGAGGCAAGAGGAGATGTGTTGCATCTGAGATTTATAAAAATTATGGATGAGCAGTAACATTTCAGGTTCAGCTCTGCATCAGTGTCTCCAAAGACTCACAAAGGTGAAAGGAACCAGGAAAAGTGTCAAAGAAGCTCAGGAGGGACACAGACCCATACAGAGACACTGCTGTGTCCCTCCCCTGCCCCCGGCCTGCAAATTACAGCACTCACAGCTCCTTTTTGTGATCAGAGCAGCAGAACAACGGTACAGAGCGGCTGCTCTGACATTTTCCAAGGTTATCCCTTTGAACTTTAGCATATCAACTTGTTTGCATGCTGGGTATGGAGCGTGCCACGTTACCAGAGCCAGGTTCCAGGGGAGGGCTGGAGGAGAGGCTCAGCAACCCTCCCACAGGGTCTCGGAGTGGGGGGAAGGCAGTTGTTTGCTGGAAATCGGAGTGCTTCAGAGGAGATGAATCTAAACCATACAGCTCCACCGCTGACAGCAGAGAATATAAACAGAGCAGTATTTTCCTGCTCCCTCCCCCTTCTTATTATAGCACAAATACCCCGAGTAAAATACATACACACAGCCATCCACTATAAAAGCAAAACAAAGCCTCAAGTGTGCACACGCACACACACACAGATATTCTTCCGGAGAACGCAGCGTATATTCAATACCTTAAATGTCATTTTTAAAATATTAATGCTATGCTTCTGGCTAGGTTTATGTAAGGTTTATTACCATAGGATTGGAGGCACAACAAAGCCCAGACTCGGTGCTGCAGCCTGGCGTGCTTTGCCTGCCCGGCAGTGCCTCATCTCCCCTGCAGACCCCAAAAACTCAGTGCTGGGGAGGGCATGCTCCCACCAGGCTGTTTTCCTGGGAGGGGGCAGAGCTGCAGTCCCTTTCCCTGCTCACCATCTGGCACTGTCAGGAGCATCTCTGTTCCGAGCTGCAGCCAGGCACAAACACGAGTGGATGCCTCTCTCCGGCTGCACAATAACCTCATTAGCCAAGGCAGTGCAGGGCAAAGGGAAAAAAGCACGAGGGCAAATGCTGAGCAAATAGCAGGGTACGGCTCAGCACACGATCAGCACTGGCTGCTGGGACGGAGCATTAGAATACCCAGAACAAACCCGGAATTGAGAAGTTGATGAGGAAAGGGATGGGCCAGCCCTGCCTAAAGACACTAGGAAGGGAGGACCTCATTTGAAAGTCCCACTTCAAGGCTGAGCAGTGGCTGCTCACACCCACAACTCTAACCATTCATGTTAGCTCTCCATGCGATGCATCCCTCGACCTATTAATGCTACTCCCTTCAGGAGCCTGTTTGTTCAATTCAGCTTCTGGAACAGATCCTTGTTCTTCCTTTGGTGCAAGCTGGGCACAAAGATCCATGCTATCCCAGTTACTCCCCAGTGGCCAGGCAAAGGCCAATGGGCTTTGAAGCAAAGGATAAGCTTCTTATGGACGAGCCACACGTTCTGCTATTTGCACAGACCATTTCCAAGACATGATGCAAATGCCCAAGTCTTAGCAGCTCTGCAAAGAGCTATTTCAGCCTTTTAGTCTGTTGGAGCAGGGGGAAACCAGCAGATAATTCTGTGACAAATCTGCTCTGGTGCCAAGGTTTCTTTTTCTTCTAGTAAATGTACAGCAAGCAGCAATAAACGCTGTCAGCCGATCCAAAATCTCCTTACTTTTCATCCAAGAAGACTATTTCACAACCTTCACATACACAAGCTGTAGGAGATGCTTCCTCATCATTGAGCATGACTTCTGCAGAACGGGGTGAGCAGCTAGGGGTGCAGGCTGGCCACTAGCTCACAGCCCATAGACACACACAAGGGATCAGGCACCTGCAGAGTGCTTTGGACAACCTGATATGAGTAAAAGGGCTGTTGGAGGAAAATCCCTCTATGAGCATTAAACGGGCCACAGGACACCCTATGGCCCATCTTTGCCTTTATGCTAAGATGAGGAGATGCTTTCCTCCCTAGTAGTACCACCTATCAGGAGCTCTTTCACCCTATCAAGTCTCTGCACACGCGTGAAGCACACGTGCACATCCCAACCACTGAAGCAGAGTGCCCATGGGATGCTTTGCAGATACTTAAGACCCACTGTTAGGAGGGGTTGGGGCCAGTGCTGGGGGGATGGATAGAAAAGCCTCAGTTACGTATCAGCAGGTGGTGCTCTCCCCTTCAAATCCTTAAACAAGTTCAGGCCAAGCATAGCACTTCACCACTGGATTTCCTCCTGCAGAGAAACCTCAGCCTGAAGCACGACCTCAGATGAGAGCCAGGCATCGGCTCAGAGCCCAGGGAAGGAGAGGCACCGCTGCATGGAGCTCGCTGCTGGCATTGCTGGTTCTTGACAGCTTGGAAGAATCTTCACAGCCTAAAGACACATCATAGGTAAACCTGACTCAGGGGAGCATCGAAGAGGAAATGGTTTAATGCGTTGCTGGGAGTTAGCAGGAGTGATTCAATAACCCCTGGGTTCCTTGTCCAGCTGCAGCCTTTCTCTTATCGTTGCTTTGGCCAGAATCCAAGGCAGAGATTGTTCAGAGACCAGTGCACCCCAGACAGCACTCAATCACATCCACCAAATTGTCCTCAGAGGGATTTTAATTCATTGGGAAGCACCCTCTTAGCAAACAAACAGAAGCAGCGATGCAGCTCTCTCTGTGCTTCTCAGTAATTAAGTTCTGCCTCCCAAACCACCACCCAACACTCCACATATGAATTGCACAGGTCAGAGACTTGGCTTTGCTCTGGGTACCACAGATGGAGACCACAAGCAGGAGAAAAAGCAAGAAAACAAGCACAGGGCTGGGATTCCTATTAGTTGTCTTGGTGTGATTAGGGAGATAAGCCCAAGTGGAGACTTTCAGATGACATGCCAAAGGCCCTTCATGTTTTTAGGGGTCAGGAGACTTAAATGCAAGCCAAAGCAAACTGTCTACAAAATACTGGAGCTGTGCTGTTGAAACAATCTCTGCCCCCTTTCCTGCTACGTTGTCCCCATGTTTTCTACTACTGATTTGCCAGGCAAGTTGGGAACTTATTGAGAGATAACGTCCTTCAGGAGCAACTTGTGATACTCTGGAATCACAACATATTGAACTGATAAAGTAAGACTCTGAAATGCATAAATAATCACAACATAATAATATCCCACCCATCCCAAAATTACACAAGCAACTTTACTGTTTTTCTGTGTCCTGTTGTAATGCTGTAAGAGTGGGGTGCCATAGTCCCAGGCTGCAACAAAATGAGAACAAGCCCCAACACAGCAGCCCTAGATACAGAAACAAAGGAAGAAAATGTGCTTACCTTTGGAAGGCCTCAGGTAGGCAGGGATCTCCAGCAAGATCCCATTACCGCCACTGCCAGCCCTTAAATGAGGTCTGGGAAGGCATGGATCCTGGCTCCATCCCTTGCAGTCATTCAGGTGCATTGCATGTACCTGAGCCCCATTGGATTGGCCCTGCCTTCCCACCAGGTGCTCCATCACTGCTTCAAGCCCTGACTTAGCATTTCCACTACACCTGTTTATAAATATTCATTTCAGAGCTTTTTTAAACCAACAGAGCCTGTTAGAACACTGCTCCAAAAGTGCAAGAATTCTATGGAGAACCTACATCCATGTGTAGTCCATTGTCAGCAGAACAGTCCTGCTGCTTCTTACCCCTAAATGCAGAGGATGAGGGCGCAGCACCAAAGCATGAGCAGCAAATATCTCCCACACACATCCCTGCCACATGCCCAGTCTCTGCTAGCCACCTCCACCTCCAAACAGTTCTTTGACAACACTGAAATCACATCACTGGCTCTGGGTTCACTCAGTTGTCACGAAGTGCAATGGTTTGGTTCTGTAAAAAAATAGTTGTGTTCATTTCTGGGAAAGAAAAATTAATATGCAAACGCAGTGATAAATTCTCTGATGTGCACATTTATGTTTTTATCATGTAGTTAATCAGGAAACAGTAGGTTCAGTTTAGATACAGCTCCACACTTTGCCTCTATAATCTGAATCCCAGAAGGGCCTTATAAAACCATAATCTGCAATGCAAAACTGCAAAGCATATGGGAGTGTCTATAGATTTTCCAAATCACCTGTGCCCTAATTTAATATGAATAACAATTAGTTTACTCTTATCAGTTAATTGTGCCCCTTGTGGATTCAGCAACACTGCGTCTCGTCACCAAACGCCTTTGTCTGAGCAAACTTTAATTACACTTCCTGGCTGGGCCCAGCCGTATTCACAGCTTTGGCAATGAAGGTGAAACTGCTGTTAAACAACAAGCCATCACTGCCACCAGTTAGGGAGTGGAGCATGCTGCTTTCTGATGGAATCAGAGGACACAAAAGCAGCCTGGGGTGAATAGCAGGGAGCCCCACAGCACTGGGATGAGCAGCATAAGGAGTTTCTCTAGCCCCAGCTCTCTGCTCATATCTCTGCTCCCTCTGCCCCCAAAAGGAGGTGAGTACCCTGGGCATCAGTGCCATAAGTTGGAGGAGGCTTCGTTTCATCTCCAGTGCTGAGAATTCAGAGCAGAGGCACTGGGGTCCTATTTCAGCTTGGCTGCTGCCTCCAAATGATCCTGTGCAAGACACTGACCTCGGAGCCTGCTTCCTCACACATTTAAATGGCAACAACATTGTCGTTGATAAAGCTGATGGGGTATGAATGCACATTCACTCAATGCTTTGACATCAATGCTGCAATTAAAATGCTGCTAATGCAACAGTACGCACTGCAACCTTATCTATTGGCATTGGACGTGCTTTTTCCTTTCAAGGCCCAGAAGTCCCCTTGTGAATCATACAGAAAAACAGATTGAAGATGACTGTGTTTCTACTTCCATTTCAAACACGGCAGGGTTTTGCATACAGACCTTAAATCTCAGTTACACCATCCTCTTGGCAGCAAAACGTTTTGCCTTTGCATAGTAGAGGCCACAGGCTGCAAACCCTTTGGCAGGGATGAAGGAATAAGCCTGCAGTGCAGCTGATAAAGCCCCCAGTGCTAGGAATGCTCCCAGCCCGCTAGAATCAGTGCAGGAATGGAAAGGAATGATTGTGGCAGAGCGAGATGTTGAGGCCACAGAGGATGTGCATCTTCACACCAAGGATACGGAACGCTCCACCACCTGCTGCATCAAACACGCTCCTCATCTCCCTACGACACGACCTCTGCACCCCTCCAAACAAGATTTCCCTTTCAAAGAACTCCTTCGCAGCAGTGATTTCTGCTCGGAGCCATTCCACGCACTGACAACGACTTACAGCACTGGTCCAGATGAGCTGGCAGATGAGGACAGGGCCATCCCTTGACCTTCTTGGAACAAAGCTTTGGCTGAAGGAAGAAGCAAGGAAGATAAACCAAACAAAAGCTTATTCTGCAGAGCTGCCAAGTTTGGCAGTGTTCATGCAGGCCTGACAGCTTCACCCTGTAAATAAATTGTTTCTTCTGAAAATATAGGAGAGATCTCATCTGTCTTGGATACTGCAAGTCCGTGTACGGTACAGAATTGAACTGGCTTTTCTGAGGGAGTGTATTTTATTGAGCGCTGTTTAAATGACTGCCATCAAAAAGCCTTTCATAAACAAAAATTTAACATCTACTCGTTATTCACTCTCCTTTTCCCTTTCCTCCTGTGTCTCCCATCTAAAAGCAGACAAAAGCAAGGCAGGAGAAGGCTCAGCAATTGGACCTAGCGCAGGAATGCAGACTTGTGCTCCCCTCCACCTGTAGAAGCAGAGCTCCAGGCTGCAGCCTTGGGCCATGCACAGCACATGGGTGCTTCTGTGGCTGTGTCAGTGATGTGGGCTGTGCGTGACATTCCCACCCAGCAGCACCCCGTGCCAAGGAGCCGAGCCCATCTTTCCAAAAGAACATAAAAACAACAAACATCTCCCTCCTAAATAACCACTTTGTTGCTGAGTCTCAAAGCCCCTTTGCGCAGCTGCTGCTGGATGGTCAAAGCAGATCTTGACACAAAGGTCCACTTCTGTATCCTTCCAAAGGCAATGAGCTGCTGCAGGACAAACTCAGGCATCTTCAGTTCTCCCAGAGCTCACAGTCCCCCCTTCTGAATTGACAATTCTTTCTAAAATGAAGAGCTCCTAGACCTTGTTCTAAATACAGATCAATAAAGAGTGAATTTCCCAAATCCAGCACACAAACGAAGAAACCAGCTTGCAAGGACCAAAGGAGTTCTATGGGGTGTTTTAGTGCCGTGTCAGCTCAGGTAAATTAAAAATTGTCCTGATCGTTTTCTGATACTTGTGAACATTCTTCACCAGCAGCTGAGAAACAGACAGACAGGACAGGAAGGACTAAGTGATGTTTGTAGGTGGTTTTTTTAATTGCCCATGAAGCATGACTCTGTTGTCCTGCATCTTTCAGCTCTCTTCTAGCTGAAAAACCACAGTCTCACACACTGCCTCAGCACAGGCTGTATCAGAAGCAGCAGAAGTCAGTACAAAATAAGTTATATCCCCCAGTATTTCCCAGCTCTTCAGCTTACATGGAAAGAGGAAGGACCAAGCTTTACACTCTATGTTCCTAATAGCCATTATTTGCCCCAAGGCTGTCCTCTCAAAATCCCTAATGTTCACTTGCTGTTACTTGTGCACCTTTTTTTTCTCTTTCCTGCTGACTTGCCAGTTCAGGGCATCTCTGCTTGCAGGACCTGGGTTGTACCCTGGTGTCAGAGCTGTCAGCTTGCAGGAACTGACAGCAGCCGTTTTGTTCGGCACAGTTGGGTGAGCAGCCCCTTCCAGCACATTGTGTTATTCACATGCTCCGCCTGCTAATTGCTTTCTGAAATGGGGAAGAAACAGATGACGAGCAGAATGCATCTCCTGACAAATTCCACAGCACTGTAAATACGACTCACCTTGCTGTAAACAAGGAAATGATAAGTGGGGGTGCTGGTGTGTGCGTAAAGTGGAAAAAAGAAGGGAGGAAGGGAAGGAGGGTGGGAGGAAAGGAAGGAATGGAGGGAGAAAAGAAAACATACAGTAAGAAAAAAAGCTCCTGTTCTCCAAGACACCCTGGACTGCGAATCTGTAAGCTGCATTTCACACATTTTCACATTCCTTCTCTAAAGCCACAAGGCCTGGAAACTTACTGAAAAACAGAAGCTCAAGCTTCCCGTGTTTCCAGGAAGAGAGGCTCTACAGAGAAACATCAAATAGCATTATATCCACAATCACATTGCAAAAATCGACAACGCTACTATATAAGCACACAGTATTACTACTTACTTCCTGACCTAAACTATTGTGCAGCAATAGGTTCAACAGCGTGAGTCATTCCATCCCAGAGGCAATTGCATTTCCATGCTAGATGTAGAAGCAATACAGAAATGAGGTGCATACTCACAGCTGTCACTCTTTAGAGAGAAGGTGCTGGAAGCACTAAGATTATGCAGAGCTGCAAAAAGAAGAAAATTCCGAGATAAGTAAATGTTTCCTACAGATATCTTGCAACTCCACGGAAAAGGACATAAGGAGAAGAAAACTTCAGTGTGAACTATGTCACTGTTTGGGGGCACAAGGACATTACCTCTGACAGAAGTTGTCAAACAAAGCCAAGGAAACGAGGGAAAATGACCACGGAAATTGTAATTCATAGGATCCTTTTCCTGCAGACAGATGGTCATTTCAGGCTTTCTATTCTCTAATCCCCCCTTCTGCAAAGCAAACATCCTAAATCCCAGATAATGTAGGTTTTACTGTCTCATACATTTCCCACAGCATTAAGGCTGGCCCCAGAGATAGGATACATATGCTTTAACATCTGTACCCTAAATAACACACAGCTACAAGGAGCTCCCACCTGGATGCAGCACAGAGGTGAGCTCTGCACTCCAGCATCCGCTCCCAGCAGCCAGCATGGGTCACCCTTTCCAGTAGGCAACACAGGAACTGCAGTCTGCAGATGTGGTACCAACCTCTCCCTACAGTTGCTTTCCAGTGAGACCCTCTGTCAGAAATACACAACGCAATGCTGTTTTCTCTGTGACCTGTTTCTCCTGCAAACTCTGGAGGTGCAGAAACTATGGGGAAGGATCAGGCAAAAAGGGGCTGAAGGAGGTTCAGGTTGCAGCAGTTCATTATCAATTTCTCAGTTTCCATGTTTGTGAGCTCAAACGACCTGAAAGGAGCAGTAAGTATCTCGTAGCCTCACGGAGAGCACTAACAATTAAACAGACATTGAAATTAATTTCATGAAATATGCATACTGTTTGCTTCCTATAAAGAGGTTTAGATCAGACCATGAAATGACTCGAAATTAATGATTAGACCAACAGTCACTCTCCATTAACCCTCTAACGAGCCCTGGATGGATGTGGAACAAAGGAACGGTCTGTAAGAGCTTTAAAAGAGGTAGAAACATGAGACCCACTCTGTGCTGATGTACATCACCGTATAGTCAAATAATCCACAGCTCTTCTATGCAGCTGAGGATCCAGTCTGTCTTCCAGATAGGGAAAATATTAAGAAATGTGTTACTGCAACTGAGAAACCATAGCTACACTATATATAACAGTCACATCAGCAAAGTCCCAACCAGGACTTCGAAAGATGTTGCACTGTAGCATCCTTTAGGAGCTCCAGAGGCCCCTCAAGCCCTTGGGGAACACAGGAGCTGCAGAGAAGCACTGTTAAGGGCTGCAGCCACCACGACTCGGGAGCAGAGCTCACTGAGAGTGGTGGGAGAGCAATCTGATACAGGCTGGCTTAGCAATAGGAATCAATACAAACCCAATTTCAGAGACACTGCAGCTCCAAATCCAGCAGATTCTCTTCCCCATTTATGGCAGAAGGATCAAGAGCTTTCCCTGCACCTTCCTCCCACCTCATCCAGGACGGAGGAGCTGATTTCCATCCCCTAGCCATGAGGAGATCCCCTCATCACGCACTGAAGCCACAGTGCCACGGCACAGACCTGGGCACATCCTCACTGATGTTCAGCTGTAGCACATCGCATCTTGGGGTTTTTGCTTCTGACAGGCTCTCTCATCTCGCATGGCTAATAGCTCATTGTTTGTATTCATGCACGAGGAGTAAATTCTTCATTATTGGAGAGATCTGACATGTACAAACAATTGGAGTAAATTGATTGTATTTTCCAAATCATCACACAGACTCTAATTCTATCTGCAAGGCGCACTCATTTGCACTAGAATTACCTCCTAAATTAGGAATTAGAGCTTTTGACAGAGAAGAGCAATGACTGTCCTTGTGCTGCAAGGCTGGGGGAAGGGTGCACATCCCTTCCCAACTCCTACTGCAGACCTTCTGTCTGCCCTCAAAGTCTGATAGTATGTGGTGAAGGAGATGCCTGAACAGTGAGGCTCTAGCAGTTTTCAAGGAGTTATCTCTCTGATTTGTATGCATGTTTAAAAAGAATGGAGTATTGGAGAGTAACTACTTCATACTCAGAGCCTACCTTTTTCTCATGCAGGAGACTGGGACTTTCCTATTCCCTTAAAAGAAGACATATAAATCCCTGCAAATTATTTATTTATGTATTTGTTTTTGAAGGAAGACATTCAGAACGGAGCACCGCTGCAAATCAGATCTCAAGACATTCAGGGAGCACATTTGTTCCTGCTGGAACAGACAAACAGGGTGCACCACGCTGTTCTAGACATGAGGTCATCTGTGCTCATCCTGCAGGCCATGCTGTACCACCTCCTTTAGATGCAAAAGCAACCAAATCCTGAAGTTAACCTGAATTACGCACCCCAGAAGCATCTCTGTCTCCAGGAAGAGAAGGGATCAGAGAGTTCAGCCCTTCCCAAAATCCCCAACACAAGGAGTGTTTCTCTGACATTGCCTTCTCTATCTGAAACATGGCAACATTTGTACTGCTTCCAGTCCCCAGATGCTCCTTTCTCAGGACACGGAAAAGCAAAGAATGTGATAGATGTTAGCTATATTGCTTATGTGGTGAAAGGAGTGCTCTGTGAAGAAATAAGCTACATGCATAAGCCTGTTAAAACTCAGGTCATTCTGTGAGCAGAGGGACCAGAGCACTGAGCTTCCTGCAGAAGTGGATCCTGGTTTAGGCTCCTGTCACATGCTCACAAAGGAGCTCTTCCTGTTCTTGGGGCATTTGCACACAGATTCCAGTTTCTAGTAAGGGTGACCCTGCAGTGCAGTGGGGCTAACAGAGTATTTTCTGTATTTACAAAACCTACAGACATGTTTTTGGTCCTATCAGAGAACCAAAGACTGTAGGATCTCAAAGGCTCTGCTTTGTTTGCCAACCCAGTGAAAGCCATCTCCAAGGAGTAAATACAGTTAATACCACAGCCCAGAGAACGCTCACAGCTTCAGCTGGACCCATCACAAAGGAACAGACAAAGAACAGAGAGAGCAGGAGGAAGGCAGCACCACCTCTCTTAGATGCGCAAAACTTTCCGACTAAACCCCAGGGATCCACAAAACTGACTTTGTAAAGGTACGATTAAAGACAAAACAAACACTAGGAGTTCTTTTTCTTTGCCTTTCAACTTCAGCAATGTCATGGTTTCATGATTTTTCATTATCGGTATTCCACATCATAACATCATGCAATGTACTGGGGGTTTGACTGCTGATGCTCAAGTTCCGGGTGCCTGTCCAGCGGAGAAGAGCAGCTACGTTTCCCCAGGGGGCTTTGCGGTCAGCGAGGAGATATAACTCCCGGCAAGGTCACCTGATGCTCTCTTCTCTGCCTGCGCTGCTTCGCTTGCGCTTCTCTGCCTGCGCTTCTCGCCTGCGCTTCTCTGCCTGCGCTTCTCATCTCAGCGTTGTGGTAAGGCCGATCCACCATCAATTTCACATTCTCTCTCCTTATAAAATTCTGTTGATACCATATTTAGTAAATTACTTTGTTTTACCTCAGATTGTTGCCACTGTTTTCAATTATTTCGGGGTCCCTTATTTTCTTTTTTTTCCGGGGGCGCGGATCCGCGGATCCCTCCGCCCTTCTAGTCACGGAACCGGGCCGAACCAGCCCGTAAACCGTTGACATTCTTGGTGGAGAATGCGGGCAACAGTTGCTTTTTAGCTTTTTGAACAAATCTCTCTCTCCGCTCTCAGAC
Source organism: Meleagris gallopavo (assembly GCF_905368555.1). NCBI lineage: Eukaryota > Metazoa > Chordata > Aves > Galliformes > Phasianidae > Meleagris > Meleagris gallopavo. The sequence continues at coordinate 2,677,897 of NC_139429.1, forward strand.
AGCTTCATTGGGAAAGTTTATCTGTTTCACCAGTACTGTCTGAAAGCGTGACCTTGAAAAGTCCAGGCGGACGGCCAATACTCTAGGATATTTGTAAACTTTGAGCCTTGCTATCTTGTTTCTGTAAAAGAAAAAAAAAAAAAAAGAGAAAAAATGCTTTCTCTACTGAAACTGCCTTTTAAGGGGCTGCATGCCACTGTCTCTTCTTTCTTAATGCTAAAAACATACTGGGCCTTAATTAAGTTCACCACTTTGCTCTATGGAGCAATAGGTATATATAGCCAATTGAAAACATGGATGGAAATAACTATGTGGCATCTGCATATTATGTGGCATACCATTCCAGAGGGAGCTGCTAATTTTACAGGGTTGGGGATTTTTAAGCAGGTTTCCAGCCTCTCCTTTGAATTCTTTATGTGGATTTTCAATGCTCACCTGATCACGTTATTAATCTCCGTGAATGTACTGCTCACCATTTCACTTATTATTAGTATTTATTATATTTTGAGGAAGTCTGCCCCAAAACCAGTAAATACTGAGTGGCAGGGAATGTGGAGAGGCCTGGGTGAGACTTTAGAGAGATGGAAATCTTCGGTGTCATGGAACTTTACTCCAGAACACCTGAAAGACCCTGAAAATTTAAACAGATATTTGAGACAGGAATGTCGCGGCTCAGGAAGATCTGAGGAGGCCCAAATTATTTGGGGCCTGGCTAATGCTTACCGGGCCTTATTCAATACTATCCTGGAGAGGGAGAGAGTTTGTGAAATTGAAAAGGAGAGTCTCAGGGAAACAGTGCAAAATGAGCGAGAGAGTCTCCTGGTCGAGAGAAACAGCCTCCAATCTGAGAGAGATGCCCTCCGAATTGAGAGAGACTCCCTGCAATCCAAACTCAACAGTCTTCAATCTCAACAAGACACCCTCCAATCTGAGCTAGATACTCTCATAATCGAACGAGACAGGCTCCGAGCTGAACTGGAGGATGAGAGCATTGGAACTGACCAACCTGATCAACTACAAGAAGCACCACAATTGATGTCACTTGCCCCTGTAAGAGGACGGAAAATGAAACGAATCTCGACTCAGTTAGAAGAGAAGAAAGAAGAGGAGAGAGGTCCAGAGGAGTGGCTCCAAGATCCACAAGAAGCACCCCTAAGTCCAGGGGAGGGGCCCTCAGTAAGACCACGGTCACCAGCGCCAATGAGGGCAACAAGAAGTCCCGAAAGAGTAAGAGGTGAGCAAGATATCGTTACTATTGTTGATCGATCTCTGAAAATGAATGAAATTCGAAGTCTGAGAAAAGACTTTTCACGTCACCCAAATGAGCCTATTGCCACTTGGTTACTTCGATGTTGGGACAATGGGGCCAACAGTGTGTGGCTGGATAGTAGAGAAGCTCGCCAACTGGGTGGCATTGCCAGGGACTCAGCCATTGACAGAGGTATTAGTACATGCCAGAACCAGGCCTTTACCCTCTGGAAGCGGATGTTGTTAGCTGTAAAAGAAAGATACCCCTTCAAAGATGATCTGATGCCTGAGAAAAAGAAATGGGCTGATATGGAAGAAGGCATCTGTTATTTAAGAGAATATGCTGTGGTGGAAATGCTACATAGCCCCGATTTCATTCCTGACGAGCCAGACCAAGAGCATGATCCCGAGAGAGTCAGGTGTACACCAAACATGTGGCGTACATTCACAAAGACCGCACCAGAAAGGTACGCCAGCACATTTGCAGCAATGTATGGCAGAGGGGAAAGAAGACCCCTTATAAGTGAATTGGTTAATAAACTTCAAGACTTTGAGTTACATTTAAGCCCTCTGCGAGCTTGTGTTTCAGCCATTACAAAGGTAGCTGAAAAGCTGGACAGAATGGAAAACAAACAAGAAGATATAATAGACAAACTATCAACCGTGCCTGAAGCTGATAAATCCATGGAGGTAACGGATACATCAAATGGGGACCAGAATTCCCAAAACAGCCTATTGGAGGGGCTCATCAACTTGATTTCCTCCCAGCCGGTGGCATCTAATGTCTCAGCCATCAAAAGAAGACGTTCTCCTGCTCGAGCAAGTGACAACAGTAAGACCACATCACGTTTTGCCTTGTGGCATTACCTACGTGACCATGGAGAAGATATGAAGGAGTGGCATAAACAACCTACTCCTGTACTTCAAGCACGGGTAAGAGAGTTACAAGACAAATCAACCACCAAGGTGAACTTCTCCAAAAAGGTGATTGCTCCAGTTGCTGCAGACAATGAAGGTAACAAATAGAGGGGCCCTGCCCCCAGCCAGGGGGGGAAAGGGATAATAGAGTTTATTGGACTGTGTGGATTAGATGGCCTGGCACATCAGAATCACGAAAATATAAGGCCCTGGTGGATACTGGTGCACAGTGCACTCTAATGCCCTCGAGTCACCAAGGGACAAAATCAATTTATATTCATGGGGTGACTGGAGGTTCCCAAGAGCTAACTATGTTGGAGGCCGAAATCAGCCTCACTGGTAAAGACTGGCAAAAGCACCCTATTGTGACTGGCCCAGGGGCTCCATGCATACTTGGTATTGATTACCTCAGAAGGGGATATTTTAAGGATCCCAAAGGGTATCGATGGGCCTTTGGAATAGCTGCTGTAGACACAGAAGGTGTTAAGCAGTTGTCTATTTTGCCTGGCCTGTCAGAAGATCCATCTGCCGTGGGGTTGCTACGAGTGAAAGAGCAACAAGTACCGATTGCTACAAAAACGGTGCACAGACGGCAGTACCGCACCAACAGGGATTCCTTGCTCCCCATTCAGAAGCTGATTCACCAACTAGAGAATCAGGGAGTGATTAGCAAGACTCACTCACCTTTTAACAGCCCCATATGGCCAGTGCGTAAAGCCAGTGGAGAATGGAGGCTGACGGTGGACTACCGTGGCCTGAATGAAGTCACACCCCCATTGAGTGCTGCTGTGCCAGATATGTTAGAACTCCAATATGAATTGGAGTCAAAGGCAGCCAAATGGTACGCCACCATTGATATTGCTAACGCCTTTTTCTCCATTCCTTTGACCAAAGAATCTAGGCCACAGTTTGCTTTCACCTGGAGGGGCATTCAGTATACCTGGAATCGTTTGCCCCAGGGGTGGAAACATAGCCCAACCATTTGCCATGGGTTGATCCAAGCTGCACTGGAACAGGGAGGTGCTCCTGAGCACTTACAGTATATTGATGACATCATCGTGTGGGGCAACACAGCAAAGGAAGTTTTTGAGAAAGGAGAGCAAATAATCCAGATCCTTCTGCGTGCTGGTTTCGCTATTAAGCGAAGCAAAGTGAAAGGGCCTGCCCAGGAAATTCAGTTCCTAGGTATAAAGTGGCAAGATGGCCGTCGTCACATCCCAACAGATGTGATCAACAAAATCAGTGCCATGTCTCCACCCACTAATAAGAAAGAGACACAATCGTTCCTGGGTGTAGTGGGTTTTTGGAGAATGCATGTTCCAAACTACAGCCTCATTGTAAGCCCCCTTTATCAGGTGACACGGAAGAAGAATGATTTTATGTGGGGTCCTGAGCAGCAGCAGGCTTTTGAGCAGATTAAACAAGAGATAGCCCGTGCCGTGGCCCTGGGGCCAGTACGGATGGAACAGGATGCGAAGAACATCCTCTACACTGCTGCTGGAGAGAAAGGTCCCACTTGGAGTTTGTGGCAAAGAGCCTCAGGAGAGACCCGAGGCCGACCCCTGGGATTCTGGAGTCGGGCGTACAGAGGGTCTGAAGAGTGCTACACTCCAACTGAGAAGGAGATCTTAGCCGCGTATGAGGGGGTTCGGGCTGCTTCCGAAGTAATCGGTACAGAAACACAGCTCCTTCTGGCACCTCGACTGCCAGTGCTGAACTGGATGTTCAAGGGAAAGGGTCCCTCCACCCATCATGCTACTGATGCCACTTGGAGTAAGTGGATTGCGCTGATTACGCAGCGAGCGCGGATCGGGAATCTCAACCGTCCAGGAATCCTAGAGGTGATCATGGACTGGCCTGAAGGCAAAAAGTTTGGAACACCGCCAGCAGAAGAGATATCACGTGCTAAAGAGGCCCCACCATATAATGAACTACCCGAAAATGAGAAGACATATGCCCTATTCACAGATGGATCGTGTTGTATTGTGGGGAAACACCGCAGATGGAAAGCCGCTGTGTGGAGCCCCACACGACAAGTTGCAGAGGCCACTGAAGGAAAAGGAGAATCGAGCCAATTTGCAGAGGTAAAGGCTGTCCAACTGGCCTTGGATGTTGCTGAACGGGAGAGGTGGCCAATGCTTTATGTTTACACTGACTCGTGGATGGTGGCAAATGCTCTATGGGGGTGGTTACAGCAGTGGGAGCAAAACAACTGGCAAAGAAAGGGTAAACCTATTTGGGCTGCTGACCTGTGGAAAGATATTGCTGCCCGAATAAAGAATATGGTTATAAAGGTGCGTCACGTAGATGCCCATGTGCCCAAGAATAGGGCTACTGAAGAGCAGCAAAATAACCATCAGGTAGACAGAGCTGCCAGAATTGAGGTGGCCCAAATAGATCTGGACTGGCAGAACAAGGGTGAATTATTTCTAGCCCGATGGGCCCATGAGACCTCAGGCCATCAAGGGAGAGATGCGACATATAAGTGGGCTAGAGACCGAGGGGTGGATTTAACTATGGATGCTATTGCGCAAATCATTCACGACTGTGACACGTGTGCCACAATTAAACAAGCCAAGAGAATGAAACCTCTCTGGGAGGAAGGGCGATGGCAAAAGTACAAATATGGGGAGGCATGGCAGGTTGACTATATCACCTTGCCACGATCTCGTAATGGTAAGCGTTATGTGCTCACCATGGTGGAGGCAACAACTGGGTGGCTTGAAACCTATGCAGTACCCCACGCTACCGCCCGAAATACCATACTAGGTCTTGAGACACAAGTCCTGTGGCGACATGGTACCCCAGAAAGAATTGAGTCAGATAATGGGACTCATTTTAAAAATTCTCTTGTAGGTACCTGGGCTAAAGGTCATGGTATTGAGTGGATTTACCATATTCCCTACCATGCACCGGCCTCAGGTAAGATTGAACGATACAATGGGTTGTTAAAAACTATGCTGAAAGCAATGGGAGGCGGTACATTTAAGCACTGGGAGAAGCATTTGGCAGAAGCCACCTGGTTAGTCAATACCAGAGGATCTATCAATCGTGGTGGTCCAACCCAGTCCAGCTCCCTACATACCGTAGAGGGAGATAAAGTCCCTGTTGTACATGTAAAGAATATGTTGGGAAAGGCAGTTTGGGTTATTCCAGCCTCTGAGAAGGACAAACCTCTTCGTGGAACTGTTTTTGCCCAGGGACCTGGGTCCACTTGGTGGGTGATGCAGGAAAACGGGGATGTTCAATGTGTACCGCAAGGGAACTTGATGTTGAGGGAGTGCAGTCAGTAATTCCTAGTGCGTGTGTTTATATTTTGTTTGTCTATATTAAGCATGATGTAGTGATGTGGAATAAGGGGTGGAATGTCATGGTTTCATGATTTTTCATTATCGGTATTCCACATCATAACATCATGCAATGTACTGGGGGTTTGACTGCTGATGCTCAAGTTCCGGGTGCCTGTCCAGCGGAGAAGAGCAGCTACGTTTCCCCAGGGGGCTTTGCGGTCAGCGAGGAGATATAACTCCCGGCAAGGTCACCTGATGCTCTCTTCTCTGCCTGCGCTGCTTCGCTTGCGCTTCTCTGCCTGCGCTTCTCGCCTGCGCTTCTCTGCCTGCGCTTCTCATCTCAGCGTTGTGGTAAGGCCGATCCACCATCAATTTCACATTCTCTCTCCTTATAAAATTCTGTTGATACCATATTTAGTAAATTACTTTGTTTTACCTCAGATTGTTGCCACTGTTTTCAATTATTTCGGGGTCCCTTATTTTCTTTTTTTTCCGGGGGCGCGGATCCGCGGATCCCTCCGCCCTTCTAGTCACGGAACCGGGCCGAACCAGCCCGTAAACCGTTGACAAGCAATTATAGAAACTTAACCTGAAGCACACTCCATCTGCAACCAGATGAGCTACATAACTATTTATGTTCTTCATTTGAGCAGAATGCCGAGAAAGTCACATACGTGTGCAGTTTTAGAAACTGAAGATTTGTGCACGGAAAATAAGGCCATTGAAGTAACACCGAGGTCACCCACACATCTGGTGAAATGCTACCTCTCTGGCCACATCTGGCTACAGCACTTACCAAATCACAGCCCCAACCTGAGATGAGTCAGGCTAGCTCTCTCAGGCAGTGAGCTTCACCTCTGAAAGCAGAAGTTTAAATCTGGTTTTGGACCTGTGCCACCCACAGACATCTTTCAGGATCATTCTGAGTAAGCACAGACCGACATCACCATTCTGTGCAACAGCTGCAGTTAGTTCTACCCTCACGACTTCATGTCACGTAAGGCACTTAATTTTTTTTTCTTCCCAGAATGTATCTTTTTTCCTCTTTGGAGTGTGCATTCTCAGTATTTTACCACTGCACTCACAACCATGAAAATACGATGCTCGCCACGAGGGATGAGGGAGAGAAAGAGTCCATGGAGATTCTGAGAAATAATGCAATTCCAGGAACAAGAGTTTTTTAGGAGAAAGCAAACTACACAGGTGATGCAAATGAGAACTGTGATTCACACAGCTCAGCACACTTAACCCAAAATGACAGAGATGTAACAAGGAACATCAGAGTGATTTCATGGAACAGAAGCAAGGAGAGAAGCAGCCTATGTTCCCTTCATGTTTGTTCAAATATTTGCAACCCTATTATTCAAATGAGTGCCCAAATGCATTATATTCAGCCAAAGCCACAAGCAGGCACTTGTGTAAGTATGAAGGTAATTGCTGAGGTGCTGCATGGGGTGAGCACGCAGAGCTCTGTCTTTCCTGCCTATTAGTAGTTCTGCCCCCTTAGGATCCTGCCTCCTTCTGATTATGCAGATACAATCTATCATATTGTTCCGGAAAGTTGGTTAGGGCTGTGCTCTGCAGCTGCAGCAGGCTCAGAAACACACATCATTTCTCTCTTTTATGAGAAGGAAAATTGGCCATTGCTGCTCCTGCAAAAAGCAGCTGTTATTTGTTGTTTTCGGGGTGGTTGTTGGTTTTGGGTTTCTTGTTTTGAACTATTATGATAAGTTTTCCTCCTCTTCCCACTTAACCAAATTACACAGTGTTTTCATTTCCAGCCCTCTGGTGGAGATGTACCAGGCTGGCATGCCTGTTTAGGGCCAAGCAGAGGTGATACCTTCCTCTTCTCCAGCAGCAGAACACCTCTGGCAGCAGGAAGGTTGAGCCAAAGCTGGGAGATGCAGACAACCACCACATCACCAAACAGCTGCTGGGCAGCTCCCTCTCTCTGTGCAATAGTGAATTTCCACGCCTCAATAAAAGGATCCAAGCCAACCTACTGTCTCTTGCAGGAGGGATGCCGTGCTGTGTCAGAGCTGCTCTCTGCTTCCATGGTCCTGTGCAAGGTCTTTTGCCACCAAATCAGACAGCTGGCCTGATCTTAGCAATGCAGAGTGCTTCCCATCCTGCACTTGGTTGCAATACACTTGGTGTTCAGTTGTTTTCCTTGCCCTGAAGTACTGGGTGCCTGCTGTGTTTGGGCCAAAGAAACACATTACCTTTGTGAAAAGCTTTGAGTGCAGTGTGTCTGTTGCAACAGCTTCCCTACACAGGCGGTGGTGCTCCATCCTTGCAGACACCCAGGGTCAGGATGGTTGGGGCTCTGAGCACCTGATGGAGCTGTGAGTGTCCCTGTTTAATGCAGGGAATGGGACCAGATGGACTTCAAGGCTCCCTTCCAACTCAAACCTATGCTTCTGTGATTCTGTGTATGTGGATATAGGACTTACACCATCTCCATAGAACACCCTGAAGTTCAGAGCCTAGCCCTTGCTTTCCAAAAAAAGGGGTGGGGAAAAATGTTTTCTTTCAAAATTACAACTGTTGTCCACTTTTTGGTCAGCACAGTACCAGTGCCAAATACAGGAGGTGGGTGCATGGAGTGCAAGCTACAGAAAACTGGATTTCCTCATAGAGTGTTCACAGCATGCCCACCTGAAGTAATCACATCAACAAGTTCACACCTCGTTATAACAGACCAACAACAGCCCTGAGCTTCAAATTGGGACGTGGCACAGAAAGGGTTTCAGGTGCTGATTGTGCAGCAGCTCCCTGTGCCCAGATCCCTGCACAGAATTTAATGGGGCACTGCACTGACAGACCCTGGCAAGCACATACTCACTTGGCTGGAAATCACGGCCTATTCTTTTCTTTCCCAAGAAGCAGGATGTTTCATTAACTAAAAGCAAGTCATTAAGGAAAAAAAAAAAAAAAAAGAAGAAGAAGAAATAGGAAATCCAAATATAATTTTATTCATTTTCAAATAGTGCTGCAATCACTCAGAGGCACTGCAAAATACTGGCACCAAATAAATGTTATAATAAGAGACTTACCCTCTGCTGCCAGCTGGATACAAACCTCGTCTGCTGCTGGTGGTGTGGGGAGCTGGTTGTGTCTTTGCACTCAATGATGGTCAATCCACATGCCCAAGGCAATTCTAGCCATTGTCACATAGCTGCTCTTCCCTATGAGCCTCCTGAATATAATATTTCTCATTCGTATGTTAGATGCTTCGGGTCCTCCAGCATTCGAAGCAACAGCCCCTCTGCATTTCTCTACTTTGTATGCCCTTTTTACTTGTGAAACTGTCCTCTGCAGCTGAATTCTCTGTGGTTGTCCCCAGTCCACACAGCTCTGTGGGGGTCTTTGGCTTCCAATCCCATTTCTGCAGAAGGTGCACGAAGCTTGAAACTCCATTTCTGTTCACATCATTGCAGCCCTCCATCCGCTGTTAGATCTGACTTTTCTCTCACATTTTCCCTCTCTATCCCACGTTCCTGGTTTTGTTGGTGTGGGGAAGGCATGAGGGCAATGCTTTGTGTGCGTGGCACAGTGGGTGTGAGGGGTGAAAAAAAGGCGGGAAACCTGAAAGAGGCAGGAATCCTGAAAGAGGTAAGTTTTGAGGAATTTTGGCTCACTTAGTACCTTTGTGACCAAGCCCAAAAGAAGAATAAAACCCCAGATCCGGAGGATTGTGGTGTAAGATGTAAAGATGAGGCCTATTCCAACACAGCCTATAGGTTGTGCAGTGAGCTGGTCAGGATGCATTGGTGTCACTCACAGGATACTTCACAGAGGTAACAAGGCTGCCAGAGGGGCTTTTCTTGCTGGCAGAGCCCAAAGGAGCATGAAAACATTAATCAAAATAGAACTAAATCAGGCTGCTTTAAAATTAAACCCCTGCCATGTTGGAGTTCTATTCAGCTTTGGCAATATACAGGCTTTGGGAATGTCTGAGCTCATTGCAATTGTGGAATGTGTGTTTGAAGCCACTGCAGAACTGTGTGCTCAGGGTCCGGAGCTGATCTCTGTAGAAGGATGGAAAAAGGAAAGGGGAAGCAATGCGTGTTATTAGCAAAGCCAATTTCCTGCATGCCTGCAGATGGAACTGTCATAAACACACTGCAGCAAGGTAAATCTAGCCAATTTGCACCTATAATCATAGCAAAACACGCCATGGGGAAAAATGCAGCGTCAGCAAACTGACAGCATAAATGGCTTTGCGCAGAAGCAGACTTACATTGCTCACATCCCTCTTCCTCACTTGGGAGTTTGCACAACTGCTGTGCCTCCTCAAGGCTCACTTGCTGGGGAATCTCTCTGTGAAGATGAGGGATTTACAGTCAGCATCTCCTTCCATCCTGCCCAGGCAAAGAGGGCTGATAGAGATCACTGTCACACAGCTAGACACACAGATGCTTCTTGACAGATCTTTCCTCCTTTTCTGTTTTTGAAAGGAGTGGGGCAAAGCTGGGTGTTCTAGTATTTATTTTCCCAACGGGCACACAGGGGTGAAGTGATTCGCCTAAGGCAGGAGATCAAGTCAGCAGCAACATGAAGAACTGGGTGTGCACCCAAGACCTCACCCTGAGATGACTGCCCACCTGACTGCGTGCCACCTCTTACCCAAACTGCAGCATGTTTGTTTCCCAGCATCAGTAATTCGCTGTTTTTCCGCAGCCTGAATTTCCACAGCAGTGAAAAGAAAGGAAAATATGTAAAGGAAGGGACAGAGCATTTGCTACATGAGGATTGTATATTAACTAGGAAGGGATTTGGAATTTATCAGATGCAGATAAGCATTCGAGGAACAGGGAAGAAGTTTTCATTAGCTGGTGATATGTATTTCCATATAGAAGAATTTTTTTTCCTTCCAATCAGAAAATCATACCTTTTGCAGCAGGATTAACTGATGCCTTTAATGATAATATAAGAAGATTATATTTTCCTGTTCTCTTCACAATTCAAAGCTCTTAAATACAGAGACCCAACCTTCTTGAAAGATCACTATGGAATTACCACTCTCCTCACATAAAAAGCCAGAGAGGCCATCAGAGTGGAGCAAGGCTATTTGCCTTAAACATATTCTCACAGCAGCTCAGCAAGAGAAAATAGCAGCAGCAGATGAACCCTTCAGATCGCATCTCCGCTGAGGGCCTGTCAATTGCCATATGTCCTGATCCAATGTCAGTGCTCAAGAGATTAACAGATGCTCCTGGCCTTCTGATGCAGACCTAAGAGATGACTCCGTCCAAATGCTGAGCAGCACTGCCCTTTTGGATGATGCTTCGAGGCCATCTGAGCTGCACTGGTCATGGGAATTGGCAAGCAGGGGAAAACTACTCTGCATTATGCAAGCTCTGTGCCTTACAGCTTCCTCCTGCAAAGGGTTCATTGCTTTAAGCATGGCTGTCTCTGGGCCTACAGGAGGCTGATGGGCAGTATTGCTGCTTTTGTATCTGTACAACTCCAGAATTCATGGCAATTCAGTAAATGGAACCTGAGGAAAAGCTTTCCTGGATAGAAAGTACACAGATGCTGTAAAACAAAATAAAAGCTGAATGCATTTTGATGTTTACTGCTTGCATACTGTCCAATGTTTTGCAGGCATGCACAAAGACAGGATGTGATGCTCAGGGACATGATTTAGCAGTAGGTTGTAAGGGTTAGAGTAGTATGACTAGGTTGAGGTTGGACTTGATGATCTGGAAGGTCTTTTCCAACCTGAGCAATTCTGTGATTCTATCATTCTATGACATTGCTGCAGTTCCAAAAGACAATAGAAAATCAGGATATAAAGAAAGAAAGAGTTATATTTCCCCTTTTGTGCACACCCATCGATCTGAGGGCTTTGATTTCACTGCCTCACTGGGCACTGCAATGGCAGAGATCGAAATCTTTATTTTGACAAACATATGACACTGGCCAGTCTCGGAGTTTCCTCGGAGCTAGGGTAAAAAAATAACTGTTTTGACCAGAGCATCTGGAATAAGCCCAGGCTTAACAAAGAGTGTCATTTCTGGGAAGCCAGACTGGTTTATTTGCCTTCCTATCATCCATCTTCCTCATTGCTGTACCTACACCCATGTGTTTCTGCCGTGAGAATGAATAAAAATCCCAGGTTGAGCTGTTATTAGCGTGTGTAATGCAAGTCAAGCTGCTTTGAATGTCCTCTTGTTGGGTATTAATGCAGCACGCCATTTGTTACGCAAGTGTTTTGCTGTGGCAGACAGAAAGTGACATTTATGGGCCTATCATGAGAATGAATTTCTCCATCCATTAAAATGATGTACAGGTAAACACTCCATTCATTCTAAATCTGTGAGCTTTGGTTCTTTCTGTGCTCTGGTGGATGGGTCCATCAATACAGCTACTATTAGCTAAACTATTTGCTGGGAAGTGAGAACTGCTGAAAAATGTTAGAGGGCTGTAATTAAAAGGATTGTAACTTGAGGGGAGAGAACAAGAATTAAAGTTATTAGTGAACTTTCCTATTATAGATCTGCATGTGCACAGCAGCTGCGAGGCATCTGCAGAGCTCTGCTGCTGGAAAAGCAGTGTCTCACTCAGCAGCAAGGAAACACTGCTCCTGGATCAACCATTTACTAGAATGGAACCCAGAACCAGCAAATCTACAAAATATTTATTAAAAGTCCAGCAATGTCTGGAAAAGCTGTAAATCCAACAGCAGTTTGGCTTTATGGACATCTCAGTGGGTACAGCCACCAAAAGAAGTCAAAACAGTGTCAGCTGTTGACACCAGTTCCTCAGCTGATATCTGGAGTGATTTCGGAGTAGGACAGGCTGGTATTAATTAGTCACCATGTCCCACCCAGGAGGTGACCACAGCTGGGTTAAGTGCAGAGTGCAATGCCTCAGAATCCTCTGCTACAGAGGATATTACGTCAATGTAAATTTTCTTAAGACTGGCTCTTTAGAGAAATGTGCAAGGTAGAAAGAATGCATGCTATAATCATTTGGAAAATGAAGTACAGTTGTTTATCCACTGTAATTGTAGAAATTAAGGTAATAACAATTACAATTAAGTGACTCATATGTACTACTGTGCAATTAATTTAGGCTTAGAGGGGAATGTTATTGTGTATTAAATAAAAGCCAAATGATGATATATCAAGTTGTCTCCATGATTCAGTCGGTTGCATTGCTCATCTGGACCCAGCACCAGCCCATCTGCAACACAACATGACGTTCAGGGAATCTGTATGTAGGGAATAGATCACTGATGGAGCTCCTTTGATGGAGCATTACACCACATCTCTTGGTGACCTTTGATGATTTTTTGCAAAGTGAAAGTGTTTACCCAGCCTTTCTTGGACAACTGCTAGACAGCAGCAGGTCTCATATCCCCATAAATATGTTTCCCATAATCAGTCAGTACACAATTTACATCCAGTTAGTGCCTGATGGAATCTTAATTTAGAAAGCGTGGCTGAAATGCATTGGAATGGTTCCTCTGTCCTGGCCATCCAGGTGCTTTTCTCCTGCAGAAGCAGGAGCAGCTTGTCTGACTTTGGAAAACTTGAAAGGCTACGATTCACTTTCAGGGTGCATCTATTTAATTCATTCTCCTCTTTCTTTTCAATTACAGGCACTTCCCCGAGGAAAGGAAACCAAAGAGAACCTGTTAGCTGCAGCTGAAATGAGGAATCAGCAACTCGCTAGAAAAGGGCATTTCCTGAACACTGTGGTAGGAATAATTTGCTAAAACCGCATGGCTCTTGTTAGATCAAGCATAAGAATTATTTTCCGAGTAGTCCTCACTCTCCTGGCTAATTTCTGCTCACATTCAGTTTGACATGTATGTCTTCAGCTGCTTTTGTAGCAGCCAAGCTTTTTCTTTGATCTCTCTATTAGCAGGGGTCCCTGGAACAGGATTTTTCATTAAAAAGCCCTATCTGGCACAGGTCCTGTCTCTCAGAGTGGGTAAAACCAAATATGAAGGAGAAGGTGCAACCGGAGGGCAATTGTACCCTCTTCCCATCATAACCCCATGGCCTCCAGACACAGTCAGTTAAGGATACCTCCATTTACAGGTGCCATCTTTGTCTTTCAGAGGTCAAGAAGGATACTTTTTCCATCTATTTGTGCAGGCATACCTGTGTGTTTTGCTGTTTTCAAGCTGGTATGGTACCTAGAAAAATGTTGCATTTCTTCATGAATTCTCAGTGCCTCTTCCCAGTTTTGACCTGATTGAGACACATCACACCACTCAGATCCTTCTGCAGCACTCTGTGGCTTCAACTGCTACACAGAGCCCTCATTTCGTATGGGTAGGAAAGGGAGGAGGGAGGAGCTGCTGCAGAAATGATGAACTCTGGAAGAATGTGGCCTTTGAAGCACAGTTATGAAGGGGAAGAAATGCCAGCTGATGTGGATGCAGTGGTGCCCCGAAATAGCAGGCCTTTCAGAGCTCTCCCTTAGGCTGCCACAGCTCTTTAATAAAAGGAAATGCAAGAAATGTTGGTGAACTGAGGAGTGCAGGCACATCAGGAGAGTGGCACTGAGCTCCTGACACAGGAGCTGCCTTTCCCAGAACAGTGTGTTGCACCAGCACTACTGCAAAAGTGAACCTGGACCAACCTCTTCAACCCCAGTGTTAGCACACATTCTTGGCACTAGAAAGAAGAAAACAACCACTCTGGTTGAAATTCTGGGTTCTTTTCATATTGACACATCAGCTGTTGTCTTTGACTGTTTCTCCTTCTGATTTTGGACAGGTTGCATGGAATGGAAATGCACACAACCTGTTATTTTAGTGCTTCCACTCTCCAAAGCAGACGAGACACCAAAACCACACCAAACAGAATAACGTGGCCTAAACAGTTCTGCAGAACATATTGAACTCTTTGCTAAATGCCCGCTGTGTCTCCTGGAATTGGCTTTTATGCACAGTTTCAGCAGTGAGGGTGTTCTCACCCCAAGCTGTCTGGATGCCCCGCCAGCTCGCAGATGTGTCTCTCCAAAATGCAGGCACTGTGAGAGCTGCAGCTGTTTGCTGCTGGCGGAGTTGTTTCCAGACAGCTGTACTCAGCCTATTGTCTCAGTTGCAGACAAGGGAGGTTTGCAAACGTGTTTGAATTTCCCCCATCCGCAGTGCATATATCTGTGCTACGTTTTTAACGGATTGTGGTGGGCACAAGATTATGTACGTGTTGCAAATGTCAGTCCAGGCTTCAGAGTAAAGCTTTGAGAAAGAGCCATTTCTTTTTTTGTGAAACAGATGCACTCAAATCCATTCAGAAAATGGCTGCAAGTAAGAAGGAGACAGTGTCAGCTGCAAGAAAATTGTCACAGGGAAGCTCATAGGGGCTGTGTGTGCTTTTCCACTTTTTTCAGCTGGATATGAGACACAAGGATGCAGAGGTGACAAGCCAAGCCTGAACACCTAGCATTTACTCTTTATTCAGGAAATGGGTGTTCAACTCTTTCCAGTCCACTTCCACAGCAGTCTGGCATCCCTCAAGCAGGCAGGGATGTCAGCATAAAACCATATCCTGGCTGAAGGACAGGCATAAAGCTGAGGCCCCAGTGATGCCAGGACTGCAGTGATGTGACAAAATGCAAGTTCATCATGAATTAATTCAGTGCTGCAGAGTGCTCCAAGATTCTCACATAAAAGGTACCGAACAAACCCAAGGCATTGTTATTAACAATATGTTCAGTCTTTTTACAAATTAATTATTCTGTGATATTTCCTTAATGAGAAATATTATCTAATGAAGCTAACACGCTGCATCAAACAGACGTACACTACTCAGCAGCTAATCCAATGAGAGGGAGTGATAGGAAAATGTCTTTAGGGTTTAACAGGGGAACAACAAACAAACAGGCATTCACATATGTTTCATTTCGTCTAATATCTGGGATCTGCCTGTGAATAAACATTTCGTATCGCACCTTTTGATGGCTGCCACAACACAATTTCAAAGAGATCGCTCCTTCTTCACAAGAAAGTGCAAGTTGCTTCTCTGTGAGAAGAGAGAGATGAAAGGCAGCTTTGCAGTGTAGTTCCAGCACAGCCCCAGACCTTTTGAACCATTAGGATTTATATGTCATTAAATAATTAACTCAGTGATGCATGAGAGAAAGCAATGCAGCTCTCTGTAAAAGACCTCAATTAATTGCTTTCATTTCAGCAGACACTGAGTCTTCCCGATGAGATATAAGTGAGGTGAACTTTATTTCAGAGATTGTCTGATAAACGCAGTCATAAAAAGGGTGAAAAATGATTAGTTCAGATAAGACTTTTGTTTGCTGGAATATTGTTTTGTGTGTGTGTATGTATGTGTTAGAGTGTCTGTGGCTCAAATTAACCAACGTAATCAGATGCCAAAAAAATGCTAAGAGCTTTGACCTTGTGCTGCTCCATTTGCTTTGTACTTTTCTTTCTTTTTATGAATTCCATGGACAGTAAGAGGTGTTTCAAGGCACATCTGCACCACAGATTTTTAATTAATTTATCTGCTGCCTTTCATCTTACACTATGCACAAGCTAGTATATGCAGGTTGGTTTAAACTGTTTGCTGCACTGTCACCTCTTTTGGGATCATCCCGTAATCGAATAGGATGCAATTTCTCATAGTGAAAACCTCTCTGTGCTTTACTGAATTCCCTTAGATTTCAGAGGATGGGTTTGATCCTATGAAGACCAGGGGTACGAACTGGAAGGGCCAAGTCTTAGAACCCATCCCCAGGGCATCCCACTATGCTGTTGGACAAGCCCTTGAGCAGCAGCTTAAGGAAACAATCCCAACTCCAACTGGTTTTCTTGCCAGCCCAGGGCCAGATTCAGGGTCAGGCAAATAGGACATTAAGCTGAATGTGGAGCAAGGACAGTTCCTGTTCTTCCAGCCTGATGCAGGTTTGGTGACTGGTGAAAGTAGAAAAGGCAGCAATGGTGGAATATCCACTAATTTAAGTCTCTGGTCCAAGGACTTCAGATAGAAGGGAACATTTCTAGATTTAACACGTGGCAATAGGTCATTTAAAAGAATCAGTTTCCAGCCATACAGTTGGTGTGCCAGTGACCATGGCCTTACCTCAGCCCGTGCTGAGATAACCTGCACTTAACCCTGAGGAAGATTAGCATCACATGAGCCAGATGTTGCTATTTTAAGATAGGTTACTGCTTCATTATTTAAGAGGTAACAAAAATAAATAAATAATTAAAGGACTAATCTGGTGCCATCTGCTCAGGTGTGTTCACACCACAAGGTGTGAAGAATTCTTATGTTCACCTCTGTCCACTGGGCTCACACGGGCATCCATCCCCACTTAATTTCACACTGTTGCATGCACTGCTGTTGCCTTTGAACTGGCACCTGAAGGCTGGAGAGAAACGCTCTTCTTTCCTCAACAGATGGCACAGTCTCTGCCAGCAGGAGACAGGCTGTGCAGTGTCCTGTTTGCAGCAGTTCCCTCCCTGGGAGGTCCAGGTGCTGCAGGCTGCCTGGGGAACTGAAGCTCTCCCCACTGGGAAGGCTGTTCCTCCCTCACCGTGGCCACTTACACCCGCCCTGCTAGCAGGCAGCACTGCCAGATCAAGAATAATGAAGTCACAGTGTGACTTCACAATCACTGCTCACTTTCCATATTGACTCTTTCTGTGGTAACCGTAGCTACCTGCAAAGACACAGATCACCTCAGTCGTGGCAGCGAAAGAAAAGGGTGCATCTAACAGGCTCTTAATTGGGTGGGATTGACAGGCAGTTGAGATTCTCCCTGCTGGAGGCTTTGGAAGCCAAGAGGAATGGACTCTCCATGCAGCCCATGACATCAGCTGTGGTCTTCACGTACGCTGCCTGGAATGAGCTTCATTAATGTTTTCCTTGGTATAATCTATCATCCCTTCAACAATGCGTTTCTGACAGTTAATTAGACTCCACACAGTGGAATAAGCAGTGTCGTGTTTGGAATTACAATCCATTACTGAACAACAGATCGTATGAGGTGCATCACCAGCCGGAGCTGTTGGACATCTTAAGTTGTTTTTATTCCAAGAGCCTGGTAAACTGTGTTTGGTAAACAATTCTGCAGCATATTTGCAAATGGCTTCATTACAAAGAGGAGTCAGGAACTAGAGGCCACCTGTTCATTAGCAAAAACAAAAATAAATAAACAAATACATCAAGAAATTCAGTCCCTCTGAAGGAAGATGAAACCCAAGTGCCATTAGCTGCCCTGGCTCACTCGGTGTATTAGATATGAAATCCTTATCCAGCTGATGCTCATGGCAAAGTTCCTGCTGGTTTCAGTGGTGCCAGGACTTGAAATGAGAAGTTTGTTGCTCCAACTGGATTGCAAGAAAGATGCAGAATGCTGCAGCAGTGACGTGCTGACCTGAGACATCTGCTTTTTGGAATGGTGCTGGTACTTCTTGGGTGTACAGAAGAAAACCAGGAATACGAGTGTGGCTTCTAAGCACAACTGTGATAAAAATGAGCACATTGAATAACATTCATAGTAATGACATTGGATTAATAATATTAGAGACTTGGCTGGAATGTGAAGTATTAAGCCAGGAGAATTTTTGTGATGCACAGCAAGAAAAGCAACATGAAAAGGGAGGACAGCACTGGCCCTGTGATGAATGGTATGAGGCAGGAGAGATGTTCTTTGTGATAACTCATGCCTGCTGGTGCTCAGGTGTTTGCTTGCTTCAGACATGCAACAGTGCTGCTACCTGGAGGCCCCTGAGCACAAGCACACTGACTTTACAGCTCACAATCTGATGAAGTGTGACATACAGAATACCAGGTCTAAACAGAGCTAGGCCACCACTTTCCATTCTTCACATTGTTTCCTCCTGTCCTTTTATTTTAACTATTTTTTAATTTACTGCTTATTGAACCAACATTTGAAAGACATTCCTAGACCTTTCTGGATGCAAACCATGAGTTGAACATGACACAAATCTCCTGTTTGTCCCTGCTGAGATGCAGCAAATCTTTACCATGTGCATGGATCATGTCTATTGCTTATGCAGCTGCAGAGCTTTGGTGCTCAGCCCTGTCCTGCTGTTAAAAGATGGTCTGAGAGCTGACCAGCCTGTGGCCCACTGAGCAATCTGCTGAGAAACTGTGTCGTGTTGGCAAATGGGTAAAAATCACAGCTTGTTAAAGGAAAATGAACAAAGCAAAAAAGGGCATGCGCTAATACGATCATTTGTTTGCTGTGACAGATTCAGAGGCAAATTCTCATTTATCCTTACTTTGAATTGTTATCACCAGAAAGACACGAGGAAGCAGGGTTCTGCATTTGCATTCATTTCTTTTTTTATGCATTAAAAAAAATCTCACAAGATATATTCTGGGATAAAGGAATGTGGCACAGAGGCTGACACCGACTAGCTGTGTAAGCTGAGATATTCTGGAAACCTTAACTGAGAGTGTACCTTTAACTTTAGTACTTTCTTTAATTTTTATGATGCTCAGCTTCTAGGCACCATTTGAACAATTCACGCTGTAGTGGAAGCAGTTGAGAAAAATGTAATCAGAATTAGAGCAGAGGATTAGATACACAGGCCTCAGCACTCCCAACGCTTACTCATTGATTATTTGGGGCATAAATTGGTTGTGGTAATGAAAATGCCCAGTGACAGGCTCCAGAGGGACAGGCAAGCTTTCTAAGGCAGCATCTGCATGTCTGAATTGTATCTGCAGAGCACTGCTGGAATTCACACAGTGGTGAATTGATATCCTTAAATATCCCAGCTCATCTGGACCAGTAATGGGAGTGCTTAATCAGAGCTGTGCATTTCACACGTGGAACTGAGACAGAGGAAGACCTGCTTTGTCCACAAGCATATACTGAGGAAGCTTTGGCAGAGCCAAAACTGATTTTAGATGTTAAAATAGATTTTACAAACGGAATTTGTATTTTACAGCTCCCTAGCCAAGGCCTGTTACAAAAAGAGCATCTTTCATCATTACAGAATGCCACTGATCACATTGTTTTTGTGCTGGGGAAAACCAATTTTCCAGTGTAACCTTTGTCAACAGTGAATTGATGAGAGGCTGATATTGGAACAGTTATGAACTTCTTTTGCCAATCCCTATTGCATCTCCTGGGAAAATTGGTCGGCAGTTTTTCACAGGGATGTTCTGAGGACAGAGGTTCAGCAGACTATAAGGTACTCAGATACAACTGCATGAGGCTATGAAACAGCAAATAAATGCCGAAGTGTAACTGAAACTCTGCAGCAAATATTACCTAGAACTGTATTTGTGGGCTTTTCTGCTGTGACCAAAGTTATTCGATATTTCTCTTGAAGTCCCAGCTCTTGCAAACGTGTGAATTTCAGCGTTTCATTTCTAACTGTCATCATAGAAGAAAGAAAGAAAGGGTTTTTTAGCATCTCCAATGACATTTCAAGCAAAAGAGAAGAAGGACCTGTAGCACTGACTGCACAATGCCGGAGTTTTCCTTACCAGAAGGTTCTACAGCATTAGTGCAGACTGGAAATGCCGTGCCAGGCGGAGATACAGCTGTGGCTTCTGTACAGATTCTTTTCATGCGATAAATATAGATCTTCCCTCATAATTGCAACACAATCTTGATCTGCCCGCGGTGATGAAGGAAAAAAAAAAGCTGTTTAATTTAATTAGAGTCCATTTGAAAGCCTACTAGCATGAAATAATTTGATATACAGAAATAACCCTCACCAGTTACAG
This sequence comes from Meleagris gallopavo, assembly GCF_905368555.1. Taxonomy (NCBI): domain Eukaryota; kingdom Metazoa; phylum Chordata; class Aves; order Galliformes; family Phasianidae; genus Meleagris; species Meleagris gallopavo. The sequence goes on from NC_139429.1 coordinate 2,698,049, forward strand.
GCACCGTTTCATTGTGTCTTATCTCAGGATAACAGCAACTGTTATATCTCCAAACCTTAAAGTGTACAAACAGTGTGACTGGAGACCGCCCTAAGAACATGTAACATGATGTCAGGATATGACCCTTTCTCAGCTCCTATTCTCTGCCAGGCAAAGATGCTCCAAATCCTGCTGGTGTGACATTGGCCCGTGAGGGTGTTGAGAGCTGATTCACACCCATCCCCCAGCACCAGATATGTTCTCCCCAAAGGTCAGCACTTCCCTTTCCCTGTGGGGAAGAGCACAAGGAGGGCAATGCAGGATGAAGAATGCCATGCACGCAGTTGTGCCGTATAACCTTAAAGACATTTTTGATTCATTACACAGCAGTTCATTACCGGAGGTACAAAAACGTAGCGCTGAATCAAAGGTCTACAGACAAGCTGGCAAAGAAAAGAATTCTCTTCGTTTCTTTCTTTCTTTTGGGATGAAAATCTTGAAGGGAAAATGCTTCACCCAATTTCCTATGCCTCCTGTTTGCTTGCTTACTGCTCAGCTTATTTCTAACAAAAACTGAAAACCCAGAAGAGGACAAACTTGCAGCAAACCAATCTATTATCTGCTGTTTAAAAATGAGCTTTCTTTTGTTTCCACCAACAGATTTGGCTTCCACTGCCATTTTCACATTCTGGAAAGCAGGAAAACAAATGCTGTTCCTATACGCTCTTCTACTGCTTTGGCATTTTCTCTTGCAGAAGGAAACGGTACAATAGAAAACACAGCCCTTCTTTGCAGATAAGAGGGAGCCAGCTGATTATCTAGGATGATCTCTTGTATATCACAAGCATTATATTTACCATGCTATACCTCCACGGAGTACAGTAATTTCAGCTAAATTAAAGCATTTGGGGCTCTTCTGGCTAAATGGTGCTTTGCCACGGGAAAAGGAGTTGCAGATTTTTTTAATTTTACTTCTGGGAATCTGAAGATAGGCAACAGCCTCCCACACTCCTTACCTTTGAAAAGAAGAAAAACTTGCTTTTGTATGACACCAGAACTAAAGGTATAGCAACTTGCTTTCATGTGTGGGGATGTGAGAGACTATTTATATATGTGCACATCAGCAAAAGCTATAGGAACCTTCTGAGCTACGAGATGGAGATACATGGGACTAAATCTATGAAAATAGCTTTTGTGTACGGATATGTGTGAGAAAGACAGAACCTAAGCTTGCATGACATTGCCTGCGTGCTCGAGGAAAGGACAAGAGGGGCTACATCTATAGAGAATGCCTTGTGTGCTGAAGGAGCTAAAACTGTAAAACTCTTCTTTATGTTATCTGAGTGATGTGGCCATTTGTGGCCTCTGAGGCAAGAGACTCATCCCCCAGCCTTACCTTCCGTTCCCATCATTTTAGTGTGCAGATCACCTTAGTGGAATCTAAGATATCTTTCCCCATGGGGATGTTTTCCTCTCACGGCATTAGAAATTCACTGATTTTCAAACAAGGTCTGATCTGCAGAGATGTGAGGAGAGTGCAATTCAGAGCCCTACGTGGCAGACATACACCAATGAGTGTGCTGGGAAGAGGCTGAGATTTTCCTTCAAGTGTTCTACTAACAGAGGAAAGGTTTCAAGCACAAGGAGCTCCCTTCTCCCCGACAGCCAGACTCACCCATATATTTCTAAGCCAACAGCAAGCAGAGAGGGGTACAGCCACAGCTGAACCGAGCATCTGCACTAAGTCTTGAAGAAAGGCTGGCAAACGTTGCTTGTGAAATACTGCGCCATCTCCTGCTACTGCCTGCCAATGTGGATGGCACTGAGCAAAGGAGAGTTTCAGATCACTGCTCATACAATATTATTTATTAGTGGAATTTACACCGGGCTCAGCTTTAGCCAGGGAACAGAGATTCCAACGCATCATCTCCAGCTACAGGTGTTATTTCATAGCATACCTGGGATTAGCTACAATAAGTGCTGCAGTGGATCCACTGTCTTGCAGGATATAGCTCATGGGTTAAAAAAAAAAAGGCATCAGATTCAGACACTTGTACTCATACATAGGAAAGAAAGAAAGAAAGAAAGAAAGAAAGAAAGAAAGAAAGAAAGAAAGAAAGAAAGAAAAGAAGAAAGAAAGAAAGAAAGAAAGAAAGGAAAGAAGAAAGAAGAAAGGAAGAAAGAAAAGAAAGGAAGAAAGAAAGGAAGAAAGGAAGAAAGGAAGAAAGGAAGAAAGGAAGAAAGGAAGAAAGAAAGAAAGAAAGAAAGAAAGAAAGAAAGAAAGAAAGAAAGAAAGAAAGAAAGAAAGGAAGGGAGAAAGAAAGGAAGGGAGAAAGAAAGGAAGGGAGAAAGAAAGGGAGAAAGAAAATGGTATTAACATCTGCAGAGCAGAGCAGGGTGACAGGACAGGTTTGTTTTCCACACTCGATTTGCAGTGATTCAAACCCTCTCCCAAGGAGATGGTTCAGAAAATGTGTGGGACAGTACAGCACTGACGTCGGCTGTTCTGTTTCTGTTTTCTCTTTTCCAAGAGCCCAGAGGCCACATTCAATCTGATCACTACTGGTGGATCCTACCTGCTTGAGAAGCACTGATGTGGCACATTTGGATTGAGGTGTGTTGCGAGGGCAGAAATAGGACAGCAGGTCCAGCTTACAGGCACTGCTCAGCCCACCTCTCCTTTCCCAGTCCTCCCAGTCTCCATCCCAGGTCCTTTGGACCAGAGGCTCCAGTGCAATTGCAGCACTTCCATATAGAGCCTGCAATTGTGACTTATTTCTCCCTGCCTCCTGTCAAGTTCCATCTACATAAACCTGTATTTGTCTCTGACGATAGCCCAGTTTTCTCTCTTTATTTATCTACCTGTCGACTCATTTTACAATCTCTCTCTGGACAGCCACAGAGCAAGAGACAGAACCTGATACTATGGTGTGCTCTGAATGCCAACTAGCTTGGTGGAGTGCACGAGTATCCTCACACAATGGAAAGGTCCTTTTGTAAACAAGCGTTGTGATCAGAGAGCCGATACTTGCTGATATTTTCAATATTAATAATCTCCCAGCTGCCTTGCTCCATTTGCTCTCTACCTGCTTACCTATCCTTCATAGCTCACTCTGAGGAAGAGCTTAAAATAATTAAGCCAGGGGAAGGGAAGGGAAGGAAAGAATGTTGGAAAGGAAAAGGAAAAGGAAAAGGAAAAGGAAAAGGAAAAGGAAAAGGAAAAGGAAAAGGAAAAGGAAAAGGAAAAGGAAAAGGGAGGGAAGGAAGGAAGGGAAGGGAAGGGAAGGGAAGGGAAGGGAAGGGAAGGGAAGGGAAGGGAAGGGAAGGGAAGGGAAGGGAAGGGAAGGGAAGGGAAGGGAAGGGAAGGGAAGGGAAGGGAAGGGAAGGGAAGGGAAGGGAAGGGAAGGGAAGGAAGGGAAGGGAAAAGAAGGCAAGGCAAGGCAAGGCAAGGCAGGGCAAGGCAGGGCAAGGCAGGGCAAGGCAAGGGCTTTTAAAACAGTGATTCATGTGAAGAATATTGTTGTCGAACAGAAATGCATCAAATTTGGAAAAAATCACTATACTATTATGTATCACATCTAGCATAGACCAAGAGGCCTCTAAAGACACGTACACATGTGCATGCAAAAATAATGCATATTCATATCCACACTCCTACAAATATATTTCATGTTCATGTGCCATGTGTATTCACACCTCCCTTCCTATGTGAGCAGATATATACAGAATCTGAAGAGGACAAGAAAAGCGTGCTCCATCAAGAAACCTGGCAGATAACCACCACCAAAAAATGCACTTGCAGGGTACTCCCAGATGTAGACATGAAGTTGGCTATTTGCTGTGATTTGTTTGTTAGTGGAAGTGCAGCAAGGCTAAGGAATGACAAGAGAGAAGCTTTGCAGAGGCAGAAATAGCAGCAGTAGCAAAACTCTGAAAGACAGCGAAGGGAGAATATTTGGGCTGAGTGCTGGCTGAGGCAGAGCTGGAGATGCAAGGAAAAGAGAGATTTTCTGTTGTTGGACTCCTGCTGTGCTCTGTGAAGCGGGACGTGGTTCGTCCTTAGTCAATCAACAGGATGGCATCAGAGACCCCGGATTTGATTGCCAGTGTCTCCTCTTAATACACGTCCTTTTGCTCAAGGAGAAAGCTTTAATAAAAGCCGGTTATAAGCTATGCATACACTAGGAAAATGTCATCTGTCACTGAAATGCAGCCAGTACTGGCATGACAAGCAGTAGACCTTACAGCAGCACACTGCCAGACAATCGAGCAGTTCAGCAGAGACTGTAAAACATACCACATCTGTCTGAAACTGCAAGAGTGATTTAAAATGAGCGGAAGGAATCCAACCAGACCGCAGCACACACACTGAGGTGAGCCACCTCCTAACAGAGAACCCTACACTCTGCTGCCTGCCAGCCACAGCAAAACCAGCTCCCACGTAGGAGCGTGCCTCCAACAAGCAGGGCACCTGCTAGCAGAAAACCACAGTGCTAAGTTGGGGTGTTCTTTGGCACAGCACTTTGCCTGCAGAGCCCTAGCATTTGCTGGGTGCATGTGGCCACACTTCAGCTGCAAAGTCCTAGCTCCTGCTTTGCAGAGCTGCGTAAGCGGGAGCTGTTGAGGCAAACGCACGGCATCTCCATGCTTTGAGCTGCAATGCAGCAAGGCTCTCTGTATGTAATGCAATCTATTTACATGTACTCTGATTTAGGATGCTGCCGGCAATTTGGTGTGGTCAGGATTGTTGGAAATGAGGTCCATTTTTGATCCTCCAGAGCCTGACAACGCCACGATAGGACTATACTGACTTGCCAGCAAGGGTGAAAATTTATCACTACAAATGTTTTGCTTCCCTCCTTTTTGGTATTTAAGGCACTTCTAAACTCAAAGGTCACAGAAAACTGCTGAGAAGAATCAGAATCAAAGGAGTGTTTCCAAAGGGAAGAATGTTTCTGTAAGAAGCACGCGTGTGGACTGACAAGAAATCCCACCTCATGGCTTTACATCATCGTGGGACCGTGCTATGTGCTGGCTGGAAAAGCAAACTCCATTTTCAGATCCTGCTGTAGTGGCTGCATTTCCTATGGTAATCCACCGAGAATTTTAGGTCATCTAAATGCCTGTTTTATCAGCCTATCTCTAATATATGCAAAGCACAGTGATTTTATCTCTTGCTAGAATACAGCACTGTCTTACTAGAATTGCACTTTCGAAGCCTGCTTACACAGGTTAGGATTTCACTTCCTTCCTTCCTTCCTTCCCTGCGCAAATGAATATCAACATTTGAATGCAGTAGGTGTAACATCAGGATATAAGAGCTAAGATTTTAATTCCTGATACACGAGGCCATAGGCATCCCAGAAAGCCAACCAAAAGCTCTTCTTGTCTTAGATAGAAGATCACAGACATGCAGGCACCAGGGGTGTGATTTGCACCATCAGCCCGTCAACATTGACGGGGTCACAGACTGACAATTAATGGTGAAAAATCCTCCAGTGCTGATGGATGGGGAGGGAATAGAGGTGCAGCATGAAATCCAAACATCTGTTCACTGCTCGTCTTCACCCATGTTGTGCTCACAGGTCAGACCCCACGGAGAGAGACAAGGAGAGGATGCCATAGCCAGGGACTGAAAATTGATAAATCTGTAGAATTGTACAGAGACAGAGCAGGCTTCTCCCTGGCCCTCACAGCGCTCCCTCTGCAGGTGAAAGAGGAGCCACATTCTTTCAGAGTTGCTTTTTTTTAATGTATAGAAAACATTACACAAATCCCTGCTTGACCAAATGTACAGAGACGTGTTACTGGGAGGAAAACAGGAGGCTGCAGCCCCATGTGTACCCGTCTCTCACCATGGCACGTACTCGCCTTGCTGCACACAGCAGGTGCCACCCAAACCCCCATCACATCACCTCACAGCTGCTCCTGCTATGAGGATGTGAGAACCTGTGAATGCATGAACGTATGAAGCAGTGGGGCAGGGCATCACTTTTGTGATAAATACAGGTCAACTACTGCTTTTTTTTTTTTTGCTTTTTTCCCCCCCTCAGATGCATAATTAAGCTGTGGAATTCAGTGCTAGATAAAATAGAGACCGGAAGGATTTCAAAAGAACTAATATGAATACTGAGCTCAGCCACAGCTGCTATAAAAGATAAAGGAAAGCATTAGAGGAAAGATCCTCAGCCACTCAGGCAGGACAGAGGTTAGCCAAACCCTCAGGGTTGACTCATGTAGCACTCCTTATGCCTCTGGTTGCTGCTGTGCCCACTCTGTCCCCTGCTCTTCTTTTGGGTGATGCTAACAAGGAACCTGATTAACATTCAGAGACCAGTGTTTGCCAATGAGGTGCTGGCACACACTGGGCTGAGGCCAAGCTCACACAGTTTCTCTGGTTGCCAAGTGCCTCATGGTCATGTTATGGAGCACAGCCATCCACAAGGGGAGCAGGGGACATGCTTCACAGCTAAGGCAGCAAGCTGGTGCAGAAGGGCCGGGGATGCAGCTCTGCCCCGTGTGATTGAGGCTGGATCCCTGGCAGGCTATAGGGATTGACCCATCCATCTCAGCATGGCTAACCTGTGCTTGGTCACCAGGTGCGTCCTTGGAGAGCAACAGAGGTGCAGGTGCATGAGTCCATGCTGTTCTGTGGGGCACTGCTGGGCACTGCCAAGCCCTGGTCAGGTTCTGAGCAGCAAAGAGCAGCAGAGAGATGAAATCTCTTCACAGTTCACAGAGCAGGAGCATAGCAGGAATCAGGAAGGCAGTCTGCTAAGCATATTTTCTGGCCATCCAGGCTGATTGTGGCAGAAATATGGATGACTCTGGACAATCGGGCAGCCACTGACTGCTTGGGGACCTGGACAAAGGTGTGTTCCTCACAGCCAACTGGAGATGAAGCCTTCCTGGTCTGCCAGGTAGTGCTGGCTGGAGCATGGCATGAAAGAAGGAGGGGCAGAAGATAGAGTTTTCCCGAGCAGGTATAAAATATAGCAGACAAATCTTTAAGAAAGAAGGTCCCATTCTGCAGGATGGGCAGTAAGGACGTGTCGATGCTTTTCTTCTCAGCCCTTTGCAGTCACAGGAACATGCCAGGGAATGGCAAAGAGCAGCAGCATAACCTTCAAGAGGCAAGTGAGAATATCTTTACATGCAAATGTGCCAGGACCAGAAGAAGTTGCTGTATGGAAATACAGCTATTTCCTCACTCTTCAACGTCAAATGGAATGAATATCAGACACAAAGGTCTGAACACATTACTCCTTCCTTCCTCACTCCAAACTGAAGCGTGATGCCTGTCTCTGACCTTTTCACACCATTTCCCATCTTGTCTTCAAGCAACACTGACCTCATGCATTTGGGTACGTGTGTACATGGAATGCTGACAATCACACTACTTCTTCTGCATTAAATTTATCTGAGTCAGACGACAGAGACCACAAACTTCTGTGCTCAGCTCAGGACTAAGCTCTACTTACAGCTGTGTTATCAGTGCTGGGGCTTAGTCCACGGTCACAGCATCACAACAACAGAAAGACATGGCGGATTATCTCCTTGCAGAGTAAATAGCACATGGTGCTCCTTTCCAAGAAAAGAAAAAACCCAATGCCAAACAATGTTAAGCAAGATTTCGGGCTGGCCAGTTCTCCCCTTGAATTGTTTTGCTCAATACCTCCTCCAACATTCTGAAGTCTATAGGAAAAAGAGCTATTTCAAGTTTAAAGAGAGCGTGAGATGGTACTTTCACTGGTTATCAGCCTTGTATCACAGGACATCTCACTGCTGAGAGGTGGTGATGTATTCAGGGGGAGGGAGGAGAGAAAACAATTTGATTATGCAAAGGCCAAAGTGGCCAGAGGTATGGCTGCTCCTTGACTCCAACAAGAGCTGAGGCATCAATATAGAGCTGAGCTGCTTGAATTCTCTGCCTGGCTCTGGTCTGTATGGAAATACTGGGAGAAAGAATTAGGAAAAAATAATGGGGAAGCAATGAAATATGACCAAAGTCTTGTAATGATGAAATATAATGACTCGTAATGAAGAAGAGTCAGAAGCAAGAAAAAAATAAAGAAGAAATCAATTCTCATGAAGCAAAAATAAGAGAGGGGAAGGATAAGAGAAGATGGGAGAGAGGGAGAAGAGAAAGGAAGCAGCAGCAGGAAATGGCTTTCAACTTTTCCACTTAGCATTTTGAACCCAGAAAGCAATTACTGCCAAGCTGGCGTTGCTTTTTTGCACATTAATTCCCTATTATGAATAAAATGAATGAGTATAACAAACTCCTCATCCTCGTAAAGTTGTGCTCTTCATTATTTGTGTTAATAATCCACAAGGGACTCTTGACTCCAAAACACAATATCACGTCCTGATTTTTTTTATTGTTAAAAAAAAGAAAAAAGAGATAAAGTGGGAAGAAGAGCTCAAGAATGGAAAATGATGGAATTCTGGGCCCTTTTCTTCTGGTCTTGACGGAGGCTGGTAAACTGCAGAGTGAATGCCATACTTAAAGGGATGCACTCAATGGCTTCTATGGCAGAATGGCAGTCTGACCCAGCATGCAGGATACTTCTAATTTTCCCATGGGCTCCATGCCCTGCTCAGAGAGAACCACACCAGAACTGTGCCCAAACCACTCCAAATAACACATGGCAGACTTACAGCGCTTGAAAAGTACGCAAACATCTTGTTCTCTCATCTCCGCCTTTTGTTTGGAAATAAAGACATAATGGAGGGGATACATACATCATTTAGATGGCAGAGAGGTGGCAGTGGAGGGAAGTCTCCAGTTATGCAGCATAGATGGGCTTTTCAGCACTGTGTAAACAGGAGAAGAAGCAGGAGAGGGGGAGAAGATGAGAAAATGGGATCAAGCACAGCAGTCTCAAAAACCATCAGGAAAATGATGTAGTAGAATACACAACATTGCTGTGGTCTTCCTAACTACTGTCTGTAGGATACTTCTTCTCTTTTGGCAGGGGGGAATGTAAACTATAGAGCCTGAGAACAGAATTATTCTGCTGAGATATTAGGGGAAGAGTCGATGAATGAATAGCATTAACAGCCCTCTGCTGAAGGGAGCAAGATGCAATTCCACGCCTCAGTTTTATGTTTCTAGTGCTGGAAAAATCCTGAATCAAAGCAGAAAGCAAGAGGACAAGTGAGGAGGAGCAGCCACTGCTGAAGTGGAAGTAGTGCTGAGACAGCCCTAAGCCTGCTGTTAGGCAGCATGAGGTGACATGACCAAATAGGCAGTGGCAAGTGGAAAAGATTCACCCGTCTACCTGAATGCACCGGGGGACTGACTGAGATGGCAGCAATCCACAAAACAAGTTCCACACGACCTGCTGCAGGATTTATACTGACACCAGGCAGGTACAACCCTGCAGGAGGAGTCTCAGCTCACAGGCTGATGTCGTGCCAGAATGCCTTTTCCAAACGATGGCCCTTCTGCAAGCCAGCTGGAGAAGTTTAAGACGTCTCCCTTCCTCATTGCACCGCCACTGCCCTCCTGTCTGAGGTTAGCAGCCCTGCAGCTCTGCAGACAGACTGCTGCTTCAGAGCGTTCCTTGATCCACTTCAGTCCTAATCGGTCAGCTTAGCTCAAATGGCATAAATGATATGTTTGCTCTAACCTGGCTGAGCCTGATGGAAGCAGCTTATGGAGCTGCACTCATGTGAAACATTCCCCCCACCGACAGGCAGACGGCAATCTGCAGTAGAGCTACGGGTTGCAAATAGCTGGGGCAGGGCTGCAGCATTCACATCTACAGAGCTCTGCAAAAGAAAGACACCCACTGCCTTGCCAAGTGGTGCCCTTTGCAGCCATCAGCTGAAGAACAACTAGCAGCTCCAGGATCCCACCATACTAGTGTTTCAACTTGCAGATTCCCATCCAACACCTGCATGGGATGCAGATTTGAGCAGCTCAAGGTGGTGTAGCTGTGTGCTTTTTTTCCCCTAAGCTTCTTCAGCCAAATTTACAAGAGTTTTAAGCCAGTTCTAATGCTAACAGCATGGCACTGCCTGTAAATTTTCAGTCCTCACCATGCAGGTGTTTACTTCTGTGAAGTGAACAAATATAGCACAGATCCTTCACGGATCAGAGCACAGAAACACATCTTGTCCCCTGATACAGACTTCAAAACCTTCTGGGAAGAGGTCTCTCAATATACCATGAGGTATTTGCTGCATAACACCAAAGGTCGCTGGGCAGTAGCAGGTTTAAGTCACCTACTTGGTCCTCTGTACACATTAGAATTTAAAACCTGCAATAAAAAGGCTGAAAGGGGAACTGCTACGCTGTAATAGAAACAATTTCTAAATCTGCTTGAGATTTCAACTGATACAGCTTCCTGCACAGCAGCTAATGTTTATACTGCGCATTCAGCTCAGATTTAAATACCGCCGATGCCCTCAAACGCTGTTTTTCCTTTGGACAAATTGTTTTCGTTCCTCAGGTCTTCCTCCCTAATGGCACAAAAATTTCACATCTGCTTTCTCTCATTGAACAACCACGGTGGGATTCAGATCTACTGAAACCTTTGCGAGAGGATGAACGTGGAAGAGGAAGGAGTCGAGCCCAGCTGCCAGCCCCGGAGCTGCCACCCACTCCAAGGCAGAGTCAGCCAGGTCCCAGTCTGGCACAAGCTGTGACTGGCACTGACTGGTGCCTGTCGCTGCTGCAGGAATTGCCTTTGGCGAGGTGCAGTCCCAGCACGCACAAACAGGTCTCTGTACTGAGAAATGCCCATTTCAAAGGGCACTAAGTCCACCAGCAGCACGCCATGGAGCACATGACAGTCTGACATTTCCCTTATGGCCAAAGCCATGTGCCATCTGCTGCAGGGGGTGATGGTACCAGCGGTCACAGCACTTTTTTCTTTTCTGTTCTCAATTCCAGTCCCTTTACAGGTAACTAAGAGACAGCAACTATTATTGATCAAACTGCACCAGGTACCATAGTATCATCATAGAGGTTTGGCAGCACAGGCGAGGGAATGTGAATGTGTTGTGCAGGGTAATCCTACAAGCAAAGCACGTAGGAAGAGGGATCATGATGCCTCACAGAAGAGGTGCACTCCCCTCTTCCATTTCCAAGAGTCAAGTTGTTTTTATTCTTGAAAAAGCAATGGACAACCAACCACAAGGACGCAACACTCCTTTGGTAAATCCCGCATTTCAGACAGGATAACAGCTTTGGTTTTGACCGCTACAGAGAGACCACCAGTATTAAGATCAATAGAACCAGGGGAAAAAAACACCCAACCTTATCTACTGCTTTTACAGGCCATGTTCCAAGTTCTGACATGCAAAACTCAGGAAAATTGGGAACTGCGCTTCCCCCATAGCGCTTGGCTCAGCTCCCTGCAGATGCGCTGCAGTCAATGTGCCCTGGTGTCCTGGCATACTTCTGTGCCCCCAACTCCAGAGATGACTCTATGCTTGCCCACCTCATGCCCTGCAGTGAGCATCTGCTCAGTGTTTTGTTTTACCTTCAGAGCCTTTTGTGTGGCCCTTTGCTTCTTTTGCAGGTTGTTTTCCTTGTCCTGCTTGTGCACGCAGAGCTGTTTGCTTCCTCCCCATCTCTTCTGTGTGTTTATTTAGTGCACGTCTATAGATTTATATTTGAAACATCAAAACGGGGGTCTGTGAGGAAAGTTGCTGTCCCTGTTTTACACAGCCTTCAGCGAGGGAGGGCAGCTGAAATACAACTGAGATAACATTTAAATTCTCCTTTAATGTTGCCGTCTGCTTTGAGACACTCAGCACTTTGTCATCTGCAGCAAAAGTTTGCTGCATAATTGAGGGCCTGCTGTGCTCCTTCCCTGTGATTCTGAAATGCATCCAGGGGAAATACGAAATTCAGAGGAATTTGCTTGTTTGTCTTCCTTAGATTAAATTCAACATCCCTAATGGTGATAAATAAAGACACAACTTTCTGCTGCACTCATCAGGAAGATTCTGCAGCACTGCAAACCAAAGCAAAACACAGTGCTGCCCCTTGAAGTTCCCTCCATCTTTGGGACTTCTCGTTTCACCAAGACAGCGAAAGTTGTATTTCTAGAGAAGCCAGAGGTTGGGAAATGGGGACTTGAATTAAAATGAAAATGCTGAAGCCGGTGTAGCCCCAAGGTGTTGCTCCCATGAGCAGACCTCGAGCCTTATCCCAGAGCTGGATGTTGAAGGACACTATGATGTATCTTTTGCCATTTCAGAATTTCAGACTTGCTGTAAAGAAGTGGGTTCTATGCTGCTTTCTGACTCTGGAATTTCATGTGAGGCCTGACTCTCTGTTGGCCTGTAGCTTCTTTACACTTAAGGGGGCTGAGATTTGGTCGAGCTGTAATTTACTGCAATTTTAAAGCCTATTACCCCCTCAGCATGATGCTGTATAAATGCAAGGCGAGGGCGTTAATTTTCTTGACAAAGGTATTATTTGAGTTCTTTTCATAGTTTAATTATTACTTAGCAAATACCATGTTGTGTATTTATGGATAATTCTTAGATAATACCTAATTATATGACTAATTCTTATAATGATGGGAAAACCTCAGCGATTCAGAGTCCTGATTCTTCAGACCATCTCAGAACTCCAGATATCAGCCTGCACTTGTAAATCGAGAAAGAATGTATGAGTTTATTTCTAGGATTTCATATTCTAGCTCTTGCTTTGGTGAGGTATTGGTATGGGTTGCTATGGGAGGTGGTGGAGTCGCTGTCTCTGGAGGCTGTCAAGACGAGGATGGAAGTCATACAGAGGGACTTGGTCTAAAGAGATCACAGGCACGGACTGGTGGTTGGATGAGGTGGTCTTATTGGTCTTTCCAACCTTAATTCTATGATTCTATGAAAATATCTCAGGCTTTTCAGTGGAATTTGGATTCACACATAGGTATGCAGTGCTTTGAACCGAATGACCTGACACAACTCTAACTCTGATTAACACATCGGCCTCAGCATGGGAGCACTGTATGGAACTGAAGTGGCAGACCTTACAGGAAATATACCCTGAGGGGAAAATGGTCTGTGCTAAATGGAGACAGGGTAGGGTTAACTCAATAACAACTATTAATTTTCAAAAAACATGTGATGGAACAGATAGGGCATGAAGAAGAGAAAAGATTGCAGGGAAGAAGTTAGTACTGTTTCTTTCTAAGTGCCTCCCTGGAATGCTGTGACCTGCAGCGTGCTGAATTACTGTGTGCACAATAGGACCAGCTAGATCAACCAACTCCATTTCCTGTGCAGTGGCACAGAGATAAGCTCCAACCTTCCGTTCCCAAAGTTAGTTCCCTACAGCACTCTTGACATCTTGGGCAGCTCCAAACAGAGTTTTTGTCTTTTCAGGTAACAAACAAGCTCTTGGCCCCCTGGACTTGAGTCTATGAGTCAATGCCTCTCCCAGCTGAGGCTGTGGACACAATGATTAATTCGCTGCTGGCTGCCTGGGTAAGTGGCTACATAAATACAGAAGGAATGGTGCCTTGACAATCAGATGGAGCAATCTGGAGACATAAAGAGCTGAGATATGTGGAGAAAGATGGATAGACGGGTGGTATAGGATTGTAAGAACTCTTTTGAATGGGTCGCAGAAAAAGCTGTCCTGCATCACAGCCTTGACAAAGAGCAGGAGCAAATGTTTCAAGAGGAACAGAGGATGTTTAAAGAAATCTTGAACCTCTCTTAAAATTCCAGCGGTCATAGGCAGGCTGCATTTAGATCTTTATATTTTATCCTTTCTAGTGGACCTGTCTTCTGCAAACCATCTCACCCAGATAAAAGAAACAGATGTAGCCAAACCTTTGGCAATTTTTTTTCATCACCTCCTGGCATTGCCTTATGCAAATTTTGGGGGTAGTGCCATCACCCAGCCAGAACATTGCACTGAAGGTGGGGGAATCTGAGAACCTCTCTTGTGTAGTGGTTGCCACGCACAGTTTGTAGCTGGGAAATCTGGGTTCAGCTGTCAGCGTCACCTCTGACACAAGCAAGTCTCTTTGTATCTCTCAGCCTTGATTTAGCCCTGTAAAATGAGTTTAACAGACTATTTCATGAAGTAGTCTCAATTAATTAGCATTTGTAAAATTGCTCTGAGATTCCCAGATGAAAGGCTGGCCTGGAATGGCAAATTGCTAATGATAATTAATAGTTATTCACGATCACTTTACAGAATTCCAAATTACCTTCTCAGGAGAAGAAAGCGGGGATCGAAGCTCTCAACAGAGATCACTAAAAAACCCATGATAGCTATATCCCTGCCTCCTTCCCCAGCACTGATAGGGAGAGCTGACACCTCTCAGGAGCAGATGAGCTGCAATGCCATAGAGCCCCCAGTGCTCCTGCATTCCCTGCATCTTCCTCCCCCAGCACACAGTGCACCCAGGGAGGGGTAGGAAGGGGAGCAAGGCAGCACTGGGTGACAGTGGTGGTACATTACTCTCTCAAATTGATGCAAAAGCAGCCCTAATTAAACAGATGTTCCTAATAATGCTCTGACAACTGTCCCTGCTTTAATTTGCTTCAGAGTAAAGATTAATATAACAGTGCAAGAATACTTTACAAGGGGAGAAAAGGGAGCTGAGCTAATAAAAGGCAACAGCTTACATGGTATATTATTGCTTTTCATTCTGCTTGTCTAGTGAATATTTACCTCCTCTGGGAGCAGTTTTCATATTTATTTGATCGTTCCCCCAAGCTAAAGCTGACTTTGTGGTACATTGCAAAAGGATGAATGCCAGGGCCAAGAGGTGTGCTGGGTACAGTCACATCGGGGTCTCCATGGTGATTCTCCAGGAGGAAAGATCCCAGTGGCACTGAATTTAGCAGCTATTAACCACAGGCCACAGCTAGCACAGGATGAATCCTGCCTTCACGTAACAAGGAACTTCTGAAGCAGCAGCAGGTGAGACACAGGACAAAGGACACTGCTCTCAGGCCAGTCCTCAGACTGTGAAGGGCTTTCTCTACACTGCACAGCCTCAGCATCACAGACTGACAGAAGAGCAGTAGAGAGCCCAGGCAAGAAGGCTGTGTGCAGAATGCTCCTGCACTCTTTGGAAGCAGTAATCCATTCCCAGCACTGCATCACATCTCACCCTTCATGCACACAGTGATGTGAACGTCCCGGAGCAAGATATTTAAACACGTACTCCTAAGTTACTCCTTGCTTTGATAATCTGGGTAGTCTTGTTAAATAACAAAACAATCCTTATCGTCACATTGACTTTTGCCTGGTTTGAATTTCTGAGAATTTAGCAGCAAGAAAGAAACTCTCCAAAGTGGGAGATATGTCTCTTGTCTCCACAGATGAGCCTGAAGATTTTTTGGTTCAGGTCATTCAAAAAGGGACCTGTCCTGCCTGAATACGATGCTTCCTATCTAAGAACGCAGCATCTCCTTTTATTGTGTGTGGGCCAGCAGGCTGGCCTTGTGAAAAGAGAGAGCATCCCTGGCTGAACTGTCATCCCTTCCAATGCTCCTAAGCACGGTATGTTATTAGGAAGCGTGATTTTCTACCCTGTGCCTGAACTGAAACATCCTGCAGAACCGATTTGGCACCTCTGCAAATAATGTCTGTCACTGCTGCGTGTGCTCTTCAGCATCAGCTGCTTTCTCAAGCTGCTTTCCTCCGTTTGCCAGCCTCCCTGCTTCTGTATCCTGGCAGCTTTATGCAAGGCATAGCCCAGAGTAGGACTCAGCTTGCCCTCAGGGCTAGAGCTCTGCACCCCAACTCAAACATGAGCACAAGTGTGTGAAAGCCTGCACGAACCACGGAGCTGGGCTGGCACCTTGTCCTGCAGTTTGCCAAGTGGATGTACTAATTATCTCTTTCCAGCAAGAAACAAACACAAATAGGAAACAGCTGGCTTGTGGATCACCTCATTAAATTTTCCACCCCAAATCTCTTCCTTCACAACAGCCAGGAGAATAACTGTGCTGAACACTGGAGGCTTTGGGAAGGCATGTGTATTGCGTGCATGTTGCATGGCAGAGTGGGAAGCTGCAGAAGAAGGAGAGAGGGGCAGAAGCAGCAAGCAGGGAAGACATCAGGGGAACTGAGACAAAGTGACATGGGAGGAGTAGAAAAGGAGGGATCTATGGCAATGGTGTGAAGGAAGGAAGAAAAGGACTCTCTCGCTCCATGGAATATGTGTTACTATTCAACTATTCTTTAAGTATTTTAAAACTCTATTTGTTATGAAATTGTGAAGCTGTTTATGACAGTGAAGTTCTCAGACAATAAGGGGGAAAGCTAAAGAAAAGAGCAGAATCTGGCGGCTAAGTACATTGCCCTTTGCTGGAATTAATGAGGCTTGTTTACTTTCTGGCTTTTATGGCTCTGTGAAATGTCAGGTGCCAGGCAGCCCACCTTGACAGGAGTGTGCCGTCAGCCTCTCACTCCCATCCTGTATTCTCTCCTATACCTCAGTGCCCATCTTTCTCCTGTCTTTTCTCTCCAAATCACCATCCATCAACAGGCATCTGAATGTAGTCTAGAGATGTTTTTCACACCGGGGGCTGTGATTTCCACACATGGGCTCATTATTAGGAGCAACACATCTGTAGCATTCCTGGAGCTGTTGCACGTAGGCACGCAAACATTCACCATTGCTGAAGTGATTGCATACAGGAGAAAGCTCTCCATACTTCTGCAGCTCAGAGGTTCCCTGGGTCTATGCTCTCAAGCAGGGACAAAGTTGTGCATGTCTGCTGGAATTACTGTGGCTAAATTGACAAATGCTCCAGGCTTGAATTGACCTAGTCTTGTCCTTGGCAATTATCTTGCATTGCTCTGGGCTCCCTGTTCATCCAAGAACTATTCCTCAATCATTTGCAGATCCTGCAAGAATTTTGTTGGCTGAAAAGTTGCTTGGACTCAGCTCTCTCACATGACCCTCATCCACTGGAGTTGTTCTTCAAGAAAGTCTTCAAAGAGTCTTCAAGAGATTTGACTTCAGGACAGAATGTGTAGGGCAGCAGAATCCTGTGCTCTGAAATTAAAAAAATTTCAATTAGTGTCTTTAGACAGAAGATGAGTGCGACTTTTGAATCACAGCAACAGCAGCTGGCCCTGATCTAAAGCATTCTTTGTCTCTTCCTTTGCCAGAAGAAAAATATCAGCCAAAGGATCTCAATAGCAATCAATCAGACAATCAATCAATGGGTAAGATGGAGCATAAGGTAATGAAATGTGGAATAGTCTCAAGCACCAAACAAACTGAGCACTGACTGGGTTTGCTGGAGGCAGAATTCAGACAGGGAAAAGGAAGGTTTTAGAAAAGGATACTCGTAGGCAACATTATCTATGCTAACTGGAAGGTGGCAAATCCCACCCCCAAACTCCATTCTTATCAACATCACGCTCTGAGTGTGCTCTCCAGACATAGTTTTATCTCTTAGATATGATAACAAGTCAGGCAAGCATAGCTGCCCTGACACAGACCTGCTCACAGGCAGAGCTAAGCTCTTTTGGACAGGATGCTGAGCAAGAGCGGACGAGGACGGTGACCCTTTCCATTTCTACCAGCAATTTCCCAACACTCCCACCAGCAGCACCTTTCTTCTGCTGCTCACGGTTACCCCTTTGTCCTGTACTCACCCTCCTGGTTCTGGCTCTAATGTCCCAGTTGCAGGGAGGAAGACGAGCTTGTCTGTTCTAAGCCCATGTTCCCCAGGCAACCCTCAGCCCCAGTGACAGAGAAAGAATTAATACAGCGCTGCAGAGGCAGGCTGAATTATTTAGTTGCCCCATAAATCAGCGGGCTGGAATGCACTCTGTACAGTGACATCACTGGCCACTGCTCATTACTTTTCTCCTTGCCAAAGAGAGTCTCAAAAGTTAATGACAGAAAGCCAACGCTCCTTCCCATTCGCAGACAGGTTATTTTCCACTTGCAATCATTGCTTTCCATTGTGGCAGCTTGGCTGATCCAAAGCTCCAGCAACACGTGCTTTGTGCCATTGGGACCTCACTATACTGCTGTTCCCATCCCAGTGCACAGTGATGGGACACACATAGCCTCTCAGCTGCAGCACTTACGTATGGAATGAGATTTCATTTCACAACCTGGGTTAGTGTCCCAGCAGAGAAAAAGGCACACACAAACGTGTTGGATTTACCTCCCTTTTCAGGGCACAGATAAGCCCCATAAACTAATGGAAAGTCCCAAAAAGGCATTTATGCTGCTCTGATCACTGAGAGATACGTCTTCAGGTGTGGAAGCAGAGAGGAGAACGTGAAATTCACTCAACATCTTTACATTACATGGAGTTTCTGCAGGGTCTAACAGAGTTCTGCAAAGCACCGGTTTTAACTCAACATTATTCAATTAGATCATTTTGCTGATTACCATCTGGGTCAGTGTTGTCAGGGTTACAGCTGGCTCAGCATCCACCTATAGATCATATTTGAAAATACACCTGGGGAAATGGGATATTAAAAAATAACAGACCTTCAGTGTAACATGGTTTTAAAACATTCCCACAGCTGCTTTACTGATCCTAAAGTGAAACTCAGTTTATTAATTTGGTCCACCTGAGGTAAAGTAAAAATAAAATCGTTTTTACATGCACTCTGCACTGGCAGCAGATGTGTGATGCAGAGGATGCTCCACATATCCGTAAGAAAGGAAGTATGAATACTTTTGAGTAATGCTGCTTGTGGACTTGGGATTGTGTGTCTGGCTGCATGTTCAAGCAGGAAAGCATAAGCCCATGACAGTTTATGCTTTGTTAAGATTTAACCTGCATGATTCTGGCTGCCAGGCTGAAAAAGTGTATGCAAGTGCACTGGAAGAGTAAGGGCAGAGAGAGAATGGACGAGGACATGTGACTTTGGGGTTGTGTGACTGCATGCCCATGTCTCACTGTGTGCACACGACTGTGCATTTGTTAAGTAGCAGCTAAAGGAGGTCAGTCTGGGACAAAGGAATTGTAAAAATAGGATCATCAGGAGGATGGAGCTCCAGGTGACAAGAGCACTGACATCACTGCACTTCAAGCCCAAATAAACCCATGTCACAGCAGCACAAAATGCTTGCAGCTGAGCCCAGCCTTGCTTTATTCTCCAGCCTGTGGTCACAGGGAGAGCATGCAGCACTTGTGTGAGCACTGATTGCGTTATACCCCAGAGAGAGAGTGAACTTCCAGACAAGTCATTTGTTTTCTAAAAAGGCTAAATCCTTATTTCCTCTGAGATGTACCACTGGCCTGAAGTTCCCAAGGTCTTAGCAAAGCCATCAGTCACAGTCAACTGGCCTGGATTGCAGGAAAGCGGTGGTTTATATCTTTTAGAGACAAGGAAGTATATGAGGACAGACTGCTGACCTGGTAGAAAGGCAACTGCTCTAAACAAATGCGTAATGGAAAGATGTAAACTGCCTCTATTTCATTTCCAAGGAGAGGACAAGCCAGCTGTGTGCTGCACTAGGAGAGAACCTTCTTCTGCACCGCCTCTTGGTGCAAGAGTCAAGGATGTAATGGAAGACACAGTGGGGGTAATAAATGCAGATTTGGTGGCATTCAGTGCTGCTGGGGAAATACAACCAGCTATTTGCCTGGAGGTGCTTAAGAAAAGGGTAGATGTGGCTCTGAGAGACATGGTTTGGTGGGTATGGTGGTGATAGGTTGATGGTTGGACTGGATGATCTTAGAGGTCTTTTCCAGTCCTAGTAATTCTATGATTCCATGTCAGCTGTGTGTGATTCTGGGAATCTGTCTGCACATGGATAACCCAATTTCCCACAGAAACTGCCACTGAAGTAGTGTAATTTGCTGCAGCATGGCCCACAGTTTAGTTCAGCTTTCACGTCATATCCTATACCTTGGTATCCACTGTTTAAATGCAGCAATTCCCATCATGGGTGGAGTATGACAGCTATTTAAGGATGATGCTACACAGTCTGAAATAGGAAGTGAAAGGAGCTCTAAGTTGTGCACATCCAGGGGGAATACAGATAGGAAGAATATTAGTCTGCAAATGGGAAGGCAACACAGATCACTGGTACTCAGGCATTTGGTTTTATATCTAATTCAATGGCAGTGGCTGCTGTCACCCTCTATGACCATACTCCTTGCCAAAGACCTCATTAGCAGTACTTCATTCACTGATGTCCTTGTTGAAAACCCTTTCTAGCAATACAGAAATGTTTTCTGGAGATCAAACTCAGCCTGCTGAGTTCGATAACAGCAGCACCATTTAGGAATCTGTCTCATGCACAGATTCTGCCTTTTTCCATCCTCCACCACGAGCTCATCAGTAAACAGCTAAGCAGAAACTTGATTATAAAATGCAAAAAAAAAAAAAAAAAAAAGATTTTCTCCTCTAGAGGAAGATTTAATGCAGAGCAATTTTAAGCTCCTTCCCACAGCAGGTTTTCACAACTTGCAGCTTGAAATCACTCGCATAGAAACCTGTCAATCCAAACCCAAGCTGTGCTGCCCAGTCCGATTTCTGTTCTCACCAACACATGGGCTTATCTCGGCGTTTCAGCATCTTTTCAATGATTTTGATAACCTGGAACAGATTATGCAGAGAATGGTCACATATCAGGCAGTGTTTCAAACAGGTTTCGGAGGGGGCAGAGGTCTCAGCTCAAGACATGAGAGTTTGATCGCTGCCTTCTCACCATGATCCCTTCAAACCAAAGCTGGCCATTCAGCTGGCAGCAGAATAGCTCAAGGGTGGCTGGAAACAGCAGAGATCTGCTGGCCACCAAAATCTTTGTGAAGGAGGACTGACCCCTCTTTCTGTGCACAAACATCTTCATAAGAGGGCATCTAGTGGAATTATTTTGCTTTTTTTTATTACTTCTGCCAAAGCCTCATCAGTCACTTCTTGTTCTGAGCATGTAACACTAACACACGTTATCTCTGGCAGCCCTCAGGAATCTTGTTATCAGACTCCTGCACCAAACATTCTTTATCCTACTACAGAATTTAATGAAATTTACTGGGATGCAGTAGTTTTGAGACCAGCATTACAAGGGGTTGACACTGTCTTGAAAACGATAAAAGAAATCATGTACATATTGGGTTTTCTCTTCTCCTTTGAAAAGTAATCCTGGGGCTGTGTGTGAAGAAGTAATTTTATTTGAAAAAGAGAAATGGGACCTCGTAGAGTCAAGCTTCAGCAGAGGCAGAAAAGATTCAAATTGGAGTCTGAGAGACAGACAAGGATGGATGGTGAGAGACAGAAGTCACAAGGTGAGCTGGAGAAAGGCTTGCACGGGTCACAGGAATTGCATTGTAGATGGAGTGATGAAATGACAGAATGAGAAAAACGTATTCCAGCGATGAATGCATTCACCCACATGCATGTATTTCTCCTGATTGACCGACCAGCGCTTTGTCTTGTTTCCATATGCCCATCTGACTCTGTGACAAAACTGCTTCTCTATTTTTTTCTCATCTCTTGCTTCCTCCTCCCTTTGCTTCTCCTGAAAAATGGAGCTCTCTCCTCTCATCCACTGAATCTGTCACAAGCCACACTTGTAGCTCTCTGCACACAACAAAATCCCAGTTCTCTGGCACATAAACAATCACTTCTTCTCATGTAATCTCAGGATTATTCATTTCAAAGAGAGGGAAATAAAATTTAATGAATTTTTATAAATGCTGAGATCTTAAAAATAAATGACCAGGGTGCAACAGGACTTTATTAAAATACAAAGAGATTAGCAAGGTCTCAATCGCTTCAATTATTAACAATGTACTTGTTCTCCAGAAAAGTACCCATGAAAATTTAAAACAGATGAAAATGGTTGTTCGCTTAAAACTGCTCAGTTAATCTGTGAGAAATGTTTTATTCAAAGGCATTAAATGAATACTGCAAGGTTTGATATGCAATAATCCATCATTCATCTGGCACAAACATGCAGATCGATATAGTATGTCGAGAGGAGAGGTGAGCATGGTATCTTTGCAGGATTTCTGCACAGGAGGTTTCTTTCAATTCGTGGAAAGTCCAAAATCAATATTACACCATAGATTTTAGGAATAGGATGGCCTTTTATTAATTTTTTTCCTTAATAATTCCACATTCTCAGCTCAGATTTGGAGGGTGAAATGGCATGAGTTAAATGGGGAAAACTGTCCCAAAAACATAAGTGTGCACTTTCACCAAGGGTGAGGAGATTGTGGCAATGGGTTTGGCACAGCCATGTGGTGGGGAATTTGGGATGTCTACTGCAAAGTCAGCCAAGAAGGAAATTTGGATCTGGATTATGGGTCACATTGGATTTCTTTCCAAAAAATCACAAGCTCAAAGTAAAATTAAAAGCTCTGGTTTAGGTCACGATGAGAATGGAAACCCATCTAAGAAACAAGCACCTGGATCTGTCTGTTGTCTCCAAATGCAGAATTTGGGGCAGGATTTTCCCTTGCAAGCTATGTGTTCTGTTAGCAGGACTGTACACATGCTTGACCCCAGTGGGGTTATAGCTTGAACCCCAACTTGAACCACCCTGTTCTTATTGCTTTCACTATTTGCAGCAGAGTAGGGTCAAAAGACAATCATCTGACACCAAAGCTGCCAGAGAATAGGGATGTTGCTTTTGTTCTAAGAAAACACTAAGGAGAGTCAAAACAGGGAAAATACAGGAAATCTAGTCTAAAAGGAAAGTGGTGTGTACATGGTGCCTATTGTACCAGCAAAGCTTTGAGTACAAGAGGTTCTTTTACCCAGTGTGATTATTCTTGCGGCTAGGCATAAGGTTTATTTCTGCTTTTATTCGAACAAAAGAATTCTTGTAAAGGACTGTTTCCTTACAATGCTCATTGTAAATGCTCAATACTTAGAAAGGATGTGGCTAGGAAGCAGTGAAAGCTCACAAGCTCAGAGGGTAGAATTAGAGAGAAGCATTCACCCGGGTTCTCACCCCCCTACTCTTCCTTTCGATGTTTCTGCAATTACTGTGCTTTCCAAGGTGAGATTAGGCAAGAAGAAGGCTGCTGATCTAAGCACACAGATAAGTCTTATCTCTTAAGGATAAGGCTACCCCGCTCATGATAGTCTGTTATCTGTATTCATAATGAGCAGAGATGTAATGGAGAATCACCAGACTGCAGTGAGGAGCCGAAGTGAATTGCAAGCAGTGTCTGTGCCTCTTTGTTTAGTTTGCTCTGTGGTCTGATGGTACCAAGGCTGGGCACAGAGATGCCAAGTAACTTCCATCACAGCCCAGCCACAGAACCACACGTTTGCACCACTGCAGCCAGAGATGATGCAGCTATAAGAATCAAATGGTGAGGAGAGTGTCATTCTTTATTGAAATAACAGGACTGGTAACAAAGGGTATTGAAATAGAGATGAGCAACCACTAGGTGAAATGCACGAAAAGACCGTGTGTGGTCATATATTCATGGAGCTAATGATGGAAACCATAACTACTATGTCAAAGTAGCTTTGGGACTGAGAGCCAAGAAAGAAGGTGGCAATAAATGTTGCTTTCTTTCTTTCTGGGTTAGCACAATATGCACAAGAGCAAAAGGTACGGAATTATTTTAGAGGAAGAGGATTCTCTTCCACTTTTTTTCTGATCCAGCATTGAAAATGCTCCCACGGCTCCAAACTGCTTCACAAACTGCCATACAGAAATTGCAGATTGTCTGCTCTCTTGTAAATCTAGATAGAGAAGCAACATGGAGAAAGGAACAGCTAGAAGAGCACAAGACTTTTAAGTGTCCGTAACAGCATCTTGGGTTGATTAAAGAAGTGCTCACGTTAATCATATCTTGTGCTTAATGAACTAACACAAATTGCATCAAGCAGTGACTCTTATGTAATGTGCTTAGCCATGGTACAAACCTCTGCAGGAAAAACAAAGTGAAACAAGCATCCGAGGCATCTCCATCCTTCACATGAATGAGGGATCTTGGAAGGTTAAAAGTAACTGTGTTTGAAATCTACCATGGAAACATGTGCTTCTGATGGCTGTATACCTTCTGATGAGAAGAAAGACGGAAACATAGATGGGGAAATGAGAGGAAACTGTAGACAAGAGCTGCATAAGAAGTGCAAGAGCACTCATTCTATCAGCTTTTCTTTGTGCACATCGTGAGTCCTAGAGAATGTCTTACCTTGAAAAGAGACAGCTCCATCCTGCTAGTGACGCTGGGTTTTGTCCTGACCTTTCATCATCTCTAGTATGTTCATTGCCAGCCTATTTCTGGCTCTGTTTCTGATTCACAGCGTGAATTTGGATACATTTATTTCATTTCTCCATGCCTCAGCTTCCATTTCAGTGACATTTAACAAGCTGAAATCACTGATATGTGTGGAACACTTTGAAAATCCTCGATGAAAGCAAGAGACTAGCTCCCGCTAAAGAGATGACCAAATCTGTGAATGAATAAACCTTGGGTCAGATAACATATTGAAAATATATCTGTAAGAGATAATGGACCATTTACTCATACAGCCATCAAAAAGCCAGACATGGTCTTGTTGTAAATGGAAGCAACAGTCCGTATCTTTGGGCTCAGGGCCAGTTTGTACAGAAGTTGAGATATTATTAAAAACAGAAAAGGTCTATTTTCCATTTCTTGAGGCCTTTTTTTTTTCTTTCCATTGCTGCATGCTTCTGCTTTTCTGGCAAACTTTCCCAATGATCTGAGACAGACCTATAATCTATTAGCATGTTCTCCAGCGAAAGCACCTGATCCTAAAAGGATTAGGGAGGACTCCCAGTGCTTCTTGCTGCCTTTACTCATGCCTTTCTTGCCAGTCTTACCCCTAGCAACTTCGATGTTGATGGCATCCATTTTTTTGTTTGCTTATTTAGCCTGTGGCAAGGAACCACCTGGTTTTCTGAGGTCTGAAAGAACTGGTCTCCTTGTAAAGCCAGTTGGGTGACATGTAGGGCATTGTGACCTGCAAGGTCTGGCCAGTCCACCTCAAATTATCCAGGGTCTAAAAACTCCCATCAAGGGCCTTTCCTCGTGGACAGTCCTAGTGCCCAGCCTCAGTCCAAAGACCTCACCTTCCAAGTAGAAGTGAACAAGGGGAAAACAAGAATTCCTATACAGCATGGATGCTCATGTAGCTCGTTTGGGGATGAGCTACAAAGAAAGAAGGTGCACAGATCCTTTTAGTTGCAAAAGGAGCAGGAACCCATAAGCCACTTGCTCCTACAGCTTGTGCAGTTTTGCTGAAGCCCTTCTATTTTTTCCAAGCATTTCTGCTGCAGTGCAGCTATTTCAGCCCGGCCAATGGCTAACAGATCACCTGATGGCAACATATTGAGGTCCCTTTGTTTGTTTCAGGGGGGATTTTTTCTTACACTCTTCATGAAAACAAATGCTACTGCACAACATTCCTAGATACAGAGAACCTTTGCCCATTCAGTTCAGTCTAAGCCAATCCAATCTACCCATCCATATGCAGAGATTTGCAGGAATTCATCTGAGAGCTGCAAAGTGAGCAAGTAATGATTTTCTAACCTGCAAAGATGTAGCTGTGAACAAGGTCAGGTAAAAGGATTCATCTTCACTGAGCAATGTTTTACTCACGGGGTTTTCAAGGTTGGGCACTGGGCTGCATGGACACTGCATCATTTTTATCACAGCACTTCATTTTTCGTTTTACTGTTAGCACTTGCTTCTTTCCCCTCCCTTTCTTTCAATTTTCAACCTTTTTGTAAATGATACTGATTTATTTGGTCTCTCCATACCTTTCTCTCTCCCCTCCACTTCGCTTAACTCTCCATAGGAAGAAGGAATTTAAAGTAGTGGAAGTGCTTCCATCCTGGACAGGAGGGCTCAGCAGTCCAAATTGGTTAGTGATTCGGAAGAGCTCAGATGCTATGGCAACAGGCCACGGAGGTATTCAGGCAGATATGAAAGCTGCCATTTCCTTTTCGCTGCCTGCTTCCTACACCTCCTTTGGCCAGGGCTGCCCTTTGAATTTTGGTTTCAGGAAACTCCAATTTTAAGTGTAAATGGTTTCATATTATGGGCGGAGGGAGAAGAGGGCATTAGTTATTTGTTGCCTTAAGCTTGCATGTCCGAATTATCAGTTATTACAAATACCATAAGGTTTAATTTTCTTCTAAATAAGCAAGACTCATAATGTGATCAATTTCAGTGATTTCCACATAAAACAATGCCCTTCAAAATTTAGTCTAATAGCTAAGTTCCACCTACTCTGGTGCTCCACTGGGAGCCCGCAGTGCAGCTACTGTATGCATCAACCCCTCATCCTGTCTGAAACACACTCACAGACTTAAAACAGCTTTACTGCACGCTCACACAGCTTTACTGAGGGCCTTCCCTCAGTTTCCCTCATTCTTTGCCTCTGAATATCAGCACTGACGATGTACTCATCCTGGATCTTACTGGAATCCATTTAAAAGTCGGATAGGTTTAGCAACTCAATGCCAAGTGAGTGGAAGTCAAATCCCAGGCTCAAAATTCCCCATGCTCTCTGCAGCCAAGTGGTGTGTAAATCCCCAGAGCTCTGCGCTAACCATTCTCCTGTAGGTTTTTGACAAGAGTGAGTTTAAATAAATAAATAAATCAACAGCTGAAATTCCAGTCTTGCATGTCTGCCATTGGAGTAGATTCACCGCTTGGGATAATTCCTCTGAATTGAACAGCACTAACCCAGGGATGAACCTCGCCTACAAGCCATATGATGCTATGCACTGTAAATCCCCTTCTCATTTCTTGCTCTGCCTCCGCAATATTTATTGTCTGGGCTAGCGAAGCAAGGAGCAGCATCACATGTTCACAGCCCAAATATGCTGTCAGGAAGCCTTACGGTCTGATGGCCTGGTTGACTAGAACTGGGACTCAAATATTAGCAGCTTTTATCTAAAAGGGAAGGAAAAGCTCTGTTTCCAGGGTAGAAGACAAAGTATTGAAATGATCCATCACAGCTGATGTACCCAGATGGCTTTATGAATGAGGGAGACAGGAAATGCATTGCCCAGTTCACCGTGTTTAAAGCAACAAAGCTGAATAGGAGAGAGACCATACTTGTGCTGCTTGGAAATGAATAATTAAATAAAAATAAAAATGGAGGGTTATACAGTAGACTTCCTCATATAACTTTAATCATAGTACAGTGCACTACCTATGAGCAAGACAAAGACCAAACAGATAGATGGGCAAGAAAAAAGAAAAGAGTTAATCTGTGATGCTTTAAATGTAATAGAAAAACTTTCAACCAGTGAATTGTGTGTGGGCTTCCTTAATAATATCATAGAACATTTGGGTTGGAAGGGACCTAAAGCCCAACCAGTTCCATCCCCTGCCATGGGTTGGTCATCACCCATTGGATCAGGCTGCTGATAGTCAACAAAACTAAACCAAGATCCACTGCAAGGTCACTCTAACTAACATGTTTAATTCTTCACATTAAAATTCCTCATCTGCCATGTTTGTTGATTGGTTTGACTGTTTAGTCAGTTACAGTGAACTGTCTGAGTCAGGACTCTGTTGTCTGCCAGCATAACAAATAAGCATATCCACAGACTAAATGACAACCTCTCATACTTTAGGACACCCATCACATTACTAATGTTAAGTGACAGACCCCATCACTGCATGGCAAGTGCTGCCTCCCTCCTTGTGGGTCCCCACTCTACATACTCCTACCTTGAGCCATATCATTTTAATTTCTGATTTTGATCTACTCTAGCTGTTCCAACCACAGAAAGTTTTCAACTACCCATCAGACTTCATTAAAGTTCAGTGCATCACAGGTTACGACCAGGTTATGAATGTGGGCGTTGCCATATTAACTGGATCATGACTACCTACCTCAAATCTCCTTGCTGACAACGGCCAGGATTCAGAAGCAAACAGAGGATAATAATAACAAGAAATTACAGAAAATGTGACCACAGGATAAGCAGCTTCCTGAGCATTGCCATTTGGATGCTGGCTGATAACCTGAGGCACAATACTGATACAGGGACAATAAACTCTGAAAGAAGTCCTATTCTCTCCACAGGGAGCAATGAACCGTCTGCCAGGACTGGTGTGAAATGGCTGGATATGTCTGAATAACATCTGAAAACCACTATTGGCTAACTCTCAGAAAAGAGATGCTCCTTAGTGTAACTGGGAATTGTTACACCCGGTATTATAGTCATCATTTATCTAGCAAGGGAAAAGAATCACTTGGTTGTATGAAGGAGGCTGCTCCCTTCTGGCTTTAAATCACACACATTTAATAGCTATGTCTCCGTTGGGTTTGTACCTTCTGGTTAGGGACTCAGATGCTATGTCAGAAATGGTATGGCCTGCTAACAGAACCATGCTTTACCTCTATACATCCATGTAAAAAAACGAGGGCAATGCTTATCTTGGTTACAGGATGCTGATGAAGACTCTTTATTTAGCTAAAGGACTAAGCCTGTTTCATAGAATCATAAATTGGTTTGTGCTGCAAGGGACCTTAAAGGCCATCTGGTCCCACTCCCTACACTAAACAAGGATACCCAGAGCTCCATCAGGTGCTCAGAGCCCCATCCAGCCTGACCCTGAGTGCATGCAGGAATGGGGCATCCATCACCTCTCTGGGCAACCCCGTCTCTATACAGACCATGTGCAGACCACCCTGAGCTGCCTGCAGTGAGGCTCTGTATAAAGGAGCTGTTTCCCCCACAATTGCCTTTGGTGCCCCACTATTTTTGCTCATTTCTGCCTTTTCTACTTTATCACAGAGCAAGTGTTCAAGGAAATAAATGTATTGTAGAACTCCAGTGCTTTCCAAGCTGCCCAAACTCCCCCAGCACTGAGGTGTATGTGTGCAGATAAATGCCTGTTTCCCCAGTGCTCCCCTCCCTGACTCCTCTCAGCATTTTTCTAGCATGGAGCCAAGGATTATTCTAGTGAAATTACAAGAGATGAAGCAACTCTGTCTCTGCAGAGAAAACAATTTCACAGAAGACTAAACTAAGTTAGGACAAGAAGCAGGGACACAAAGGCAGTGAAAAAGAAGCTGCTCTCTTTGGCTTGCCAGAATGAAGAACCAATTAGGGTAAACCAGCATCCGGAGTATTTTTTAAAGGACAGAAAGGCATGGAAGCACAAGGTGATTTGGTTCCATGCAACTTTCATTGCCAGCTTAATTACCATTGTGCCTCCACCCATCCTTATCCCGTTCCCTTCATTCTTAGTGTTGCTTTCCAACTCCCCCAGTGAAAGCTAGCAGGAATGGGACGTGACTCAGAGGATGGCACATCAGTACCTCAGCACCTCAGCTACTCATTCCCCACCTGATTTGGGACCAAATACACACTGCTTGTACACCAGCTGATGGAAAGGATGACTTCTGCGGTTATTTGCAGAATTGAGATCTGCAGGAAACCAGGCCAACAAAGGTGGGAAACATTTGGGTAACAGGTGCCAATTATTTGGCCAACACAAAAAGCCAGCCTGATGGGGTGCCTTACTTCCACGTTGCACAAAGGACTTCTCACAGCACAAGTTTTGGAAAGACTAAAAAATCTGCTTCCTCCTGTATTTCCAGCTTAAGATCGTATATGTAACTTCAACATAGATATGCATGCAAACCATCTACTTTGGCCTAATTTAGCATCTGTGATTCACGGGGTCAGACAGAAGCACTCTGCTCTTTATCATCATCCTCTGCCCATACTCCAGCTCTGAGCTGTCTATCATTTACGCCTTGCAAATACAGGCAGCTGGTTAGCTGCAGGCTCCCTTCATTTTCCAGAAAATTGCTGAAGCAAAACTCAGATCTGAGCACAACACCCAGCACAGCTCCATGCATGCAGGTTGCATCAGCCTGGCCAGGGGCAGCCAGCTCATAGCATGGTAATGCTGAGGATGGTAAACGTGTGCATTGCATTTCTCTTTAAACCATGGAGCCATACTTCAGTTGGGGATGCAGCCTCAGCCTGGGTTCTTCAAGGAGTTAATGCAGTCAGGTAGGAACATCCAGAGATCATATTGTCAGTATCTGAGAAAGGCTTAAAGAAACCTCAAGTGAATAAACTCCCCCAGTGCCTGGAAGGGGAACCAACAGTGTTATAGACATAAGGCAGAAAGACACACTCAGTTGTCTGTCTCCCTCGCAGACCTTACAGGCATGATTTGCTGACAAAGTCTGCAAAAATGGCTGGAAATCTACACCCAGGAGACTACATCTTACTCTTCATTTGTGTAAATTAGGAACACCTCATGTGAACTCAATGAAGTAAAACAAACATAAATAAATTGGTAGTCTGGTTTTGTTTTTTTTCCTTCTTCTTTCCTCAGCCATATGAACTGAATGACATTGGAAAAGTCTTCTCTGGGCTGCGATGGGTGCATGAAGCACAGAATAAAACTGAGATGGAAAGCATATGGCAAAGGATGACCTACACTGACAGGGAGCACTCAGGAAATAGGAAGAATGCTGGCACTGCTGGGAAGGCTGTTTTCTTCCCGTATTGATCTACACAGAGAGATCCTGATCTCAGACTCACCCTCTCCTAGAGAGGGAAGGCAATGCTACATGGGGACACTGCTGTTCTACCTCTCAAGAGACTCGAGCTCCTTCCTTCCCATCTGCACTCTGCTTCCTTTGCGCAACTTAAGCCTTCCTCAGTTTCTCCATTTAGAAAACAAGGAAAAGGATCCCGACTTTCAGAAAGGTTGGATTTTGTTGGTTTTTTTTTTTTTTTTTTTGCAGGAGGAGGACAGAATGCGCAAACTAAGAGGTTGTAGTTCCTCTCTAATACAAATAATGGTAGTAAAACCAAGACATTTTCTTTTCCTCCCTCCCTGACCTGCCTCCCACACACCGTTCATGCCAGGCTCTCCCTGTGTTCTCAGTCCTGCAGCTTCTTAGTCTCTAGCCAGAGATGCTGACAACAAAAATAAAACAATTTAACACGTGATCCCCCTTTCTTTTCTCTCCTCCCCTCATCCTTCCTCTGCAAGAGAGAATGATCGATGTTGGAAATGCGCATCTCCACTTCTCTCCCCAAGCTGTGAGGTTTGCTAGCAAAGGAAAGGCAGCGCTGGGGCTCTGGCACCATTGCTTATATGTTTGATTGATGATGGCTGTGCTGGAGGCTGGGAGGAGATTGGTTTCTGGGGCTGATGGATAAAGTCTATCATGCAGCATGAAACACTCAGAAAGAAAAATAATGGGCCATCTGATTCTTCCTAACAGCGAATACTTAGCAAGGAGAGATTACTGAGAGCTTTTCCCTGATTAATTTGTAATTATAGAAACTTGGTTTTAGATATGAACATCACTGGGCCATCCCTTTGTTAAACAAGATTGCCTGATCAGCTAATTAAGGTAAAGGAGTACTCATGGGATGTCATAGGAAGCCATAAACATTCAATTCAGCTGGAGTGATGAGTGGGACTGCTCTGGCAGTTCTGCTTACCAAAGGGAAGACCCAGGGAAAGAACCCATTTAAGGAGCTCACTTTCCCTGATAGCAAAACCCCATGAATTAATGATTCAATGGGAGACAGATGATGCTGGGATTGAGGGGTTTTGTGTGTTTTCATGTATATATTTCATTGACCTGTTTGCTTTTTGATGCTTAAAGCTCTTTGATTTTCCTTTAAAATCCCTTTTTCTAGATTTTCGTTAGTGCCAATGCAGTCCTGATTTTAACTCGCAGGTTGGAGCAGACGAGCTGTTCCTCTGCACATAATGAAGACACACTGCACAGAGGACAACTGATGATCTTCAGACATTCTTTAAATTTGGGACAGCAGCACATAAGGTTCTTTGATCTGGCAGTGGAGGTGACTCCACTCTTTGCTGAAAGGGCCCAGTTTCTTCATGCAGACGGGAACCACAAGCCACCACAAAGACAAACAGCAAATGCTGATCTCCCTTTTAAATTTACTTTCCTAACATCCTGCAGAAAGATCCGAACTGCACCCCAAAATGTACAATTAACACTGCGTGTGCCATGATACAAGCGATCACTCACTTAATGACATTCCCTAAAGGCCATCCATTGCTTTAGCAGCATCCCATCTGCTGCAGCTGCCTTGGCAATCATAGACAGAAACAGCATTTCCATTTTGCCCCCAACCAGGGCGAACTCTGAGCAAACAGGAATGCAGAAGCTGCGTTGCACTCGTAGCCTCAGAGATGCAAAAGCAGAAGGAATTACCAAAATCAACAAGAAACTAATCTCTTTAATCCTGGAAATTTCTTCAACCAGTTTTAATAATTGATACAGTGTCAGAAGCCGCCTGAATCCGCAGAGGGGAGATTAATATTAAATGAGAATGCTTCTCCTTCTCTCTACGGGAAAGAATGGCAGAGTCATAAAACAAGTCATTTGCACACCACGGTTGGCATAAACGAGGTAAAATGCTGGTAAAACTGCTGCAGTTGCTTCTTCCCTCCAGGTTTCATACAAAATCTGACCAGTGGTGTGATGAGGAGCCCTGACACTCTGCCAGCTTTGCTCTTACAGAGGATGAGAACTAGGAAATATCAGAAACCAAAGAAGAGAAGAAAGAGGAAAGAAACTAAGAAACTATCTGTATCAACAGTCCCTCCCCACGACCCTGAGCTTTATGGGCATTAAGGCTTGGCAGCCTCCCACTGCCATCTCTCCCTCACTGCCCTGCTTCCAGCTGGCAATTTTTGGCTCCCCTGTTCTATTCAGCATTTTGCCATGTGTTTGGCTGGGTCACCAGCCACACTGGCACCCTTGTGTTGCAAATCTGTTGATGGAAGCTGTTGGCCAAACACCGAGAGACCATCAAAGCCAGTGGCCCCGGGTTGCTGTGCAGTAGTTTTCCCAGTGATGCTCCTGCAGCAAGACATGGTGCAGCTCTTTGCAGCTGGGCAGATCAGAGGAAATGCAATTCGTTAACCTTGCCTGGGGCAAGGCTGGCAACAAGTGCTACTCATAACACAAAATGGCAGTTACAGTGAAAAGTGGAGACACAACCTCAGATACAGCGTGTTCTACTGTGCTAATGCTTCACTTTTCCAGTCATGTTAACTCATATTCAGTAAGGCATTCATGTTCATATCTACAAAGGTGTTTAGATACTTCAGTGCTGCTGAGTTCAGCATCACTTTGTCACTGTGGTGAGTTCAGGTCTTAAGCTTCATCCCTGCAACGTCACACTGTATGCTTAATACTGACAAGGACTATTCATGGCATAGTTGCTAAATTGCTCACTCTCCTACATGTCATGGCACAGCTCTTTCTTCCTCTACAGCCCTCATCACTGAATCTTGTCACGCAAGTTAAAAGCCAGCAGCTCTGTCTTTGTCTTTCACTTATCTTATCTTCCATTCAGAAGCAGGATCACTGTCATCACTATACCTATAAAAATAAGCACTGTGAGATTACTCAGGAAAGAAGCAACCTCTCTTTATGATGGGTAGCAATGCCAGGTCAGACTTGCAGTTACAAAATGCAGCAGAAGAAAAAGAAAGCATCTATCACTACAGAATTCTAGCCCGATGCTTGGGAGATGTGCTGGACTGGTGCCTTGGAGCCCTGTGCCAAGCTGATGGGTTTTTTGTTAGGACAGCAAGTGGGACTGTACTGAGGGTAACACTTCCTTAATGTAAGCAGACAGTTTTATTAACCTGCCCCCTGAGGTATCTAATAAAGATCATGTCAGAGAAAAGAAGCAATAAGGAAATGAATAACAACTTACTGTATTACATATGCATGATGATAATCAATATTACTTAGCACTAAAATAGCAGTTGGCATCCAAAGATCTCAAACAAATGCAGTAAGAACTCATTCATCAACGGACCAGTCTCTGTAAGCACCTCAGTATCATTCCATGCTTTGTGCAGTGGGGAGTGAGGGCAGACCCAGAGAAAAGAGAAGGCTTGCCCAAGGACACATTGCTCACAATTGACAGGATTCTGAAAAATAGCCCAAGTTCCCGTGTTCAAAGTCTCATCGTGATTAATACCCAGCGGAGGCCATTATGCTCATACCATTTAACAAAGGCCATCGGCTTTTAGTCTGTGATTCTTAGATCAAACCCAGTAATTGTGCTTTCCTTAGTGCTGGTCTCTTGAAGAGCTGAAGATGAATTAGATGGCAGAACAAGCCATGTGTTAGGTCTAACGGTTGTGACCAATCACTCTGAAAAGCGTCCCTCAAAATGGGATTTCTCTTGGGTTGGGAGGCAGCATCATATATTGCCTTTATATCCACAAAAGGCACGCAGCTCAGACAACACAATAACTGCAGCAGAGAGCGAGGCTGTTACTGAGTGATCTGGCAAAATGCAATTGATACCCAGTGGCAATTTACAAGTATAGTCAGTCACTCCTGTATATTTGATTTAAAATAACACTGATGCTGCTGACTGCTGATTGACAGCCTCCTCCATCACGCATGGCAATTGCTGGGAGACTTTGCAGCCATTTGGTTCTCACTGCTTACCATCCATCTCTGCTGCAGGAGCCTCGCAGGATGTGCACAAGGTCCGTTGGTGCCAACAGAGCAAACAGCTCTCAGTTCAGAAAGGAAGCTAAGGAGAACCTGCTGCAGGTAACAGAGACTGACATCGCTGGGAAAGACACCAAACTGGCACTGAAAAATTGGAAAGAGTTTTGAATCCTCTGGGAACAGCTGAGTGACTCTGCCTTCACACAGCAGTGCACTTCCCTGAGGGCTCCTGAGAGCCCATCCTGCACACACACCCATTAAGCACAGTTATTGCAGATGGCAGGGAGATGGAGGATGCTTGGCCCTGGGTTGAGAACGTTATTATTTCCTGATCATTAACGCGTTGAGTGGCTTCTTACGGGCTGAAATATTGCAGAACAATGTGAAATGCATAAGGAGCAGGGCACAAGTTCACGACAAAAAAAATTTTCACCCGGGGACTGATTCCAGGCCATGTGGTTTATGGGATGTCTTAAAGACACAAGGGCTGTTTGGGAGGCATATGTCGTCTGACCAAGTCTCTCTCCTGCACACAGACACCAAGTGCACACTTCATACCAGAGATCAACTGAAGCTCTGAAATAGCTCCTCTGGGACAGCTTTTTGACTGCAGTTTCTAGATGTACTGTCTCTGGCAATATCTGGTGCTTTATCTAAAAAGCTTCAGCTTCCAGTCATTTGATCAGCTAGAAAGTTCAGCTTTCAGGCAGAATACCTTGCAAACCTTTAATTTTAGGATAAGAAGCATCAGATAGAGCTTGACTCATGATTTTTTAATGCTTCAGGTTAGCAGTTCCAGTCACCTGCAAAGGTTCTTCCCACGCAGACCGACACGTGCTCCTTAAGTGCATCAATTAATTGCAGCTCATGGGCACCGTGCAGGGAAAAATGTGGGCTCTGAACCAGCTATGGCCCTACTTCCAGGCCAAACCCAATGCCCAGCTGTCCTGAAGTAGCGCTGAGGTCACACGGACTGCAAACCTTGTGACTCTGAGAGAAGAATAATTGCCTGCTCTCTCAGTATTAATACATTTTTAGTTTCTGCTTGGCTGCATTTGCATCTGGCTTTGCAGACTGCCTTTCCCTGCAGCATCTTTATTGGATTGGCTGGGTTTCACAACACATTGTGTTTTTTCAAAGTTCTAAATAACTAAAATACGGCCCGAGAAGGTCCAAGGTAAGGACAGAAGTCAGGCAGAGATCCAGGCAGCCCAGGTGTGACAGAGAGAATCTGAAATGCAATCCAGGCTGAGATATGCCACTGAAAGGGTTAGATTTGTTCTTCCCTTCCTTGCAAACCAGCAACGGGCCTTGAGCACAACCAAAGCCCAAGGCACAAACACTATAAATAACATTAATGGGGCTACTGCTGGTGACAGCAGAGAAGAAATTTGTGAGACTGCAAAGAAGCAGAAAACAGAAATATTTTCACCACGAGAGCTTTCTGGAAATGGTCTTTTATTTCAGGCCAAGTCAGAGGCAAAGTAAGGGGCAAATGCCTGAGCCTTGTGCTGGGGAACAGTCACTGCTGTCCCACTGGAACTTCTGGGAGCCATTTTTGACCCCCTCCCCACCTCAGTCTACACTGGTTCTCATCTTAGGACAATGTGTGCTTTCCGGTGCCACAAGAAAAGAGGTTTCTGTGGGTGTTTTTCACTACCCTGTGATTCACACTGTGGGGTGCGTGGGAAGAAAACAGCACCAGGTCTTTAAACGCTGCAATGTCACCATAATCCCTGCAGTGACTGAAGTAAGCACAGCAATGCTGCCCCAGGAGCTTCTTCCTTTCCCGCAGCATCGCTTGGGAAGACCCAACCCTCATTGTTGCTCTGTGCTGCTCCAAAATTAGGATACCCCATCCTGCATCTTGTTGTGTCAGGAGGAGCTGGAATAGGCTGTTCAGGGCTTCTCCCCCTTTCTCAGCAGATGCCTCCAAGAAATCCTTGTTGGCAAAACCATTTTGCTGCCAAGGTGTCATTCTGCTGGGATTAAAACCACACCTCACCTTTGCATGGGTCCTCCAGAATAAAGAAGCTCTATAATAAAACAGTCTGTTAATTTTACAGCTGGAGTAGAAGTATGAATTGCACAAGAAATCTCTTGGAAGCAAAGCAGACTTTTCTGAAGTGCCCACGAGTGCCTTCAGCGCAGCCACGAACCATTCAGGAAGCAAAGAAAGTGCAAAGCAGGCAAGGATTGCCCCAGCAGCTTCGTGCTGACTGCTCTGATGACTGAAGCTGCAGTTTTGATTTTCAGTTGCCCTAACTCTCTAGCATAAAGATAGCTCGAGTGCATCCAGATGTGCTGCACACGCAGACCCCAGCTGCAATATCAGCATGGCTTTTAATAGCCCTGTGTGGAAGATGGAAGTGCTGACATGCAACTTGCTCCTTCGTCTGAGCTCCTCTAGGTGAGGGTAACTCGGGGAACCTGAGCCCCATGCTGGTTCATACACCCAGTTCAGCCCAGATGGTGCCACCCCATCACACAACACAGGGCCCAACTGTGCACAAACACTCTGCTCTATGCTGGCACTGCATTGGCACGCAGCAAAATCCCCTATCGACCATCACCATCCAAATTCACCTTGTTCCAATGCTCTCCTTTTTGCATTTCCCAGGTTAGGTTATGGAGGTTCTGCAGCCAGCACGAGCACTCTGTTCACAAGTTAAACAGACTTGCTTTAATTTATTTTTATTTTTTATACTTTCATCCGCCTGCTGTTGCCCTTAATGCAGGATTAATGGATGCAATGCTTTGTGGTCGGTTTATGTAAATTACTGGCAGCAAACAACAGTCATAATGCACTTTGTTGCAATGAAATGCAGTTTGTAGTGAAATCTATTATAGCTCAAATATAAATTAATTATAATCCCTTCTGCTGTAGTGAAACTTCATGTATAATTAACGTTTACTGTAGGGGGAATAGAAAAGGAAAATCCCCATCTGAGTGTTTCAATGTCAGTAATAATTTCCACTTTCCTAACGTCTCTCACAGGAAGTTACATTACAGCTCACCTGTCCCCCCCACAACACGAGTCACAGCTGTCTGCAGCTGCTGCCAAAAGAAGATGCTGCAGCATGAAGAAAACATGAGATCGTGCAGGGACAGGCGAAACCACTGCTAAGCCAGACTCACAGAGCCCTTCTATGCGTTTATCAAGGTATTGAGGTGTAGTATTCCCACTTTTCAAGAGAAAGTCTGCATACATCTTGTCCAAAGATAAGAGAATCGTGGGTCGTCCTCTGCCTGGATAGGGGAGATGACTCCTGATTTGATCCCACCTCGTGGAACAAGAAGGAATGCAAACTGCAGTTTGAAACTGCCCACGTCCTGCAGGCACAGATCCCTTTGGCCTGACTCATGGGCCCAGCAAGGAGCTCTGCATCACCTAAACATCGTATTTCTACCACAGCTGGGTTTGATCAACGTGGCAAAACTCAGTGCTCACACTCTAATAATAGCTCAGCAATTTACGGGCACTTCATTCAGCTCCTAACAGATGTTACTTACTGCTACAGGACTTCCAAAACCAGACCTGAGGGAGGTGAGGAGAGGGAAAAACAGGGATGGTTCTGTGCCCAAATGTGTTCAGGACAAGGGTCAGCAGGACCACTGGGAAACTAAGGCTGAAATGAAAATTTGGAGCATTGTTCCCCCTCACGATGAAACCTCCTATTCCCAATCTCTAATGAGAGCCAATTGCTGCTGATAAATTTTACATAATAGCTTTTTGCTTGTTCTGCAAATTAAGCAGAAAAATTGCCTATTAAAAGGAAAACTGGGGCACATCTTAAAACTCAGTGTAACCTATTTAGCTGGTTAGGTCAGACGCGGGGCGGAAACCAAAGTCTCCTTATTAATTTTCTGCAGGGAGCAGCAGTTTGCACTGCTGCAACGTCTTGCTTCAGAGCCCCAGCAAGAGCTGATTTCAGATCCACATCAAAGCTGGCTGGGACCAGAGGGGCTGCATTAGCTGCTCTGCTGATGCTTAGGTGAGTGTCATCCAGCACTGCACATCGATTTCTTCTAGCCACTCTTCCAGCTGTTTGACTGGTTACCCACACAAGCTATATCTATTTAAACCACCGCCAAAGACATAAAGTGCCAAATTTGAGCTTTAGAGCTTCTTTTCTGTGATTTCAGCCTTGCTGAACCAAGCCTGCCCTCCTGCAGTCATTTCCATAGTGACGTAGAGTGCATCAGGCTTATTTAACCCTGAAGCTAAAAGCCACCACGTCTGGTAGAAGTAATGTTTTGGGGGATGTGAGTGCCAGCTTCTGACTCATTTCTCTCTGGGGCATAGGATGGCACCAAATTCATTTAATGCTGAGCTTGGCTGCAATCTGAAAGTGACAGAATGCAGGTTCAGCCCCACAGTCAGATAGTTTGGCCTTGTTAAAATATCTCCCCCAAACCTTTCTTGCAAAGCATGGCTGTATATTCGCTTTCCACATCTTTCTTTTTGTGAATGTCTTCATCCACTGCATGCTGGCTCTGTACAACTCCCCCTAGCTGCGTTTGCCTTACGATTATCTCTGCATATTCATCCTTCCTCACATCCACTTCTGCTCTGCATAGGCTCCACTTTATTTCCTGACCATTCTTCTTCCCTCACAAGGGGTCACAGCTCACTGCAGACCCCCTTGGAGGGGCTTTAATCCTCTGCCAGGACCCATTCCCTCCTTTCCATTATCCTACCTTTGTCATTGGGGTTTTTGTTTGCTCTCATATTGGCTCCAGACTGCAGACATTTATTTGTAGTAACACTCAGAGAGCTGAAGCTACAAAGAAAACAGCAAGATGCACAAGATGCACCAGCAGTTTGTTGGTTGGGCTCAGCTGGAGAGAACCTGCTTGAGGTTCAGAACAGCTAAGAAGCAGCTGGTCACTTTTACTGCCCTTTTCATCTATGGCTATCAAAGGTGGCACCTTCCTATGGTTTTGCTTTTAAACCATCTGCTTCACTCATCCCTCGTTCTTCTCTTAGATAAGGTAGCTGCAGACTTAGAGAAGGCTCCAAATTACGAGCTTGGCCATAAGTTCTTGTTACTTTCTTCTAACTGGCTCATTTGTCTTTCTCCACCCAGAGCATCACAAGACAGCCTCGGCTCCCCGCACATTTAAGAGGCCATAAAACGCCCTGGCATGCAGGGATCTCCTCCAACTCCAGAAGCTGTGACCACTGAACAGTCAGCATTACCCACCAGTAAGGTCAGCAGCTGAGAGCTCCTTATTCTTCCTCCACCGGTTTTGCCAGTAATTGGACTCTGTAGATGTCCTGTCTCTCTGCTGGACTTCACTCACAGCACTGCCAGTCCCAGCCACAAACACAAACCTCGCTCCACTGTATTCCTCTATTTGCATCCATCCTGCCTGCAGTCTGCCTTCGCAGCCCAGCTCCTCCCTCTCATCCATATGAATCAGCAAACACACAGAGATGCAACTGAATGCAGCGCAGTTGATTCTGTCTGTTCCCCAACTTACTGGCTGCAAGGCTTAACAGCTCATTTATTCCCTTCTGATCTGGGTACCTTAGACTTTAATTGCTGCATGGAATCCCCACTTAATCCCAGGGTGTGCTTTTCTTCCTGCTCTCTCCTTGGATGTCAGAGCTGCTGAAATCAGTGCAAGTCTCTGGGCACACCAGAGGTATCTCCCAGCCAATCTGATGCTCCTGATGTGTGTGGGCACCTTGCACACCCTTCATCAGCTGGGAGAGAATTCACTGGAGATCTGCACACCCATGGAGTGCCTCCAAGAAACACAGAAACAATGAAAATGAACCAAAAAATAAATAAATAAAGGGGGTGGGGTGAGGTGGTCAGGGAAGGGGATAAAAAAGGGGAAAAAAAAAATATCAGGAAAAGTAATCAAATCCAACCTCGATCTACCCTCCCCCCCCCAACAGCTCCTTGTCTTTAGGAGTAGCATCCAGAAAGCCCAAAAAATGAGTGCTAAGTGGACCTGCATTATAACACAGCGCTCAGCACGAGCAGCAGTGCAGCTGTGAGGTCCCCCAGGGACATACAGTGTTTATTCCTTTTGATTTGGGCTGAGTCTCTGCCGGTGCTCTGAAGAATCTCTTTGCTTTGCATGCACAAATTAACTAACTAACCTCTGTTGGCTCTAAATTATCACTGCCCCTTGGAGAAAACATTCCTAATAGATAAGGAGAGGTGTAATAGTTTGTAATGGGACGGATGACTTCTCCCTCTTTCACCAATATTAACATTTCATTCTATCTGAAACATGCATGTCCCTCTGCATTGCCCCCACCCCATACCCCCCTCCTCCCCAAATATGAGAAGTAACAAACATTTCCGTTACCCCAGAAGTGCACTTTCTTCACTTGATTTCTTTAGCTTTGTATCTCTTTATGAATGAATTTTATCTGCATCAGATCCACAGACACAAAACATGGGCATAAAGCAGGAACAAGAGCTGTGGGACCATCTACAAGAAGGGGACAGTTCTTTCACCCTGAGTTTTAATTAAAACAGGCTTAGCCACTTCATTTTATTTATTTATTTATTTGTTTTGACAGCCGCCTTCCATTCTCCTCCCGAATCCAATCTTGCTCCCATTTGTCAGCGCCATGGTGAGGTCAGTGGCCAAAGTACAGAAATAAAAATCACACGCCTGAATTACGACGTTTTCCAAACACTTTGGATTTTATCGCCGGTCGCTAACTGCGTTCATGGAACATCTGCCTGCAGTTTGTAGCACCATCTCCATCTCAAACTGCAGCTATAACTGCTCCTAAGGAGCCCAGGGACAGGCCATAGCGTTACAGCCTGACCTACTTCTATCGAAGAACTAATCACCTCCTTTTCCTTTTATTTGCTTTGCCATTTGCCACCTTCCCTTTCCAAAGCAGCCTCATGCCTTTAGCCAAAATGATCCCCATCTTCATTTTCTCAACTGTATGGATATGTGTACAAAGAAAGCAGAATTTTCTTCCAATGCTGGAAGAGCGTCCCAACGATTCCATTCCTTGGTCTTCTGCTCTGTGTTATCAACTAAAATCTAAGAATCAACTAAAACTGAGACAGGGGAGGTTTAGGTTGGATATTAGAAGGCAGATTTTCATTCAAAGGGTGGTGGTGCTCTGGTTGCCCAAGGAGGCTGTGGATGCCCCATCCCTTGAGGCGTTCAAGGCCAGGCTGGATGTGGCTCTGGGCAGCCTGGGCTGCTGGTTGGTGACCCTGCACACAGCAGGGGGTTGAAACGAGATGATCATCGTGGTCCTTTTCATCCCAGGCCATTCTCTGATTCTATGAAAATGATAACTAGCAATTTGCAGCCCACTTCTCTGAGAGTAACAAAGCCTTTTCTTTATTTCAAGGTTGTGAATGCAGAAGACAGAGAGGCATTTCAGTATAGGATTTCTGGCAGAGAGGACCGGCAGTAAATAAAAGACAAAACTCAATAGGGTGGAAGGGAAAAAAGAGAACATAAAAGGAAAAGCAAGAATCCAGAGAGGAGAAAAGGTAAAAAACAAAGAAAAAAAACAACATTGTTTTCTTATAGAAATTAATTTTGTAGGGCTTGGGGCTTAATCCAAGGCGGCAGAAAACCACAGTACAGCTATCACTCATTTCCCCACCCTTCAGTCCTCTATTTTTTGTTTTAATTTACACTTCCTGCTCTTCTGTGTGAAATAACACACAGGATGCATTAGGAGAGGTCCAACAGTAAATCCCCCTGCTCTCCCAAGGTAGCTGTACAGCAAAGTCAGGCTGAGCAGGCTCAGCTATGCCAACTCAGACAACCCCATCCACACACAGCAGCTCAGGGCTCTCCTCTTATCCTCCAACCTGTAGCACAGAGCAGGGCCCCTTCTTTGCAGTTCAGCGATAATTGCAATTAAATGGATTTGCAATGAAAGCAAACACGGCGATGGAGTTAATTTTAGCAAACCGCTAATGAGCAACACACCAGCCTCCTTTTTTACCCTCATGGCCAACCTCTAATGTGCCTTCTCCTGCTTTATTGAAATCATTAACAACTAACCCGCTGTCCTCCTTTTGAAAAACACATTTCTTCCAGATTCTGCTCCGCAGGGATCCAAAAGAGCTTTTCCAATCAACAGTTCATTGAATGGAGTCTCCAGAAGTCTGCTGTTGTCCTTTCCATCCTGAGCTGACCTTGAGCTATTTAAACCTAGATGGATTTCAACTCCATAGTCCCAGCAGCCCGCAGCCTCTCCTCCCCGCCCTCCACCTGGGATAAGAGAGGCTTTTCAGAACATGTTAGAGGAGGTCTGCTAAATGATGCATTGAAAAGAGCTGGAGGGAAAAACAATTTTATCGTCATCCCGTGGCTCAAGCAGAAGGGGATAGGGCTCCTCAGTGCTTTAAAAGATAATGAAAAATAAAAATCTGCACAGAGAGCGATGCAAAAAGGAAAATTAGTACTTTTTGATGGATGAATGAAAATGGGTTCAGCAGAGAGCAAGGTCCCATGAGAGTCCTAGGCATGGTGTGTTCAGATTAATGCAGAGCAAAACTTTTCCTTGGAAGTGAAAGGGCAAAGGGGTTCCAGAGAAAAGCTCTGGAAAAGAGCAGGTGTGGTAGGAAAGAGCACGGAATGAAGGCACGGTGAGAAATTCCTGCTCAGAATTTAGATGCAGCAACTTAAATTGCAGAAGCACAACTTGGCAACCAGGGCAGTGGTTCACTCAGTGGCTGCTCGCCTCTGATAAGGGTCCTGCTGCAGATGTTTGTAGTAGATGTGGGATAGAACAAATAGCTCCTGAATGCTGTACATCATCACAGCTGCCTGGAGCTTCCAGGCTGTAGCAGGAACTCCAGGTTCAGTACAAGCATGCTGCACAGCTTTGGGAAGGGGCTGTATGTCCTAATTTGGTCTGAACCAGCGAGCAACTTTCACAAACTCTACTGCATCCTTCCAAAGGCACTGTCTCTGCTGAAACACTGCTAGAAGAGCAACTTATGCAAAACCATCAATAGAAAATGTGCTAATTGCCCCATGCAAGGTCATGCTGTCAACCGGGCTCACACTGCGAGACTAAAGGTCACAGAGAGCAGCAGAAACCAGAAAGGCTGTTCCATTTGCTTGCTTTAAGGACTGTGATTTGCCTAACCCTGCATGATGGATCAGTGAAGGAGACACTACTGAAAGGAAAGGAAATAAAGAAGATTAAAACAAGAGAAACCTTGCCAGCAGCAGCATCCTCCCCTGCTGAGCAGTTGCCCCCTCTGGCCTTGGAAACACAAAGTCACATTACTTAACAGAATCAGATCAAGATTTCTCAGTGGGGAAAGACCCTTCAGTTCAGACCTCTCTCAAGCACTCATTTTTTTATTTTTTTACCCTGCTGGAAGGAAAATTAGCCAAAATAACAGGTTCTGCTCCTGTGCCACCCTGCATCTGGGGCTTTCCGTTGCTGTAGGAGTCTCAGGAATCACATGCAAATATTCCAAGATCACAGCCCTCCTTCAGGAGATGCTGCGTTCCATCCTTTGGGACTG
Source organism: Meleagris gallopavo (assembly GCF_905368555.1). Lineage (NCBI taxonomy): Eukaryota > Metazoa > Chordata > Aves > Galliformes > Phasianidae > Meleagris > Meleagris gallopavo. Next base: position 2,741,901 of record NC_139429.1, read on the forward strand.
GCATACTTCTCTATTTGATGAATATTTATATAATAATATATTAAAACCCTAAGGTAATAACTGTGCAAAAAATGATGAAAACGTAATGCTGAGTACAGAAAATCAAGCAAGCAATGCCGTTACACACCCACCCTCTTGTTCTCCTCCTAAAAAGCTAAGTACTTTAAATCTTTCCTAGCAGGGGTGAAATTGGAGGAACTAACAAGTTTGTGGAGCTGGCACAGGCAGGAGCAGAGTGAACTCCTATCATACAACTGAACACTGCTATAGTTCAGCAGGATGACAGGTTACAAATCCCCATACAGCTGCGCCAGTGCCTCTGAGTCATATCCTGCCACAGTGTGGTTACTCCACAAAGCTTTGCCCACGTATGAGAACTTGTGCCTGCAATTGGCCTGCTGGCTCTGAAGCCCTTTCAAAGCTCTGCCCACACCTTCACCCCAGTGTATTTTGTGGCTCTTGGTGGCTGTTACATCCCCCGTTACCTTGCTATTAAGTCCCTCTCCATCTAACTCTCCTTTTTCTGGGGTGCCAGCTTTATTCTAGCGCAGAGCATCACATTCAGGCAAGGAGGAGCAGCATTTTCCAGGTTTCCCAGTCTTTTCCCGTGCTGTGAATATACACACATTCATCAGGTTTTCCATCTATCACACATCCTTTAGAACCACGTAGCAGCCATTGCCCAATGGGCCAATCTTCACAGCTTTTCACCTCGCATAAAAGCTCTTTTCTGCCACTTGCTCAGACAAGCCTCCTCTGTAGATATTTCACAAAACTAAAGGCTCTGAGATGGTGACTTTGTTTAGAAAGTGAGAAACAGCACTCCTCACTCAATCACAGTGCTGCACACAGCCCAAGGAGCAAAGCACAACACCTCAGTCTGGTCTGAGGACGCATCTGTCCCACAGCACAGCACGATGAGCTCTGCTATCAGTGACACAAACCATATTGCTTCCCAAAAATGACCTCCACAGGCTGTGCACACCTCGCACCACATCCACCAGCAGAACCTGACCCCAAAAGCCCAGTGCTCTTAGCAGGATCCTCCAATGGCTGATCCCACTACATTTCAGTGCTATCACCCTATCACCAGAGGTGGCTGCAGGGTTGGGTGAGGAAAGCAGGCACCGGCAGTTGAAGTAGAAGCTGTGTTCGATTGGAAGGGTGCAGGTATGCTGCTGAGCCTTGGGGGGTTTCTCTCAGCTGTGTGCTTTCAGGCTGCTTGGTTGCTTCAGGTCTTTGTGTGCTCATCCCTGAGATGGAGCTGCCTTTCCCTTCTGGGGCCTCGTGGTGTGTGGGTGCCCCGCAGAGGTAACAGCTCAAAGCAGAGGCAGATGCAGGTTTCTCATCAGCATCTCATTTGCAAAGCTTTTGCTTTGTCCTCTCATTAGCATAAGTATTGTTTTTCCATTTTTCGTGATGATTCACCTTACACTGATGCAAATTCATCTCAACTATCTGAGGAAAGGGCAGCTGCAAATTCAGTCAGTGCCTCTTTGCTCCTCTCCTAGCAGGCAGTGTGTGGGCATTACCTGGGGGTGCAGTGTGGGCCTTCCCTGTGTCTGTCTGCTGTGTGAAATTGGAACTTTAAGATATTGATACAGATAATATCAGTAATCTGGCTTTGAAAGCAACGTGGGCTTTTATTGCAGTTCCTTGGCACGTGACAAATGGTGGCTTTTCTCCTTACCTTGATGCTATCACGGTGTGAAGTGACAGTTTGCCCAATAGCTTGAAATCCGTTGCTATTTATGGTTAGCTTGGATGATTAGAAGAGAGGGATGGTACTCCTGGGTATCTTCTCATATTTGATTAGTCAAAGGAAGGAGGTATCTATGGGCTGAGCTCTGTCATTCATGTGCTTTGTGGACATCGGGTTTCACATAATGCTTTTGCAACTGCAAGAGTCTTGTCCTGGGGAAAGAATCTCCATTTTTGGGTCGTGCTCTGGCACAAAACTAATTAGTTTTACACTGTTATTCTTTGTGCTCCTCCCAGGATAGCTGCGTTTGCTGGTAAGTTGTGGGTATCATCCTCTCGGCAGTGTTTGCCTGCTGGTGTTGTAGAATATAGCCATTCTTTCTCTAGAAAGAGAGACTTAAAATCAGGGCTCTGCTACATCAAATGATGAGAGATCCTTCCAGAAAATTCCTGTTGAAATAAAGTTATGGGTTCATACTGTGCCATGGGGAGAAGGTGATGGTGGTGAGGTTGCCTGATGCTTCTCCTTCCGGATGCTCTGAATCACATGGGATAGGAGCTATCAGAATAAATAGAGTCCAGAAAGTACTTTCCTTTGCCACAACCACCCAGGCTATAATTCAACAGGGTGCATACTCCATAAATTCCCTTTCACTGCTGGCATGTTAATGGCACTTGGGGAGATGTCACTTCAAAACTAAAATGAGCAATGACACACCGAGCAGCAGAAGGTAAATGGCTTTTAACTGGATAACGTGTCATTTAAAGGCTAAATTATTTCCCTGCTGTCACTTCCCCTTACTATGTCAGCGGGTGTTATTGGCCGTTACTGACAGTGGTTGAGAGAAGTGATGCCCTTGGCCCTGGGACAGGCTGATTACCTTTGTAGGTATCTGTTTATGGGGAAATGGCAGGCAAATAGAGCCAAAATGGTCTTCATTTCTCTAGGGTATGTAAAAATGACTTGCACCACAAGATATCACCAGTTGCACAGCAGTTTTTTTTTCACTGGTGCTCAGATGCTTGTGTTACCTCTTGGATTTGCTGTGAAACAAAGTGTGCTGGGTTTGCTCCAAGGTCGTTGTTTGTGTTTTCCAGCCATGAAGAATAAGATTTAAATGCACATAGGTCCTACAGGAGTTGTACTCCAATGACAAGATGTATCCTGTAAGACAACAGAATGGAGAAGGGACCCTGAGACTTGTTTTTTCAGACTCTTTATGTGCTTTCTGGGGCTTCTGGATGATGGTGATTGGAATCAGGTGGTTTGTTGTTTTCTTTTTAGGTGCAGTGCTAAGACATTTAATGTCAAGGTAAATCTTGCTTTGGAATCATCTTGCTGAAAGATTGAGGATAAGTTTGTGTTCATGTCTCAATTATATTGGTGAGCTGTTACATGAAGTTAAGTGGTGAAGGCAATAGATGCTATAGAACTCAGCAAATCCAGGATGTTAAAAAGCTTCTGTATAAATAATACATTTATATTCAGTGTTTTTTTTTAATGTTGAAGCAGCTAGCATTGAACAAGCTATACTTTTCAAGGCTTTCTCATCAGACTAATTTTTGTTAAGTAGCAGCAGAGCAAAACTGTTCTCTGAATGGCAAAGGCAAAACTTTTAGTGGTGGGTCTGTTTTGCAAACTGCTCTTGCAGAAGAAGTCCTGTTATGTTTATATGAGTGATATTAGGTGGTCATAGCCTGTAGGGGATGACTTTCTCATTCCTAGAAGTTTTGAGATCTGCAAGTCAAACCAGACCTCTTATATATAGTCATCCTCAGTAGGTTGTGCAGGGCAAAATGGGCTTTAGCTACACAGCTATGCAGCTAAACTGCTTTTGCATTTACTGCTGTGAACTGGTCTGAGCTACGTGAAAAGATCCAGTTTAGTAACTAACAGCTCTCCTCTATCTGGGCCAAGTCTACATTGACAGTAACTTAAAGGTACCAAAATCAGTTTGTTTTGGACTAGATGGTGATGCCTCTGGACTAGATAGTGATGCCTCTGCTTTTTCACAGTGTAGGACTTCAGTCTTTCTTTTAAATGCCTTTGTGGGAGGTGGGTGAGTTGAAGCTCAGAGAATTAGTGTTGTGCAGTGAAGCCACTCAAAATGCTTTGTGTTCCTTGTGCCTCTTGAGTTCCAAAGCTACTTGGGTTAGAGTCATGCTTTGAACCTGAATCAAACAGGAGGTATTCAGGGTTACTTCAAACACGTGGAATGTGGTTAGGAGGCTTTTAAGTTCTGTAGCAAACACTTGGAAAACCAGATGGTTTCTTTGCAACAGAATCCTGAACGTAATAGGAATATAGAAGATATTCCCCCTCCTTCTCTTAGCTGGAGAAAAGAATCTTTAAAATGCCTCGCATGTGTGCTAAATAAATAAATTTAAAAATGAACCTTCTGGCCAATCACAGTTTAGCTACCCTGCAATTAAACAAATCCACAAACTGGCAACACATTTACATCTCATTAAGAGGAGGCAAATGCAGCAACTGCATGAAAATTTAGAAATTAGACACAATTACCATGTTGGCTGGAGGCAGGAGGGGGGAGCATTGTTGAGGGAGGCTTTTAAGAGAAGTTTGATGGTTCCTTAATTGGCTGCTGCCTCCCCGGTCCCACCCAGCTCTGCTGTTTAAATGAATTAAAAATAAAAAGACACGCAACAGAATCACTGATGTTCTGCCTGTCTTTGCAGCACAGCAGCCCTGAGGAGCTCATGAAGCAAGACCTGCAGAGAGCTGCAAGCCTTGGGGTGCTTCCCTGACATGGCACTGGGCAACCTGCCTGTTGCTGGGGGGCACTGAGGGCCTTTCACAGGATGAGATGTGGCTCAGGCATGCTGACCCTTCTGCTCTGGCTGTGCTCTGCAGCTGTGTCCATTCACGCTCACATGAGTGGTGGTTTTGAAGGGCCGGGATGCTCAGAACTGTAGTGCAGCCCTTGTTGAACTTGATGGCTGTCTTTCTGTTGAGTTTAATGGATGGAGTGTCTTTCTGACCCCAGTGTGAGGTCTGTTAGTATAGAGGTATTTGTGTTGTTCAGCACTTTTCCTCTTCCCTTTATATCCAGCAGTTGCTTTGTTCCTTTGCTTCTGAAGAGGTAAGAAGTGCCTTCCCTCTGAGGTGGCTGCATTTCTAGGAGCTCATGTATAGGAATGGGTGTAGTGAGGAGGTTGGTTTCTTGAGCAGGTGCAAATATTAATAAGATAAATATTGCAGATAAAAAAAACAAATGCTAAACTACAATTATGTGGAGCAACTGAGGATAAGGGTGGCCTCTAGTGTGCATCACTTCCAGGAGTAGATCCTCAGTTTTCTTGTTGAGTGTCTAGAGCACAGGATTTGCTTACAGCAGGGCAGTTGGAACTTGATCTTAAAGCTCCCTTCCAACCCAAACCATTGTGTGATTCAGGTGCCTTTCCACAATAACACTATTTTGCAGGAATGGTGGTAGAAAATTGGAAGGTAGAAACTCTTCAGAAAATGTAACTGAGGATTTTCAAAAGGGGCTGCTGAATCACAGCCTGAACCTCTGATTGACCACCTGAGGCAAGCAATGAGTCAGCCACGGGAGCACAGGTGAAGGCAATTCATCTGTGCTGCAGGAAGGGGTGGAGCCTGGCTGCACCTCTCCTAGACCCATTTAAGAGCTGACTGCCAGTGGGGAAGGATCTCTCTGGAGATCTGCTCCATCAGGAGTTCATCTCATGAGCCCAGGACAGGGTGAGTGACTTTCTCTCATTACTCCAATATAAATTATATTAGCCAAGCTCCTGGATATATATATATATATATACCATCTGTATATCTATTGATTATACAAGCAGTGAGACAAAAGGAGCAGCTCTTCTGTTCTTTTCATCTTATGCTGGGGCAGCAGTGAGTTTGTCCATGGCAGCTGCTCTGTGCTGCACACCACAGCAGTGATGTTCCAAATCTGTGAGTGAAAGGCTGCTGAAAATCAGTTCCAATTGCTGAAGGAAATCTCAAAGAGGTGAAGAATGAAAAACCTGACTTTTGCCAATCACCAGCTCCACTTTGTCATGTGTTTAATAGCCACATTAAATATGGCGAGTGTAAATCTTAGAAACTTCCTTGAAAAGGATACAACTGCTTCCGAAATGGAGGTATATTTTAGGTATATAACTTCTGCTTCAGATCCATAAATACGAGTTAGTATGTTATTTCCCTGCCTTTTTGGCACAGCAATGAAAGCAGCAGCCAAATTATGAAATGATTCCGAAAGGCTGTAAATATTAAAAAAAAAAAAAAAGAAAGAAACAACAAAAAGCCACCCACAACTGTGAGGGCTGGGTGCGTTTCCCAAAGTTGTAGCTAATTACACACTGGTGTAATTAGTGAGGTGATTGACAGGACAAAGGGGAATGGTTTTAAACTGAGACGGGGAGGTTTAGGTTGGATATTAGAAAGCAGATTTTCATTCAAAGGGTGGAGATGCACTGGAACAGGTTGCACAAGGAGGCTGTGGATGCCCCATCCCTGGAGGCATTCAAGGCCAGGCTGGATGTGGCTCTGAGCAGCCTGGGCTGCTGGTTGGTGACCCTGCATGTAGCAGGGGGTTGGAACTGGATGATCATTGTGGTCCTTTGCAACCCAGGCCATTCTGTGATTTGTAATAATGTTGGTTTTGTCTTCTGTTGGTGGTGGTCTATCATATGGTGAGAACCAAACTCAGGGAGCATGTCCTGTAGGAAAAAGTAGCAGATGCACAGCAACATGCAGGCCTAAAAAAACCCAACTTGTTTGTTGTTACAGGTTGGGAAAGGTGATGATGGTTGTGCTCTTACCCATGTGCAAGGACCTTCTATCTCAAAGCAGAATATTCACTTACAGGTAAATACTGCTTAGGTGTTCTTTGTATCTTCAGATCTGAGACTACTTTTTGGGGAGAACACCAGCCCTTTAGTTTTCTTGATGTCTTCAGCAGCAGAATCCAAGTTGGCACAACTGAAACAAGTTAATTGGGGAATGAATCGAAAGTCCTACAGGTTGCATTGTACCCTACCTACAAATTGATGCAGTCTGGTGCGGAGGAAGAAAGAGAAGGAAAAGAGGTTTTCCACATGTCCTCAACTGGTCCCTTGGAGAAAATGGAAGCAGAGCAAATGTAAAAAATAATAAAAAACAAACAACAACGGAAAAAAAGGAACAACCCAGAGCAAAACCTCATAACTTTGAACTAGAAGCTTTAAAAATATTGGCATGTTTCTGTTAGTACAGCCTGGACCTTCATTGCCTGTGGTGCTCAACTGTCTTTAAGCAGCTTTACATTTCATCAACATTAATACACAGCCTGCACAGTGCTTGTTTTTTTTTTTTTTCCACTCAATATTTCCTTGGACATCTTGTAGTTTTGTGGCTTTTTTTCCCTCAGAGGTAGGTAGTTTTGAGATGGTCAGTTTCATGATAGCTCATGTATCTGTGATCCATCAGATCAGTCGTTCTGTTGGGCTCATGGTGACCCCAAGGAGAGGCTTCCTCATCCGTACAAGAAGTGATGAGCAGTGTTGATTAGTGAATGGATAAGCAATTAAGTACATTGTGTCAAGGAACTGATTGAAGGTGTGAGAGTCCTTAGGGCTTTATATGCCCTGCTGTAGAAGAGAAATGATGTCAGTGATTGAGTGGGCTGTGTGGTCAGCAGTGGACGAGTTCAAAGTTGTAAACAGTTTCTGTGGCATTAATTGTCATCCTGTCACTGAGGTCAGCAGGGTTTTGCCCCTGATGTGAGCACAGCCTTGGTATGAATAGTTAATGTTGGTGAGCTACATGGTTAACACCATGCTTTGGCTGAAATTCAGGGAGCTACAGAGCCTCTCTGGAACATACTGCTATCTTTGCAGTATTGCTCTGCAGCACACAGGAATACATCATGCTTAAAGGAAAGGTGTACAACCAACCAGAAAACCCCTTTGGCCCAATGCTGCTGCACTCTGTATGCTGGCCAACTACCATGGTGACTTTCCATTTTTTTTATTCATAAGGTAACTGTATAGGAAGAGTTAATACAGATGGTACTTCAGTGTGTGGCTTCTGGTTTTGGCTGATTTGGATTGGCTTCATTTTCATTTTATTATGAAGATATCTTGCTTAGGAAATCAAAAGTGGGCTCCAGCTGCTCTCATCATGCTAATTCATCCTTTCTTCCCTGAATGTGCATCATAGGGATCTCAGGAGTAATTAACACAAGTGTATCCTGGTTTGGCCAACAGAAGAATTTTCAACTGGAACAGAATAGAATCTATTTCACCTTGCTGTTGAAGAAAGGAAGGAGACCTGCTATTACTTGGATTGGTATTTTTTGCAAACACTACAATGATGTCTGGAAAGATTAAATCCAAACATGGATATGAAAAGTGAAAACCCAAAACCTGGTTATAGTGATTTGCAGGCTCCATGGAAACTGGGCTTGCCGTCATCAACAGGAATTGCAGATACACAAATTTGGGCAACTGTAAGAATGAAATCATGTTTTAACCTTTTGTTTCATATGCCTCAGTGGAACTGGATTATAAACCTTGAGATCTTGGCTTTGGCAGCAACAGATTTGCTGGAGATGGGAACATCATCTTGGTCTTTTCTGAGTGCTCCAGTGCCCCACTCTTAGCAAGAAAATAGCTGTTATCTCCTTGCCACCTAATTCTTTGTGTAGTCAAACAGGTGTTATGAGAAGAATGTAAGTAGGTGTAATTCTCTTGTGGATTCCATCTTCTACCTGCATGCATGTATCGCCTCAACATGCTGGCATTATAAAGCACTGGTTAAGAAATCCACGCTGCTCTGGGTTATATGAAGAGTGGGGGAGGAATTGAGAACAACAAATTAAAACGAATCTCATCTCCTAAAATATTTGATGACATTACTCAATTTATTATGCAGAGCTGCCCTTTCAAGCATGTGCAAGCTGGTAGGGTAAGCAGGGCTATGAGGGGGGAGGATGAGAAGCAGCCCCAAATTGGTTCTGTGAGAAAACAACCACTTTCTGTAATCTGTTGTAGTAATAGCTTGGAAGACAGCCCTGATCTTGCTGTGAGTTAGCATGTGATGTGTAGCACACTCAGCGGGAAGGATGCTCTTAAATCAGGGTCCTTGTGGGGTACGTTCTGTGGTGTCTTATGGCCTGGGAATCTGTGAGGTTACCTGTTCACCTTGGATTGAGTGGCAAGACCCTGATGTGTGTCTTGGGAAGAAGGAGGCGATTTTGAAGCATTTTTTCTTGTAAAACTTCATTGCCATATGCGTTCTTCTTTTAGTTCATCTTGGAACTTCTTCGTTGGTTTTGTGCTACCAAAAGATTGACTGGTGATCCTTTTCCCTCCCAGGTACTGCTTTGTTATGAGAGGCAATGAGGATTCTCCAGTTGGTTTCCAATGAGTGAAGGCTATTTATGCTGTCTTTCATCTCCCACTTTGAGCAGAGGTGAGAGGTTCTGTTTGGTGAGCTGTACAGGAGCTGCTTGAGAGCAACAGGGAAACAAATTCCACGCCGGAATTCAGCAGCCCCTCCAATCAATGTACTTTCCAATTAATTTCTTTGTATAAGCAGGACTTCTGAAAACAGTGTGCTGCTGTTAGCTCTGGCTTTAATTTATTTTGAAAAATGCATAATTATCAAGCTGTGAGCAAATTGCCATGCGTTTCACCTAGCTCCTTCTGAACTCATTCGCATTCAGAGCCGTTGATTAATGAACAGAGCAACAGAGGACAAGGATGATCCAACACAGCTATGAGCTGCATACAGCAGAAGTATTGCCTCCAGAGAACGTGTATTTGGGTCTGTGTTGCAAATCACTTTGTAAGGCAATGCTGCCCCTTATTGCACTAAAAGGCAAAAACGGTGTCCTGTGAGATGAACTTGTCCTATTCCTACCCCTGGGCTGTGAAAGGGCAGAAGTGAGTCTTGTTTCTTACACCTCCCCTGTGCTGTTTATGCATTAGCTGTACAAGTATACGAGCAAATATAGATGCTGAGCCCATGTTAAATTCCTGTTTTCTTAAAGAAGAAAAACAGCAAAACTCTGCAGGCCTTGTAGAGCGCAGCCATCTGGTGCAATGAAACAATGAGCTGAACAGTGGTATCTTCTCCTGTATTCACAAGAACCAAAGGATTCTTCAAGCATGTGTTTGTAGAACCTTTTTTTGTGTCTTTTTTCCTTTGTGGGACAAAGTAGCTGACTGACAGCCTTCTGTGGTAGTATATATGGTGATGTTCTTTGCCTTCCCAGGGGACATTCACATGCCTGTGGGGCTCATTCCTTGTTCCCACTTCGGGTCAGTGCTATCTGTGCTATTGTGCAGTTTCCTTTGGTCTCATAAAGTTAACTTCGGAGGTGGCTGTGGAAGGCAGTGCATTTCATTGCTCTTCAATACACAGATTACATATCTCTCACTTCCAATAAGTTCTTGGTGACTCTTTTATTTTTCCTTCTTTCCTCAGCTTCTGTTCCTGCCCTCCTTAGAGCAACCACCAGCCAGTCTCTGGGTGTCAGCTGCACATCCACCAGCAGATGGGAAGTTGCAGGAGTTGAGAAAAACAAAAGACTTTCTTCTGGAGTGCAGGTCAGTGTCACTTCACCACTGATACTCAAATTCTGGTTGAGTATGAGAACAGGCTGTGTTACACCTTGTCTGGTTTGTCATCCTTACCCTGGAACATCTGGGTTGTCATTCAGTGTATGTTTGCACACATTTCTAACAAATAGAAGTTGAGGTCAGTGTGTTTCCTTGCTGCCATGTTTCCTCACAAGAGGAGTGATGTTCACTCACAAGTTCTGGTGATGGTTTCAGGTGATGTGGAAGCACCTGACTGCTGGAAGGTGGGCAGTGCTGCCAGTGTTACAGGTGACAGAACAGCCCTCTGGTATTGGTTAAGTTCAGAGTCTTATTAATCCAAGTTGGACTCAATGGTTTAACATGAATGAAAAAATAAGATGTGTATCTTTATTTAGCCTCCCATGCCACATTTTTGCTTTGGTTTGATTTGTTTGAGAGGGAGCAGGAGTGCATTTTTTGTTGTTTTTTTAACTCCTGCAAGCTAAACTGCAGAAGCACTGATAATTCCAAGCCTTAGGTGAGACTTTGCCAGAATTCAGGGCTTTGTAGGATTGGACTGTGATCCCTCTTATTTGCTGGAGCTTTGTGGCTTCCTGTTTCTGCAAGAGTTAAGAACTGTGTGTTAATAAAATCAGGTTCAGACTTAATAACCCTCTAGGCTGCACATGCTGCAAGCTGATACCATGAGAAGTAGGATATCAGCATGAAAAGGGGAGGAATAGCTTACTCATTCAAATTTTTTACTCAAAGATCAAAAAAAAAAAAGGGGCCTAGCATCTGAGACCAGCAGTTTCTCAGAACCCTGCTGCAATCCATTTATAAATTGTTTCTCCTCTCTCTTCACCCTAGTTGTTATTATTATGCTTGTTATCTGATGGTTATTTAATCTATACTTTGTAATTACTTCCCTTCTGTCTTTCACTCCGACATACATTCATTTTCTTGTTGCTGACCTACATTATTCAAGCTGTAAAAGTCAATTATGCTGCCCGTGATTTTTCAAGTGGCATTTAGTAAATGGGTTTGTGTATTACCCACCTGTTAACCTGGTTCAAGTCAGGAACCACTTTTTCTCAGGCATCTCTTAAAAGCCTCTCCAGAAATACAACTTTTCTTCCAAAGTTGCTGTGAAGGAGCACAGACCTTTACCCACCCCAATGGACAATGATGTGTATGATGCTTTGGGAACGAACCATTGCATGTTTCCTATTTCTGACTGTGAAGTGGGAATGCATTTTTCCATCTTACTGTATCGTGTTCTCATTGCACTTCTGTGTGGATTTTGGATCTCTGATATTAAACATCAAGATTTAAGCTATCTTTGTACTATTTTATAGGTAAGAGGTATCACTGTTACCAAATGGATTACAAAATCATCTGTACCCAGCAGACAAACAGTTCCCAAGGGGCTGGTGGGTGGGGAGGGTTGTTTGTTTTTTAATCAAGCCTTGCTCATTAATGCTTGAAGCTTCTCTGCATATAGATTTTCACCTTTCATGCCTTTTCCCAGCTTCCTGTTGCAGTATTGAGATGTGAGCACATTACCAATGAAGTTAAGAGCCCATGCTAATAAGCTCTCTAGGCCCATGCTAATTTTGTAGTAGAAGAAAAGGATGTATCAGAGGGAATTTGTTAGATAGAGGTGCAATCATTCTAAAAACTCCTTGCTCTTCCTTGGTATGAAGGCTGATTGCTTTATTACTTGACATCACAAGGCAGCTTGCAGCAGCAGCTGGGTAGCATTGCTTTTCCAAGGACTCACCACAGCTTTTACACTTCCACATATACACGTCTTGATGGAGGTACTTGGGGAATATGCATGCCTGTCACATAAGCTCTCAGACATGCCTATCTCCACATCTTCTTACCAGGATGTGCTCTCACAGGGGAGAGGTCTGCAAAGGTAGAAATTCAAGCACATGCACTGTGTTTGAATATGCATCAGAGACATTGGTTTATGTGTTTCTTGACTGACATACCAAGAATCTGCACAGTTGACACGTAGACATGCAGTTGTAGATGCACATTAAACACATGTGCATGCTTTCAAGTAGATGAACACAGGCAGAAGGCTACCGTAGTGCTGCATTGCCTGTCGTTACCTGAGCAAAAGTGGCATTTAACAATTGGTTCTGAGGCTAATTGCAGAAAAGTGGGCAACAGTTGTTTATTGCTGCCATGTGATGCTGGTGTCTTGTGTCTTCAGTTCATTAGAGTTGGATTGTATTGGAATGAGCTTCCTCTAGGAAACAAGGCTATCTGTACCTGTAGTCACTCTTCATTAGATTACACTGTGGCATTTTCAATTTCTCTACTGTGGTTGCTGTATTTGCAGTGACACTTTTACCATGAGCTATATCCACATCCAGTTTATTCTGCCTTTCAGCATTAGCTTCAGGCTGTAGGGACTGTAATGTTATCTCTCATAAGCATCATCCCAAACTTTTTAAAGTTAAATGTTCAAATCCTCTTGGGAGAATTCGTCCTTTTCCCATCTTCTCTTTTTGTGCTATTTGAATGAGGTCGCCATAAATAAATAAATAAAATGAAAGGGATGTCTGCAAGCAGACAAATACCTCATACTGGGGTTTTTATGCTTTGAATGAGGGAGATGCATGGCAGTTTTTCCAAGGCATTTAGGTATGGGTTAGTTGTCAGTGTGCCACCATGTTCTGCATCAGTGCCATATTTGAGCAAAGCTGAAATGCTGACTGATATAGCTTCCTTTTTTCCCCATTAGAATTCCTTCTGCTAAAAGCAGCTGTTATTCCTTCATTTAAGATAGAGAATTAAGGCAGAGAAAAATGAGATGGCTTGCCTGGGGTCACTGGCAGAACTAGGAGCAGAGTGGAGGTCTTGCAAATTGAAGCTCAATGCTTTAATTACATACTCAGATTTAAAGGCTGACATTTGAGAGAAACTGAGGGAAAAGAGAAGTACAGTCAGTAGAAGCAGGGATGTGTGGCCTGGGAAGAATACAAGGATGTCATCTGGACCTGCTTCAGGATCAGGAAAGCCAAGGTATGCATAGAAGTAAACTTGGTGAAGGATGTGAAAAGTAGCAAGAGGGGTTTCTGTAGGTATGGTGGTCAGAAGAGGTGGTCCAAAGAGAATGTAACTCATCTGATACATGGGAAGGGAGAATTGGCTTCGACAGAAATGAAGACTGAGATATACTCAATGAGTTCTTTCACTCTTCATCATATTTGAAAAGACATGGATGTCAGGTGAAGTCCCTGGTGACTGGAAAAAGGGAAACATCATACTCCTTTCCAAGAAAAGGAGAAATGAAGACCCAGGGAATTACAGCTGATGAGCCTCACCTCTGTGCCTGGGAAGTCCTGGTTCCATTTGGATACCTGGCTTTTTGATTATAATGGCTTCTAGATTGGTTTGAAAGCCTGATTGTTATAGGAAGTTGCAAATGAATAACTAGAAGGCTCCCATGAAATCATTAATATAGCCAAAGAGTAAAGACAAAGAAATACATCTTAGCATCATTCCTGAGCTTGTGCTCTCTCTTGTAGCCCTGTCGGTGTATGAACACGTGCCTGGGGTTGGCTGGCTGCTGGCAGCAAGGGGAGAAGTTTAATAGCTCTGCTGCAAGTATGAGAGCATTTCTTCACTGGATTCCCCTAGATTGGTTTGGATGGCTGTAAATGTCTGAGTTCTGGTGTGTGCTCATTGAGAGATCAGCGTCCTCAGTGCTGTAAGCCCAGCTGGGAAGAAAGGCCTGTACAGGAACTAATGATAAAGAAAAAAGGTCTTTACTTCAAGAACCATAATAGCCAATTTGATTTCCACTAGCCTAGTGTTTATAGACTGGTTTTCTCTCCTCTGTGGGAAGCCAATCTTTGCTTTCACAGGGCCCCTGCTGGAAAAAAAATCAAATAGCAAATTCATGCGAGGGTTGCAGTAGCAAGAGGGCAGGTGAGGATGTAACTGGTTGTGTTTGTGGGAGGTGAGGGAAATGAGAGATGTGGGAGAATGGCTCGGTAGGGGAGGAAGAAGTTGCTGTCAGCCTCATTGCACTTTGAATAGCTTGTGGAAAATGCTGCTATCTGCTCTGAGTCACCTCACCTAAACCAGGTCGTCTCTGTTTGATGGAGAGTGGGCCTTCTGCCTACCAGTGACAAAAGGGAAAGCAATGGGAAGGAAGTGCCAGAGTGTTTGGGGAAGTTACATTTCTCAAGTCAGTTATTTTAGCATTCCCCTAAACAGAGGAAATGTATTTGTACCCAAAGGAAAGGTTTTTGTCAAAACAGTTTCATGCACGTACTTATTTGTATTGACTTGATTCTGGGGGAAAGTAGGCTTTCAGTGAAAAATACATAAACTTGCACTTTCAGTGGTGAGGTGGACAGTGTGCAATAAGGTCTGTGTCCTCATGGGCACTCCTGGCCACATCTGGACTGCAGAGCAGGTATATGCAGTGTGCCTCGTATTCCTTTCCTCCTTGCATGTTGTTGCAATTTGCTGCCAAAGGAAACCAGGGTGTGCAGGAGGAGGACAGCAGCCAAGTCTTATCTCAGCAGCAGCAACCAGGTTGCTTCCAGACTGTGTTCTGGAAAAGGAGGATGCATGTCCAATACCCCTGCTGTAGCCAGAGCTTATATTCCCTCCCCTTTGTGGATTCTCAGAAAGCAAGCCATTTATTTTTATCTGGACCAAAATCCTTTGATGCCCTTTAACAGATTCAGGGACTTCACTTAGAACAGAACCTGAGCACGGCCAGAGGGATGTGTTCAATTATGAATCATTTTGCAAATGCTGCAAGCTGATTTTGGGATGCTAGTTAAATGGAAGTTTTCAAACGAAACCTGAGGGCAGCGTACTTATCACAGGGTATTCAGCACATTAGCCTAAGCCTCTTTCTTTTTATGTAAGATGAATTTTTCAGAGGGGAGATGCCCACTGGCCCCACAGAATAAGTATTTCCTCAGAATGACTGTGTGGAAAAGGAGAGGAAGAAGAGAGATATTGT
The DNA here is from genome assembly GCF_905368555.1 of Meleagris gallopavo. Taxonomy (NCBI): domain Eukaryota; kingdom Metazoa; phylum Chordata; class Aves; order Galliformes; family Phasianidae; genus Meleagris; species Meleagris gallopavo. The sequence continues at coordinate 2,757,160 of NC_139429.1, forward strand.
AGCAGAAAAAGATGCACACTTACACCAGAGGAGAGCTGTCCTTTACAAAAAGTGGCCCTTCGATGCTATATTTTGTGAAGATGAAGATTAGGACTGTATGTATCCTCTGTACTACTTGTTCTGAAACTGCAGCCCTTCAGAAGTTGAATCAAAACCTGCTTACTGGGTAACATTAGTGCCTGGGGGGACAGAAAGGTGAACGATTGCTGTTCCTCTTGGGGTTACTGAATAAATAAATCATTAGAAGTACTAAGGAGGTTTTCTCAGAACTACTGTGGCCTGCAGTGTATCTCAGTTTGAGGAGTTTGGCTTGGTTCAAATGTACTTGTTTGTGCAGTGTCTGAGCATTAGGCGTTCTCACTGTACTCTTGCTGGACAGAGTTGTATTTATACTTCCACCCCTGTTGTTAGCACTAATACTGCGATAGCACTTATCACACATCAGCTTCTAAAAGCTATAGGGTAAGGCAGATGTGGGATGGAGGCCCAGGAAGATTAAACGCAATGAATCTTTTTACACTGCAACTTGCAAAATGCAAACTTTTACCCATCTGTCCTTGGTCTGGGACAGATGCTGAAGTACAAAACCACATCCTTTATGTAATCTTATGTTAATACTGTGTGCCACTGTTGCATTATTCATCTATTTCTTTGGCAAGCTGAAAGTTACACCGGCTGTCTTCCATCCACTCAGTCTTGTGTTCCCTGTTTTCTCATGTAATGTGCTTCCTCCTAGGAAAAAATAACAAGGAATTTCCAAAACTGGTAATAATAATTCTACAAGGCTTTCTGGAAGTCAAGGCTGGCTTCTCTAGAGCATTCTCTCTCCTCTTCTGTAAACAGTCTCTCTTCTACAAATTCTCTTGAGCCCGCACACTAAGTGAACTTGATATAAGATGTGATAGATGTAGCTCTTAATTCATGTAATTTTCTGTAGTACTCTATGGCCCTTGGCACTAGATGGGGAAGGAATTTCAGGATGCTAAATGGGATTCATTCTTGTATAGGCTATACTAAAACAACAGCGTTGCTTGTGATTACAGAGATCCTACTTGGCAAGAATCAGTGTGCTTATACAAAAGCTGCCATCCAGACATTGTGCTTCCATTCCATGTTAGTAATAATAAAAAAGGAATAATTATGTGGACTTCTATTTAAAAACAAAACAAAAACACAACAGAAACTTCTACTACAAAAGCTAAGTGAGATAAATAACCCCTGACAGAGCAAGAAGGCGATCTCACTAAATTGAATCCAGTCAATTTTAACATTCGCAGCGCTGGAGGCAATTTCAGACAGTATAAACGTAATGGAAAAAAACATATTCCTGAAGCTGACTTACAGAACTATGTATCTGGGCCCTTGATGATGATAAATCAATGATCTAGAAAATAAAATCCCTTTCCTATTAACCAGATGGGCACACAAATTCTTCTCAGACTGAGACGTAAGCACCCAGAGTTTTCAATTAGCGTTTCACATCTCACTACCTTATAATTATAAGTAATTAGATTGGAATGCAGTGCAGACACACACATATAAACTGTCTTTCTCTTGCTTTCTCTCTGTGTAAAGTGTCTGTCTCCTGATTGATACAATTCCTTAATTCTGTTGAGAGATTCTCTGCTAACATCATAAGAGATGCACTGGAGCAGAACTCTGAAATTGAATTACAACCTTTGTACTGTGATTGCAGAGTCCTGCCTCTGCTATTTCTTCCTTCTGAACTCAACTTTCTGAGGCTTTTCTGATGTTTCTTATCTCTGGTCCCATAGGGTGTCCTGTTAGATGCCTGGTGTGCTCTGCTTTCAGTTGTCTCTGTGGTGGCAGGTGCTAATTATTGAATAGCTGGGCTCAAACAGGAGGGCTGGGCAGGGAGATCTTGGGCCTGAGTGGGAGTTCTGACTGCCTTTCTTGGTGTGCATTGAGTGTGAGGTAGCCTGAACTTCATGCCAGTCTGGAAAAACCAGCCTCCACCTGGTTGCTCTCTGAAGGCTGGCAGCATGGTTTTGAGTCAGATAGGATTTCAGCATCTTCAGAAGAGCAGGTGGCAACAGACAACATCCTAATGTATGGAGCATCCACCAGCACTGTGTGAGAGCTTGCAATTTAAGCTGTTCTGGTCTTAATCGTACTGAAACTTGAGAGAGAGAGGAATTTGCCAAGTGCCAACACTTTGCAAAGGTGCAAATAAACGCTGGGTGTGTGCTACACGTGTGTTATGGTGACTGTCTTAATGTGACAGTTGCAGAGGAAGGGTCTGTATCTGGAACAGAAACAATATTGTAACTTCTGTTGGTCAGTGTGATCCTTGTCAGGTCTGAGTGGTGCAAATTACTGTACATCTGCAGATTTCAGAGATGTTGTCCCAGCTGCACCACCATTTTGTTGTGCTGAGATAACAGACATAAATCAATCTCTATAGAAACCTGAGATATTTGTGATTGGAATTTGCTGTATGTGGTGTTTTACCTTAAGTGCAGTGGTTACTCCCTGAGTGCATCATTGCACCTGTGTTTGATGCAGTGTGCAAGAGAAGATGTTTGCCTATTGAACATACTGGGAAACCTGCATAGAAACCTGCATAGAACCAAACAGAACATACAGAGGAGGCACTGCTTCCAAAACAGTGGCTCAGGCAGCAGAGTTGAGGTCTGTGTTTAAAACTTCAAAGAAAATGAAAGCTTGGTGACACTTTTCCCATTGTTTCATTCTCCTGAAGTGAGAGGCACAGCACTGTGTTATGTAGGCTCTCTGCAGTTTCGCAGTACATCAAAGTTTCTGCATCTTTGACAGAGTGAGTGATTGAAACAGTCTTTATAGTCTTTATGGTCACTTCCTTTCATTGACTGTTGTAACAGAAGTTTCCTGAATGTAATTACACTGTCATTACTCCAGTTTTGTTTCCAAATGTGTAAATAATGCCTATTCCTATGACTGGGAGGTTAACTTCATGACAACATAACAGCCTTGGATATTACTCTTAATGAAGTGCTATTAAACTCCAGATATCTAACTACATCATATTTATGTTGTAATTATTGCTACTTGCTTGGTGCATTTCCAGTTAGACAAATTAGTGGCAATTTCAAAAAGGCTAAAACAAGTGCCTTGTGTAAATGTACTGTGATTGTTGGCTAATTACAGAGTAATTATGTGCTTATGAAATATGGTCTAATACAACTTTGCTCTTAGTTTGCACTCTTCTTTTCCCCCACTGTCAGACCTCGTGGCCGTGCCCCTCACCTTGAAGGCAGAGGGCCTTTACATCCCAAGAGCATTAAATCATGGCTTTCCATGGATGTATCCATCATGATAAACTGACTTCAGCATCCAAAAAATAATAATAGAACTGATGAAAGCCTTTCTGGTCGTGGGATTTTTATGGCTTCTTTTCTAACAAAATGCTCTAATCTTCCTTCTCTCAGGACACTGACTGCACGCCTTATATTTATTTACCTGTTTACAAGATCTGTGGTGGTTTTGTTATCTGTCTCCTGTCCCTCCATTACATTTGACCAGAACGGCTCGAATCAATTTGGAAACTCAAAGACACAGATGGAAAGCAAGGCTAAAAATCTGTGTATGTGCAGTAAAGCTGAGGCAGAACAGCCCACTTAGTGGTTTTATTACCCTCTCTCAAACTCTCATTTCATGCAACTTTATTCTTAAATTCTCTTCCACTTTGTACCCTGTACTCTGTACCCATTAGGATAATGGGATTACTGGGAAGTCCTAGTTCATGTGCTCACAACACACGTGCACAGGTACACGCTTTCCCTTTCTTTAAACTGTCATCTATGGCTGCTCGACAGAATTTCAATAAACATCCTTTGTTTCCCTCAGTCATTAGAATAAGTGAGTATAAAGCAGCGTCCCCAGAACCTTCACAGTGTCCTTTTAAGCAGCCCTTCTCTTTTTGTTCATCGTTAAAAGGGAACATTCTGTTCAATGTACCCTGTGGCATTCAGAAACCTGTTGAGGAACCTGGTGTAATCAGTTGTTTTCCAAATCTAGACTGGAATAGTCATAGTCACATTTTTAGAGGGCTGTCAGTCCAAGCTTTGATGTTCTAATTCTGTACATGCAAAATCCTAGGGGAAAAAAAAAATATTGTTTCAGAAGCAGTCAGGCATGAAAAGCAAAGGGTTTTTATCAGAGCTTGTAGGAGAGACCTGACACACAGAGCTGATAGTTTAGGGTGTTAACTTACAATGCTGTACACAGAAACGCATCCTGAATTTCTATTCCCCAATATGTTTCTACATATGGTTGCAATTCACATGACATTTTGGAAAATGCTTTGCACGCTGCTTCTTGAGGTTTTTCATCTATGTATTTAAATTTATTTTTTCCTACTGTCCTCTGGAAGGCAATTGTTGAGACATCTCTGTTCTCCGAGCTCTGTTTGACGCAGGTGAGGTGGGAAACTTGCCTCTTGTTCCTGGAACAAATGAATGTGTGCTAAAACTGATAGCACTAGAGCAGAAACCTCAACCATAATTCCAGGTTTTCAGCACTGATCTGATGCTGGGACTCTTTTGAAGCCAGCACAATCCTTTTTATGACAGGGGAGTTGATGAGGCTGAGAGAAGTTGTGCTTTCAAACCAATGATTTTGACTTTTTGAGAAGAAACCGTTTTCACAATTAATCCTGAATTTTTGCTCCTGGAGCTTTTATGATATGAAAGAAATGCAGAAGCTTTGAAGTCCATTTCAGCAAAAGCAAGAAAATTTCCACTCCATCTGTAATTCCAAACCTGCCTTCTGAAATAGCAATTAGTGATATTTTTACAGTAAAATTTCCCCATCATGTGAATGTCCAGATGGGCAGGCTTGTTCTCCTCCTGCTCTGTGTAAATTGGAGCAGGGAACGGGCAGGCAGGGCTCCTGGGTTTCATTTCCAACTTTACCACTTATTCCCTGTGTGTCCTATGAGTAACATTTTATTTTAGCTTATGCTTTGTTTGTAAAATCGAGATAATTACACTTTTCCTAAGGGAGAAGGAGGAAAGGCACTAAGGCATAAGTCAGAAAACAGCACAGGAGAAACTTCTAAAAACTTTGGCTACTCCCCTGGTTCCCCCCGTGATTTCTGATGCTGTTATATTCTGAGCATGGTGTTGCACAAAACCAATCACCCATGCAAGTTTATAATCTAAGGCTGTAATCATACAAAAATTTAGGCATTTATTGGGGAAGCATATAGTTTGTGCTAAGCTTGTTCCTAAGCCTTTGCAGATTGGAGTGCAAATATGCAGTGGGAAGAATGGTTTGTAAAGGGTGAAGCAGTTGGGTGGGTAATAATGGACTTGTGAAAGTGTGAGCATGCATCTTTGTGCTTTTAATATGATTTGAATGCACACCACCTTAAGTGGTGTCCAAACTTATCACACATTGTCATAAACTGAAGCATGGAGATAAGGCATCTGATGCCTTTAGCTTTCTCTGAAGTTCAGTTTAAATAGAGATTTATGTGCAGAGCACAGCTGATGCCATTTGAAATCTCAGCTTTGGTTATGGAAGGAGCCTGGAGTAAGTAGGATGCTAATGTGGTTACCACAGGGAATGGCTTTAAAGGAAGGAGTGATAAATGCAAGGCAGTATCTGTAAAATAACAGACTTTGTTCATCACTTCAGTAAAGGCAGGTGACTGTTAGAAGCCAAAAACATCTAGGAAGAAAATATGCAGAGGTAGGAGGCAGGCACATGCTGTTAGTTGAAGTCACATCGTATTTCATAGACAGGCTACAATTCCGCTCCTTGTCACAAGGAGAAAATAATGGGGGAAGCTTTTCAATGGCACAAGGGCAGTTTTATACAATTTGTATTGCAAGCCAGTGACCTTAGAGTGACTGCTGGCCTATCAGAGGGGTTTTGAAACGAAACCCTTCCTTTAGTCCTTGAGTTAGAGACAGACAAACAGTGCTTTACATGCACGCTCCATCTGCTGACCTTGGGTGGAGTCCTTTGCATCTTTTAATAAGCTTTTTAAAATGTAGCAGAGCTTCTTTGTTTCCTTGGCCTCAAAAGGGCGGAAGCCAAGAGAGATTTCATCATTCACATGCCATGAATAAAATGACCATGGAAGTGGAATCCTTTACCAAAAAAAAACCCACAAACATTCTGTGCATCAGCAGAGCTGTACAGACTGCATACAAGTGTGAAGTGATGGCTATAACAACAGCATGGGACTATTGCAAAGGTTACAACCCATGGCTTTTCTGCACATCTGTCTGATGGGTTTTTATCTCCATCTGAAATTCCTCCCTACAGGACTTTGAGCTGCATGATGCAGGGATCCCTTGGTGGTGGTTTCCCACTGCTCACTTGCACACAGAGAAGTGGGTTCTGCCTCCCAATAAAGCAGCTATTTTCCTACGAGCTATAGCAGTGCTGCCTTCCCTGCATCCTTGCCTGTCTTTCATGTTTTAAATTTGACACATTTAGCCACAGTATGTGTGTTTATACAGTCAGTATATAAATATACTTTGACTTCCTTCCAGCCTCTCTTTATCTCCAGAGATCTAGGCCCCTTCAAGAAAATATTATTCTTTGCTAGCAGCACATAAGCATCAATTTACAGAATTTTTTCATAAATAGAGCCTTCCCGGGGGCTGTATTATTGATTTATTTTTCACCTAGTACAGCACTCGCGTCTTGATCAGAAAAGCCTGCTCTCAAATTGTGCAGTTCTGGTTTTCCTTTTACACCATTATCAAAACATTCACTCTTTCTGAAGCCACTAATAAAGCAGCCTGGCTTTGCCAAAGAGAAATATTGCTTATGGTCCAAGTTGTGTCTCTGATAATTGAGACCCAAATGCCAGAAAGTCATTAAAAAAGTTGCTTCTGGTCACGGAGTTCCACCCAGTTTGTTTTTCTTGCACTAATAATCATTTCTTTCCCATGTTTTATTTCTTGTAAACCACTGCACATTGAATTATCCAGACACTGCAAGAAGCTCTGACAGTCCTCCTGTGTCTTATGAGCTGTTAGGGCTGCATTTCATTACCCATAATATACAAACACGCAGCATTTACTGGGATAACAACGCATTGTACAGGTGGAGATAAGCTCCTGTCAGGAAGTGTCTATAAAGCACGAGCAATTCCAGCACTTGTTTTTTGTGTTCCTGATACTGTCAGTGGAATTTCAATTTTGTATCCTGCGAATGCAAGCCGTGTTGGTGAGAGTTATGTGCTATGGAGATAGATAGCAGCTGGGGGCTTCAGGGTAAGGAAACATCCATCTTTGGATTTCCTTGGATGTAATGACATCCAAGAGATGTAAGAGGCTGTGAGGACAGCTCTGCTTTGCAAGGTGCTGCATATAATAAAATAAAGCCAATGCAAAGAGCTGTAGCCAAAGGTGAGAGTGAATTAACAAAGGGGATAAGATGGAGAAGGGGCAATAGGAGGTAAACTGAGAGCAGTGTGTGCTGAGCAAATCGCTGAGTTCACACTTCTGAGGTCCCCTAAGCGAGAGTAACGTTTTTCAGTAGAGATTCATCCTGCAATGAGCACAAAATTACTTCGGAGATTTGGAAAAGGGCAACCATTTGGCAGTGCTGAAATTCAAGGTGCAGCTTTCTTAGCTCTGACTGCTAGGTGTGTTATTTGAACTGACAGAGGCCCACTTAGGTGAGTTCCAGTTCCAGTTCACATTGGGTGGAGGGAAGCACAGCCTCCTAAATACTGCTGTGGAATAAGTTTCCCTTCAGCTGCAGCTTCCCACTACTTCTGCTGTTGTTTTTATTACTTGCTAGAGTAGAATACAAGAAAGTTTTAGCACAGAAGAAAGACTCACTGTGACAACTGCTGGGCAAAAACCAAACAAGTGCACAGTTGTTGCCCCAAAGCCTTTTTATGTCACTTCTGTAGTCATCCCCAAAGATACAGACATTTACATTGGGACCATTTAAACCATTATCTTTGGGATTTGCATATGTTGGGTAGAGATTATATCCATTCATTCCTTAATTTGGTACAGAAACAATCAAACAAGTCTTACTTTTGTCTCAGAACCTGGAAAATCCTATGAGTCTTAGGGATTCTTCAGGAGATGAGAGAAAAAGATGATGGAAAACCCAAGTTTAAGGTTTCCTTTCTGACTGCAGTCTCAGGTGTTACATGGAGCGTTGGAGTGCTGGAGAACTGCTGGCAGAAACTTCATGTCGGATCAGGACTTGCCAATGCAAACTCTTCCACCAAGGGAATGAAGACAAAAGCTCCTGAGATTTGCTACTGCCATCTCCCAAGCCTTCAGGCCTTCTGCCTGTTTCTGTGCAGCAATGATTGCCCACAGCATTAATGGTGTTTTGAGGACAAGACTGATGCTACCCTTTTCTTTTTTCTCCTCCAACTTCCAGCCATGTAACCAGCTGGAGTTCTGCTTCAAAGGAGAAAACTACTGAAGTCTCAGCTGGCTGCTTTGCTGTCAGCCCCTCTCGATCAGGATGTTTTATGCTGTTTGTCAGCATGGTTTCTAAACACCCGTGGCCTCAGGCTTTGAAGGAGTTCAGCCTTTCCTAAAATTGCTGATGTTCCTTGTTGCACAGTTTGCATAATTTTTGCAGTGGGCTTTTCCTTAAGATTGAGAGTCCTAAGTGGTTCAAACATATGGGGATCTCCAATTTTCATCCTCTCCATCAGCATTCTATCTGTAGAGGCAGAGCATCTCTCTATCAATCTTCCTTATAGCTCCCCTCTGCTTTGCTCCTTGGACTATACACTGTGGCATAAAATAGCGTGGAATGTTTCCTATTTTGTGTGCTAATAAGCAAAAACAGGAAAAAAAAAAAAAAAAGGAGCAGCAACCTGTGCATTAGTTTGCACCAGCATGTGCTGTAACATTAGCTGATTCCTTTGGAAAATTACCACCAGTACAGCTTTGCTGACTTGCACATGTATAATGTATAAATAGAGCCATCAAAGTTTAATGCACCTTTAGCAGTGTATTTCCTAACACTGCCTATGACAGGGGTTTCATTTTATATTTTTTTTTATCTCAACAGTTTATCACCCTCAGCATGACATCAGTGCACTACAACAAAGTGCAGCTCAGCTATGCCATCCACAGAGGTACATTTATTCCCTGTGTCCACTTTTCCACTATGACATGCAGTACTCATTGATGGTTTTTACAGCCTTATGATGTAGCCAGGCAGCCTCTCTGGATTTATCCTTAGTCCCACAGTAGTGCCCACAGACCCTAACCAAGATCCAGGCTATGTGCACACACAGAGCAGTCTTTGCCCCCAGGGCATTACAATTTAAACAGACCAAACTGAGCAACGTGAAGACAGATCAACTGTGTGAAACAACAACAGATGAACAAAAAATGAGCCTAGATATTTTATAGATGTGGTCTTCTGTGGCCACTAGATCATACTTCAAGTTTTTCTCAGTATGAATATAAGGGATAATGAGTGTGAACAGATGGTACATAGAGGAAAGGAGGAGATAAATGTTAAAATAGAAAGTCACCTGGGTGAGAGAAATACAAAGTTGGACTCCATAAAAAGAAAATGCTGTTGCTTCTAATTTAGATTTTTGATAGAGGCATTTGCAGAAATCTGAATACCGTGATTTAGAGAGATGTTTGCCTTACCATTAGAAGCCAGGGTGGCCCACAAATTCTCAGAGCCACAGCCTTCACATTTCAGGAATACATCCACACATCTCTGGAAAGCAGCTGGAATAAAGTTGTGCCTCCAGCAAAGACATGGAGAGAACACTGAAAAAGGAAAAGATGCAGAAGTTTCAGCTTTGAGAGTCCACAGGTGGGCAGTGGAAAATTGTGGTAGGATATGGACACAACCTCAGGAAAACCTGGGTCTGCAGCTTAAGTATCAGAGATCTGTGGTTTTGCACACCTTTCAGCCTGGAAGTCTGCAGTTGTATGGCTTTACCTGTGAGCTGAAACTGGAGGAGGAAAAAAGAAAACCAAAACAAAACCAAGTGGGTGTGTGAAAAAAGCCACAACTCAACCTTGTAGCATCCAGGAGGCTGAGCTGCTGAGCTGTGATCAGTTAGGCTAATTACAAAGGGAGAATGGAGTCATTTATGGGCTGTTGGTTTCAAAACTACCACTTTTGGCAAAGCCATCAGGGGACAACAATAGATGGCTGCATACATTTAGATATTAATTCATGAATTAAACGCATTGCATTTAGCACCTTCACAAGAACAACCTTTACAAGAACAATCCAGGAGCACCATACACAGCGATGATTGCTTTGCTCTTTGAGCCATGTCTTTTTGAACCAAACTGGTCCTTGGGTTTATAGATTTTATTATTATTACTTTATGTTCTTCTCTCCTGCAAAGAATTCCATCCTGTTGCAGTTCAAGAGCTCTTTCCATAGTGTCAAGCTCCCTTATGTTTTCAGCCCCCAGAAAAGTTCACAGTGCTACTTATTTTTTCTACAAGCTAGGAGGTTTTGATTTAACAAGGAGTAATAATGTTTTCCAATATGGATTTATTCCAGGGTAATCCAATGGCTTTTCAAAATGGAACTGCATTATTTCCTTAAGGCTCTGGTGCAGCATGGCTTCGTGCCTTTCATTGCTTCTCTGCTGCTGGCTGGAATCTTATTGCTTTGTGCCACAGACTTGATATTATTTGCCATCTCCTAGTCTGATTTTGGAAGCAAGAAGGTCTGAGTTCCCTTTCTGCTGCTGTCATGAAGTTATGAGCACCAGCAGTAGGGAGTCCTCATTGCTGACAAGTGCAACATTTCACACTGCATTTCCTAAATGCATGTGAGCTATTAGTTTAAAGAGCTCTGAAGAACGTAGTCTTTTAGCTTACCCTCACTCTGTTTATTTCATTCCTTTGAGTCCACTGATAAATCACAAACAGGGGGAATACTTGCACAGACTCCAAACTTGTGACACTATTGCATGAGCTGAGAGAAGGGCAAGCAGGAAAAGCCTTTTAGCTTCCCTTCCCACCCCCCCCACTGCCCATGATTCATTTTAAACATAACCCTTCTGGGGAAATAGAAAACAATCACATATACTAGGAAAAAAATTGGTTTTGTCTTTCCTGTAATGGTTTTCTCCTCTTTCAAAACTATGAAAAGTTAATTTTTGATACAAGGCCAGAAGAAAGAGAGGCTGCGGGGATAGGAAGAGCATGAGATGGATTTTCTTGTTGCCTTCATCACTTACCCAGCTGCAGAAGCATCTGTAAGATCAGATCAAATTCAGAAGCACAAAGCACTTGATTAAGGTGGGGAGAAGAGTAAACTTTTCCCTGTGGGGAGAAGTGACAGGCAACTGTTATTTCATTTCCAGGATGCTTTTTATTGAGGTAACTGATAGACATGCTCTTTTCTTTCAGTGTTTTCAGAGCACCACTTCAGTCATCTCTTCTATATTTATTAGCAAAAAGGAAAAGGAGAAAAAGGTGAAATTTATAGAACATGGCATTAATTACTGCTTTTCTGTTTTGATGGCAGCAAGTGATGTATTTCTAGCAGGCGTGCACCACAGGCATGGTAAACAGGCAACAAGCCTGAATCAGTACCAGTGCTGGAGCAAAAATTGTCCAAACAAAACCCCCAGAAAAAGTTTCATTAGAAGTCTAATTCAGTTTATTACCCACCATCTTTGCTCACCTTCACTGCTAAGGTCAGCAATTTTCCTTCAGTTGAGGGAAGCTGGTGGTATTGAGGTCCCGAGAGATGCTGCACAAGCAGTAGCTGAGTTATGCTGGGAGAGTTAAATACCATCACAGAAGTGATCATGCAGGGAGAGGAAAATACAGGTAGCTGAAACCTGGGCCATGCATTTTTCAAGTGATGAAAGCTCAAATTTAAATGGATTAGGACTGTTTTTCCTCACCTTTTCAGTGTCCCATCCACTGAAACAGATAGAACTGATAAATTCTCTGTCTTTACTTAGAGAATCCAAGTAAATGGAAAACTTCTTTTGGGCTCTTCTGAAGTAGTAATCCCAGTTCATTTTTTGCTCTCACAAGACAAGCAGAGCTGTTGGAAGCAGAGATGCTTATGCCAAGAGAGGTGACTGCAGCACTGGCTCAGTACTGTGCAACCCTAAATACACTCAGACAAAGGCAGCATTTGGCCAAGGCTGAGCAGTGGGATCTGGGTTAAGCTGCTATAGGTATTATTGCCACAGCAAGCACTCAACAGGCCAACCCCTACACCTTCACTAAGCACTGGAAATAAGTACCTTCTTTAGCAAGTGTAACTGACTTAAGACCATCCTATCTATTGTGGCAACACAGTTGGGTGCCACTTCTCCAAGGCAGCTAACAGCTATTATAAGCAAGTAATACCAATGTTAGCCTCCTCCTCGGTGCCTGGTTTCACTGGACAGGTTTGGCAGGACAAGATAAGCCTGTCAGCATACCACTGTTGTGTTAACTCTGCATGATTTGTAATTGACAACTCCCTGGTTGTTGTCTAGATGAGTGTTTCTCATAGCCTCTTATTGGTGCTTTATGAATGTTGTAAGGTATTGTAATGCTCTTACACGATAGGAGGCACAGCAATGATAGCAAGGTAGCAAAGTCCTAGGCTGTAGCAAATGAGGATAAGCCCAAACAGAGCAGCCATAGACACAGAAACAAAGAAAGAAAAATCCACCTACCCTTAGAAGGCCTCAGTTAGGCAAGGATCTCTACTGAGATCCCCGTCACCTCTACTGCCAACCCTTAAATGAGGGCTGGGGAGGGGTGGATCCTGGCTCCATCCCTTGCAATCACTCAGACACATTGCGTGCACCTGAGCTCCCCTGGGCTGGCCCTGCCTTCCCACCAGGTGCTCAGTCATTGTTTCAAGCCTGTCTTAGCACTTCCCCTATAGATATTTAACAAAGATGTCACGCGCATCCCTTTTTTACACATTCTGTAGTTATGTTTTCACTTCAGCTGTGCAGCAGGAGGTGGTGTGGTATGGGATGGAGTCACCGAGACGTTTAGAAGAAGGATTTCTTTGAGATGAGACACGTGCTCAGTTCTCTCCCTCATTCTTTTCTCCTGAATTCCCCAGAGATCTGTACCTACAAGCACGGAGGAGCAGAATTTGAGTTTCTATGCTTCATTTCTGGCATACCCTCACACTGTGTGAAATCTTACATTGCTCTTGCACTCTCACTGACATACTTAGAAAGCCTGTGCTCTGCTTAGTGCCTTGTGCTAAAGATCTCTCGTGGATCAGGACCTTGAGCAGAGCCAGGAAAGGACTGTAAGCATGAGAAGCGAGGTGTAATAAATGGTCTTTTTTGTTTCCCTGCAGAGGTTTTCCCCTTGCCAATTTGTAGAGCTGTGCAGCAAGTTACTGTACGTACAAGTTGCTTGTACAAGTTACCAGCCAACTCTGGCATAGCTCTGAAAATCTATTGGAGAATGGGAGCCTGTGTTTTGCCTGGTGCTTTAAACAACTCCATATTATTCTGGGATGAGCTTCATTGCTTTTTGGTACTATAAAACTTATCTTTTTCCTAGCAGTCGGCTCTTAGACTTATTATCTTTGTTTTCTCTGAAAACTCTGGATCTGAGTGGTGTGAAATGCCATTTCTGGCACTTTGCTATCTATGCTCAGGCAGCCCAAATTGTCTGTGTTTTTCCCTCTTGCTTCTTGTCCCATTATTTTTCACATTTTTGGTTCCATACTCTCTGCAATAGGCTCTGATTTCTTTTAGCAGAATCTTTCTGTCTCAGCCTCCAGCCCTTTAGAGTTCTTAACATCTGTAGTTCCTTGCTAAGTCTTCAAGAGTGCCAGGAAAACCTGGCATTTGTTATTTTATGTATCAGAATACGCTGAAAGAAAAAAAGTAAAGTACTTTGCAGCTGCAATACAGCAGAGCTCAGATAGATAGATTGTATTCATAACTATTAATTTTTTGCAGTTCACCATCGTGCTGACCTGCTGCATCTCTAAGAACCATTTCTGGTTATCTAGGCAGCTTCAGCAACTGGATTTTTTCCAGATGTCTCTTCTCAGAGATTCTGTTCACAAAGCAAGCTGGCAGGCAGAAGAAAGGGATCACATTGGGTCTTCCTTCTATCTGCATATTTTCATGCAGTTATGTAGATTAATATCAGCAGTGAGGGAGCATGAAGGATGCAAGCTAGCATGGTCAGATTGCCCTGTGTGATGGGTGAGTTTAAGGGGTGCTGCTTGTTGGGAGGATTTTATCCTTCTATGAAGCATCTTTTGAACCTCCAGCAGCTTGTTAGTTATGGGTTAGACATACCCACAGTTACACAGTGAACATTTTTCTTCTTCTGTGCTCATGCTGAAGGTAAGATAAATGCTTTTAAAGGGTAGATAATTAGGGAGTATATTGATGCAAATAGCAAGAAAATGTTCTTTGAGACAACAGGGATTTTTTTATTGTCCAGGTGAAGGTGCAAGCAGACGTGAGACCTCCAGATGCACATAGGAAAGTACTCACATGGTTAGCTTTCTGTTTTTTCTTTTGGGGTGTACCTTGTTAAACTCTGTTTAAAAACTCCCTACGACATTTTCTTTGGGGACCTGGAGATTACAGCAAGCAAATGTTATCCTTATAGGTCATTATCAACCAAGGAACTCATTTTGCATCAGAAGAGGCAGCACACCAGATGGTGCTTCTGAGCACATGGTGAAAAACAGCTGCTTTGCTACTTATATATTTCTTTCCTTGCACAGCTAACTGCTTTTGATTAAGGTATAGAAATATATATATGCTGAAGCTATTTTAGTTTGTATTCTGTTGCAAGAGAAGCATTAAGGTGCACCCCAAGCTTGTTAAACATGGCATTAACAACATCAATACAGCAGTTGATGCTATTAAGGCATGTTGCTGTCCCTGCTCTCCCTGGGTAAGCTGGTGGTGCACCTGTCAAGATGAGAGACAGCTGGGCAGAACGTTGAACTGTATCTTACATAAAGGAAAGTGGTGAATAATAAAGACTAGAATGAGCTGTTTATTCATTCCATTCTTTATGTGTCCAGCTAGAAACAGGATGAATTGTCTCAGCATAGCTGTGTTTTTTTTCATAAACAGCAATTGGAGAGTTGCACTCAGGGAACAGCAGCACAGAGACCTCAGGCACGGGAAGCTGACATTAAGTTTCAGGAGCACAGGCTGTTTGCTCATTAGCTTTCCTGGAAGATAGATTAGCCTTTCCTGCTTTTTGAAGGCAGGCTGGGATGCTCGAATGGGTTGGGATGCTTCTAGCACAGCCCCTGCAGCCAACTCACTATCTTTGCCTAGAAGTCAGCTGCTTGGTGGTTGTTTTCTCTCAATCTCCCAGAAAAAATTTTACCAGCTGGTTTCTTTAACAGAACAAAGCTTAGCATTTTTAGGTGACTTTACTCTTCAGTCGTGCAGACACACGTAGGGACACATGTAGGTCAACTCTGTGACGTGAACCACAGAGGTGGCACACTGCTGCAGTAATCAAGCTGAAGATCATTGGGCAGACTGTACATCCTTACTTTTTTTTTTTTTTGGAGGCAGCCCCATGGTAGCCACAGTATAACCTGTTGGCTTCCTTGCTTCTCCTGCTCAGCAGGGAGCCCTCCTTGTTGTGTCATCATCTGCAGCTGAAGATAGGCTATAGCATCCCATTTCTCCTCCCTCCCTTAATGCCATTTCACTTGTAGTCAACACTTCATTTGAGGCAATAAAACTAGCTTTTATTGACTTGCAGACATTAAAAATATACACAAAGCAATCAATCCTAGTAGCAAAACAAGAGCCCCTTGTTTACCAGCCCTCCCACATAACACCTACTATTAACATTATGCATTTGTAAACATTTAGTGTTTTTATAAGGTATTTATTTAATTTGATAATACTAATGACTAAGCTTGGTCTATCAGACAGAGCAAATTATTAAAAGCAGGTGAAGGGAAGTCAAATAGTGGGGGAAGCATGACAAAGATAGAAATTTGTACACTGCACTTTTACATAGGTTCAGAAAGAAAGCTGTGAAAGACAAAGCCCAGTGAGCAACAGAAAAAGGCAAGCTCACAAGTTGGAGAGTTCCTTCCTAGGGAAAACTGATGGCTCTGCTCCCCTTTCTCTTACATCTGGATGGGATGCCCTCTGTGCTGCACCCAGGCCTGTCCAACAGCCAGAACTACATAACAAACATACAGCTTGAAGATGACAAAATATTTTCTTTCTACTTTAATTCTTAGGCTTTTTTTCCTCCCGGGAGGCACTCAATAATCCTTTCATAGTTCATAGGAAGCCTCACACTTGAGAAGGTAATTGCTTCAGTCCTGACCTTACTTTTTCTCAGCAGAGGACTTCAGTTTCTTCAGCCACCTGCAGAGAGGACTTGGCTTGCACAGCTTACGACTCGGTCTCTTGCACACCGAGTGTTTTTCCACTGCTGCCTGGTTGATCACCACATCTTCTGCCTCTCCATCTCCCACCTCTCCAGCAGCCTGCAGAGCCAGGTCAGTTTTTGTCACTCCTGCATCTCGCTGTGCTGTTGCAGCTCTCTCCTGAGTTGGACATGTCCACATATCTGGACTCATCACAGCAGGCTCAGTTTCAGCCTCTTGTGGCTCTTGCACAAAGGGCTGGGTCTCACCATGGTCTTGAAGCTCCGTGCTTTGCACTGCTGTCTGTGGCACAGACTTCTGCGTGTGTTGCAGAGAAGATGAGGCTGTTTCGCTTTCCTTGTCTTTGTTCTGCATCCCCACAGCAGCATCCTGTGATTTCTCCTTTAGAAGAGGATTCTCACTGCTCCCCAGCAGAGACTTCTGGGCAGTAGAAAGATCAGCTTCTGCCTTTTCTTGCTCAGTTGCTTGCCTCTCAGGCTTCCCAGACCTTCTGCAATACCTCTCTTGGCTGATTTCATTTCCCATGATCAAGGTGTGGAGCAATAATCCTGCTGGCAGCCTTCTCCACAGAGCTGTTAGGCTTTGGGATACTGAGGAACTTCAGCAAGGCCTTTAGTCAGAAGTCAACAGAGAACCAAGCTTCTTTCTTGTTGCTAACCCGAGTGGTATATAACTCAAAGGGCAATTATCCACCTGCAAATTAGAAATTAATTAGGACCCACACCCTCTCCTCCTGTAAGGGCTCATTTGATTCTGTGACCCAGTTTTCTGAGGAGCATACAGATAAGAAAGAGTGCAAAACTTGCCGTGAACTCTCTCTGGAAGTCCCCCAGGATTGGGCTGAACACAAGATTTATAATTTTAAAGCCTGTTTTAGTTCAAGGGCCAGACTTTTTTGGGTCTTTTGATATCACTAGCAAGCTTGAGAAGTCAGTTACTCACCATGACTCTCAGCCAATACTGCACTTTACAGCTATTAGTTTGTATTACCAAAGTGAATAGTATTTAGGTCTCCTCTTGTTTCTTAGCCCATTTGTTAATTGTAGAAAGAAGTTCACATTTAGCAGCTGTATATAGGCCTAGTAGGAAATTGGAAGGGAGGAGGAATGAAAGGTAAAATGCCTTTTTATTGAGAGATCAGAAATAGGTGGATTTCAGGCCCTTAGGTCATTATTTTATCAACCATTTACTTGGTTTTTAGAAAGCACAGCGGTGTTATCACTTCAAACTAAGGTAATAATAAGGAACAGTACATTTCAAATGCAGAGAAAATTTTACCTCAAGTCACATTTATAGCGTTGTTGTAAAACCACAGGATCATTAGAAAACAGATTAAGTATTTCTCAGAGAAAGAGAAGAAGAAAATGGTGTTGAAAAGGCAGAGAAGAACCCACACACAGCGTTGTCTATTAATTCCTTTTGAAATTTATCTCGTGCAGATTAACTGCAGTTGCTAGAAAGAAGCAAACACAATTTAAACTCATGATATAATTAAACAAGAATGAAACTGCCCCATTTCTGGCAGAGAAACTACAAAATAAGCATTTCTTTTCAACCATTTCCAGCATCACAATTTCTTGGCCTTTATTTCTTACTCAGGTTGATAAGGTATTGCTCTTAAGTAGGGTAGCTGATGACAGCAAACCATTTTCCTGCGAGTCCCACATCATTAGTTCTCTTAAACTGCTGTTCCACTGCAAATCCTGTGGCACTTTCTGTAGCTAAATATTTAAAGTAAAACAGAGCTGCTGTGCAGCACGATATGATTACTGATGGTTGGGCAGAAGGTTTAGAATAACAGGAACCGCAGAAAAACAGATCTATAATTTAGGGATGACGATTTCTAAAGTGAAGCTAATGGGTCCAGAGCAGTTTTGATGCACTGTTTGAGCTGCTTTTATGGATAGAATCTGCAGAAATGAGTGATTCCATGCTAGTTAGGCACTCTGCACGAACTTAAAACTACATAGCTGCAAGGATGGGAAAGCAGGAGAGACTAAGCAGCCACTTTCATTATGGGAAAAAACAAAATCAGAGGACAAAGAGATGCTATTTGATGCCAAAGGTAGACAGAGGACAAGGTAGAAATAAATTAATATTTTGTGAGATTGACTGTTCAGAGAAAGCAATTGCTGTAACAGCATCAGTGATTTGGTGTAAATGCTTATAGCAGCAAAGTGTTTCATGTGATTTTGGAAGGACAGTATAATGCTTAGCGAGGAAAGGAAAATAACAGTTTGCTCTATGATGTGTTTATGTTGGTTGGGTGTTGCCATCACTACAGGAGCACTTAAAAATCTGAAGATTGACAAATTCCACTGCTGTTGTCTCAAGAGAGGCATTATTTATAGAAAGTCATAAATCTATATTCATTACCATATGTGCAAAGGCACCGGTTATTTTTCACATGTAGTAAAATTGTTTCTCCTTCCTGATCCTAATTTGGCCATTTCCTATTGTGAATGTTCATTCACTTTTCTGTTGCTAAGAGCAGGACCTTCCTCAGAGGTGTCAGGAGGAAAACCCATCAGAACAGACATCAGCATCCCTGAGTCCCCGTCCTGTCCTGAGCTCCAGCCCTGATGTGCATCCTCCATGACTTGTGAACTGAGGGTGATGATGTCCCCAGACTCCCTGGGATGCACTTGAGGATGAGTTCTCAGATAACAGCAAGCCAGAGGACAAAACCATTGCTGAGGATGAGAATAGTTACTTATCCCATCCTTGCTCTGCAACTATTTTCTGTATTTTGTGTTTTGTTTGGACATCCTCTGATTCGCTTTGTAAGTCTCTGCGCATTTTTTTCTTTTTTCCTCTCATAGCGTTCATACAAAACTGAAGAGAAATGCGATGGGGTGTTTCCACCTGCAAGTTGACAGTAATAACCAGTATCACGGGCTGAGCAACAGCTACACAGCAGGCTTTAGAGCTTAGGTGTTACACTTTGGTTCATAGGCACAATACATCTTCCTGACACACAAGAACAGCAAATCTCAGGTGCTTTTCATCAGTTCCAACATGTTGCTGGCTGCTTGTTCTGCACCTACAGCAGAGGAGGCAGAGCTGGTTGGGATTCTGCAATGGTGTTTCTTCCTCTGGAGGAGTGCTCTTCTCCAAGTGAGTGCAGGAAGGTTGTTTGAGCTGGCTTTTGTTTGTGAACTTGTTACGATTTCCCATCCTGCTGTCAGATTGCTGACAGGTCTTGCAGCTTCAAACCTGGGCTCGCACCTTACCAAGGGAAAAGAGAGAAGCAGGCAAAATATTGTGCTGCTGATGGCCAGCAGTGCTATTTAAGTGAAACAGAAGTGTTTGGTGTTGACAAAAAACCAGGAACAAACAGCGATAGCTTTGGTTAAGGGAGGTGTTATTATTTTGGCCAGCTGTTTTCAGAACTCTCCACCAAGTTGTGTCAATAGTTCAATAGGTTTAAGAGAAACAGACCTATTTGTGTACTGCTGGAATTGAGTGCTTCAGAAGGAAGGGAAACACGTTCTGCAGCTCCTGATAGCATAAGCAGATAGCAGATATTAAGCTCCTAAATATCAATCCCTGAGTTGTTGTTTTCTTGGATGTTGCAAGGTTGAATTTTCAGGGTTCCCTTTTGAATCACAAAAAAGCTTTGCTAAGTACAGATTCTTAACAGCGGAAGCTAAGATTGTCAGGGAGCAAAAGATTATAACAGGACAGTTATGTGAATTGGTGATGCTGCTTTCACTGCTCGTTTGCAGTGATTCAATTTGCCAGTCAAAGAATTTGCTGCTAATCATCTTAAGAGGGCAGCCTAGAGCCTGGGAACAGAACTGACTTGTGCTCACACTGCTGCTTTATGAATAAATCCTGCAGTTAGAACTTGCCTAGAAAGAAGGGACAAACTGCAGTAAAAGGTACGGCTTGCATTCCCACAGCAGTGACAACGAAGAGGAGTTCAGTGCTCATGGAGCAGAGTCATGGAGGGCAATAGATGGGCTGCCCTGGATGGTACAACAGTCCTGCTGATACTGAATGGTCTGTTCTTTCTTTTCAAAGGGCAGGAACAGGATTTTAAAAGCATTAAAGTGTTTTTATAACTTCAGTCTTATTCTTCTCATAGGAATCATATTAGGAAGTTTGGAATCACATCTTTATTTTCAGCAGCTCGAAGTCAGTGAGCCCAATTATTTGCTCACCAGAAGACAAGCATCTTTCATTCTGAGGCCAGTACTCAGCATTTTACCCAAATAACGTGCAAAATGAAAAGGGCAAAAACATGAAGTGTTGTCATTAGAGGCAGTGCAGGTATCAGAAATGTCAAGGTCCCTTCCATCATACGGTTCAAGCCATTAGAATTGCAAGAGCAAAATCTTTCCCAAGTGTAATTTTGGGTAGGCTAAACCAGGACAACACAACAGTTGGTGTCCAAGAGTAGAGCTCAGCTTTACTTTGTGGCACATCTTAAACAATAACAAAAGAGGCTGACAAAAACTGGAGGAAAACGTCTGAACTGGAATAGATCTATTGTAAGCCAGTCTGATGTAGGCTTGGATTTAGGGTTTGTGAAACCGTAGCCTGCAGTGTTATTCTATATGTTGGCATTGAAATTGACCCCAACCACCTGTTTGTTTTAGAATGTCAGCAACAGTGTCATGTAATCATAGCTTATGCTGTGATTCTAGGCCTCACTGATACCTTCAGTCTCAACTTGCTACTAACAGCAGTCCTAATGGGAATGAATTGATGAATCAGTGTTACGTGGTTCCTTGTTGAGTAGTAAGATGCAAGCATTAATTAAATCACAAGCATAAAACAGAGTGACAAGCTTAGGCTGAAAATGAATGATTCTTTAATGTGAAAATGCAAACATATATTCTTCCCAGTCCCAGAGATCTTGTCTTCAAGTTCTCCGAAATGCTTGCCCAAAGCCAGGATAGAAACTCACCCAAGGAATCCTACATCACCATCACTTCCATTATCCTTTGCCAGGAGTACATGCAGGCATCCCATCTTAATCTGTTCCTCTTAACTTCTTCCTTCCTGGTGCTTTGCACTTGCCCATCACAAGAGAAAAAACAAACTTCCCTTTATCTCTTAAAGCTGTGATTCTCATCCTGATTATTTCATTGCTTTCAACACTTCTTTGCACTGCATTGTCAAACACATTGCTGTGAGTTCTCTCAGCAACCACAAAACAGAGAGAAGATGATTAATACCAACCTCTGAAAATACTTGGCAATTAATTATAGTTACTGATCTAAATACATAAGACACTGGCAGAACAAAGCAGAGAAGCTTCTGTGGCTCTTTGCTTTGTTTCTTGTTCAGCATCAGCAAGGAGAAGCCTCAAGACCCACACATTCGTTATTTAATTCTAAATATAGAGGGCACATCCATTCCTTTCAGACTAACCTAAGCAGCAGTTTGTTAGATACAACCAACCCATGGCAGCTTGTCAGCATAATGACCTGACGTAGGTACCTTCAGGATTTTATACAGCAGCCAGGGGAGGGAACATGCTCTGTGTTAAGTGAGAGTAAACTGACATTTCCATGAACATTGTCTCCATTCTGCTTTGGTCATAAGGGAAAATATTTTAAGGAGAGTTGGCTTAAATCGATAGACTTATGACTTACCAGCCTAGTCCCTTGATTTAAAAGAAATACATAAAGATACACTATATTCTTGATGTGATTAAGCACATCAAGGCAGTAAAACCAAATCATCCTTTAAATAGATGCATGCCTTTCAAAATCCTCATATCCTGACTTGCCTTTAACTATTTTTCTCCCCCTCTATGAATACAGCTATTATGGGAAGCACACAAGAACACAATAGCTGGAAATGGTTTCCTTAGGGAAGATTAATCTCACTCTCCTATACATTCTGTCTCTCCAGCTTTCTGTCTAAGTACACTTATAATTCCCCATAAGCTATAGCAGAATGATTTGGTGCAGTCCTGTTATTTTTTGGTTGAAATTAAAGGAAGAGATCTAGGCTGTATTCTTTTTCCAGTTCTTTTCAGCACTGCATTGCTTTTGAAGTTCAATAACAGCTGCCCAGCTAATCAGGTTTTACAAGAAGACTCCCTACATTTGAGAACTCCATTATTAGAGGTCAGCATCACGCATGTGGAACCTGACATTTATTGCAGCAAAGTGACCATCAGAAATCTCTCTTACTCACTTTGGAAGCAGCCACTTTCACTGAGCTCTTCTCCTGACTCTTTCACCTGCACTCAACTAACACAAACCACGGAGCAGCTGGACATGAAGAAAACAACAGTCTGTATCAACAAGCATTAAAACATGCCCATTTATTGGTTCCAATTGCACTGCAGACCACACAGCATTCAAACATACTTCAAACAGTGACGGTCAGAGTGAGGTGCACAGACAAGTATAATTAATATGCCTTTACACAGAGGGGTAGAATTACAAACTCCATAACCCTAGCTCAGGTATACATGCATGTGGAAAAAAAAAGTAATATACATAAATATACTTGTGTCCCTTCACCACCCCCCTGCTAGGGAAAGAAGGAGGTTGGTGCCACCTATGGAAAGCTGTGCACCAACTTGCTGTTTAGTCCCACTTTTTAAAGCAGGCTTCATAAACGACCTGCCCACTGTGCCCTTTAGGATACAAACTCCCACTGGTTACTTGTCCATCCTGGCTCCTTGCAAGATCAAGGCAGCAGATTCTTCGCTTTGCTGCAGACAAACCCTCAGCCTGCTCAGTGGTTGCTGCACCAGGCTCCACGTGCTCATTCAGTACTCCTCATCAGCAGGCTGTTTTCCCTCATTGCTAGCTTTGATCTCTTCCTTATCCTGCAGAGCAGCCTGAGTTTCTACCAGGCAGCATGGTATCTCATTTGATGTTTGTCCATCATCACCAACCTCAATCTGTTCTTCAGCTTGCTCCAATCCAAAAGCATTTTCTTTCATATACTCACGAAGAGGAACCTCTTCATCATGTTCCAAGTGGGGATCGGGTGAGGCTTTAGCAGCAAAGTGTGCTTTCTCTTCTCCTGCTTGTTTTTCTGCAGATCTCTGCATACTTGTGGTGTCTTCTCTTGTCTCCATGGTCTTCAGAAGCAGCTCTGTCTCCTGCATTGTACACAGAACAGCTGGGGACTCAGCTGCCTTCTCTACAGGCACTTCCTGATGATCCTTTCCCTCACAAGTTTCCTCTGAATCACACAGAACTGTTGCATCTTCTTCTGCAGGAATTGACAGCCTGGACTCCATTCCAGCAGGCCAAACCTCATCTTGGGCTTCAGCACACACGTGGACTTCAACCTTCACAGTTGTCTCTGTAAGAGGCCTCACTTTATCATCCCTGCAGCTGAGTTGCTCATGGGGTATCCAGCCACTAGTAGGATGCTCATCAGCTTGAGCTTCACCCCTTTCTTGTAGATTGCCTCTGGCAGATTGGGCTTCTTGTTTTGGCTGTTCAGCAAGTTCCTGGTTCTTCATCCCCTCTGTGCTGGGTTTGGTTTCAGGGTCTTGTGGCTCCTCACTATTGTGTGCATCTCTAGAAGAGGCACAAAGTGGGGCCTCAGTATGTTGTATGTGCAGAGATGCAGCTCCTGTGTCCTTTTTAGCTTGGGCAGCAGATTCACCTTCAGGGCTGTTTAAGGAATCTGACTCTGCAAGAGAAGGTTCGGGGGCTCTGGGGGTCCTTCCTATGCGTGCTGAATAAAAATGGTTCTCCCCAGTCCATGTTGAAGCATCACAGGATGTACCTGCAGTCCTGGATGCCCTTTTTCCCTTGGTCTTGCAAAAAGTGACTTTCTTAGGGAACACGCAGAGCCTCCTGTTCTTGCCAAGAAGACCACCCATTGCCTGCCTCCTGGAGCTGTAGGATGCACACAGACAGCAGATGAGCAGGAAACTCTCTTAGAGCAGCAGCTCCACACCTGGAAGACATGGATATTTGCTCAGATCCATTTGTGGGCATTAGTTGTCATGTTCTCACATAACATCCTCCAGCTAACGTTATCAGAAGTTACAGAAGATAAATACAGGTGAAGCTGCTGTACAGAAATGATTTTTAAAGAAATAACAGCCTAGGGAGAAAGAAAACAAGCTACCTATCAATCAAACCAGATCACTCTAAAAAATAGTTCCTCCTAAGCTTCTAGAAGCCAAGTGGCCATGCAGGCACTGCTGTTAGTTATCTTTCAGCAGATTGTTGTAGTGCCAGTAGGGTTCTATTATATTGCAAACTTGTGTAGTAAAGCTGCAGGTAGTTAAATTGGAGCACATCCAAAGTGCCTAGACTACTAGTAAGGGCAACTACTAGTAGTGGCAGAAGCAAGGCAGACAGGAAGAAGAGGGTGGGGAAAAAAAAAAAAAAACAAAAAAAAACAAGGATATAGCATGACTTATTCCCTAATATTGAGAGATTAGTCACCTCCAAGAGGCACAAAACAAACCCAGAAAGAAAGCAACGCCTCCCAGCACAAAGTAAACCTTGAGAACTGAATCGCAATCCCTTCCCTTATGCAAGGCAAGACCAAAAATCTACTTGCACTCAAAGAGACTCTGGCTATGAAAGAGAGGAAAGAATCCATATTAAAAAATAAATAAACGTGGAGCTCATAGCACTCATTCCATACTCACTCCCTTACCAATGCAATCCTCCTGCTGAGCACCTGGGAGAGGAAGGCACCAGCCTTCTCTTAAATAGGAGGAGGTGGTCACACTCAATTTCTCCCCCATTTGGCTCTCAGTTTTAGTTCCTGCAGGTTCTGAAGTTCCCCCCCCCTTCTTCTTCCTTACTATTTTCCCCAGTCATTTCATGGCCATTGTAAACAGCATATGGCTGCACATCCTAAGCATGGCTGATACAAGATTCGTTTGGTTATTATTATTTTGTAATGGTCATTGCCAATTAAGACTAAAGATTAAAACAGTCGTGGACAATGAAAACTGACCTCAGTTTATAACTTTAAGTCTGCAGAAGCAGAAGAACAGGTGTATGGAATGCAGTCAGTGCTTTAACTTACAAATCATAGAATCATAGGATGGCCTGGGTTGCAAAGGACCACAATGCTCATCCAGTTCCAACCCCCTGCTGTGTGCAGGTCAGCAACCAGCAGCCCAGGCTGCTCAGAGCCACATCCAGCCTTGAATGCCTCCAGGGATGGGGCATCCACAACCTCCTTGGGCAACCTGTTCCAGTTCATCACCACCCTCTGTGTGAAAAAAAAATGATGTAAGTGAACCTGCAGTCTTTATATTATTTTATACTGGGCAGTTAGGAGTGAAAAATTATCCCCCTTACTGCTTTTGTGCCGTCTTCAACTGACTGAGACAGGCAATGAGCTATTTTACAGTGGCTACAGATTGTTTTAATGTTTCCAGCCATAGCTGATCACCCTCTGTTGGCATTAACATTACAGTATCACTCTGGTTGTGTTTACTTACTGGGAGTTGTAAAGTTAAATAGATCACATAGGCAAAAAACAAAAGCAAATATCCAGTAAATGCAAACTAAACCCAGAGACATGGGCGTAAAGGCAGATCCTAAATATGCACTGCCAACAGCAATGGATCTGAACAGGAACAGGAGGGTCAGAGTAGCTGGATTCCAGGCTATTTTTATATATATTTAAATGAACCTATTTCTTTTGATGGCAAATCTGGTTCAGCATCCTACACTTAGTGTAGTTATTGTGATTCCACTGATACAGAAATGCAGCAGGAGCTTTGGGTGAGGTTACTGCGTGCATGCTGCCCATTGAGACCATGAGGTACAGCATCCATGTCTTGCTGTTTAAACGTGGAACTTTTCAGCTAATGTTTTGACTATATGTGAGAAAAAGAATTTTTCCTGGCTACAAGTGTTGTGGATACTCATTTCTGTATTTCATACCAGGGAAAAATGCTCAGTTGTCACCATTTCAACAAGTGGTGGATATCTTTCTGAGAAGGAAAGTATTTTTCCTTACCATCGTATCATTTTGAAATGAGACATCCCAGCCTGACTTTGGAACAATCCTGAACATTTCTTACATGTGAGACACTACGGAAGATGGCAGCACAACCCATGGGGGAGGAACGAAACCCTTATGGTCAGAGCAATCAGGTCTCTCTTGGCTAGATTTCACTTTTCTCCCAAAAGCCTTTTCTGATCTCTGCTACTTTGATGCATTTAAAAGGGCAGTTCTACAAAAACACAGACGTGATCCTCTGACAAACACAAATAGCCATAGACCTTAAGAAGAGCTTGGCTCAGGTGTCAGCTCAGGGTTGGGTTGAATGACTGAATGCCATGGAATGGTTACAAAGCCATGCAGATGGCACCATCACTTGTAAGGAGCGTGCTGCTGTCAGTGCAGAACACTGATCTTTGTGTTGGGTTTTTTGAGTTCAAGCTGTTCCTTCTTACTAGAACTGTCTCTTCCTTGCTATGCACATGGCAGGGCCTCTCTGCACATTAACTGTGGCATTTAGATATACTGGATGATCTGCCCAGGGGCATCTCTCATTCATCATTCATGCTGACATTACAACAGAATGACAAGCTCTGTTTGAAGGATTTTCTGTTCAGAGAGCGAGAAGGGCGTTCAGAGAGTGAGCTCTGCAGCACCATTTGGATTCCAACGCTTAGCTTTTCCCAGCAGTTCCCAAAGTTTGGACAATTCCTGCTTCCCCTTGTTCCCAGGCTAAGAAACCACACGCTTAAACCCTCAAACAGTGAGGAAACTTCTCGTATAGGCAGTAAATTATTATCCCCCCTGCTTAACAGAATTAACTTATCAGCCCATAGGCAGGCGTGAACGTGATAGAGTTTTAATTTCTCTTGGGATTACCTACTCAAGCCTCTCTCCTGCCTGAAGTGAAGTTTTATGTTACTGGGGCATATTTAGGGGGGGAAGAAGTAGCAGTTATCTCACCCAGTTCCCTGCTGAGCATCCCTTAGAAACAAGCTTTAGCAGTAAGGACTGCATGACTTTTGGCAGAACAAATCAAGTAAGACAAACAAGTTGGAGAATTTGAAAAGTTGAGCTTGCAGCAGGCTTTGCAGAAGAGTCTTTTTTTTTTTTTTTTTTTTTAATGGTTCCTTGCTTTTAGGTCTGAGAAACCTCTTGTTCATCATTGCTACAACGATTGCCTACCTAAGCAAGAACTGTGGTTTATCAGCCTTTTAAGTAATAGAAAAACACTACAGGTTCCTCTCTCTGTGCAGCACGTAGAATCTTAAGTAAGGAAGGATGTGTTTGGAAAGTCTGACTTACAGGGTGCCAACCACACTCAGCTGAAGTGTGGTTGGAAGGAGGGGAGTCCAGGTGTTGAAGAAAGCTTATCCTATCCCTAAAGTACTTTCTTCAAAGTATGGAGTAGCATCCATCACATGTCAACTCATTTAGCATATTCAGCTCTCAGCCCCTCAGCTACATGCAAGTAGAAATAAGAGGAGTCAATGTGATATATTTTCTTTCAACTTTTTCTCAGCATTATTTAAAGTCCTGATCCTCAGGCACATTAGAAGAGTTCCAACATGCCTTCAAAGCCCCCTCCCACATATACATCTGGGCACATTAGTTCAGATGGTCATCAGGTTTTTAAAGGGACTTTCTGAGAAGATTGTCACCATTTATCCCCTGAAAAGTGGGTAGAAGAGTTCAGCATAGTTTGCCACTTTTTTTTAAACCAAGAAGGGCTCAACAATTAAAACACATTCAGCATGTTTTTGCCATGATCTTAAAATATTTTATTGGTATTATGAAGTTATGAACATTAAAAGTCAGTAGATTTCAACTGCAATACACTGACTTATGCATTCTGAGTAAGACTACATTTAAGTTCTGCACAAAGTACAGGTTGTATGAGCACTTCAACTATTACAAGAAATGCAATGAACAAACCAGAGTATTATTTCATTGACTTCATATGAAA
This sequence comes from Meleagris gallopavo, assembly GCF_905368555.1. Lineage (NCBI taxonomy): Eukaryota > Metazoa > Chordata > Aves > Galliformes > Phasianidae > Meleagris > Meleagris gallopavo. Next base: position 2,785,358 of record NC_139429.1, read on the forward strand.
ATTTGTTCAGTGCTTACAAAATAACAGTCACCAAATGTGTAAGTATAAAAGGAGGTAGTTGAAACATTCAATTTAGAGGTGGCAGTGAGCCACAGAAGGCATTTTACTGTGCTAGGTTAGAGGAGCTTTTGTCTGTTCTGTTCCCAGACTCTTAAGACTTTGAACTGTAACCTCATGTCATTATACCACACTGGGGGATGCAGTGCTCAACATTCCTTCAGTGAAACCACTGAAGAAGTGAATCACTCCTCTCCCAGTAAAGCAAGATCTCCTGAAAATCAGCTTCTAAAAGTACAACCAACCTATAATCCAGGAGAATATCTAGAAACACACCTCACACATCTCTTTAGCAAAGTCATTTTTTGAAGTCCAGGACACACTTGGAAAAACAAAAAAAACAAAAAAACAAACACTGGGTTCAAAAGGCTGAGATAGTTCATTCCTTTTTGGCCAAAATTCCTAAAGGCACTGAACATCAATCCATTGATCCTCACATATCACAAGCTTCAGCATTTTCAACCTGTACGTCTCCTTCGCTCTCAGGCACTTCAAACAGGAAGGGAACCACACTGAGAACCTCAGCTGCTTCCCCTGCGGGCACCTGGGCACAAGCCAGTTCTTCTGGAAGCTGCAGCATTTGTTGCACAACCCTCTCCTGTGGCTCTGCCTCATCTGCTGGAGTTTCTAGATCGCATTCCCTGCTCTCCTCACTTTCCTCTGTATCACTGAGGACTTCCTGCTCTTCATCACTTAAAACCTCACTCATTTCAGCAGATTCTGCACAGCTTTGGCTCTGCACCCCTTGTGCTGCTGGCACACCAGACAGAGTCTCTTGCTGTAAGAAGTCAAGCAGCTGGTTGGCTGACCCTTCTGGATATAGGGTTTCTTGATGCACTGCAGAAGCAGAGCGCATCTCTGCCGCAGCATTCACTACAGCTTCTGAAGGATCCACTATATTCTCAGACTCCTCTGCAGCCTGCACATTCATTAGAGAAGCAGCCTCTGCAGGAGATGCAATCTGGACACTCTCAGTGAGTTGAGTTCTTCCTTCAGCAAGGCCAGCCCTGCCTGCCTGCTCTGTGTGCCCAGCAGGAAGGTTGGTCTCAGCCTCTTTTGCCATCTTCTGCACAGCAGGCAAGTTCCATCCTGTAAAACTCTCACCAGTCTCCATGGGAGGCTTGATCTCAAAGTCTTGAGCAGCTGCAGTTTTCCATGCGCTTTCCATGAGCTCGAGAATATTTATTTCTTGGGGAGCTATTCCAGCATGTGGGCCAACCTCACTGCCAGCCCCAGCCTGTTCAGCAGGCTGTCCTATATCTGCAACAAGCTTCAGATCCTGAGCTGTGTGCATAGCCAGATGGTCCTCATCATAAGGAGCAGGTTTTATTTTCTCTTCTGTATTACATGCTTCCTCTCTTTCTCGCTGATCCAGAACTTCAGCTTCTTCTTTGGTCTCCCTGCCTGAGGATGCCACCAAGAAATCCACAGAGCTCCAGGCTGTCTTCCATTCCTCAGTCATTCCCATGGGATCTTCAGGACAACTGGTCTCCATGCTCTCCTCTGTAATATCAGTTGACAGCTGTTGGTCCCAGCAGAATGACTGAGCTTCTTCAGAAACTTGTTCAGAGGCTTCCAGGACTGGTGGGGAAGGCTGTGTATCAGTATGCATTGGTGTGTCCCCTGAGGTGTGCAGAATTGGCTTGGTCTCACTAGTCTCTTCATTCACTTCCTCCTGCTTCTTGTAACTCCCACAGGTCCCACAGCAGGTCTGCATGCTGAAATTGCTCCCCATGCTGTCGCTCAACAGAACCTGCAAAAAAAAAAAAAAAAAAAAAAACCTGTTTATTTTAACTGTTTCACAACAGCATTTGCTACACCAAAGGCTCCTTGGCTTAGCTGCTAGAGTGGTCTGTGGACACGCTGTGAAGACTATGAGGTCCTGCATGACAGGACAGACCAAAGCTGCACAGTGTTCCTACACAGAAGGTCATCTCCGTAGCACACCCTGAGCAAGTATAGTTTTGATAGAAGGGACAGTGTTATTACGTTTATTGAGGGTAACAGATCTGCAGTGCTAACACAGTTCTGGTGCATCTTGCCTCTACTCTTAATCAGGGATTCACATCACCCACATTTATTAGTTGTAAGGTGGCAGTCAACACCAAGTAATATCTGGTGCTAACCCCATGGAGTAATACAGTTCAGATGGAGTTTGCAGCAGCAACTCCTTCAGCCCTAAAGGGAAACTGAATTCACACTTTCAGCTGGAGATCCTATAAAGGGAAAACAACAAGTCATGGCCTGTGGTAAGGATGAGTGACTTCAACTATGCACAGTTGGTCTCCATAGACAGAAGTCTCTTGTTCTGATTGAAGCCATTTGGGCTTGTTTTATTGCTACAAAGATAGTATCAGACTGTGGGCTAAGGCTGCAGCCACACTATAATTCCTCAGCTATATCTTGCACTAAGGCCCATTATTTCAGAGCACCATATTTTAGCAGGCATCCAACCTTCCTACCAGAAACACAGGATCATGTTTACAAAAAACATTTGAAAAATAAGGAACTGCAAGATATTAAGCTCAACAAAGCACACTCAAGTACTAAGAGGTTTCTGAAGCTAAAGCTTATCTATTGGCTCTTACAGGATCACAATGCTTTTCTTAAACATTTCCACTAGTCATATGGTGTCCTTCAACTCTCTCTATTTGTGCTCATTTAAAATGAAAGAAAAAGAAAATACAGATCGCTTTTTCAATAGCTAAGTGCAACCTCTAAGTACTCCACTGGAAGGTAAACTGTTGCATTAGAAGGAGCTGCAGGTTTCAATAGCACTTTCAGCATCTAAAAGCAAACTAAAAGCTACCAGCATACAACCATATAAGGACCTGCAGTTATCTAAAAGCCATCTCAGCCTCTTCACATTTGCTTATTTCCCCAATACATTTCTTCCAACAGCAGATATCATAACTAATTCCTTTAAAATAGAGAGTTGAAGAAAAATTCCAAAGCTTGGATGAAATTGAGAACTTACCAGCCTCTAACAGGTAAAACCAAAACAAAACAAAAAAAGCCAACAGAACACAACACAAACCTCCTAATTGTCCTTTGGGCCTCAAACTCAGCTTAAATAGCACTAAGGGGCCACACAAAACCAATTCCCCCAACTCCACGGGCAGCAATTCCCTGAATATTTAGTTCCCTTCCACTCTCATTCCCTTCTGGGAACAGCTGTTGTGGTTGCCTGCTGTATTTTACAGCTGAAGGTACTTTATTGGCAATTTTGTGGTTTGTGCTGTTTTGTTTTTTTTTATCAGAGGGTAAAGTAAAACTAAAATGCAGTTTCTCTTTATAGCAAATGAGTGATCACTAGCAATACACTGTAACAACATGCTGCTGTAAAGCAAGGCAGGCAGAGGCATATTTGAGAGCATTTTTCAAGGATCAGATTGTGTCGGGCAGTTTGGGTTAGGGTTAGGGTTTGGCTTTTCGTCAGCTTCACCTGCCATCTTCAGAGAGGGTGAGTTCAGATGTTCATTTGCTTTGCTGTGGTGGAAGTGGGGCTGGGCATCCTTGAGGCTGATCTCACTTGCATCATTAGTAGGCTCAGATACACCAGAACAATGATGTTGCCTGTGTGAAATGGAAAGGCCAACTCTTGGACAACAGAAATATACAGGAGCAGAGGGAGTCTTCATCATACTCAAGGCCCAACAGTGATGAAGGAAGAATAAAGCGTTGCTTCTGGATGTAAATATTTCCTCAAGACTAAACGGGCAGAGGCTGGAAAGTACAGAGTTGATTCTTTCTTCTCCCCTCTTGTTTCTCAGAGCACTCCGACTCACTCAAACTGTTGTGGATTTCCTCAGGCTGATGTCATTGCTGGAGGACCAGGAGTTACCCAGGTCACAGTCAGCATGGGGCATGGACTGCCACTGCTAAGAAGTGCATTGAGAATAGAAGTGAAGTCAGTGTGTTGACAGATCTCCCTTAACACAAAATTGCAGCTAAAATAATGGATATAAAGAAGGCTTTTTATTTACGTTTTTCATCCTCCATCTTCAATAAGAAGACTGGAATGTGTTAAACAAATTGGAGAAAAAAAAAACAAGGTTTTCCTTACGAGATTTTGACCGTTTCTTATTATTTTAGTTCTCACTGCCTCTAAGGGAGTCCTTAGTCTGCTTTCACTAATTTTCCCATTACTTTTACCACCTGTAAGGACATCAGAAGGTGTTTGGGCCCATAGCTCAGTACATTAATGAAACCTGCTTTATCAAGCCTAATCTGAAAAAAAGATTGAGTCAAAACTGGATGAACAAGCTACTAAGCTTAAGAAGATCAGAGTTGCCTGTTTTATAGCTGTTCTCCTTTACCATCTGTGGTTGACTTTAGAGGGGTAACATCAGTCCTGCAAGTACATGCATCACTGATCACAGAATATGCCTGATAGGGATAGCTTACATCTTGCCCCACTTGGCATTCAAAGCTGTGCTGGAGGCTGCATGTTTGATATGTAGTTTGCATATCTGAGTAAATACAAAATAGATACAAAACACTTTTACACAGTGCTTTTTTAATAGGAGAGCTTCAGTTGAAATTGAGCAGCGATGTAAATATGGTGTTTAAAACAGCAGGAGGAAGCTCTGAAGTTACAGGATTGGAAGATCCTGTCTTTTGGTGAGGGCATCCCATTCTCATGTACAAGCTGATAGCATTGCCACCAAGGAGAGCAGATTTGAGTTAGATGTACCTGGAAAGGAATACTGTATAGCTGCCAGAGGATGGATATAAATAACAAAAGCTAGGTAATACTTTGTACTCAAAAACAACACCTCATCTAAAGTGTTAGCTTATGGCAAAGCTAGGGCGAGTAACTGAAGCACTTAAGTCATGTTTCACTTGGAAACGAGGGCAAATAAACGTTACTTGTGAATAGAGGTATCAAGAGGATATGTGTCCTGTTTAACTGAAAAATACCCAAGTGTGTATGTACCAAGTATGATTACATATTTAGTAACATCTAAACGGTCATTGTCTTAAAAGCACGTGTGTAAGTAGACAAAGATACATAGCTGCCAGTTTTGTGACAGTATTTTACTTCCTTACTGAATTCTGGATATGGGAACATACATATGTTTGTTGTTTTTTAACATTCTGCCATATTTTGTGTTCCTGTATCAAGAACAAGGTTTAAGGCTTCTGAGTGCTGTCTTGGGTCTTTCAGCACACCTTCATCGTGCTCTTCCTCATGCAGGGCAGTCTATCACAAGGCCTCTGGTGCTCATTTTCCCACTTCCTTGCACCCTGCAGCATCTTGGACTTCTGTGGTCTCCTCTTCAGCTAGTCAACTCATCTTCTCTGATTTTTATACTGTTACAGTCAAGACATTGATTTTGAGAGGGAGGAGGAAGATTTAATATGAAGGATTATGTGTTTATTTAAGTTTATGTTTTGTCACACAAGGCTGAATAGCACAAATGTTTCTGAGATAAAGCGTGGACTTTCCCTGTGTAGGGTAAATAACAGCATGTGAACTCACCTCCCTATAAGATCAAAATTGCTTTAACAGGCTTTGAGAGCTTTCTGATAGGTACTTAATCACAGCAATATATCAATAGGTGTTTACATTTCATTTTTTTATTAGCAGGTGGCACAGGAACATAAACCATTCATATCAAAGAGAACAACTCCACCACATCCTCCAGTAGAAGATAAGCTCAAGGCAAAGCAGTTAAGTATTACTGTTCCAGTACTTCAGCATACATCAAGACAAGCTACCAGCCCCATCCCCAAAGCTTCACACAGTACTTCTTCACATGTCCATGAATATTAGTTCCATTACTCAGTTCCTCCTCACACCATTCCCTTTTGTATCACACCAAAATGTTATTTAATACCACTTAAAAATATTCTTAGATCAGTGCTTGTAACATTTTATTTGAACAACGTTGGTTTATGACTCTTGACAAAGCACATTAGAACAGGAAAAGGAAAAGAAACAGATGAGAAGCCTTATTTCGTGTTAGCCTCTGTGGATACTTTTGCATCTACAGCATTAGAAAAAAGCATGCAGACATACTATCTGAAAGGCTGTTACACTTCTCTTGCAAAAGCTTGCTTATTTGACTTGACAGACCAACTTTAAAGGCGTGCATGCACATGTCAGAGCACTCATAGGCCCACTCTGTTCATACAGCTACAAAAACCAAGTTGTTCTGCAGCTGGCCATAGGGAACAAGAGGTGCACAGCCCAGGTTACTGGCTGAGAAGTACTCGTCCTCTGCTTTGCCCACTGTCAAGACCTGGTAAAATACAAGCTCGCTGCCACCTGGAAGCAAATCTGTTACATTAGCATCTTACAGCTACAGATGGATTTGATATCCCCAAGCAGGTCCCAGTCACCTACCAGTGAACTGCAGCTGAATCCCCCAGCACGGCAATCCACCAGGTTGCCTGTGGGCCTTGAGAGGAGGATGCAGTGTATTTATCAGCTCCCAGCGCCCAAACCATTTCCCAGCCTCTTCATTCAGTGTGTCCATGTGTACTGAATTTAATACTGTAACATCTCAGAGCCTGCCAAAAAAAAAATGGAGCTCTTTCTTTCTTTGTAGCTGCTCATCACATCCCACTGCTAACCTTGACTTGACCTGTCTGCCCATCATGAGCTTAGCACTTGAGCTATCTATTCATGCTAATAGGGAACAGGATTCTGGATTTTATATCCAATGTAGTTTGTACCAACACAGGTAAGCAAAACTAGCTCACTTAAGACTGAGCTAGCAGGTAATATATCCTATCATCTAGAGAACTGCCCTGTTTTTGTTATGCTTTCCCTATTCCTCATTATAGCAATACACTCTAGAAGAGAAGCATTTTATACAGGACAGCTGAGTGTGGCTATAACTCACATTGAGCACCGGATGCTTGGAAGCCTACAGTGACTGAAGGAAAAAGGCAGTAATGAAAGGTGACCGTGTCTTTAGACCACAGACATGATTCAGAGACCTTAAATCACATCCCCACCTTAATCTGTACTGGACTGAGTAGAAATGGGGTTAGCAAAAAGATAGATCAAACAGCTTGAGACAACAGCATCATAAGTGAAAGCAGATAAAAAAATAATGAAGCTGCTTTCAACCCAAGTGAAACTTCAGAGGGGAGAGAGCACAGGTTTAGAAACACTTTGAAGAATCATGTTGCAAACATCTCAGTTTTCTTTTCAAGTGCGAATTTCAAAACAGTCTGAACCTCAATTAGAGAGCAAGGCATTTCCACCTTATTACAGTTACGGCCAAGGACTTTGTTCTGTCATTACAGCCTCAGAGTACAGTCACTGCAGGAGAGCTACACTACCTCTGCTTTTAGGATGAGGTCTTTTTGCCCAGCACAACTCTTAATCCAAAGAGATCCCTCAAGTCTAGTTAGAGCATTACCAAAAAATTACTTCAGTGGTAAGTGGATGACATCCAGGTTATAAACACTCAGGTTACAGAACATCCATTACAGAGCTCAGGTTTCTTCAGTTCCTGCAGTTGTCTTCATTTTACTGAGACTACCTGCATCTTTCAAATAACTTCATTTGTGTTCAAGTTGCAAGACCTGTAGAATTATCTGCATCAAGCAAGTGTTGGTAGTAGAGGGCTCAATGCATTCAAGAACCTCACTGATGCTATGTAATAGTGCACATGAAGTACTCATTTTAAACTCAGTATGTCACTAGATCATAACAGACAGCTTCTAGCAGGGTAACAGTTTCCTAAAAGGGTGTTATATTTCACGTATACAAGGACCAGAATCAGTCTGGTTAAGATACACATCTGCTAGGAGTAGATATGTCAAGCCACAGGAGATCATCCAGCACAGGGAAAAGATGTCCATTTCCAAGTATGGCCATTTCCAGTTAAATACATGAATATCTGCTGTTGTCTATTAACTAGTCCATGATGCAATGTACAGAAGGACAATTTTTATAAGCAGTTTCCTCCCACACCTCCAACACAGAGGACTTGCTCTTGGATCACTTTTACAGTCTTTTGCTTGCATCTGGAGCAGCCTGGCAGGTTTCCTTAGCCATCTCTTTGGCAGTATCCTGGAAGTCCTCAGACTTTGAAGGATGTGTTGCAGCAGTTTCTGGAACTTCTTTTTGCACCCTCTTGGATGTTTTTTTGTAAACCACAATGAAGGGCTCCTTACTGAGTTGCACTCCCATGTTCACAGGTGTACCCTGCAGGAAGCAGTGCACGTCTCCTGCTCAGCAGTTGTGAGCTTCTTGCTGTCTCAGGAGCAACCAGAAGGCCTGTATAAAAAGGGAGAGTTAAAAGTCACATTAGATGCATTTATCCTCGGGGCATAGTAGACAACAGTGTTCACTTACTAACTGCTCAGAGATCCTATATTATCCTAATGATTATATTGCATACAGCTGACTCAGTATAGCCAGGATAGCCCCATAATTGAGAAGAAAAACCACCTCTGGAGAACAACTGCAAATACCTATCAAGATCACCCTAATATAAGTGAGTGATGTTGGCAGCAACACAGACCACAACCTATCACTGCAGCTTTTCAATCTGTTAGAGAGTATACGTCCTACTGCTGACAATAACAGAACTGGAAAATGCAGTTGGGCTGTGTTATTGTCTCCTCCCCAGTTAGAGATGCCTTACTGATGGTTGCCCATCAGCAGTTGTTCATTCACTGTAGCATTTCATGATGCCAAGTCATGGCTTCAAAGTACCCCTGTGTGTTACAGAGCTCACTTTGTATAGGTTTCCTAGCATAATGTGAATGGTTATATCTGTTAGTTACTCTTACGGCTCTCAAGTTTGCTCTTAGTTTCCAAACCCAATAAAATCACATCTGTAATCAAGCAGAACATCACAGCAGGCTGTTAATTTAGGAGATAAAGTCTGTAACGCTGTTCAGCATCCCAGGCCAACTGCCACGTGAATGCAAGGCCAATAAGAGATATATCCTGGTTGCAATTTCAGCTCAGCTCCTTTATATTCAACACTTCACATCACTATGGAACTTCTAGGCACCATGCTGTGACCCAAAGGCAATTGAGGTACAACCAAGGGACAAAAGGGCTTCTGTGGCAGAGCACTGGTAGAAGGGCACAGAGGCTGAAGATGGCCACAATACCAAGTCAGGTAATGCCTGGCCCCAAGGTTCAAACTTTTCTCCTCTTAACAGCTGTGAAATGTCACTTGCGCACACAGCAGAACAGTAGGGCTGCAGAGAAGCGTTCTCCATCAATTAAGCTGGTTTAAGTAGCTACTAGAAAGGTAGATCATTGCAAGATAACAAGCTTCAGACCAAGATTAACATGATTAAAGTGGCATTTGGAAATAACTGCTTACAGTTTGGATTTGGGGTGAAAAACTGCAGACTTCTTGGGAAGAAAATAAGCGCTGTCTTGACCTTCAGTTGTCACAAACAGCACAAGCATCAGTTGACAATGCCATATGAGCACACCTATCACCTTATTGCTTTCATTTCTGGGCTGAGAGTCAGCCTCTGCGTGCCATGAGTACAATCTGGCCAAGTACACGAGCTACACTTTCCATTCCACCTCTCCTTTCTGTAACATGACACAGATGTGTCCCTAAGCACGTCTCCCTTCTCCTCTCAGATTATTGAGGGACAATCTTTCCCTGAACCACTGCATTCCAATTTGAGATGGGAATAGAAATAAAGAGAAACCCTAGAAATCCAGTGAACACACAAGCACTCTGCACTCCAGCACCAGCAGCGTGTCTCAGCATCAAAATCACAGCACCCTCCTCTTAGATTTTAAAACATAGCCAGATTTAGGACTCAAGCATTAGTGCTCAAGTGCATTAAGTTTAAGACCCTACACCTCATGCAGGGTCAGAACCTCCCTTCCCTTTGTCCCTTTCACCCAAGTGAGAGAACTTGCTAAAGAACATAGGATGTTCCATACCTAAATCAGGGCAGCAGCTACTTACAAAAGCTGCAGAAAGTCCTCTAGAGAGCAGCTACACATCTGAAGATTGCATTTATATGAGCAGGTAACACTTGCAGCAACACAACCATCATCCCAGGTAGCCCCTAATCCGATCAAGTCCCAAGAACAGCACGAGCAGGTTTTGTTTGCTTTGCTTTTCCCTGACTGCAATTATTACTCTCAAATTATTTTAGCACACAACACTTCATCAATGATTGATGGCTAAAGAGACCTCTATGGAACAAACTGAATTACACCAGTAAATATAAAATAAACAACAAAGAGAGCCTGCAAACACCAAGCCCTTTGAATTGCTCAAGTCCTGACCTGGTTACTCTTCACCTACAATTATGCTGAAAAATGCATTATTTGTAATGTTTCTTTATGTTACAGCTGCCTCATGCTGTATTAGGGAGTAAGAAGCTCACTTAAGTGGACTCTGAGTTTAATTAAAGGCACCATCAAAACTCATCAAGGCCCAAACATTGCACAGCATGCATCCCCAAAGCTATCACTTTGCTAGAGCTGAGAAAAAAAGTTGTTAAACCCTTTAAAACCCAAATAAAGGCCCTTTCATTACTGTGAGAAAAGCAGCAAAAAAAGGAATCAGAAAGCATTACTAGCATGAATCAGACACAAAAAATAAAAGTGCCAGAAACATCACTGCAGCAAGACCAGCATTCACAAGGCAGCATTAGGAATTTGCTGATGGAACATACCAGCAAAACCCAAAGCTCAGAGCCTTCTACTGCAGCACTGATTGCACCTCCTGCACTCCAGGTGCTGATTTCGGTGACTGAAAGGGCCACAGCTGTGCCTCAAAAAGCAGAGAAGCCCCACAGGTGCTCAGTATCAACCCCACAAAGCACAGGTGGCACTGAGGGCACTGCTGCTCTCCCTTATTTATGGCCATGCAGGGGGTGGGTATTTATAGTGCCCTCTTTGGGAGCAGTGTTTGCAGATGGTTGTGGGGTGAGGAGTTTTTGGGGGAGCCTCTGTAGCAGAGGGCTGTTTGTGTCTGGACTTTAATGCTTAGATTTTATTTTTTTTCCTGTTTTTTTTGCTTTCCAGAATTGAGAGTAGAGGAGTAGAAGGTTTTTGAGCTGGTAGAGCATGCTTCTGAACTGTGGTTACTTATGCTCTTGTTGTTCAGCTTTGTAAGCTATCCCTCCACCTTTTGTTTGCATTTTGGATTTGGAGCAAATGTAAAAGTTTCTGCTTGTTTGAAGGTGGTTCAGGATCTCGCTAACTGAATGAGCAGGTAGGTGGGTAAGGTAGTTCCTTATGTATCCAGAAATAAAGCTGGCAGCACACTTGTAGCTCATTTCTTTTAACTAAGAGAACTCCTGATGTTCTAGAGAGAGAAACTGAATAGATCTATGCTTTTAAAAGAAAAAAAAAGTGTGTATCTGAAGGTAACTGGTAACTAAAATGAGAAGGGAAATTCATTAGGAATCAACAAGCAGCCTTGTGCATGAAAGTGTATTATCCAGGTAATAAAAGTAATCCCCTTTTTCAGCTGTGTGAGTCATGATTCTGGATATGTTCCTATTGTTTTCTTTATTGTTTTGTTTTGTTTCATTTCAGCGCAACTGTAGAAAGGCCTTTGTGTGAAGGCAGAGTACAAAACCCTAACAAAGAACTGTAAGTATTTTAAAGACTTCTACTTTTGCTTAGAGCTGCTGGTGGTAGAGTTACATGAAAACCCAGGGAAGGAGTCTGGAGAAAGAGAAGAGGCTTACTGGGATAAAATCTTGTGGAACAGGGGAAGATCAGTGAGCTATTCCCTCATTTGTGAGAATCTGATGTAGTGCAGTGCATGATGAGAGAATGGAAGACTGAATGTAACTAAGACGTGAGTTTTGATACCTTAAAATTGGTAGGTGCTGGGGTGGTGGTGGTAGTAGTTTGTTATCAGCATTATCTGAGACATTAACTTTTTATAATTTGACTTTTTTTTTTGCCATTCCTTGCATTTATGTGCTCGAAAAGGTTGGCTTTGGTCTCTACTTATAATGAGGCTGAGGTGTGATGCTTTGAACATGGCTTCTCCTCTTGGTTCATGCAGCCTCAGTGCCATGGAGTATTTGTCTAAAATAGCTCATAAAGCAAATTTGCCATATATGTGTTTATATAACTATGATTATATGATTTATATGATTACCCAGGTGAGTTAGGATCTGAGATCAGAGGTTTTGCTGTCATAACACTCCCTGCTCTACATGTAGTCCATAACTGAGGTTTATTTAGTGGAAGCTGAAAGCCCCTTTCTGTCCTGACTTTGAAACAACCATTAAAACGTATGCCCATGTGAAACTTAGTGCTTCTGTGAGCTTCAGGTGTTTGTGCAGTGTGCAGGCACAGAGCTTTATGCAGTGTAAGCAGTTGCTCTCTTAAAAAGAAGCTATTGATGTATCCAAAAGAGACCTTGCATTTAATTAACGTATGCTGGTCAGGCCATACATCAACTTGAGAAATCAATACAGCCTGCAGGATAAGATGCTAGTACTGTCCTGTGCTTAAGCTAGCAAGAAAAATTGGGTTTCATCTTAAAGCTGTTGATGGTGCGTTCCTAGACTAATGTAAGTAAATGCAGCAGACTTTCAGCTCTTACTGTGCAGAATCTGATTCCATCAGCTTCCAGCTGTAAGGCTTTGGGAAATGAGCTACTAACAGGTGTGAGTGGATTAAAACTGAGGAGCTGCTGGTGGAGCTATAGGAGAAAGGGTGGTGAGGGATGGTTTGCTACTGAATGGGGTATGTTAGGTGCTGGGGATTGCAAGGATGAGTGTCTGTACAGGTAAGAAACAGGGTATGAGGTGCTTTATTAAAGGCATTTTGTTCTGATTACAACAAAACTATATTAAGTAGCTGAACACAAAGGGTATGCTGGTAATGTATGCAAGTACATAGAAAAAAGCCTTTTCAGTGCACCCCCAGTTGCTTTTTGTTACGAGGTGAAGGGAGCACAGGGGGAGGTCCTATCACTAATGGAAAACATCAGCTGTAAGTGTTCAGCTCCTAATTGCACTGGCAACTGGAGCTCAGAAAGAAGCGTTACTGAGGAGCCAGTTGCTCTCTGCACACGATATAGGAAGCACTTTATTTCTCAGGACATGGGTAGGAATGTCCTCTCAAGCGTGTTAAGGAGCAGAGCAGTTGCTGTGTGAGAGCAGTAGATGGGTGCAGGGGTGCTGTGGGTTACATATTGTCTACAAGTGCACTGAATATTAAACTTCTGACAGCTGAATCTTTAGGTGCAGCTCAGGTGAGAGTGCATCAAGTAATATGGAGGTCTTTGCACACTCAGAACAGCCCTTTCCTTTGGACTGCTTTCATGCAGTGGGGGAGTTTTGGTTTTGTCACAAATTAATGGCTGTGGGGCTGACAGGATCCATGACTTGCTGAAGAGCTGCAGCCTTTTCCTAGGGCACAACTGTTATTCTGTGCCCCAAGCTGGAGCAGAACAGCAATACCAAAATCACTGTTAGCTCAAGGCTTAAGTGTAGGACTGGGAGGTGACTGACCACAAAACTGCATATCTGGTGCTAAATACTCCTAGAGGTGCTGAGCCATTGTAGAAACGATTTTATGTTTATCTTACCACTGATGATAACATAATAGAGCAATTACTGGGTGAAGTATGCACTGGAGAGCAGTTAGAACTATGTAGAAACATTGTGTTAATACGTACTCCTTCATGCTTGCAGGGACAGGAGCTGGTCTGCTGAGAAACCTGGCGAGATGTTTCACACTCCTGTGTGCCACCAGTGCAGAACTCAGTTTGCTGCAACTCTCCCCTCAGTGAAAGAAGCTTCACTTATGAATGCTGTACTACAGAGGAAGGTAGGCAGCAGGCCTTAAGAGCTGTGTTTCAGCTACTTGTGGGGGTACAGTAAAACATCAGAACTGCTGGCTGTGATAATGAAGGGCTGCCAAGTTTAACTTGATGGAGGCTTTTCTCATGCAGACCGCTGATTCAAGGTGGTAGGCATGCCTTCAGCTTGTCTCTTATCCTCCCTTTCTACTCTTCTGAATTGTGGAATTGTTTCTTTGTAAATTTAACAAAGATAAGGCTGTTGCTGATAATATATTTGCACGGCATGCATTCAAAAATATTAATTCCTACTTATACCTGCTGACTTCTGTTCTGAGATTGTTACTGGCTGTATGCTAACACCCTTGTAGTGCAAAAACTATGCACTTAGGTTGCATAATGTAGCAGCATTGTTTCTAGGCTGAGGAAGTACAGAGAGCAGGTTCGTTTTTTTAGAAAGATGTTGGATAAAGGTTTTGAGGATCAGGATGCAATTGATTGTGTTTTGTATGGATACAGTTGAAAATACCTGAGATGCTCTCGGCCATGCTGAAAGCACCTAACGCTTTGTCTCAGTATGTGACTGTGGGGAAAACTCCTTATCAGAGATGTAAACCAACTGATAACAGTGCTTTCAGAAGCCTCCAAACAAAATGCTTTAGACTATTAGAAGGCTGTCTTTCAGGTGTCCTGTATGAGTCAGAATTTCGATACTTCAATTAGAATTCAGGTCTCTAAATTCAAGTCCTCAAAGTAAAGAACAGAGCTCCTATGGCAGACTTGCAGCTGTGAATGGAACTGATTCATTGAAATGAATGTTGCATAAAAATATGGCATTTATTGCTTGGCTGTTGAAGGACATTACTGTACAGACCTACATTCTCCTTCAAGGCACTTCAAACCTAAATGTGCACAAATACGGGAGCCATATACCTTAAGCAGTCATTGCTTCACTAAGTGCACTGTATACTTTATTCATCTGTGAGTAGTAATTGAGGCTTGGACTGCTTTTACAGTGTTGAGTAATAAAACAACCATGATGTACAATAATGCTGGAGAGCTCCAAGGAGGCTCATTTACATGATAGCAGGGGAAATGGTCTTGCAAGGAATAAGAATTAAGAGGTTGGTATTGTGCAAGGTGGTGTTTCCTTCAGATGAAGCCTGATGTGAAGGAATTTGGGGGGGAAAGAGGTATAAAAAGCCATTTAAAATTCTGAGCCTGTTCTTTCATCTGAAATAGAGAAGATAAATTAAATCTACCCTGATGCCTCTTGGGGTAATGCAAGAACAATAGAACAGGAGTTTTTCTGTTACCACATCAGAGATCAGATCTTTCCTTTTTTCCTTCAAGACAGAGGCCGATGTGTGTATGTGTTTAAATGTTTCAGTTTTTGAAGTCAATCTCCCTTTCAATAGGTGGAATAATGTTTGTCCTTGGACTGTTCTGCCCTATATTTTGTTTTTGAGGCAGGACTTCTGCTTTTCCTACTTTTTTTTTCCTGTTCTCTGTACTCTGGTTTGCTTTAGAACAGGATGAGTTCCACCTGCTGTAGAGTTTGAGGGGCCTCGTTAGTTCTCAGGTTCCTCATAGGCTTTGTCATCTGTAGCATGGCTGAGATTGGAGTCTCAAAGCAAGAGGAAGGATGTGTTGTATTGGTGCAGAAAAGAAATTGTTCTGTCCAAGCTTGTCTGTGTTGCACTGCTGAAAAGCTGAGCACTAAACATGAAAAGCTGATTGTGAAACATATCAGTAGACGTTGATGAACGGTGTAAGAAGAGCCTTTGGGAAGAGTGGTGCCTTTGGAGAGAGAAATAGAGACAAGATGACTGTTTTCTCTTGAACTGAAGAGAATGATGGATGTTATCCTGCTGACCCTTCTGTTATTACCATTGAGATGATGTATATGTTAATTGTCCCTTAAAACATTGATGAACACAGCTCTGGCCCAGGGTGGTTACAAGTACTCCAAGTTTCATTTAAAACTGGGAGGGGGAGAGGCTATTTACAGCTGCAGACTTCCCACGAGTCTTATAGAATATGATTTGTAACAGTTCTGACATGGCTTCTGTCTCTGACAGCAGAGATCCCAGCAATGGGCCTCCTTAGCTGACGTTAGCCTCTGTGAATGCTCCCAGAGGTGTGCTGAGAAACTCCCAGCGTCTGGTTCACCATTTGTAAGGCATGCCAGGATTCTGTGTAAAAGATACTACTGGAAAGCAAAGGAGTATTATTGTTGTCATAAAGCTGACATGAGTACATCTGTGTGTCCTGGGGGAACGCACTGTATGAGCACAAAGTGACTTGGTTGTCTTCCCACCCTTAAAAGACAGCAGCTTTTATAGCTGTACAATCCTTGTTTAAAAAATATATTGATCCAGCAGCATCATAATCTAGAGATGTAACTTCTCTCATTAGACAGTTGCTGTAGCAATTTAATACAATTAGTGAATCGGAGGTAGGAAATGGTGCCTGATCTGGCAAGGGGCTGGTTGAAGGCTTATATGGATGTATCATAATGATGGAGGATTGTGTGCTTGAAGCAGGGCTGCTTGTCCATGTGCACTACCATTAACTTGTGTCTGCTGAGTTTGTTTTACCTGTAGGAATCCACCTTTGCTGATGGCATGAGGCTGAAGATAAGATATAATTGTGGTGGCTGGCATCTCAGAGGTCTCCTTTTGAGAAAGTTCTGTTCAGGTCTACTGCAGCCTCCTAATATCAGAAAAGATGCCTGAGGAATTCTGCCACGGTTTCTTTCAAAACTGTGTTTGAACCAAGAGGCTGTTTCATGTTGGAGTCACTACATTCTTAGAATGAGAGGCCACTTTCTCATGCCAGCTGCTGCAATACCATTTCGTGCTGTTGCTTTCTCCTCACTGAAAGGGGAGAGAGAGCAAGCTCAAGCTTACAGATGGCCAAGGTGTTCTGTCTCCTCAGCAGATAGGCAGTGATGCAGTCATGTGTGCAAATGCTCTAGCAGCTTAGTGACTTTATTCATCATTTTTCACAGCTGCTTGTCACCCATAACAAATTTACATCATTGTCATCCTTTCAATTTTCCTAGTAGTAGGAAAGCGAGCAGCTGAAGGTAAGAGAGGGCAACTGTCTCATCTTACATTCACAGCAAGCTGCTGTGGACGCCGAGGGAAAGATCTTGGTCACTTCACCTGTTTCTGTTGCCTGGTTTTAGCTAGTAACCCAGTCAGAAGTTAGCAAGCTTGTGCATTGTACTTCTGCAATTTGTACTCTGCTCTGGTGGTATTAATGACTGCTTGCCAGCTCTGACACCCGGCCAGGCAACTTGCATTACTGATCCTGCTGCATGTTATGGTGCAAGTTAATGTGCCTGGTGTGGCAAGCATTTGTCTCCATGGGAAAAGGTGAAGGGAATGTGGAAGAAGGTCTGTTAAAATGAATAAAACAACATGGGTAATGCTATGCAGAGAGAATTTATCTTTTAGCTTGGGCTGCAATATATGTAGAGTGGCTGTGTACGTTAAAGTAGCCCTGTTCCATCATCTGCTTTGTACAGCTATGAATACATATGGATGTAAGTCTTAAGATGGGTCAGAACTGATTCAGCTGCTGACATTGTGACACTGGACTTGCAAATGCAAACAGTGACAAGATTTATCCAAGTAGTCTGTGCCAGGAGGTGCTGGTTAATCTTCGTTTGCTGGCAGCTGGGAAGAATGCTACATGAGCTAAGTTCAACTTAGCTTAGTTCAACTTCAAGGTTCATACCTTGTCTTCCTTGCCTCTGTGTATAAATACTCTGTGCTGCTATCAAAGCCTTTCCGAAGCGATAGAAGCATTTGAGTCTTTGTGGTATCTGTTAACTTGAATGCTGTTTTGTTCAGATTTGTGTTGCTCACTGCATGCTCCAGCTGATACTGAAGTTATTCTTGCTGGCTTCAGTTTTCAGTCCACTTAAAACAAGTTGAGTGAGGTGTTCTGTTGGGTGCTTACTGTGTACCTTCAGGTGTGTGGAAACTTCTTATTGTCTTTGGGAGGGTCAGAATCAAAAGAGAGGAGGAAGGTAAGCACTTGGTTTTGAGATGCTTATTTTCTGGAGCAGACCTGACTTAAGCTAAGATTCTTTGTTTAAGGCTTGTATGTGTTCATTTAGATCTGGAAGAATTAATGAGATTTTTATTAGAGGGCAAAGAATGGTTTTGAAGAAATTAGTAGCATTGTCTGTTGAAATGCTCTTAAAATGTTGCAAGATCAGAAAAGCCATTCTCATTGTTAGCTAGGTCAAGTGATTGCAAGCATTTTCCAGACACAAATGAAAAACTGCAGAAGCTACACCTCCATTATTATTCACCCATACCCGTCCTTCCTTCTGCTCAACATGTAATGGTCTGGTAAGCAGGACAGCAGCATCCTAGAAAGAAGGCACAGTCATCCCAGCCCTCTATTCTTTATGCTCTGCTGAAGTTTCTATTAATAGATGGGATGGTGGCTCCTGTTCTCTTGTTCTCTTATTAGTGAGTTTTCAGTTTTCAGCAGAGCTGGCTGATGTGCTCATTGGACCTTGAAGGATTTGCTCCATGACAGATACAAGATATGAGTACAAATGCAAGACATGCTTTAAATTCATAGAGGAATTCTCATGGGGATGTTGGTGAAAAACAGCTCAAGACAGATTGATGTCCCTGCCTCACGTATCAGAGGGACAGCCTTTCTCAGAGTGTTCTTGCTAGGATGCAGTAGTTATCCAGTGCTTCAGGCAGAATGGATGATCCTGTCCTCATTTTTCCAGTGCCAATGGAGAAGCCTGCTGTTCGAGACCAGAGCAGCAGAAATGGTGAAGCCCTGTTCCAAAAACCAAGGCTAGAGGACGACTTGTTTGTTTCTTTCTATGGAGGGGGAAGAGTTGTTCAATATGAGTAGAAATTAATGTGAGCACTTAAAAGTGCTGATCTTGATCCAAGGATCATAAAACATTATTTGAAGGTGAATTTCTAATACTGATTTAGAGCTAGCTGAGGAGCTAGATGTAACATACCATCTCTGAGTGAAAGTACTGATAATAACACCAGGTATGAAGTGAGGTTAAGGACTGGCATGTTTGTGTCAGAACACTTAAGCCTCGTACTACTTCTCATGTGCCCAATCCTGCTCAGAGGAGGTAAGGAATTACAAAAATCATGATTTAGGTGAGAATTGGCATAAACTCTCTCCACTTGAAGGCTTCTGTTTAGGAATCTAAGATCTAAATTGCCCATTTCTTGCTTCCGCTTCTCCTCAAATGATTCACATCTTATTCCCATTCTGATCTGTATTGATTTGTGCATTTTAGTAGAGAATGGCTTAAAATATATGGGTGGCTGAAAGGAGAACTGCAGCAGAATGTGTTTGGTTTTATTTGGACTAAGTGAAGAAACGGTTTTGAGGCAAATGAGTTGGTTTTTATGTGTACGGTTCTGTTAGTTCTGTTATCAGCAGGCTGGAAGG
This sequence comes from Meleagris gallopavo, assembly GCF_905368555.1. NCBI lineage: Eukaryota > Metazoa > Chordata > Aves > Galliformes > Phasianidae > Meleagris > Meleagris gallopavo. The sequence continues at coordinate 2,804,611 of NC_139429.1, forward strand.
GATTGCTGGCCCACAGATGAGTAGATAAACAGTCTCTTACCAGTCTGTGTTCTTCAGAGATGGACAACTTGTGTTTTTCCTCCTGTATTGTGTTAAGTTTACATGTGAAAAGCATGGAATGTGTAAACAAGCACATCTCTTGCAGGGTAAGAGGATTATAGATGAAGATGCTTAGAAATCTTCTTAACCTGCTTAGAGGATATCAAGTGCAGTCTCAGATCCAGCATTGTTTTGTACTACTTTACCTGCCTCAGATAGCTTTATAGACCTGGATTTCTTAAATGCTGAGGCTCTTAAAGCTTTGTTTTGGACAATTGGTTACTGGTGAGCAAAGTTCATGTACTCCAGATGAGAAATGAAGAGCTCAGTAGGTCTGTTCTATGAGACTCTGTATGTGTTTTCTGTGGTTTAACTTGCTGAGTGTAAGTTTTCCTCCTGCTCTGATTTGAGTTCTGAGTTACAGTTAACCTCAGTAAAAATTACTTGAGGGAAGAAAGCCAAACCCAATACTTATTTTGTTCTCATTCCTTCTAAATCTACAGGAAGCTGTGGATTAATAGTTCAGACTACAGACAGAGGTTTATTTCAGTAATAACCTTAGTTCAGCTGCAACCTGCTGTCAAGCTTTTGAGAAATAATAGGGCAGGAAAAGTATGACCATCCAGAAAGTACTGAAGTGTTGACTCCAGCTGTGACACTTGTGCTTAGGTTGTTCACTTTCTTCCTTTTGGCTTAAGATATGAATCGAGACGTATTGCCAGCACTTGCCTAGCCTTCGAGTATGGCACAAATTAAGGAATACTTCTGCAGAAGTGGATGGAGAACAAAGTGCTCCATAAATTTTTAAAACTGTATTTTGAGCTATCCAAATGATCATTATAATGCATTATTCAGTCAGAAAGAAGTGCTTCGCAAGATCGGTGAAATATATCTTCATTGTAAGTGCATCTGTTGTTCCTTGCAAATGATTAGCTGTTGCTGAGTTGTAAATTTTGCTCTTTTGTGTATGGCTAAGATGATTTTTTTTCCTAATTAAGGACTGACAATAAGAAGATAGCTGCACCTAATACAGATAGGTCTCTTAGTCACTTGTTTACTGGGTCATAAATGCAGCTGACAACTTAAAACAGCATTATTGTTTTGTTGTGGCAGAGCCTGCAGTCCTACAAGAGTGCTTGAGTGTCGTCATTTTGCAGGCTGGACTGATGGGTAATGGCACCAGCAGGCATCAGGCTTGGACAGAAAGTGGGAGATGGCTTATTTTTAGGGCTGGCCAATGTTTCTCACTGTCTTTTGGAAATGGGAAGGTTGGCAGCAGCATTGAGGAATGGTTCTGTTGCTGAAGCAAAGAGCTGTGAAACCCCAAAGGTCAGCTGTTTCCTACTCGTATCCCTGGAAAGCAAAGTTGTCTCTACCTCCAGAAGTAATAGGGAGCCTGCAATAGGAACTGTGGTGTTTCTGGTTGGCTTCTGATTTTGAAAAGTGAATAAATTTTCTTGAAGTATTTAAGTGTTAGATTTCAGCAACCTCTCTAGCCTATGAAATTCTAATACTTCTTCAAAGGATGTGGTAACCTTGTAGTGGGCTTTGAGATGTGACAGCTTGCATACTTTGCCATGGAAATATGAACAAAACAAAAAGCTTATCTTGTTTAGAGATCTGAGACAGCAATATCTAACTATGAAGGAGAAACTTGAGGAAGCATGAGAGAAACTGGAGGAGTGAAACTTTCAGCTTCTGAGGGTGAGGTTTACTTCAGGTTTGAGTGTATGTTGTGTAACAGGCATGAAGTGGGATGGTAGTGCCTGTTTGGCAGCCCATGTAGTTGTTCCCCCATTCATCCATCAGCATGAAGCTTGCTGGAGAACTCATCTGAAGTGAGAAGTGCAAGCAATGGAATCCAGAAACTCCTTGTCTCTGAGATGAGGCAGGTGTGCATTTGTTTGGAGTGTTCTGTGCTGAGTAAGAATTCAGTGATGGCTCAAAATTGAGTTAGAAGGGGCTTCATTCCATGTGGCCACAGGACCACGTTGTACAAATATCCTTTCTGCTGTCAAACTCTTTTTGCTGCTGAGAGCATCGCTCAAAACTTGTCTGAGCAGGGAAGGAAAGCTGAGTTTTAAGTATCTCAGCAGGAATGACAACTAGAGTGTTTATATAGGCATTTGTGCTGTGCAGCTACTATGAGCACTTGGAGATCTCTATAGGACTAATTTATTTCTGAGCCAGTGAAAAGGCTTTTAAAGGTAGTAGCTGTCAACAAAGAAGCAGATAGCTATCAAAATAGGCTGCTATAGGAGGTAACCTTGTTGCTTACTCCCTAGCGCTAACCTTTAGGAATGTGAAAACCTGTTTTGCACTCCAGGACAATAAGGAGCAAGGCCAGCTGTTGCACTTAAGAGTTGCCTTTTTGCTTATAGCTGGGCCTTTTTGTTTGCACTTGGAAGTGGAGCAGCTGGGAGGAAGCTTGCTGTAAGCTCTTCCATATTGTTTCTATGGAAACTTAGCTCTCCAAGTAGGTTTTCAGTGGGTGCAAGCTGTGGGTGCCTCTGAGTAATTGTTGTGTTAGACACTTCTGAACCTTATGCCTGGACACCAGTAGATTTCCAAAATGGTTTCCTAGGTGATGGCATTTTCCATGCTGGGGACAGGAATAGGTGTGTTAGCAGTGCTTTCTGTATCTTACTGCTGATGATGGAGTACCAGCTTAGATCTTTGGACCATAGGTGCCTGTCTGGGACTTTGTTACAAATGGGAACATGTTGGTCTGAGGCTGATAAATCCTAAGTGGATGACTGGGCAGTATGGGCTGATAGAAGCAGTGCTGAGGGCCGTGTGCTTCACAGAAGACTTATTTGTCTGGGAGGCCTGGGAGCTTTCATCAATTGATGGGAGAGCATCTTTTCTCTAGTTGAAGTGCTTGAGGGCAGTTTGATCAGGGTAGTTTTCTTCTGGGGGAGTACCAGAGGGTTCTGTGCTGTCACTGCCTGCAAGGAAATGCTGAAATGCAGCACGTGCTGCTGATCAAGAACTGAGGCTCTTCTGGTGTGATAAGAAACTAGCAATAAAAATAAGGAATGACTATGACATGTTGCCAGATTACCCAGTGTCTTGAAGCAGTCTGTATAAACAGTGCATGCTGGAGTACTTAGCTCCGATGCCAGGATGAAATGTGGAAACTATCTTTAAGGAAGATGGTGCACCGGCTCCTGATAAAAGGGATTTCTGCTAAAAACAACAGATAAAACTGATGTTCTAGGTATGTTCAGTGGTATGTTTTTGAGTTATTGTGGAGATAAGGATCTGGAATAAGAGTTGCAGGAGATTAGAGTATCCTTTTGGGGGGGGGGGTGGGGAGGAAGATATTTATAGAGGATAAAGTGTTACTAAAAGTAAATTGCTTACAGAATTGGGTGGGAGTACAAGTATCTTAAATTCTGTGGCTGTGCTTTAAAAGGCATAGAAAGAATCACAAAATGCATACAAAGGATCAGTTTCCATTAAAAGGTATTGCTTTAATCACTGTGCAATCCTGTTGAATTCCATATTGGCTGCTTTTCTAGGGCTCTGAGGAGCCTTCTGTAAAAGGCTGTAAGATGACACAGTTAAACCATGTAGCTGCTGTGTGGGATTTCAGTGAAGAGAGCTTTTGGTCAAGTGCTTAAATGCTGGGAGCTGAGGTTATCCAACAGAACATCATGAGTGTTCAGCCCAGGTCCTTCCTATTGCCTGTAAATATCTTGCACGAGTTGCAGGCTTGATACTATTAACAGACAAGTCTTGCCCCTTGCATCCCCTGACTTCACTGTGCAGTGATGTTGATCCTTCACATGGCTATAAATGGATGTGCTGCAGTGGCTGTTAAACCTGGGTCAGAGAAGGGTATGTTTGCTGCCTTTACATAACTTGGATTTTTGTGTGGAGGAGAAGACTCTTTACTCTTCCTATGGGCTCTGAAAAGCCCTGTACTGGCAGGGCCCATTAATTTTTAATTTAGTCTTCTCCACACTGCACTGCTGTTTTGTTTTATGAGGACATTATGCTGAAATGAAGGCTTGTAAAACAGGACTTTAAAGTTTGAGAAAGGTACAGTCATTATAATAATATGCATGCCAAACTGGAAATGAGTGGCTATTTAGAGCATGTTTAATATTAATTATATTTTATTGTGATGTCATCCTTGCAGGTCAACTGGATGGTGAGATGCAATGTAGACTGAAAATCTCTGGGCAGAGGAATGACTTGGGGGGCCTCACAAAGAGTAGAGTGAGCTTTGCAGAGGCTGGGGAGAAAATAGCCCTTGTGTTTTATTGTACATGGTTGGGTAATGGAAGCAGGGAGCTCTCATTGCAGGAGGGCTGTTGAGTGGCAGCTTTCCTAGCTCTGCTCCAGGTGCTTCAGCTAGAGCTGTGTTTGAGCTGCTGGTTTGAGAAATGAGGCTCAGCTTCTTCTGAGCAATTGGATAGTGCTTTTGCTTTGACCTGCAGAACATAAGAACTACAGATAGGTTTGAAAAATATTTCTTTTAGTCTACAGATTTGCAAGGTGGAGCGTTTCTCCCTTTGGAATTGGTGGCAGCTTACAGGACTTCAGCAACCTGTGTAGAATAGTGTGAAATAAATTAATGAATAATAGAGAGCTGGCACAGAAATTAAATTAAACCCATTCTTCTGATCTAAAGATATCCAATTTGGGTCAGATAAAGTACAGGGTGGGTTTTTTCTTTGCCTCGATACAAATCTATAGTTGATGAACACAAATAATGAGCAGAGGGAACAAAGCTTTAGGGACTGGGTTACATAGTTGCTGGCAAGCTGTGGAACAGTTAAGTGAAGTAATCTGTGACAAGACTTGTTCTGTCCTGTGTGCTACCTGAGGGGTTAAACATAAGAGCCAGCTCCAGCCAATTTTCTCTCTTGAAAAGGTGGCAGCCAGAGGGTGATGGGGTGGGAAGGCTTCCCTTGTCTGAAAATTGAAGCATTCTAAATCCCTGAAGCTCCCATCCACCCTTAAAAAGAGAGAATAAGATAAAGGAAAGCTAAAGCAGGGGAGGAAGCTTCTAGTCAGCAGACTGCAGTGGTGGTGAATAGGATTTTCACAGCTCACTAACCTCTTGAGTGTTTAATAAATCCCAGAGATCCATTCCAAGGATAAGGTGGCCCTGGTATCTAAGCAGACAGCCATTGCCTGCTGTCATCTTGGTGACGAGTGACCCTGCACAGCAGGACCAATTACCCAGCTAACAAACTGGAGACAAGTGTCTCCTTCCCTGCTCTCCTGTCAGCTGGGCTGAAGGTGCCATGGTTACCATGGCAATGATGCTTCAGGTGCTGACAGTGTGAGTGCTTGTGATGAAGTGACTGAGGATTGGGTTTGTAGGCTTTTTTCTTTTTCTTTTTCCCCCCATTGATTTCTTTGATTCATCACGTGGCCTTGTGTTGACGGATTGAGGAATACTCTTTGAGCTGTCTGATGCTGATTCCTTGTAAGGCAAATTGGTGAGTTCAAGGTGTAGTGGATCTTGAAGTCAGCGCTAGATGAGTTCCTGGGCTGGTTAAGTAAGATAGCTGTGTAGATGTATATGAAGCAAAAAAAAGGTTTTTTGCAGGCTGCAGTGCAGGGGGGACAGCCTGGGATTTCCTGTGAGCTTCTCTTTTAAATGTTGGCATGCCATTTCTGTGCTGGTGAGGTGATTTTTGTTTCAGTCTTTGAGAAGTGGGACTGGCTTGCTCCTTAAGCAACTGCTACTGGTCACCAAGCTGTAGATCTGAGCAAATGAAGAGTTACAAAGCTGAGGATGTTGCCAAGAAGGGTGACTGGGGAGCCAATCTAAGCAGACAATTGATGTCCTAATCAGCCAGCTGGTGGCAGAAGGCCCAGCTGGTGTCTCAGAAGTGATTTTGAGCTGCTGCTTCTCCAGCTAGGAGACTCCCCATGGAGTCTGAATGCTTTTCTTTCAAAGGAGTTCACTGCTTGGCCCTTTGGCTCACCACCCGGTGTTTAAAGTTGAGACCTGTTAGCTTGGAAAATCAAAAATACTGGACTAAAAGACATGTCTGAAGTTACCATACTGGTTTTGCCTCCTTGTTATATGCATGACAAGTCTATAGACTTACCTCCTGTCAACTGGTATGCCATCAGGAACCCTGAAATATGGTTCCCTCTTGGTTTGAACTGAGTGAAATTCCATTATGAAATAGTTCCACTTTGAAAGTGAAAGCTGTATGTGTACAAGGGGAGATTAGAATGGCTAGAAACATTTGCAAATGTCAACTGGCATGGCATAAATCTGTGTAAGTAGCTAGGCAGCCTGGATTTTTTTATTCCTAGATTCGTTTTGGTTATTAATGAGGTTGCTTACTGTCTTAAAAATAGAATTTGTTTTGGGAAGTGGCTGCATTTTACAGTACTGAGTTACAAACAGTCTGCACATAGAAAACTGCATGCTGAGGTGTATATTTTGGGGGATGGGAATAGTGAGAGGAAAGGAGGTAAATGTGGTGTTCCAGCAGAGCAGGTGAAGTTTTAATACTGTTTTAATACTGCTTTCTTCTGAAGCTGAGATGCAGAACAAAAGGACGTAATGTAGGTTGGTAGTGGGGAAAGACAGTGAGCCCAAGGTGCAGGAGCCTAAGGAGCTGCCTACACCTCTGTAGTATTAGAACCAAAGTGATTATTAATTTCTCCTGCAGGAAGGACCATTTGTGCTCTTCAGTGATGTGGAACGCAGCTGAGTGTAGCTGTGTTAGGGCACGTACCTTGAGAGCCAGCAGGCAGGGTAGGGATTTGCATACAGAAGGCAGAAGCCTTTACACAGTGCCGATAATGCATGTTGTAAAACAGTTACAATAACATTCACTGCAGCCATGAAAACAATTTTACAGCAGATTAAACACACTTAGAAAAAGGAAAAAGATGAGAGAGAAAGCAATACCAACACTAAATTAGGGTTTAGTCAGCAGCAGAAAGAGCACAAGAGAATGAGAGCGTTCCAACTGTTCTCTACTGCGTAGTTTCCTTTTTTCCAGACCAACTATTCTACTATAATCTATTTTGCTGGTCTACTATTTGAATTGAGAAACTCTTTTCTGGAATAATGCCTGTTAGTGAAAATTACAGGTCTGAGACGAGCATTAACTTAAATAGAGCTTGCAAAACTGATGACTCCTCAGTTATTGCTGCTTTACAAATCACAAAACTGGAGTAAGAAGTATGCAGACGAGGTGGACCTTGCTGGTGGTTTGTTCCAGTATGGGTAAGGGGAGAATATGACTGTCTTCATGGGATGGAGAGCAGCTCTCTTTTGTGTATAGCTTTGTTATAGTTATTGGGCCTGAGATCTCAGGAAGAACTGAGAGGGGGTTTACTTGTGTGTGATTTTTATTTTCAGGCTTCATTATTTTGACACCTCTTGGCAATTTTCCTAAGTGCTTAAACTGCACATTACTGAGAAGAATGTTTTTAGGCAGCTACACGCTCAAATTGGGCGCAGTTTATTTACTGTTTGACTTCTGGCTCTGACATCTATTTCTCTAAACAATTTCCGCTAAATGAATTACTTTTCAATAAAATTGAGTGGGTTCCCACATTGCTTTTTTTCTTTTCAGTTGGCACTTTTTTTCCTTTGGTGCCAATCACACCATTTCCTTGGTGAAGGACGCTTTTAAGAAGTCGTGTATTGCTTGGCACTGTGATTAAAGGAAGAACCGAAGAAGACCTAAGAAAACCTCACAGCTTTTAGCTGCTGAATGACTTATTTACTCATTGAGAGTAAGGGCTGTTATGCTTTATTCTCCTGTCTTTAAGGAATGAGTATTTATTGATGAGGCCAGAGGAGTTTGGGTTGGAACCAAACAATTATACCACTGTTACAATGAGACCAAAGGTTTGGGTTGCTGTTCAGCACAGGCAGAAGTGTGAACCTATTAAGCAGTGCTTTTTAAAAATGGATGCAATGCAGCTAGCTTCTGGGTTCTGTATGTGAGAGTCCGTTAGGAAATGGGTCACTTTGGTTTAGCTGCCAATTAATTTCAAATGCTAAGTGAAAATTGCTGCACATCTCCCTCATCTCAGTGTAAGAGGGATGTGTGAGTAGCTGCCGTTGAAGGCTTGTCTGTCTTGCTTTCTCCAGTGATAACCTCCTGCACAAACTTCCCCTTACGTGAGTCCTGTCCCTGTTTGCAGTCACTATACTCTCAAACACTTAGAAAGCCATTATTAGGCTCAGAAACTTCTTGAGATAAGGTTGGGCCATTCAGGCGAGCTGACAGATAACATCCATCTGCCTCAGAATGAAATCCAGCTGACATCAATACTGACCCTGTGTCCCCTTTGGGGATATTATTGTCTGGCAGTAGCAAGGCACGCTCTTTAGAATTGTAATTCTGATGAACCCTGTTTTGTGTTGTTGGCCTGAACATCCTTACAGCCCAGACACAGCTTGGCTGTGTTGCTTAGCAATGCATTTCTGCCAGAGCGTTGTACAGACCTGAGGTCTTTTAAAGTTTTCTAGGCCACTTTCTTGCTGCTACAATGGAAACTTGAGCAAAGAAAGTGAGATAGCTTTCAAGAAGCTCTACAAATCCAAATATTTGAGTTTTTCCTGAGGTTTATAGGGAGAGAACACAAAGGTAGTTCAGAAGCTTTCCAGGCAGGAGATGGGAAAGGTAGGAATGAGTGCTCCTTTGTGCAGTGATGCTGCTGTGATTTAAAGCTTGCAAGCTGAATAGTGCTGGTGAAACTCACCTGTCAGACCTCTGAAAATGGGTTCTGGTCTAGAGATGCTTTGAGTGCTCATTGGGGCAGAGTCAAAGGAGCACAGCCACTGCCCTCGTGGATTGAGTTTCTGTAGAGTGCTTTTACCATAATGAACTGCTTGGTGTCAGGTCTGCTGCTTTAATTAAAAAAAAAAAAAAAAACACACAAAAATAAAAAAACCCGCCTTGAAGTAGAGCTTGTCTGGATCTGCAAAGAAATAGCACCAGGTATAGGAAACTGCACTGCATCTGCTGAAGAAAGCCTGTGTGCAAAATTGATTGCCAATACTCGTTTCCCAGGGGAGGTGCAGGTTTAGGGCAGTAATTCCTTGCAGACTGTGGGCTGAGGACCACCAGCTCTGACCCATGAGTGCTGTTAGACCTGACCCTGTTGTCTGTGAGCTGAAGGGTCTCACTGAAGGTTGTCTCCAGTGCGTATAACTGAAGTTCAGCTTCCAGGATTGCTTTGGTGTGTAATGATACCTTGCATTTTGATAACATCAGACTCCTGGAATGCATTGCTACTGAGTGTGACCCTTGTTTTCACCTATTCTTGTGGCTCTTTGGTTTTGTAATGTTCTTCAAAACGCTTCTCTTCCCCGTTTTTTTTTTTGCTCTGATGCAATGCTACTTCCCTGCCTAGTGCTCCTTTAGGGTTCTTACATTAGTCTCATGATAGAGCAAAATGAAATGCAGTGCTAAAATCAGAGATGCCTGCTCTTAAGAAGTAATTTTTAGCTTCTTGCTCACTCGGGTCCAGTGATTGTCGGGCAAAAAAATGCCTCAGCTCTATAGCTTTGTCTCATTAAGAGTTATGCAAGTTTCGTGGTGTGCTCACAGTACTGAGTTGCATTTGGTAGAGTCACGATGCAGTGTTCTAGAGACATACATTGGGATCTTCTTGCTGTGTTACAGACCTGAGCCAGCTTTGCCAACTTCTGATTTGTTTGTATGTGTCATTTGAGATGCACAGTTGCAAAGAGGGGATTTATGGGCTCCTGTATCCATTTGGGCTTCAGCTGGGACTCGGAAGGGATGCTGCTTCAAGATTACCTTGCTTAGCAGAAAAATATTCAAACTACAGTTTGGAGCTGCTGTATTAATGGGAAGTTTGCTTCCAAACAATCACAAATGTTGTAGAGTACCAATCTATTCAAAGAGTTAATTGGAGATGCTTAGGAGGAATTAATAATGGATGTTTAAGTGATAGTTCCTTTTAACTTTGCGAGAATATTAAGACAAAGTAAACATCAGAGGAATTGCAGTAAAGCAGGCGAACTGGGGAAAATTAGGTATGCAAAACAGAGCTGTATAAATCTGCATGTAATTAACTGGGGGAGAGTTCCTGAAATTATCATACAGACTGAATAGTTAGTATAAGCACAAAAATGAAATGAAGAGATGCTATGCTGGGAAGAAAGATGATATGGTATATGGGAGGAACTGCTGTAGTCATCCTTCAAAGGACGACTGAATCGTCGGGACGGTTCCTAAGTGAAATATAAAATATTCACTGTTAGGTGTTATAATTGAGTACATAACTTCAAGTTGTTTGACAGCTCTGATCTTCATCAACCCAGCTGAGGAGGTTTTTATTTTTCATACAGCAGTACCAGTGGCACCTCAGGAGCTTCCTGCATCTCCTGTTCTTTATATTGCTTTCCTTCCTTTCTTCTCAAGGCACAAAGGTGTTTACTGAAACGCTCGAAGACTTGGATTTATTTCCAAGCCATCACTGTTGTGATAAACTTGCATTATTCATAAGGCAGCATTTTCCTATTTATCACTCACAAATGGTGTGCTCCAACAGATGCATGTTGCGAGATATCCAGTAATGAAGCTATCATGCTTGGAATTACTTCCAGCTTGCTATTGTTAGTCTGCATGAAATTGGTCCTGCTGCAATTCTGGTGTGATGAAGTTGGGTGAGGGTGCAGTCTGACCTCCCCTCCCCCCCCAGGGAGTCAGCAGAAGTGTTCTGTGTCACTGCTGGGAATAGCTGAGGAGCTGGGCAGATCCAGGCTCTGCAGGCTGGAATTCAGCCTGGTTGCAACAGGTTTCCACTTTTGTACGTACATGAAATGTACTCTGCCAAGCATAGGGCTGCACCTGCATGAAGTAGGTGATGTAGTAGCAACACAGGATGTCCTGCAGGACTTTCAGGTATTGCTGTAATCCACATCCCTTTGCTGAAATGTCTGTTATTGGCCTGTGTAATCCATCCGTGGGCCCTTTGCTAGAGTTGGAACAAGGAAACAAAAGGCTTTTACTGCTTGGTGTGCTGTTGCTGGTTCCCCTGTGACCTTACTGTAGCACCTAGTGTGTTTGAAAAGAGAGCACTGACCTGGGGCTTGTTAATTAGTGTCCCTGCTTGATCAGAGTGGCTGGCCTTCTGCTTGTCAGGTCAGGTAGGCTGTAAAATCAAGCAGTAAATGCTGCCATCCTAATGAACTATTTGAAATAAGTACCAATTAAAGCATTAAATAAGCTCTGCTCCTGAACCAGCCTTTTTTATTGGTGGTTATTAAATTACAGATTGCAACAAAAGAAAGCCATTAGCAGGGGCCATTTGTAGCAGTGTTATTGCTCCTTGTTTGCATTTGCCAGAGTGGACGAGAGGAGATAATGGCTTGTGGGTTTGTTTGGGATGTGGGTTAGACAGCAGCAGAAGGGTGAATATCTGCCATGTAGGTACCTGGGGAAGCAGCATGATTGCTGAGATGGACACAGATCAGCCACATGCAGCTGCATAAATGGTTATGGTGGACGTGAGGCTTTTGAGGGCATGTGTCAGAAGAGTGGGGAGGGAAGAGTTCTGTGTTCCCTGCTGTTAGTTTGGTTAAATTTGGTGGCAATGTCGATGACTGCTCTGTAAGACCAGGTTGTGTGAAGCAAACTGTTGGCGAAGCTCTTGGGTATAAAGTGAGATGGAAGCATCCAGATGGAGCTGGGTGTGAAGGGGAAGGGGACAGTTCTGTCAGATGTGTTCAGCTGGGTGTGTAGTTCCATTATGTTCTCAGTTCAGGAATTAAGGCAGGAGAGAGCCCACCTGATGTAAGTGATGTTATTACAGAGCAGCAAGGAGATGACCAGACTCCAAGCTTCTCTATTGCTGCTGAATCGGAGCCTTCAACACCACTGGGATAAAGGGTTGAAATGCTTGGGTTTGGAGGGTAAAGCTGGTACTGTGTGGAGCCACGTGGAAATAGCATTATTTCATGCTTCATTGTAAGGCTTAATGTTACTGGAATTTTATTTCCTCTTAGAAGGAAGCAGGCTCAGTTGGAGGCTTTTTGTTGGCTTTTCAGTTCTTGGGGATGAGAAATAGGCTGAGAGTGGATGGTGGCATACAGATGTCTCTTAAACTGAGTTAAAGCAGTTACCTGGCTTGTGAGCTGAGCCTGCTTGGGATGATAACAAAATGCTGTCTGCTGATGTCTAGATTAACTCAGTGGGTAAGGATAAGCTGAGCATTCTGTAGTGTTGATTTTCCAGCTTAGTGTGCTGTGTTATCTCATCTTGTAGGGAGCTGGCACTGTACTGTGTTCCTCTGCTGTAGAGGAATAAATCCAGAGGTGAGAACAGCTGGGGAGCCTTCATCCCCAGCCACAGTGACCTCTTCACAGGAGCCACTGCTGGCAAGGCTGTCTGGTTATTTCTTACTCTCACAGCAAGTTGTTAACAAGTGTTGTGGTTGTCTTTAGGCTGTATTAATAAAACATAAACATTTCTCTAAGGCCACTGGTTGTTTAGATGCTGAGTTGCTTTGATTTTTGTACTGTCAGTTGGCTTGAGAGGGAGAGATTCTGACAGCGAGCAAGCGAAACTGCTTGATTTCTAGCAGCTTTGTTGGATGCTTGGAAGTGTTGGCTATCTAAAGTAAACCATTTACATCAGTTATTTTACTCCTCGCTTCCAGGCACAGTGCAGAAATCCTGATTTCTTTGTATGCATCTGTGGAGGTTAAGTACGTGTCTTCCCCCAAGTCCTGCTCTGTTCTCATCAAATTGTGAGAAATTCCAACAGTGGAATTTCAGATGAATTTGAGTGAAACAGACCCCCAGTGCCTGGAAGAGAATACAGTTGAGGCTCACACTTTTATCATGAAATGCCATAGAGTTCTTTTGTAGTGAAACTGAGCGTGAAGTTGTCTGGTGCAACAATTGAACAGGAATTTCTCGTTTCAGGGAACAGTTCTTGATTTGTCTGTGAACCCAGTTGCTTGGGAAGGATTAACAAAAGCAAATGTTGCTTTAAGAAACGTATTTTGTTTTGTTTTCCATTGTAACTTAACCTGAGAATCCATTGCTTGTATTTGGATAGCTTTTTTCTTGACCTTTTTTCTGATCCATTGTTATTTATATAAAATCTTACAAATATGTGCTTGTACTGAGGAGGTGAATAACAAAACTGAGGTCTCCTTTTCATGTGCTGTAATGATGGACAGAGTGAATGATACTGAAGCAGAATGCTTAGCTCAGGTTTTTAGTACTACAGGAATTGATTATTGTAATGTTTTGTTCTCAGAATTGCTCTAATTTGCTAATGCTGTTCCAAATTCAGTGCTGTATCTGACTGCAAGAAGAAAATATTATTCAACTTCCTTTAGTTGCCTCTTCACTGGTTACCAGCTTATTTGCAGTTGACTTTGCTAGTTCTTGCATTCTTTTTTTTGCGTTTTTCCTTGACTGCCTGTGTTTTCTCATGTATCTCTGTTTGATATTGCTGTAATACAAAACTCTACATTAGTCTACACGTGATTTTTCAGTTCTTTAGCAGTATTGGAATGCAAATTTCTTTCAAGGTGAGTCCTTCTCTGTCTCCAAAGCATTAAGATGTGTTTTAACCACCTGTTCAATATCTGGGATGTCAAACTAGTTGATAAAACCAGTAGTTGAGTTGTTGCTGCTGTGGAGTTTCTTGAGAAAACTTTACTTCTTAATTTACTCTTGTGCCCCTTAGTGTTCTTTCTCCCTCAGCTCCTCTGTTTTTGATTAATTACTGTTTATTGCCTTAATGTGTTTCAATATGTGCTACTGCAGTCAGAAAATGGAGCATCTCTTGAAATTCTATCCCTGTCACTTTAGAAAGTTTGGAATATAATTTTCTCCTCCTCGTGACTGATATCAACAGAGCTGGTAATGCATCTCAGTGCTCAGAAGTAAACAAAGGAAAATAACCCCCCTGCTTCATAGATGAGTCTCTTGTACTTCTCATTAAGTATGTATTTCTCTGGGTCCTTCCCTTGCTAAGACTGTATGGACTTCACTTTTAAACCTATTCTTGCTGTTTGTCTCAACGTAGAACTTTTTGTGTCATCAACTTGCCTGCAGTTCAATTTTGTGAAAGGTCACTCTTCCAACCTTGTGATGATTGCAGTGTCAAGAGGAAATCAGAGTATGAAAACAAGCCATTAGGAGCAAAAATTGCCATGACAGCCCTGGCCATCTAGTTTTGAGGTTTTGCAAACAGACGAAGGAATGGTATTTCCATTTGTTGCAATGTCTTCTCTCAACATTTAGTTAAAATTTTACAGGTGTGTGTAGCATTGGTAATGGCACAGCAATACATTTCTACAATTCATGCAAGTACCTGCATGAATTGACTTTTTGGCAGTTGGGTAACTCACACTGCCCTTGCTGTTTTTTAATCTATTCCTCCAATATCAACAAACTGATTTTCTCCAAGTTCCTATCCATGAAGAGGGTAGGGGGATTACTTCCACCATTGCCTAGAAGTCTGAAAATCAATTTCCTTGCTGCACTGCAGATACTCTGTATGATTTTGGCTGAGCTGTTTAATTACTTGTGTCTGTTCCCAGGGTGGAAAAGGGGGGATGATAGGTTTTCTAACCTAGGGATGTAATAACTTATTAATGTGATATGCTCTGGTGCTGTGACATGAGAATAATGTATATCATGTTAGCTATAAAGTTGCCCTCTTAATGACCTCTATTCTTATGCAACCTCTTCAGAGAGCTTTTCACATGTATGGATTCTTAATTTTTTTAAAGGAGTGATGACTTACTGCTCCCAAAGTATAACCTTGTGTTTGTAGGTCTATCAGCAGCAACTTGGAAATCAAGCCCTTGTTGCATTTTCTTGCAAATGGCATATAGGAAAGCTTTAAGTATATCTGGCGTGGGCTTATTTCAGGGGCACAAAATCTAATTTAAAGGAAAAATCAACTTTCTTTATGGTTTTGACAATGAAATGTCTGTCAAAAGCCTATAGGAGGATCTAATACAGCTTTTATAAATCTGTTGCAACTTGTGAAGGCCAATTAAATTGAAAGAAAGGACCAGAATAGTGCATGACTCATGTTGATCATAGAATCAAAGACCTTAAAGATCATGCTTGTGGTGTTGTCCTCTTGAATGAGAAGGGAACCTAAAGCTGGGAGGTGAGGTGGCAGGCTTTTGTTGACACTGTCACCATTGCACAGAGCAGTGAATGTAAAGCAAAGGGCTTCAACTGCTGCTAAATGAGCTAACTGATGTTATTCAGGCCACAGCTAGATGAAGTATCCTTACTGTTGTTCTGCTACTGAGGCTTGGGCTGTATCTGCACAATGTCATGCTCCTTGCATGTCTTCTAGCTTCCAGGGACTATCAGAACTCTTCATGGTGTGGGATAGACGTGCCCACATTATTCTAGGTGGCAACTTCAGGCCTGTATTTCAGGTTTTGCTTGAGCATCAGATGGGATCTGGTACTGAGGAAGAGGGAGAGAACCCATGAACCATCTCTCAGCCAGCTGCTCAGCTGGCAAGCTGCAGATGTCCCCTAAGAGGGCTGCTCTTGGAAATTTCACGTGCAAACAATAATTAAAGCAATAGCCATTCTGAATACAAATTGGTCGGAGCTGGCTTTGGAATGGTATTTTCTGCTGAATTTGGAGGGATGGGAAAAGGAGAAAATGAAAATGAAAGCCATCTTTTTGCAGAATGTTTTGTTATACTGTGGATTTCTAAAGGAAAACTGGCCATCCAAAACACAAGGTGGTTTAGGTGGCATTTCAATACCCATCTTTCAAATGTGAATGATATATAAAAATCCAGAGGGGAAAAAAGGGATTTTGGTTCTGCAGTTTTTTTTCCCCTACCGGTCACTTCTGATCCAATTAGATTTGAATCCCTGTAGGTATAAAACAAGCTTTTGCAATATAATGTTTTCTTCCTAATGGTGAGCTAGCAGTCATTGTCATGTTGTATGCCAGTCTGCCCATTTTGTTTGGGATAAGCCAACCGACCTCAAGACCACACAGGAACTAGTGAGAGGTGCCAAAACTGATGGGAGATGCTCAAGGCCTCGTGTTTGACACAACTAATGACACTGCTGATAATAGGGAAGCTATGGTTTAGCATGGGCTTCCCAAAGAGCACGTTGCCCAATGAAGGGGAAATGTTGCAGCAGAATTAATCACTACCTGGGAAACAATTTCACGCTAGGCTAATCAGGAATTTAAACAGGGCTAGTTCACAACCCAAGCTTTGATTGTCAGGAACAACAAATAGGAAGCAAAGATGGTTAACTCAAGCTATGAGCACATGTCTGGTCTATAAATAAATAGTTGCCTGCTGATCATAATTTCATGAAGTACTTCATGCAGTAGTTCTGTGCAAGTGTGCAACTGGAGCTGTGGGAAAAGAGGGGTAATCAAGTATCAAGAGGGAGTGAATGAGGGGATGTATTGGCACCTTGCAGATTTAGCATGCAGCACAAGGCCCGAATGTATATCCAAAATACTTCAAGTCAGTTTATCTGCTTGTATCTCAAGGGCTGTGCAGAGCACTTCAGTCTGTGACAGATGTTCTTGATAACATGCTCAGTTATTTGGAGGAGCACAGATGGAAGAAACTTCTTAAAATACATCAGTTCTATGGATCAGAAGTTCACATAGTACTGACTTTGGGACTATTTTGATGCTTGCTGAATCTGTACAGCTTTTTTTTTTTGATTAGGCTGCTGTATGAATCTTGTGCAGACAGTGACTGAAACTGATGTTGTGCAGATCTGTTTGGCTCTTGCTGAGGCAGAAGGAGGTCTTGAAGTTGAGGAGCTCAGCACTAAAAGAGGTCTATGACAGTGTTATAGGACCCTGTGCTACAGCTGCTGCTTGTGGAGGGTTTATGGCCATGTTGTGGAGCAGGAGCTGTGCAACTCCAGGCTGTCGTTCTGCACTTCAAGGCAGAAGTCCTTTACACAAGTAGGAAACCTTTTTGGTGGGGAAGAAACTATCAGGCTATAATAGCGTGTTTTAAATGGATGAATGGTTAGGTGCACACCTTGGCTAGCACAACAGGATGGTCCTTAAAACTTCCTCTTAATATTTAAAGAGTACCTCAGCATCCCAAGAACATGTTTGCTGTCCTGCCTTGTGTCATTAATGTGGGAGAGTACACCAGGCAACCAGTTCCTTTATTAAATGTGCTTCCACTTAGAGCTGTGTTCTGTGTTTATATTTCCTTTTGAAACACTGGATCTTTCAGGGGGAAAAAAGAGTAGATGCACTTAGCAGTGCTATCTCCTGAATGAGGCAGAACAGAAGAGATGCTATTATGTGCCATGTACCTGTAGTTGAAAAGAATAGGTTATTTTAACAATAACTGTAAAGCTAAGGCAAGTGAAGTTTAATCTCTTCTGTTCATTATAGCCAGATGGGATATAGCCCCAGAAACTGCTATATTCTCCTTAGTAATGTAGTTGAGATTCAGAAAGGCAATGGCAAAAGCTGGTCGATGTCATTGCAAAGGAGAGGAGGGCTGATTTTTCAACACTTGGAAGAAAGGAAGTTCTGCACATCTGCACGCATCTTAAGATCTTCAAATACTTTTTTCTTTATAGGTAAAGTTGTGGCACCTCTATGGGAAGTAACAGCAGAAAAGATGAAGTAGCTATTGAGGCATTTAAGCTTATCAGAAATAATGGTTCTGAACTATTTCAGAATCATTATTCTGGAGGGTATATCAGTATTGTATGTAAAACTAGCATTATTTTCCTGCTCTTAGAGAACACTTCTGCTGCAGGGCATCTCTTCAGCTCCAACTGTAGTTGCACAATATAGGCTGTATGTAACTTCCAGGGATAAATAGGCACCCAACCATGTCTGACTGGGAAAATAAGACTGAAAGGACCCTGAAACCAAGATCATGTTGTTGTTTTGACTCGTTTAAAGAGGCTAATGGCAGTACTTCTGGAGATGGATATAATGAGGCATAAATGTCTGTTTCTCCTGGTCTGAGGCAAGTAGTACAATAGCGCACAAATGCAGGAAGAAGCTAACAGTAGCAAAAGTTGCTAGAGCTCATGCTCTGCCTTGGTAACTGTTTTCTTACAGCAAGAGCAGTCTGAACCTGTGATTGGAGACAAATGTCTCCCAAATGGTCTGATATGGACCAACTGGTTTGCATGGAACTCCACGTTGAGCCACATCCACCTGCCAGTACATGTGTCCTAGAAGGCTAGATTCTCTTCTGAACACTCTGGAAGAGCATATTAAATATGCAGCACTTAGAATTGATGGATTTTATGTGTGAAGGAACAGTTGGGCACACAGGTGCATTGTGGTGGTACTGTGACCATCCTCAGCAAACTTTGTGCTGCCTGCAGGGCTGTAGCACGTTCTGTCTCTGCACTCGGGTAACTACGCTGTCTATTTAATACTTAATGTTTTTGTCTTTCAGTTGAATTCCTAGTGAGGTATCACTAGTGTGAAATTTCTGCTCCTGGCTGAACAGGCACAGTGGCTTTGTCTGTCCTGTTAGAAGCCATTCATCACTTTAATATCTGAATCTGAGGATTCCATTAGAATCATCAGATTTTTTCAGTACTTCACAATGAAGAGCTGCAAACTCGCTGAGTGCCTCTGATGGGTCATACGAGGTCCCTTAATATAACACTCTGCAGCCTTTGATAGATTACCAGCCTGATGTTTTTGAAAGGCTAGGGTTTTTTTCCTTCCAAATGTCTTTTCACTCTATATTCTGCTGCTGGCGCTCACTGCAGTATTTTTTTTTCCTAGGCTTTGACACTTGTGCTGCTGCTACTTTGGCCTTGGAGACTTCTGACACAGCCCAATTTCTTGAGCAGAGACCTGTTTGCAGGGCCTTGGCAGGGTTTGAAAGGCATTGCTTCTGCTCCTGTGTTGCAGGTTCAGCCTGGATTTCAAGAGGATGCAATAGGCTTCATGCTTTCCTGAAGGGAAAGTGACAGGTGCCACACTTCTTGGAGTGTGCAAGTCTGTAACTGTCTCATGGCATTCCAGTACTTACCCCAAGATGAGTGATGATTGTACTAATTAAGAACTGAAGTGAAAGAATATGAGAAGGATGCACTGTGGGGGGATTTCTAATAAAGCTGAACTATTTTGGCAGCAGCTGATGCTGCTGTTCTCATAGCAGCCTTTTTTTCCCCTTGTAAAACCTAGAACGTTCTTTCCAAACCAGCTCTGGTGCTGGGAGGAGCACTTGAAGTTAAGGCTTGCTCTGTACTGCGTTTTACTCTCTGCATCCTACAGAAATAGAAGCTTGGGCTTTCTAGACTCCTGTCCTTTGTTCCTCTGTGATTTGTTGCATGCTTTTGAATCTGATACCCTGTCGTAGTTGTATTTACTGGGCTTCAAACTGCGCTGTTACAGCATCTTATGCACATGCATGTAAAGAAGTGGGGGAACATCAGCTGCAGCAGTTGCCCTCTTGGATCTCTACTCTCTGCAGCCTGGCATTAAGTGACCACATTTTCCCTGTATTTATTGTCAGATTAACTGTGTGTGGGTCTTCCACTCCTGTTTTGGAGATAAAGTAAAGCTTACCTACAGGAACACGCAAGCCTTTATTGCAGCTGGATGGTTGACAGCAGCATTCTAGAATGGCAGTGCTGCAGTCTTTCTTACAGTGGTGATGCCTTTTATTTACTCCAAGAAACTATTTATTCACCTCTGCAACAGAGCTACAGCTCTGCTGTTACACCCCAGGTGTACTTTGCTCATATTTGCTTTACCCATCATTAACTCATCTGCTGAATAAACCCTGGTTTGAACACTGAGCACCATGCTACTCACCTCCTTCTACTAGGAGTTGAATGGAGGTGTTTATTAGTCCTATCTTGCTTGTCCTCCTATAAGTAACTCATTCTGAAGAGCTTCCTCAGGGCTGGTTTTGGAGCTGCGTCATTTATTCTTTTTGCTGCTGTTTCCTATGCAAATTTGCAGTATTTTTAGGAAGTCCAAGCTGAATTGATCCCCCCAGGTTTGTCAACAGATCAGTAATTGCTTTGGGGGAGGGTTGCTATTCATAGGGTCAGAAAACATTCCTCTGTTTTAAGTGAAGGAATATAAAATTAACGAGGCTGCACCCACTGGGAAACTGACATGCCTGTTTGTTTTATGAACAGCAGACACAGTTTTATTAGGAAAAAAACAAAACGGAAAAAGATCTGCTGGGACAAACACACAAGCATGACTCGAACAAGGTCAAATCTCTTATTATTCTGGTCTGACCACACCAGAGCTGAAAGTGAGCTGTGCTGTTGGGATTCACACCTGATCCATTGGTTAGTCTGATGTTCAGCATCTCCTGATCCTATCCCAACTTACCAGCAGTGTTTGTTTTGTTGTTTGTTTTGTTCCACTGGCTGATCCTATACTAACATTTGGCTGCAGTTGTCTGGCTGTTAAAACCCTGATGCTTGCTGGCAGGAACTGCTTACTGTGATTCTTCTCTTAAACAAGAGATCACGGAGGACTGGGGCCCTTGAAACTTTCTCAGGGAGAAGCCAAGCAGTTCTTTCAGACCCCAATGTGCAAACAGAACAATTTTGCCTTCTTTATCGTGAAATAGTAGGATCTTCCTGTACTGCTTTTCCAGAACACTTTCTGTGCTGCTGGTAGGCACTGCATTAGCCCACAGTGGCTGCAGCCAACCCTGCTTTTGTTACTGTGTGCACATTCTTTTCTCTCTTTGGCGAGCTCTCTCCACATTTGCAGTGCTTCCTCTGGTCAATTTCAGCAGTAGGTTGGTGGGTAGCTAAGTTCTGGTCCTATTACTCTGCCTTTGTTTTTCTGAAGTTGGGTTTGATTCACTGAGCTAACAAAGCAGTAGCACCAGGTCGACATCGGTGATTACGCTTTTATTGTCTTAGCAATGATCAAAATATATCTGTTATCCAATCCCCCCCATACACTTCCCTGACTCTATTTAATATTGCAGTAGTGAAAACTTCAGAAGGTGACATCAGCTTTTCAGGGTGGTTTTGGATCTCCTTTCTGACTTTCTGATACCGAATCTGCAGTGATGGTAATCTACCTCTGGAGATGGAAGGCAGCAAGGGCTGTCCTTGCTGCTGGGCGCTGTGGGAATTGAAGGGTTGTGGGCAGTGGGATTAAAAGGGCCTTTAGCCTTCCCAGCCCCCTCTTGCTATGGGCAGTGCAAACAAAAACAAGGTTTTGAGCATTGCCTCACCAGAATAAAATTTCTGTTAATTGTGATGCAATTATGTAATTTAACAAATGATGCCTGAAGTCTCTCAGAATGCAGCTATTTAAGAAGGCCCAGACAGATTCACATCTGGTGATGAAGCAGGCTTTATGAAATTTTGGAAGCCCTGTGATGATGTCCAGGAGCAGAACTGGACTGTTTCATAGCTACCTGCATGCCAGAGAAAATGGGAAGCCACGTGAGAGTGAAGCAAGGGAAGGGTTGGTCTGTTCTGACCCAGCTGCTTTGGCTCACCCTGTAATGGCAGTGCTTTCTGCTCACCTTTGTCATGGGCACAGTGGTGGGGAAAAGTGCTCTGGCATGGTACAGTGTGTTCTGAGTTGAAAATCTGTAGAAAATCCAGAAGTGTTTTTGCTATTGATTTCTCTAGAGCTGGGGTTCATCCCTCACTTTCTTCCTCTCTGCATTTCCCTGCTTTGCTCTATGCTGCCCCAATCCATTGGTGGCTTTCATTGGGGCCATAGGAGGCTGTGTGAGAAAGCAGTGCTGCGTCTTAATCTAAATTTGCCTGGAGATCTTTCTGTTATTCTATGTTACAACCGTTTAATTTCTCTCTCTCTCTCTCGGAAGTTTACTGCCTTTGTAAATTCACCATTTAATTTTGTTAGTTTGGTAGGGATAAAGCTGAGCATGCAAAACAGCATGCAAGATAAAGCAGTGGTGCAATTTTACGCTGCTGTTTCACTGTTGTTGTTTCCTCCCAGAAGAGGAGAATCTTTCATTTATCCACAAAGGATGGCTGAATGTTATGCATGTGTTGGCACTGTGACCACAGTGATGCCTGCACGAATTTTGTGGTCCCTTGTGGACCTCATAGCTTCTCCTTCAGCACTAATAATAAGAAAATAGCCCCTGTATCAATGCAGCACCTCTGAGAGCATCTGCAGCTCTGTCCTGAGGAGCATTAGTGCCTTGTGATGTTCTGCCCTGTGTTAACAGGTGTTTGGGATTCGGGTATAATGGGGGCATTGCAGCCACCCATAAGCTGATGTGAATTACGGATGGTGTTTACTGGGATCATTAGGAGGGATTTGCGGAGTTTGGGTTTTTGTTTTAATAGTGTGTGTATAAATATATGCATGCATTCATGTAAGAAAGCTGTGGCCCAGCTTTGTGGCTCTTAAGGGGGAATATTAACGTATTAATCTTCAGGCATTTAGGTAGAATTATCTGTATAATAATAAGGGAAAAAAAGAGGGAAGTGGATGGGAGGGAGCTCTACTCTGAACCATCTGTGTCATTCCTGCCATTTTGTGAGACAAGTGGTGGCTTGAAGAAGAAAACTGCTTGTTTGTGTAGAGGAACAAAGCACACTTTTTGATTTAAACTTGCAGATCTTTTCCTTTTGTGCTAATGAGAAATCTCCTGAAGCTGTTGAAGTTTTTTTTTTTTTCTGTGCAAATGTGAGTAACGAAACCATTCTCTATGTGATTTCTACTTCTTGTCTCTCCTCACAGTTCTGAGCCCTTTGTGCCTCCATTCCCCCCCACCAGAAGATGTGGTGTGAAACGAGATTTGCAATTTTGGATATTTGCGTATTTTTCATTTAGAAAGTGGGCATTTTATGAGGCTTGATGGCTGGGGGAGATTGCCTATGTGAAATGCTAACTAATTTCAGCGTAACTGATTGCACCTTTCAGGAAGGTGAGATGTCTTCCCTGGTACTTTAGGTGAAGAACAGGTAGGCACACGCACCCTTCCTGCTATAAGGGTAGGCAGCAATGCTTCTTACACATCCAGCAGTCAATTGCTATTGGCAGTGAGCTGAGCAGAACTGATTTTTGGTGTTCCAGTCAAGAGAATCTGGGCTTTTCTGCTTTGTGAAGAGACCTCTAATACTGCATGGCTGAGTGGCTCATTTAGGATTGACCCCACAGCTCAAGAAAGTTTGGAACTTGTTCAAAATGCAGTCGTGTCTGCTCAAGCAATTGGAAGCTGTTGGTCTGGAGAGGATGAATACATTGGTGCTGGAAGCTGCAATAGTGTTGTATCCCAAAGGAATGACTGTGCCAATGCTTGCTAGACCAAAATGCATGCAGCTGAGAAAAGGGCACACCTATTTATTTTCTTTGCTGGAGTCTCCTTCAGGTATTTGCACGTTGCTTCCAACAGCCCAGGTTTATAATTCAATCTGCATTTATTTGCTTCTTGACAGAAGAAGATAAAGTAATAGCAATGCTCTGTTTTCTTTCTAGCCAGGAATAGATAGCTGCAGTTTACCCTCTGGTGTAAACTGTGCAGGGTTTTGTGGTGTTTCAGATGAATGATGCTGCTGCTCTGTGAAAGTAAATCCTGGTGTCCTGGAGTGAGTCTCAGGTTGTGCTGCTGTTTGTTTCTGTAGCAGCCCAGGAAAGAAGTGCATCAAGCCAGATTTATCTTCTTGCTTAATGCCAGAAGTGGCTGTGGCAGAGACAGATGAATTGGGCTGATTGAAAATTGATGCGGACCCAGCAGAGGTCAGAATTTGGGCTAAGAGGTTTGAAGTTGAGAGCTGGGGAGCCTTGATGATGAGGTGGGACTTTGTGCTGTACCAGTGGGTGGCACACAGTGAGGTACTGACCCCTGTGAGCTCTGGTTCAGCAGATCAGAGGGAGACTGACCAACGTCTGAGCACCAAGTTTGTGTTCCATCCCCCAAACGAGCCATCAGCCATGCAGCAGATGCATTCTTTTCCTTTGTCTTGCAGTGGTTGTGACCTGTGAGTTACCTGTGCATGAATCCAAGAATTCCACAGTTAATTAGGGAAGTGAAAATGAAGCAATGTGAGTCTTCCCAATTTTCTCTCCTTTTCTGCCTTCTATTGCATCTTCTGTTTTCTCTGAACTTTCTGAAGTGCAAGGGGCAAGCAGGTCAAAAATAGGAAGAAAATTAGAAGCACTTGGCCTGGTGCCTGCCTTTACACTGTGTTGATTAGGTTTTAATTGGCAATTCTTGTCTGTAATATAAGATAATTGCAGAGATTTCCAGGAATTGTTTGTAGAATAGGAAGAAACAGACATATCTGAGTTGTACTGGAGGAGCTTAATTAAAGACTTTATAAAGTGCAACAGATGGTGCTTTGCTAGTTAGAAAGACAGGCGTGAGCCCTGTTTGTGGATGTTCTCCCACCATGATTAGGGCTTCTGGTTAGTTTATTACCATCTTTTAAAACTTTTTTGACAAAAGGGCTCCCCAATAATTCCATGTGAACCTACAGGCAGCCTCATTCTGGCATGCATCAGCATGAAACTTGGAAGACAGAAGAGTATTTTTCCTTCTCTTGCCAGTAATCAATCTGTTTCCAAAGCCCTCAGTAGTATTGGGCTTCCAGGAGGTTCTAGAAGCAAAGAGAAGATATTGTGATTTAAAGGGAGAAAAGGATCTCTTTGCAGTTTTCACTGGAGCAGGTGCTGAATCTTGAATTTTTTATGTTACTTCTAAAAGTAGGAGAACACTTTTTTAAAAACAAGGCTGCTCTGAAGTAGAATGTGCATGAAATTGCTTCGGGATATGTTCTGCTTGTTTTGCTCTTGCTGTAGAGCTGTAAGTTCTCTTTGCTCCCCAGCACTGCCAGTGCTTTCACAAAGTTTAGTTTTGTGTTTCATCAAAGGGTATTTCTCGGAACAGGAAAACTTAGCTAGAAGACAGTGTACGTTACAGGGGAGAATGGAGTTTCAGGAAGAATTCACTTGGCTTTTTCAAATTCCAGGAAGAACCTGACATTGCAGAACAAACAGTTTGCAAGAAGGAAATATTTCATGTAGACACTGAAGAATAACTTTGTGACCCTGTGGGGTTATCTTTCTGAGCAGCCAGCCAGACATGCGAGATGATGACAAAGAGACTTTCAATCTCCCTGCCCATGTCATGCTTGGAAGGTATACATTATCTCTTGTTTAAATGAGTTTTCTCTCTTTTTAGCACTGGCACCATAGGGTATTTTCCACTGTTTTACCTCTTGAGCCATCTTTCTGCTGCATGGTGTTCATTTCACTCCAGGCTCTATTGGAAAGTGATTACGTGAGAGGGATTTGGTTACATTGGGCTTCAGCAAAGACAGCACCAGATGTTCAAGAAATGTTTTCAACATAACATCTGAGCATTTCTTTAACAATTGTTTACCAGCCCCCATGGCTAATGCTTTGAGTTGGCTGATCTTATTCTGTAGCCTTAGGATCTTCCTGACAGGTGAGTGGATTACTTTCTTATTCAGACAGACTTGTTGTTGTATTAGTGCTGACACTGTTACCTTCTGAAGGCTGTAAGGCATTAGAGATGACAGTTGTTTAGCTTGTTCTGGTTAGAAACTCTTGAGTCTGGCTGCAGTTCTTTCAGAACCATGGGTGGTTTTTGTTTTTGTTTTTTAAATTAATTCATGGGAGGAAACAGGCAGAGAAGGGGGGATGCTTTCACCGAGAAGAGCTAATTTTTTAAAACACAAGACAGAATCAAATGTGACAGTTTTCAGGTAACAACACAAAGATGCTCATTTGAGTGCAGAACAGACAGCTTACTCTGACAAAGAAATGAATAAATAAAAATAGAATAAATGAGGTGTATTTTCTTCTGCTTTCTTATAGGGACCTCCTCTCCCTCACCAGAGAGCAATGTAGACTGCCAGAGCCAGTGTCTCATAGACTGCAAGCAGGGACATTACTACACAGCTGGCAACTGCTTGGAATGTCCTACAGGCTTCTAGTAAGTCTCCTTCCTTCCCTCTCTCTCCGTGCTTCTGCTCTTGCAAATAAGCAAGTTAAACTTCTGGGCATTTGCAGCATTCTGTTAGGCTGAAAAAATTCGGAGAGCTGTCTTGTAATATACAAAGTGTGGTGCTAGTTTCTCATAGAAATAATCAGCTGACCATGGAGACCGCTGTCTTTGGATCAGAGGTGCTTTCTGGGGCTTTCGGCAGTGATTGGAACATTCACAGCTCCCCTTGCAATCAGTTCTTCCTGGGAAGTGTCAGCTTGACAAAACCACATTCCAGTTGGAAAGCCATCCTAAACAACAGTGTCATTGACTTGTGGTAGAATGCACTCTACCTTCCTCAGGAGAAAAACATGAAGGCTGCTTTCTCTGCCACACCTGGCTCATTCAGATGCAAGTGGTGGTGGCCATCTCAGAGTTGTCAGGTAAATCTCAGGCCAAGATTGCAAAAGACAGGTCGACTTGAACTCTAAGTTTGGGTTGCTAGCTCTCCTGCTGCAAATTCTGCCTGTGGATGTGCAGTCCAAGCATTGCATCTTCTCTCCTGGAAGACTAAAAATGTGTTGGCTCCCTTTGAGGTTCTGGAATGATCTGATTTGAATTCATCATTCTTTGAGTAGATGGGGGTGGTCTTGTAGCTGCACAACACCATATTGGCTTTTAGGAGGCGGAAGTGGAAGAGATTGGTTTTAAAACTCTCATTATTTTTGTTCCAGTTGCCCTGGGGGTCAAAAAGCTCCAAGGAAATGCCCACTGGGAACAGCCAATGAACTTACAGCTCAGGTGGACATCACAGCCTGTCAGGTAAGCAGATGAGCAGGGAAGGAAAGCAGACAGGTGGAAGTAGTATTTTCCACATCTCTACATTTGCTGCCACGTATCTTGAATCATCTCATTCCAAGCTTCAAACCCAGATTTTTAAGTTTGGTTTGAGATTTTTTGGGAAAGAAATGATACTTGGCTTTGTTTTTGCTCACAGTAAGCCATGCACGTAGACAGCAGCACTGCCTTGATTCATTCTTTACAGTAATGATGGTGAAAAGTACATGTTGGGAACTCTCTGGGAATTCCATAAACTGAAGAGTTTGTGGAAGAGTTCTGTGAAGCATTCTGTGAATCTGTGAGCTCTCCATGGTGTGGAGGCCGGATCTTGAAAATGATCCAAGATCCTTTTTCTCTAACATTTGAGCTGCACGTGGTCATGAAAAGAATACGTTTCTCTGGCTCTGATGCTGCTTGTGATTACACTGCAGGTCTGTCCTGAAGGTTATCTCAGCCTAGAGAGTGGAGCTGGATGTCGTGCATGCCCAGATGGCTATTCGTGTGATCCACATAGTGGTGTGCAGAGGAGCTGCAGTCCTGGACAGTATTCTCCAGAGGGAGAGTCAGAGTGCCTGGGATGTCCAGAGAACCATGTCTGCCCAGATGGAAGGAGCAGGCAGGTACAAAACCAAGCACGTTATTTTTCAAGGTCAACTTTTCTGACAGGTGGGGCCTGAACATGAATGTATTGTCAGGATGCACGTTTCTTATCTAAAATTTGAGGTTATAAGTGCTCAGATCTTCTGCTTTCCGTTAAAACCCTCGGCTGAGGACCCAAAGGAGCTTGGAGTGAGTTTCTTTCTGGAAATTAATCCTGGAGGATAGATCTGAGAGAATGCTGGCAAGAAGGAAGCACAAGAAAGAGTGCAGTACTGGTTCATGTCCTGCCTTGGGTCTCCTTTGGACATTGCTTTGGGCATCAGAGGCCCATTGAGCCCATTGGTATGTGCTTCTGTTTCTTCCCCTTAGCATTGTTTGGCTGGGCAGGAGCCAGATCCAAGCCACACTCACTGTGTTACGTATGCCCGTGGTTCTGTCTCAGCTGAAGACGTGCTGATGTGCCTGCCCTGTCCAGCAGGTGAGTGCATCTCATGAGCATCGTCTTTAGTCATTAAGACAGAAATTGAAGGAGACTACCTGTAACCAGAAAGAGTCCTCTTCAACGTTAAAATCTGTCATGTCCTTTATACATTCTAGACAGTGAGTACAAATCTGCTGAGGATTTCCTAGCCTAAAGTTAGCTTTCTGTTGGGATCTTTTCCTGTGAAAAGCATGGGGCTTTGGTACACCCTCAAGGGCTCCCACACAAATTCCTTTTTTGCAGTGCTTGGTAATAGGAAATATTTAGTGCTGCAGGTAGTGGTGCTATTACTGATAATTCCCTGCACAGAAAATCAGTTTTCTGTTTTAATTCACATTTTCTACCCAACAGAACCCAAGAAATATGGGCTGACAGGGAGAGCCTGGTGTAGCTGTGATTTTGCAAAGGAATATTTAATGTCACTACAGGGATGCCGTTCACAATCTGCAGTCCTACCAAGCCATCCCCTCCCCTCTAAGACCTGTCTTGCATGTGAAGATGAAGTGTTTAATGAGCAGCTCCAGGTGCCTCCTGCAGAGTCACTGAACCTAGTAACTTGATTCTTACATCTGTAATTAGAATCCTTTTTATTAAATAATGAAGAGCTCCAATACTTTTGGATACTTTGCTCCTAGTAGATGGAGAAATAGAATAGCTACAGAGATCATGCTAAACCAAAACCTCAGTAATTTATTAGATCCAGCTATAATAATACACATGACAAAATAGAGGAATTTGCTGTATTTCCTGTGCCTGAGATTGTGTATGAAAATGTAGCAAATTAGTAATCTGTTGTACGCAAGCTGTACGGGGGAAGTGATGATGTCTTTGTGTGTGTATCATATAATACTTAATTATTTATGGTGTCACATAGAGAGTCAGGGAACTTATCCTGGCTCCACTAAATATAATAATAATCCAGGAAATGCTGTGTTCTTTGGACTTAAGGAACCATTTATAGACCATGCTTACTAGAATAAGTGCTGTGGGCATGTCAGTGCATGGATTTCACAGTGACAGATTTGCTATGTATTATTGTTTACAACACAAGATCAACGAAAGGCTGAGGTCAGATTTCAGCTAAAGTCTATCAGCAGCAGAACCTGGAGAAAGCAAGTGAAAATCTCTCAATAGGTGATCGATGAGGTAAATACATGTTGTGTATCCAATGCTGAAATTCAATGTTTTGGTGTTAAAATTAGACCTGTGTGTTCTAATGGGCATGTTTTCCATCAGCTCTTGTAAATCAGAGTAAATGATCCAGACTACTTGCAAAGATGGTAAGGAGCTTCAATACCATCACAAGCCAGAGAGGCTTGAGGATTCTCAGCGTTCTTTTGCACAGTTTGACTGACTTTAATTATATATAATCTGTGTACTTAAGTGTTGCGTGCGTGTGAATGAAGTGTCATTGCTGTGCTGATACATAGCAATATATTTCAACATAGCAGTGGCAGTTTTATTGCACAGTTAAATCCATTTTTTTTTTTTAACGCTCTTCAGATAATCCATCTGGAGTTTAGTAAAGCATTTGATATCTAGTCTTACAAAATCTTACTTAGGAACAAGTAATTCATTCTAGCTGGGCATGAGCATTTCATCACTGAGTGTTCAACTGGCAGGAGGGTTTTAAGTGAGTTGTTCTAGAATGTTGTTTCTAAACTATATGCTGTGTTCTTTTCTGTAGGTCACTTCTGTGCAGACAGCCTTACAGACACTCCTCCTCCATGCCCAGCAGGGAGCTACAAACCCAAAGAGGAGATTCTCATGCCCAGCAGCAGCTCCTTGCCCCTACCTGGTGTGTGTCATAATATTTTGCAGTGGGAGTGATAATTCTTGCTCTAAATCACAGTGTGAAGTACGTGTTTATGAAGGGGTGATGGCTACAATGCTTATTTGCTAGGTTCTCTTTAAGGCTACGCTAGAGCTGGATGAAAGGAACATGGAATCTCCTACAAATCAGACTGGCAGTGTAGCATCAATTAATAATTAGTATTTTACAAAATACAATATGTTTGGGTTGTAATTTCTTGGGAAGAGATTAACAATGAAAAACAAAAGCCTGTTGAGAGAGGCTGCAAATAAACTGTGTCCTGCATGTGGGAGAGCTTTATTTATTGTCAGTAGCACTGTCTTTTTATTGCTCAGCTGGCACTGTGCAACCACTGCCCTCATCTACTCAGTAGGATGAGTGAATCCCTGGGGCTACCGCATTTGTCAAAACTAAAGACAGTTTATCTAGAGGTATCCAAGCTGTAAAGTTAACCTTTCACATGTAGGACAGCAACAGCCAGGTTTGCAGCATCCTTTCTAGCTTAGAGACTGAAAGGGTTTCAGAGTCTGCCTGTTCAGAGAGGTTTTGGAGAGAAATATGCCACTGAAGGAATCAAGGTGAGACAGTAGGTGTTATGGTTGGAGAGAGGAAGAGAAGGGGAGAAAAAAATGGCATAGTAAATATAACCCTTCTCTCCAGGCACTCAGGTTGTAGTTGGGCCACTATGGAATAATTTCTGCTGGTGCAGGGGGCTTACAAAAAAATAGAGCATTTGGCATAGAGCTCCTTTTAAACTAGTTAATTTAAAGGGGAGAAGAGACAGCATATGTGCCTTGGCAGCATGCAGGACGAGCACTGTGCACGTGAGTCACTGTGTGTACAGTGCTGCATGGGAAATTGGAGGTTAGCTTGATTCAATCTGCTGTGTCAAAGCTAAGCTCTCCAGCAAGCAGGTCACAGTTAGGAGTTTCTTTTTCTCGACGTGTGAACATGAGGAGAGGTCCACAGCTGTCACTCAGCTGGCTGGATCCCACTGGATATCTGGTGGCAATGCATGCAGAGTGCTGTCCATATTTCTGCAGTCCTCTTGCACTGAGGTCACTCCTGCAGGACTCTCCGTTAATAAACAGTTTTATTTTATTCACCAGTGACATCTGTTAGAACAGGAGATTAGAGATGCAGCCAGCAGCCTCTGTCATGACAATTGTCATGACAGAAGTCCTAATGAATGACATCTCTAAGTGAAAGAAATCTGTTTTTAATGGAATGGACTGCATGAACCTGTGAAAGAGAGGACATGAATATGTGTGCAGCATGAGGACTGGGGGCCCAATCCAGGGAACTGTTGGTGGCTGGCAATTTATAAAGCATTGATGAAAGTTTTTTGCTATCTCAGTATAAAGTTTCAAGCTGACAGAGCTGGAATGGGGATTTTTAGGGTCTGATCCTTTTTGCCTTTTGGTGCCAAACCTGAAGGATATCGTGCAGCTTTATGTTCTGTAAAAGGCACAGGTGGCAGAATCAGCAACCAGATGGACTTATCTTAAATAGAAATCCATCCCATATTAAAACGTGACCTTCAAGAGTCCTGTTATTAGCAGAACTAAAGCTCAGAGTAGGTCTACAGAGCTGCTGCATCCACAGACGTTTACTGTCCACTTCACTGAACTCCTTGTGTGGATGTGGACCATAGCACTTACATATCTACCCTATGCAGAAATTTCTAAGAAGCTCCAGTAAATAAAGAGCTGGTAATTGTACTTTCAACAGAAATAATTAAAAAGCAATCTTATGTGCTCAGTGTCATCCAGCAGGTCTGTTACGGAGTAATGTGGTAAAGTTGACAGAATGTCTTCCATTTTTGAAAGAGATGCTCCATTTGTATGCATATGAATCAATCAAAATAATCTCAGCTCATTTTTGCAGCAAGGTGAAATTGCACTACAGATTAGTCAGAACTTTATTTTATTTTAGCAATAAATAAGCACTGCAATTTATACTTTCAGAAGCTGTAGAAACCACAGGTGACATTCTGATGTGTTTGCAAGGACCTAGGCACAAGGCTTCCCCTGCAATACTCATATGTTTCTTAGGCTAACTCTGATTTTGAACATCTTGGAGTACCTCAGGGTCTCTTTCAACAGTATAAAAATGCTGCTCTGTTCTTAATGCTGCTGTACAAATGGGAAAATAGTGTTGGAGAGATTCGGAGGATGAAGTCCATTATTAAAGCAAGCTTTGGCCCAAGTCCAGAATGTTTTGTCCATGGGCACAAATCACCAGGTGCACTGCCAGGAGTGGAAACCTGGAGTGTGGTTGCTCGATCTCCCTTCACATTTACTGTGCCCTGTGCCTCAGAGAGGTACGTGTGCTGAGGAAATAATTATCTCTTTTAATTCAAGCCCCCATATTTTTCTATTTGATCACTCCTTTTCTAGCGAATGACTCAGCTGCTAAAGCATCTTGACTGTTGAATGAGTTTTTTGCTCACCAGCTAAGGCTAGGAAATTGCTGCTTTCCACCCACTTCTGAAATTAAAAGCAGAATTGCATTTATGTGGAGCAGCGAGGAACAAACCTGGCATCTCATCAAGACAGCCAAATTCAAGAGACAGGGCCAATGGCACCTGAGCAAACACTGTAGAAGATGTAAAGGAGATACAAGTTCAAAAACACTTCCAGTTTAATAATGTAAGCTGATATCCTATGCCTGTGGTACATTCTATAATGATGTTGTCAACACTCCTAAGGAAAACTTAGGTGCAAAGGTGACACAGTGCTGTATACAAAACAAACAGGGGGCTTAAGAATTAGCTCTGACATGCTGGAAAATAGTTTGAGTCATATGGTGGTCTCAGTTTGTGTTCCCTGCCTGCAGCACAGCACAGTCAGTGGGAAGTACTTAGCCTTCCATGGGGTTCAACCTGGAAGTGTTCTTGGGAGCATCAATATCACTGAGCCATCGCATTCCCTTCACAGCCAGTATCACTGTATTTGCTTTGTGCACTTGGCAGCTTTGACTCAGTGGATAGTAGGTATTCTTGTGCTAAATGTGTTTCCTTTTCTCTAAGTTAAACGTCTGGGGACATCCTGTCATGAAATGCACTTTGTGAATGTGACAAAACCCGCAAGGAAGCGTTGTTTCACTACCTATTGGTCTTGCCAGTGTTCCCTTTAAGTTGCAGTTCAGGCATGTCTTAGCAGACGTGATTTTAGAGATGCTCAGGTGGCTGCCATTCCAGGAGGTATCCATTCATTTTTATTGAGTTCATGTCCAGTCTGTGAAACTCATTCAATTCTCTCAATATTCAGAGTACAAACATGGAAGCAGCCCAGCTTTCGTGGAAACCCCAGGCTCCTGTACGACTGAGGTTATTAAATCTACCTCCATCAGAGTGTGTTTTCAGGCTGATGTGTTTGCTTTTCAATGTGTCTTACTTCTCTTATTACTGACATAGTCCAGATGGTTCTACTGCTTCCAGGAGCCACTCAGTCACAGTAATAATCAGCTAATCCAATACCACCACCTTCTGGCTTTGCACTAACTTCATTGCTGTTATGAATAAACTTCCATTATGCTTTCTTGCTGGAGGTGATAGTAAAGGCATCACATTTTGTAGGACTCTGTTTTATCAGCAAGTCATGCTCCCTTTGGGACTCTAAATACCTTCTTTCTCTTTAGGAAATGGATTGTGTTTGAAGTGTCCTGCTGGGTATTTCTGTCCTGAGGGAGCAAGTCACCCAGCACCATGCCAGCCAGGTACATACAATCCTCTCCAAGGACAGGATGAAGCCACTGACTGCAGAGCCTGCCCAGCAGGAAGAGCTTGCACCCAGGCTGGATTAGCCCAGCCTGACTCTGAGTGCTTACCAGGGTAAGCCTTGCTTGTTTTCTGTGCGTTCCTATATGTCTGTATGTATAGTTCATCTCCATTGTGGTATCATTGGTTCTTTGGGTTGTTTTGTTTGTTTGTTTTTTGTATAGAGATTCTTCTGGAATGTTGAGGTTTTATATAGTTTCTGGTAAATCTCTCTGATGTGGGCTGTGTTGGTAAAGGAATTTTCTGAAGTACAGCAGATGTGGCTGCTTTTTTTTTTTTTTTCCAGTTGTACTATTTATCACGTTACATTGGCTGGGCTCAGAGTTTACCTCCCTCTTGCATTGAACTATTGGCCCTGACCAACCTGCTGTCTTATTTTAGGTACGTGTGCCCAGTAGGATCATCCAGCCCACATCTTCCCAGCAATGCCTGTCCTCCAGGAACAGTTGGCAATGGCTTTGACCTCTTTGATAAGTCCCAGTGTGAGACGTGTCCTGCTGGATATTTCTGTGTTAGAGGTACATGGTTTTATGGCAGAGTGAATGGTGTTCTTTGGTGCTTTATACCCCCAGTTATTGAGAGCAGATCATTGAGTAGTCAGTGATGTAAATGGGGAAAAAGATGTCAGTTGTAGGGTTTGGTGTTACTGCAGAGACTGCTGTACATTCTGAACAGGTTGAGTTTAATTCTGACCTGAGGTTTTTCCCTTGATGATACCTATTGTAGATATTATTGATATTACTGCTTTCACTTAATGAAATGGAAGCAGACATTTTTTACAGTATCCAAATATTTTGCATGTTGATGGCCTCTTCAATTTAATGTCTGTCAGGTTTGGACACAGGCACCCTGCAGGGTTCTCAAGGCTGGAAATAATTGCTTTAGTAGCCAGTTCTGTGACAAGCTCTTGTCAACAGAGGAAGTAATTATCTCATTTTGAATGGAGGAAAGATGCAAAAAGAAAAGACTTGATGCAGCGTCTTCCAGAGCTGAAAACAGACCAGGGGAATTAGATTGTCTGAAGCCAATGTGCTGCATAGTAGGCTACACGTCATCTCTTTATGTTTACAGGAACAGGGGGAAGACAGAAGCCTCCTGCTCTATGTCCAGTTGGTCACTACTGTCCAGCAGGCACAAAGCATGCGGTGCAGCACAAGTGTGCTCCAGGCACCTGGAGCAATAGGACAAGGCTGAAATCAGCAGAGGAGTGCTTGCTGTGCCCTGCAGGCTGGTTTTGTGTGGGAGGATCTCATGTCCCTTCTGGCATGTGCAGCTCAGGGCACTACTGCCCTCAAGGTAGGAAGTTTTAGCCAGAAATGAAAGGAATTTCCATTATTTCTGTCTTTAGAAATGCTGTGGACTCTGATAAACTAATAAAGCCATGTGCTGACTTTATTTGCACCAAAGCATTTCAGTGTGTAGTTGGTTGTTCTGTACAGTGAATACTTTAAACTTGTACTGTTTGAACTGGGCGTATCAGCATCGTCAATTCCTCTCCCTTCATTTCCAAAGAATTAAGATGCCTAATTAAGTGTCTGGTACGAATACAATCCTAAATTCTTCCTGCAAAGATTGGGCAACGTTTGCTAAACCGTGAATTTTTAAAAAATATTTCCTGGTTTGTGCTCAGAGCTGTGGTCAGTGATTTATATACATACATATATGTGTATATATATTTACACACATACATGTATATGTATACATTCAGTATATATGTGTGTATAAATATATACACACATATATTTACTTACGTGCATGAAAGTATATGGTTACGTATAACTCATGTAAGTACTTAACAACAACAAAGAACCAAGGGCATTATATTACTTTCTCTTTTTAAAACTTTAATAAGAATTAAGGTGATTCTTTGCTCTTTTTTTGGGGGGGAAGGTACGTGGAGAGGCACACAGTACCCCTGCCCTGCAGGAACGTATGGCACCAGGCTGGGAAACAGCAGAGTGGAAGATTGTACAGCCTGCCCTGCCGGGGCGTTCTGCCCCAGTGGGACCTCCAAGCCACTTCTTTGCCCAGTGTAAGTACACTGCATGTGCTGATAAAGCTGTGGGTCTCTGATCCACGTGAGTGTTTCAGAACACTTTTTATAAGTAGTATCGTTCTGCACCAGAAATGAAATGAATTTGTAAACACCTTGCTTCTTGCTGCCAGTCCAGGAGGGTTTTTCTCTGTATCACACAGTTTCTTCCCTCCAGAAATAGTAGAAATCCTCCCTATGAGAGGCTAAAAATGCAAACCAGAAACACACTGTGATTTTCTTCGTCACTTTGCTACCATTGGTGACTCTTTCTACTGTTGTCTTTTCTCCCATAGAGGAACTTACCGTGTGGAACATGGTGCAAGAGTGGCTGCAGACTGCGTCCCTTGCCCTGGAGGGTACTACTGCCCCAACCTTGGCACTGTTACACCTCGTACATGTGGTGCTGGCAACTTCTCAGTAAGCAGCAATAATTTTATCTTAGCATCTGTTCAACTTACATTGAACAGTGGATCTTGGTAAAAAGGGGAGCTAAAGGATGTACCCCTCAAAGGAGGCATTGGAACGAGGCAATCTTCTTGCATTATGAGTCTGGGTATTTGAGGAGATTGATACAATGCTTTAAACAATATTGTTCACCTGTGCTTGACCCTTTAAATAATGAAAGTGCTAGTCTAGAAAATGCATTGGGAATGTTTCTCGTGTTTCTGAATGATCAGGCTTGGCACTGCTCCAGACAGGATGCTGGAAGTGCCTCACATGCAATGTTCTCCTTGCAGTCACTCCCACTTCTGAGGCTTGCATTAGCAATCTAACCCCTTCATCCATCACCTGGCAGTGTGCTGTTGGATAGACACTTTGCATTTGGGTGATTTGTTTTAGTTTTCATTGTTGGCGTAAGCATTGCAGGGGAATGGCAGAGCAAACACCCATATTTAGTTCATGCTCTGAATGAAGTATTGGGTTGCAGTTAAGCAATCATTTGGCTGTGGAAGGTAAAACAGTGAGATGGAGCTCCAGAAGGGAATGGTGGATGGCACAACAGCTTTTCACAAAATGGAGCTGAGACTCATTTCTCTGCCCCTAAACTATAATGAGTAATTTTAATGATAATTGTTAGATTTCACTATTGAAGAGGAAATAACATGTCAGTTTCTGTCCAGGCTATTTTTTTTATCACAGTGCAAATTTTGTGGTTACCACTAGAACCATTCATTAAGATTGGAAGCGAGATAAACGATGAATGGGGATTTACTTGCCTATGTCAAATGGACCTTGATTATCTCTCACATGCACTTTGCAGTTGAGTGTGTCGAGGGAATGTGTTTATTTTTCTCTGTTATGCTGGCAAAAGGTGTTGGACTGACTGGTTTGAGGCCCAGAGCCTTTCACATGGATAACCCACAGGAAGCACAGGGCCTGCTTCATATGGCCAAGCTCTCTTGCCTGCAGGGTGAACAAATACACTGAATTACCTGCGGATTGTTGTTTATAGGTTTAGATTAGATGGAATTTTTAAAGGGACATCATTCCATGTTGTAGGACCAAGGTTCTGCCTCCTGCTTGCCGTGCTCTGTTGGACATTACTGTGCTAGTGAGCACACCAGCCGGGAGGTGATGCTGCTGGCTATGATTTGCCCAGCTGGTCTCAGATGCCCAGAAGGACAGGCTGTTGCTCCAGAGGCCAATGCAAACTCCTGCCCAAGAGGCTTCTACTGTCCCCAGGGAGATACCGTGAGTGCATCTGTTTTAGCCTTTGGGCTGCTTTTCTGTGTACGTTCCCACTAATTGGAAAGGAATATTCTTGTAGCTTCATCTGTTGCATGTGGGCCGTATGGGATGTGGCAGTTTGTGTAAGACCTGTTTTTTGATTTCATTTCAAGGGTTCAGATGCAAAGCCTTGCCCCAATGGGACCTATGGTAAACAGAAGGGACTCAGCAGTGCTGAGGAATGCTCACTGTGCCCTGCAGGGAAGTACTGCTACAGAGCTGGGGCTGAGCCTTCAGGAATTCCCCATCCTGTAAGCATAGCCCAGCTTCTCCCAACGTTTTTTGCAGAGGCTGTGACTGTGAATGAAACCTACTTAATACATATTTTCTGTCTTTCCTTTGCCTTTTGTCTGTCAGTGCCTTCTGTCTATCAATTTTGCTAACGAGATTATGAATTCCCTTTTTTTCTCCTCTTTT
This sequence comes from Meleagris gallopavo, assembly GCF_905368555.1. Classification (NCBI taxonomy): domain Eukaryota; kingdom Metazoa; phylum Chordata; class Aves; order Galliformes; family Phasianidae; genus Meleagris; species Meleagris gallopavo. The sequence continues at coordinate 2,842,225 of NC_139429.1, forward strand.
TCTGCACCATTTTCTTGCAGTAAAACTTTCAGGTTATTCAAATTGTTGATGAAGTTTGGATCTTTCTTTGCTGAACCTTAACATATCTCACTTCCCTACCAGAGAAGAATGACAAAGCTACACTCGCTGTCTTTTTTGCTTTCTAGACTGGAGATTGTCCACTTGGCTTCAACTGCCCTCCAGGAACTGGATTCCCTTTCTCCTTCCCCTGCACCCCTGGATTCTTCTGGGATAATTCCAGTGCAGAGGATGAAGACAGGTGCAAACCGTGTCCAGCTGGGTACTATTGTGACTCTCCTGCCATGACAGAGCCCAAAGCTTGCCCAGTAGTGAGTTGTTTTTCAGTGGTTATCTTATAGAAGATGCTATATGTGGGGGATCTGTTAAATAAAAGAGTCCTGAATGCTGTATTAAGCTGACATTGTCTTGCAGGGCTTTTATTGTGGTGAAGGCAGCTCTAAACCTGAGCCCTGCCCAGAGGGAACTTACAGTAACAAAAAGGGACTGTCTGGACCATCAGAATGCAGCCCATGTGGCCGTGGTTTCTACTGTGCTGCTCCAGGGCAGACTGGACCAAGTGGTCCCTGCAAGGCTGGGTTCTACTGCCAGGGCAGGGCTCTTACTGCAGTAAGTCAAGCTTTTCTCCTTACCTATTCCTGTTACATTGTGGTGGGGTGTTTTTGACCCAGTGACTTCAAGAGCTGCAGTTTTGCACTGCTCTCATCCGAGTTTATAGCAGGAGGGCCATTCTGCTGCCCTCCAAGGGAGCATAACCATTTTATAGCTTTCCCCTCGAAACACTGCCATCACCTTAACTAAAAATGTAGCTAGGTTGAATATCCAGGTGAAAAGTTCAGTGGGAGTGAATCACAGTGGGATTGCCAGTTTGAAAAAGGTCATCCTTATTTCTTCTTTGTGTGTTTACTACATTCCCCTTAAAGAGGCATTATCTGTTCACTGTACAGCAGTGAAAGTCTCTGTTTTTCTCTTTGGTGTTGCCTTGAGCCCAAATCAGTATGATGCCTTTAGTGTTTTAACCCAGTTTTCTCCTTTCTTACGTGATGCCTTTTTCAATTGCAGTTGCCTACAGATGGTGTGACAGGAGATGTGTGCCCTGCAGGGGCATACTGCCCACCTGGGTCCCCTTTACCCATCCCCTGCCCTCCAGGAACCTACAGCAATGTGAGTGGGCTGAGAAGCCTTGGTCAGTGCTTGGACTGCCCACCTGGGTGAGTGTGCTGTTTGCTGATTATGGCTCAGTTCTGTCTCACTGCAAAAGGACCTTTTAAACCTTACATTTGTTGCCCAAACAGCACAGCTTTACCTCCAGCCCTTTTGCAGTTCCTTCTGATCCCAGCAAATGTGCTGCCAGCACTCTCCAATGCTATATACCTGTATTAGATGATTTACAATAAAGAACTTGAACCGAGTTGCCCCCCCCAGCATTTGCTGTTCACTAGCATCTATCAAGACTCATTATGTCTGTAGTGCTGGATGGCCTGACCTAGCAACTCTTGCTTAAACATTCTCATTAGTACTGTTTGGATAGTCCTTTTTGTATTAGCAGATTATATAACTCACCACTGTATTACATTCCTCTTAATGATGCCAGGATTATATATCTGATTCTGAAAGAAGAGATGTGGATTTAGCATTGGCTTTCACCTCTCCACGAAATGCATGCAGATTGTTAATGACGAGCAGTGTGCCTTTCAGGTGGCTTTATCTTCATGCTGCTGTGACAGAGGATGGAAGATCCTCTGGGTCTGGGCAGCACAAGAGCTGTAATTTTTGTGCTTTCCTGGGATGGAGTTGTAGGTCTCCGTGGGGTGGAGTCCAATGAGCTGAGAGAATCCAAATTTTCCTGTTTTTTTTTTTTTTTTTTTCCCTTCTGCTTTTTCACTCCCTCTTTTCCCTGAAGATGTAGGCAAGAAAAATCTAGCATGAGACAGCTCTGGAATTCATATTCTGTCTAAAAGCTGAAGGGAATGCCCTCAGAGTTCCTGCTTTTCTATTAACACCTGTATATTTCTAGTCCAAAGATGCAAAGACTTGAAGAAAACCAACATTTGGGTGTTTGTGTGATCTTTATTCAGATCACACAAATATGCAGATGCAGCTTTGTGAATGTACAGGGGGAAATTCTTTCCAGGTTAAAGCTGCTGTACCTGGTCTCTAAAAAGGATGCATGAGAAGTGATGTATGTGCTCTGTAACTTCCTTTCAAGGCCTGTAAGTGATCAGGAATGAGGTCTCTGTGAGATCCCAGGTAGACTGAGGGGGATTTTTTTGTATGGGCACTGTGCTAACCAGTGACAAACTATTGCCACCCAAGATCTTTATTTTTCTCCCCACCACGCAAAGCCTTTATTGTGATGGGACAAATACCCGAGCTCCCTCAGGACCATGTGAGCCTGGATACTACTGTACAGGAGGTGCCAAAAGTGCTCTTCAGCATGTGGTCATGGAAGGGCATTATTCCTCAGCAGGAGCTTTCAAGCCAGAGCCGTGTCCTCTTGGCAGCTTCCAGCCTGTGAGTATTAGAGTAGTATGCACTCTGATGACCCCACAAGCATCTTAGAGCCATTGTACAAGGGTGTGAATAGTCATTTGTGAAGTGGCCATAAGTAGATAGCTTAAAAAAAAAAAAAAGAGACTTGGGTTTTCTGGTAAGCTGGGCAATCATTCCCATCCTTGCTTCTGCCTTGTAGCAGCAGAACTGTGCGGAGCTAGAAAGGTTGGGGATGGAACACCAGATCCACCAGTTCAGCCTGGTTCCTTGAAGCTAATCAGGCAATTTTTCCTAAATTTTGTGTAGTGCCAATTTAGCAGTGGGTTGAGGAAGCTTTACTCTAGCGTAGGTGAATTGCCACGTGCATAGTTGTGCAGCCCTTTGCTGCCATGTTAGATAAGGACTGTGTCTACTGCTGCTTTACTGACACAGGGTGCTATTCAGATGCCACAAATCTTTTGGTTTTCGGACTGCTGTTCTAATGATTCAGGTTGTTTATTTTGCAGCAGTGTCTGGGAGCTGGTAGAAGGTGCAAAGCTGCTTTGTTCACGTTGTAAGCAATATCACTGCGCATCCACCAAGTTCTTTCTTACATCCCCTTTTTTAGGACCGTGGTCAGTCTCACTGCAGAGACTGTCCAGAGGGAACATTCTGCAATGAGATAGGCCTGGCTGAAGCCCAGCCTTGTCCAAAGGGGCATTTTTGCTTGGGTGGAAGTTCCTTGCCTCTCCCTTGTCCAGTGGTAAGAATCCAACATCGTTGTGTTTTTTAAATAGTAGTTTTCAGAAGGTTTCCAGTCCCTTGGAGTAGGGTATTCACTAGTTCTCTGTTTCTGTGCAGGGAATGTATACAGATGTGCTTGGGGCAGGTTCATGTAAGCCCTGCCCAGCAGGCAGGTACTGCAGCATGGCAGGTCTGACTGAGCCAGAAGGACCTTGCCAGCCTGGATATTACTGCAGCCAAGGATCCAGCAGCTCCTCACCTGTGAGTACCCAATACCTTGTATTGCTGCAGACCATTAGGCACTACGAAAGACTTCATGGGCTGCATCAATCTCATTTCCTTTGCTTCAGGTGGGCCTTTCGTTTGGAGATCTCTGTCAACCAGGATATTACTGTCCTGCTGGCACAGGACACCCGAAAGAGATGGCATGTCCTGCTGGCACCTGGAATGGCCAGAGGGGAGCCCAGGATGCCACTTGGTGTCTTCCTTGTGCCCCTGGGTTCTTCTGCAGTATGTCTGGCCAAGATGCTCCCGTAGGACTTTGTGCACAAGGTGAGACAAAACCAGAACTTTTTAGCTACTTAGAAATTCAGGGGGATTTTTTGCATGACAGGGAAGACTTGTATGCTTTCTTCTTCAAGGCTACTACTGCACAGGAGGGGCAAAGACTGCAAAGCCAGAGGATGGTGTCACTGGAGGTATCTGTCCTCGAGGACATTTCTGCCCTGCAGGTTCATCAGCTCCTTCTCCCTGCCCCAGTGGTGAATACAGCAATGCAACAGGTCAGGAATTGGATCTTTGCAGCCTCAGTGTGGCTTGGGAAAGCTAGAAGCAAATCCTGTTTTTTTTGTCTGCATCCAGGAATAGCAGTTGATACTACTAACTATTACAAGCACTCAGTATTTTCCTTGGGACAGAGGAAGGATTCTTGGTTGTGTTTTTTTTCCTTCCTTTTATTCCTCTGGTGTCACACGGAGAATACAATTCACCCCCATAGCACGCAGGTCAAATGGGGTTGTAGCAGTGACACTAAGCGAGCTATTAACCCAATTTCCTCACTGTTCTGCCTGCCACCTACCGGTGTGATGTGAGGTTACTGAGACTCGGGCTGGAGTGGATTTGAGAAACTTGCTGGATGGATCTCACCAGTCATTCCCAGAGGGCTTGCAGAATAACTGTTGCATCTGCTGCTGCTTTAAGTGCACAGCTTGGTAGAAGAAAGTTGTCTGTGCGGCGTCTTCTTCCAGTTCATGACTTATTTCCTCTGTAGGTCAAGACAAATGTGTTCCATGTCCTGCTGGGTTCCACTGTCCTAAAGGACTGCGACGCCGCTGCCCTCCTGGCTTCTATTGCCCTCAGGGAACGGGAATCAGTTTTTATCCCTGTCCCCCTGGGACTTTCAACCCCTCTTACGAACTCAGCCAGGCTGAGAGGTGCCAGAAGTGCCCTGCAGGTGAGGAGATGGCTGAGTACGCTCGTGGTCTACGTGGAGCAGATCAGAGGGTGATCTCTGCATATCTCTTCTCTTAATCTACTGAGATATTTTTCCACTTGGAAAGGCAAATATAATAATACCCAAAGTAGATTCCTTGTACTACTGGTATTGTCCCCTAGTAAGCTGAATTTGGTGGCTTTTTTTTATCCTTTGTAGGAAAATGGGTTTGGTTTTACACTTGGGGTTTCCCAGAGGAGTGTGATTTGAACTGGACTGCTAATGTTGAGGGATCAGCTCTCTCAAAGCCTCACTCTTTGTCTTCCAATCAGTATGTGCAGCACACCAGCTCTCCTGTTTTGTACTGATACTCTTTTCCCTTTGTGGTCTTCCAGGAATGTTCTGTGGAGACTGGGGACTCTCCTCTCCAAGTGGTCCCTGCTGGCCAGGGTTCTTCTGCACAGCAGGTATCAAATGTAATGCTCACAAGGGCCAAGGAGAAGTGAAAAATTAGAAAGCTGTTGTCTTTAGGAACAGTTTTAGACATTGTGTGCAATCTCTCCCTGGCTTTTCCTGCAGAGTGTGCCAGGATAGCCCTAAGGAATGTCTAATCAAAAACCTGCTTTCTGAGGCCAGTAGAAGGACTTGGGAAAAGAAGCAGTTATTCTCTTCCAGCTACGGAAATTATTCTTTAAGTGTGTGGAACAAACTGGCCTACAAATAGCAGCCCATATCATTCAGGAAACCTTAGGTTTATCTTCTTGATGTAGGAGCAAGTGTCCCAAACCCTGATGGAGCCACGAACACCAGCTCTGGTGGCCCATGCCCACCTGGACACTTCTGTCCAGCTGGCACAAGTATCCCACAGCAGTGCCCTGTGGGCACTTACTCAGACAGGTAAGCTTCTGCATTTGCTTTTCCTTTTTGTTTTATCCTTCTGTCCCTACTGCTGACTATCTGGTGCCTTCCTTACTTGCCTACGGAGTCCTTCACCCCCTTAAGGTGCAACTCAGTAGTGCTCATTAAACACATCCTTGCACTGATTATGAAAGCCTCATGGTTGTTTTCACTTGGCCAGGGATGTAAGCATCGAGGGTCTTCCTGCTGAACTTGTACCCTTGCCAACAAAAAGCCTGCTTATGTCTCTCCACAGGCCATACATGTGGCAGGAATCCAGCTGCATGGCATGCCCATCTGGCCATTACTGCAGCTCTGCTGCCCTCACAGCACCCTCAGGGCGCTGCTCAGCTGGGTTCTACTGCCTGGCTGGAGCTTCCTCTCCATCACCACCTGGTGAGTTGTACTGTGTGAACATCAGTGTCTTCACCTGCTTGTGTCTTGGCAACAAGACAGCTTTAAAAAATGCCTCCTTTTCCACCAGTACTCCTGCTTCTGCTGCTTCTTAGTCATTAAAGCAACTGAATTAGTTTTGTTGGTGCTATTGGAGTGCATACACTCCAAGGATAAAAAAGTAGTCAGTCCACCAGCCTGTGTTACTGAATGAGACACTTTCATTGAACACTGGGAGGGTTCTGGCTACCAGCATACAATGCAAGCGGCCTGATTCCCACTTATCGCTTTATTGTGCATAAGAAATAACAGTTTCTTAGAGAAGAATTCCAGGTCCTTAATGGACAACTAAATATTCTCCAGAATTCAGCTAAATGCTTAGAAAGCTGATGTGCAAAAATACGGTTCACTGTGGCTTTTCCTTTGAAGCAAGGAGGAAGAGCACAAGGTGACACAGCACTGAATAACTCCAAAGCTGAGATACTGTAGTCATTTTAGATTCTGTGTTGTGGCCCCTTTTGGTCTGTAAGATCCCGGAAGAGATAACAGAGGAGATCCTCATCAGTTAGCTCCATCTGTTGGTGTTGTCCCTTGCTCAGGAGCTCCCTTTTTTTTTTTTTTGCTTTGTTTTGTACTTTTGTGTTCTAGGTGTGTGGGAGGCAGGAGGCCCCTGTCCTGTGAGCCATTTCTGCCCAGAAGGAGCCAGCTTTCCCTTAGCCTGCCTTGCAGGGACTTATAACAACCTTACCAGACAAGCTGCATGCTTCCCTTGTGCTGCAGGGTACTACTGCCCAGAAAATACTACCAGCTACAGTGTGAATCCTTGCCCAGCTGGCTTTTACTGCCCTAAAGGTGAGATGGACACAGGGGATGAGGTCATCCATTGACCAGGCTGAAATATCTTCTTTTTAAAGGCAGGAAGTGGTCCCTGTGAAATAAAGCTTCAGGGGTCAATCTGGTTCTTCAGTGTAGAAGCACCCAAGCTCTTACACCATAGGCAAGGCTGTCATTTAAGCCTCTCCTTGGTATATTAAGCAGTGCACGGAGGTTGTCACAGCTGCAAAGGCCAAGCTGTGCATTGTGAAAGTCAGCACTGATATAAATTGGCGACAGTATGACATAGAATCATAGAATCCTTAGAAACATGAGGTAAGGCTGTGGGATTAATGGCCAAGATATTATAATCTGTGAAAGATTCTCTCTTATTTCAAAGGAACCAGGTTTGCTACTGAGTTTCCCTGTCCCCGGGGCTACTTTAACCCTGATTCCATGGCACAGAGCTTGGATAGCTGCTTGCCCTGCCCAACTGGGCATTACTGTGGGAAGGAGAACTTGACAGCTCCATCAGGCAAGTGTGATGCAGGTGAGTCTGGATCTGTTTGGCTGCTGTAGTGCACGGCACGTAGAGGAAATGTCTTAGGATGCATCCATCAGCCTCCCTGTTTGCTTGAGTCACTTGGCTGGCTGTAGGTCAGTAGTGGTGTAGTACCACTGAAGGCACCCTGGGAAGGCACTTGGCTTTCATATGGGTGCAGAATTCATGTAGGATGTATCTGGTAGCCATGAACAGTAATCTGTCTGCAATTCACAGCCTGTTTTGGCTGGAGAATTGAGCCGTATAGCAATAGTACTGAACTCAGGGTTGTGAGACCATCTTGGTTGATGTGGTGCAAAAGGATCATTATATGCACTCGTTTTCAGGCTGGTTTTGCATCTCTGCTGCTTGGACCTCACAGCCTTTTGACCTGGATAACTACACCAGTGCCAACTGCCTCTGCCCAGCTACTGCTACTGGAGGGAAGTGCATAGCTGGTTTCTATTGCCCTCGAGGAAGCCCAGAGCCTCTTCCCTGCCGTCCTGGGTTTTACTGCAATGCTTCAGGTCAGCGTCTGTTTTTGAAAAGAGACCTGAAATACAGACATACTTGTTTACTTAGGAACTCAGTAGAAGACCTAAAGCTAAGTTCTAATTGCAGGTGATAAACTCAACTTTGCCCAGAGTTTTTTGTGTATCCTTAAGCTTCTGTGGCCATGTTCCCATCCTTAGAGGAACAGTGTGAATGCATCTGTATAGGTTTGTAGATACAGAGGGTCAAGGTCCTCTGTCAGATTCCTCTATATTCTCTGAATCTGCAGAGCCTGCAGACACTGGGATACAGTCTGCTGATTCATTTTCTTCTGTTTCTTTTTTGTCCTTTCGGTATTCTTTTGGTGTGTTAAATGTGATCTGTTTTTATCCTGATACATTCATAGAGCTGCAGTGGTGTTTGCAAGATGTCTTTGGTGTCTCTCTGGGCTGGCACAGAATGGGGCTCAGGTATTAGCTTGTCGTGTTCACCCTGAGGGAAGCTCCAAGTTGGTTTTTCTCCTGCTTTTCTTCCTTTGTTTTCGTGCTTGGGTTGCCTTTACCCTCTCTGTCTTCCAGGTCTGTCTATGCCTAGTGGGGAATGTACTGCTGGGTTTTACTGTAAAGGTGGAGCAGTTCTCCCTAATCCAACAGATGATGTGACTGGGAATATCTGCCCTGAGGGGACTTACTGCAGTAAGTATCCAGCATCAGTCAGTGACAGCAATTCCTTGGCATTTAATATCTGGAATCCTGATGGGTGATTCTGAGAGTGTGATGGACAACTTGCTGGGCTTTGATCAGGGTGCCCCGAGTCCCAGATTCTTCTCCTGGTTGCTTACCCATACTCTGAAAGCAGGGACATATTTGTCTCATTGTTTGAAGCTGTCTGTCTTCAGGATGTGTTTAGCTTCACCTCCATTAACCATTACAAAATAAAGTTAATATCTGTCCTCTTCCATGCAGCACTACTTGACCTTTGAGTGAAAATAAGATTCCACTGCTGCCCTTTCCATGCTGCCCTGCACTCATTCAGCCCCCAAATGCAACAATATTTGTTCTTTCACTATTCATTTCTTTCTACCTTGTTTCTCTTCTCACAGCTGCAGGGTCAGCAGAACCCAAGCTGTGCCCAGCTGGCACCTTCTCCAGCCTGCAAGGGAGGAGATCACTTTCTGAGTGCCAACCTTGTCCCTCTGGCTTCTACTGCGAGGGTCCTGGTCTCAGTGCCCCCACTGGAGAGTGCTGGGAAGGTGAGGGATTTCACTGACTGCTCTGCACCCTTTGTACAGGAGCTGCCTGCCTGTTTCTGGCTCTTGAGCTTTCTTATGGGTGAAAGTTTGGAAACTCACTGCCTGGTTTTCTTCTCTTGTCCAGAAGATAATTTCTGGCTCTGTGTGAAAAGGCTGTTATAGAGGTTCAGGCAACTCTGACATAAAAGCAGAAGCGGTGACTTCTCTGTATTTTGTCTGAACAACTGAAATACCATCAAGGGAAAACTCTGATAGCCAGTGAGAAAGTAATCCTTGACAAGTTTCAGTAACTGGAAGGAAGCAGAGCTCAATGCTGCATCCCTACGTGTTTCCCCATACCACCCACAGCTTTTGTCCTGTGTTTTGAAGATCACTAGGTGTTCAATTCCCTTCTTATGAGCACCACTGTGGATTTGTCCCAGCGGAGTTGTAGTTCTGATCAATAGTAAGTTAAGGTCAGCAATAGATTCATTTCTCAAGTGGGCAGTGAGGTGCTTGGTTGGCCTGGGAGAACCTGTTAGGAGCCTTCACTTCCAAGGAGCAGCAGCTCATGCCTAGTACATCTCAGTGACTAATTTGTCTTTCCCCTCTGTCTCCTCTGCAGGCTATTACTGTGACAACCAGCAAAGGCCAGTTACTGATTTTACCCTTTACCCCTGCCCTCAAGGCTTTTACTGCCCACCAGGGACAAAGAGGAGCACTCAGTACAGCTGTCCAGTGGGAACGTTTGGCCCAAGGCAAAAACTGAAAACTGTCAAAGAATGTCAAAGCTGCCCGCCAGGAAAATACTGTGAATTCTCTGGACTTGCTGCCCCCACAGGTATAGTGCTGTTCTGCATCTGTTCACAACAACTGGAGTCCTGCTGACAGCTGTTGGCTGCTGCCAGAGATTGAAGTAAGGACAGTAGGGTTCTTTTCTCTGCTAAGATGATCTGTTACTTGTTGAGAACTTTCTGAAAAGAAAAAATCTCTCTTTTTCTATGCAAGAATGGAGAGTTGTACTGCAGAAGTCAAAATGTGTGCTGAAGTACTTTGCCCAAACACAGAGGCAGTGCTTGGTCTGAGCTAAGTGCTTCTGTTTAGGAACTGTCAGTTTGTCATCTGTTACCAGATCTGCACTTCCAGTAAGAAGCAGCTTCTCCCCTTCTTGGCCATTTCATCATTAATTTGTGGAGTATGCAGTGATGAAGCACCTTGTCGTGGCCTGTATTCCAATCTGTATTCAGAAATTTATATTTATGCACCCATTGTGTGCTTTTTGTGTATTATTCTATTTTCTAGGAGACTGTGCTGAGGGATTTTGGTGCAGAATTGGTGCCCGGGTAAGAAATCCTCAAGATGGAGAATCAGGATTTCCTTGTCCTCCTGGTCATTACTGTCCAGAAGGTAATGTACTTCACTGAAGCATAGCTTTTCATTTTCTATATAAAATAAAATATGAGGTGACGTTTCTTCTTTCCGGTGTAACTTATTTTGCCAGGTGCACCACATCCTTTAAAGTGTCCTCCTGGCACCTGGTCTGGCAGTGAAGGCAGGAGGAGTTTGCAGGACTGCCAGCCTTGTCCTGGAGGGCACTATTGCAACAGCTCTGGACAGAGAGCCCCCACAGGCCACTGCAGCCCAGGGCAAGTAGAAGATTGAACACATCTGTGTAGTCTGGAAGGAGAGATGTTCTACAAAAAGTCGTCTTAACCCTCTTGAAACAATGAGAGTGTGTTCCTGTATTTGCTGCTGCAGGTATTACTGTGTCAGTAGGGCCCAGACCCCAGTGCCCACTGATGGACTCTCAGGAGCTCCGTGTCCCCTGGGTCACTTTTGCCCTCTTGGATCCAAGAGTCCAGAACCGTGTCCTGCTGGCTCCTACATGCCACAGACCCATGGAGAGAAGTGCCATGCTTGCCCAGAGGGTGAATACTGTGTCCCTGGTGAGCAACCAGAGCCATGTCCCCAGGGTAAGTTAGGGTTTCCCTGTTGAGCCTGATTTTTCTGTAGATTTTTCAGAGACTGCTAATTCTGATCAATTCTCTTTTTTTCCCAGGGCATTTCTGTCCCAAGGGCACAGCTCTTCCAATGGCTTGTCCAGCAGGATCATATAACCCCTCGCAAAGGCAAGCCAGCTGTCTTCCCTGTCCCCAAGGGTAAGAGTGAGAATGTGACATTAGTGTTGTATGTAGGAATAGAGAACTATTGGAAGTAATGGTTTATCCAGTCACCTTGGCAGTGTGCAGTGGGCACATGACAGGAAGCAGGGCAAGTATTGAACTCTGTTGGCTAAACTGTATAATTGATTATGCAAGCAAAGTCCTAAATCCACGTACAACTGCTCCGGAATGGAATTTAGAGGAGAGATCTGTTAAAAGCAAGGAAACCATTGGAATTAACATCTTTCATGTCTTGCAGTAAGAGCTGGCAACTGTTCCCTTGGCAACAGGCTGGCATAGTCCTGATGTAGGGAGAGAGAGTCTTGTGTATCAACCTGATGCTGAGACTGGCATGTCCTTAGGGGATTCATCTCCAATTACTAACTGGATTTGACCTTGATTAACTGTTACAAGCTGATGATTCACAGCCTGGATGTGTTATGACTCAAGTTAAGAAAATTATGTCTCTGTGGCTTTTGCAATTATGCCGTCAATTTGGTGTATGAGGAAACAAGTAAGAATGTAGTAATATGCATGAGTTGTTTTTGTTTTTGTTTTTTGTGATCAATACAGCAATACAAGTGCAGCAGCCACACTAGATTGGCTATTACCACCATTAAATCATTATTTAGGTATTTGTGGATAGAATATTGCTAGATTGTTTTCCCCTCACTGTCCCTTTTCTTCTGTCTTTCAACCAGGTTCTTCTGTCCCAAAAATTCCTCTTCCTTTCTGGACAATGAGTGTTCAGCTGGCCACTACTGCCCTACCAGCACAGCTTCTGCCACTCAGTTTCCATGTCCTGAGGGCACTTACAACCCACAAAATGGGAGCAGCCTGGTATCTCACTGTATCCCCTGTGAGCGAGGTAAATGGCAAATAAGAGTATCTCAGGATGGTGACTGGGCAGTCCATGAAAATATGTTTTGAATGTTCTTGAGGTTCAGCAGTAGCATTTGCACGTTTCAGTAGATGAATAACAGGCTACAGTGTCTCATGCCCAGTATATCATATGGAAATGAAGACAAGCAGCTATTCAGTATTATATTATTATTGATCTAAGGGCTTCTGAAGCTGTATTCTGAACAGGACTTGTAAGCAATAGGCAAGGCTCTTTGGTTGGACTCGGGCACTTCAGAGGAAGTGTTACTTCTTGGCTCTGAAATGTACTTTAAGAGATGTGATGTGGGAGAAGATATTAGTCTGGGAGATTGTCATCTCCATACTGTCACACATCTGTCACAGATACCTTATGAAGTGCTTCATAAACTTGAAAAAGAAAGCCATCTTTATGAAAAAAAACTTAGAAGGCAACTTGTCACAGTGAGCACAGGTACTCAACTGAGATGAGAATCAGAAGCAGTATAGCTATATCGTTGTGTCCTACTGAGAATTAGCTTAAATTAAAAATTATTTTAATTGATTATACTATCTCCAGATCTTGAGCCAGTATTTGTATGCAGCACTGCATTGTTCGATGCAAACGTGATGTTGGCATGAGATTTGTGCCACCTTTAGGGTGGGAAGTTCAGCAAAGCCCCTCAGCTAGACTGTCTTGTCAGGGGAGGGGAGAGAGAGGTCAGGTTATTCTTCTAGTATAGATATCTGATGATGGTATGAATCACATCATGAGCCTAGATTATGACTTAGATTAATAATTTAATTTCATTAAACCTGCTGTCACTAGGCATCATGTGCTGGTTGTTGTTTGCCTAATTCAAAGGAAATCTTTTTGCGTTTCATTGCACATATTTACATGTTTGCAGCTTGTCCTCTGACACATCTTTACATTGTTTTTTCCCAGTACTAATGGCTCTGCATTGCTTTCTCAGGGCACTACTGTGCACTCACAGGGCAGGCAAGTGTTACAGGGCCCTGTCTGGCTGGGTTCTACTGCAGTGGAGGCTCTTCTAATCCAGCACCCACAGATGGTCTTCTGGGGGACGTGTGCCCAAAGGGGACTTACTGCCCTATGGGCACTGCCTTTCCACGGCCGTGCCCTCCTGGTTATTACAGCAACTCAAGTGGGAATACTGGGATTGAGGACTGCCTTCTGTGTGATGCAGGTACAGTACTGAGAGAAAGGACTAAAGAGATTCCAGCCAAACACCAGCATTTCTAGGGCTCCTGAGAAATTTCGTGGTTCTGGAGCAGGTGATCATGCACATCTGTTTTCCTGGAGAGAGAGATGAAATAAAGCATAGATGAAATCTACCACTTACCCCTGTAAGAGCATACTAACAGTGAGGTGCTTATTTCTGTGCTACGATCTTCACTTTCCACCTTTCCTCTTGAAGTTCTCATACTTTGAGATAATGCATAGTGCTGTTTGTTCAGACAGGTAAGCTCTGTGCTGCAGCTGTTCTCAGTAAAAACATCTTCAGGAGAATAGATGTGGGTGATGTCAAACATGATGGTTGAGTGATTTTTTTTATTTTTTTTTCCCATTTACATTTTCCCATCTGTCTCGTTTGACCAATGTCATTATGGTGCTATTGGGGTCCCTCCTTCAGGGTATTTCTGCAGTGGGACTGGACTTTTATCTCCAACTGGGTTATGTGAAGGTGGATTCTACTGCAGTGGAGGAGCCATTTCTCCTAAACCTCCCAGGGTAAGTTGTTCCTGTGATGTAAATATGGCAAACATGGTATCTGAACTGAACACCACTAGATTACTGTATTTCTTTTGCGCCAGCTCAAACTCTAAGTTACTGGTTTATTAATAGTGAGAGGGGCTAGGAATGGCTAAATACACCTGACCAAAAACATCTGTCTTTGCAAATTGGTGCTGCAAAGTGGACAGAATGCCATATCACATAAAAATTACAGAGGTCATTAGTGCATGGGTTAAAACAGAATATTGCATCTGCCAGCCCTCCTCCTAGGCAGAATACACAGAACTCTTGCAGATCATAATGAGACAGTGGGTTAATGCAGCAGCTCTCTGAGACCACGGGTGAAGAGGAAAAGGTGATGCCAGCTTCCACACAGCCTGCCCAGTAGGACTTGTTATGTGCAGGGTTCTGATCTCTTAGCTTGGAAAAGGATGTGTGCAGCCTACAAGATGACTAAGTGATGAATGCAGTCTTCTTTGCTGTGTGTCTAGTGCTCTTCACCATAAGAATCTGACCATCCTTCTTGTGAGGCCGCCCTCTGTGTTTGTGAACTGTGTAGAATGACTTTCTGTAACAGTGGTGTTGTTCCTCAAAGATAACAGTCAGTGGAGGACCGTGTCCACCTGGACATTACTGCCTAGCAGGGAGCAGCAGAGCCCAGCCTTGCCCTGCAGGGAGTTACAGCCCATCCTGGAGCATGGTGCAGTGTTTGGAGTGCCCTGAAGGTTTTTACTGTGAGACTGCTTCCACAAACTACACGGATTGCCCTGCAGGTGGGTCTGATGGTACCTATTTACTCGTTCTGGGAATTTATAAGGATTAGCAGATGCTTTTAAAGCTGTTTGAAGTGGATTCAACATGGGACTGTGTTGCATGAATCACAAGTCTCTTCTCCTGGACCTTGGTCAAAGCACTTAACCTCTTTGTGATTCAGTTCCCCTGTATGAGTAGACAGAGACTACGGAGACTTTTATAACATACTTTGAGGTCTTATTAAAAAGTATTGCTAATCCTCAACTCTGATCAACTTCATTTTATGCTGCTGATGTGACAAAGATGTCATCCAGTTGTGACAGATTGCAAGATGGGCCCACTGTCGTAGCTTGGCTCCAGTCTTCCTCAGAAACAGATGAAGAGAATTCTGTGTGCACAGGCTGGGAGGTTCTTCTCAGGCTGTTACCAACATGCACTGACCTTTTTTTGAAACCCGCCTCTTCTCTCCTAGGTCACTACTGCCCCAGGAATACCAAATTTGCCACGCAGTATCCTTGTCCTCCTGGAACATACAGTGATGCTTTAAATATCTGGGATGCTTCCAAGTGCCAGCTGTGTCCTCCTGGAAGGGTCTGTTCCAAGCCAGGCCTAGCAAGACCAGATGGACTGTGCATGCCTGGATGGTTTTGTCCACCTGGATCCATGTCAAGCAAGCCAATGTTTCCTGGAAATCACTCAGGTATAATAAAGTGTAATAATGATTATTATTGTAGCAGTGGTGGTGTGGAGTCACCTAGAGGACTCAGATGTCTTGCTTTCCCTTGCTGCTTTCTTTAATTGAGTGCTCTAGTTCTGTTCTTAGCTCCTTAGGTAAGATAGACCCCTTGCAATTTTTCTGCTTCAGCTCAGCCTCTGTTCTTTCCATCAGTGGGCATGGCAGCTCCAGCTTCTGGATCTTTTGGGCAGTGTCAAGCAGGAACCTTTTGTCCTGTCGGTTCATTTCTTCCTATTCCCTGCACTCCAGGTAGGAAAAGCATCTTTCTCCCTGCACAGATTGCTTTATTTTGTTGTACTGTTTTCAGTTCTGCCATGATCACTAGGCAATCCCAGTCTTGTGCTGTTTGTATTTGCATTCTCATGTCTCTCAAATGGAGGGCTTTGCTTCTATCCCCTGCATCAGGTATGTACTGTGCAACTGCAGAGCTATCAGCTCCATCAGGTCCCTGTGAGGCTGGCTTCTACTGCACGGGGGGCTCCGTGCTGCCAAACCCCATGGATGGAGCAGTGGGGAACATTTGTCCTCAAGGCCACTTCTGTCCTGCAGGGAGTTCTTCTCCATCTCCTTGTCCCCGAGGTAGGTTTGATAGCAGCTGCTGCATGCCATCATTTCTCTTACCAGTGCCAAGTGAGCTGCTGAGCTCATCTGAGTCTGTGCCATTGTTTTGCAGCCCCTTGTTATTTTGCAGTGAAGCGTGCCTTTATGCTCCCCAAGGGGCAGCTGCTGTCAGCATGAAATCTTAGCTGCTAATCTGCTGCTGTTGTATTGGAAGCATCAGTCCTAAATTCAGACAGTAATTGCACAATTGCCTCTGGAGCCTCAGTCTGTGGTATAGATGCTGTTGTGCAGCTGTCGGGGGGATGCTCTTTGCTGAGCATTCCTGAAAGAAAGGTCACACAGCAGTGGTGAGCTGTGCACATGTAAGAGTCTCTGCTGCCCTCTCTGCAGTCAGAGCCGTCCTTTAATGTTGCCATTAATGATTCTACCAATTAAGGTGAATGAGAAAGGCTTTTAGATGATCATTTCTTTCCTGGGTAAAATCTACAGATATATTGAGCAAGTGATTGTACTGCTCAGTCTAGACCAGAAAGAAATAGGAATTCACCTTAGCCAGCATCCATAACCAGCCTCCCACAGACCTCTCTCACAGGAGTACTGCCATCCACTAACAGCTGTGCACCAGTTACTCTCTGAAGACTTTGTATTTCTCTCCATATCCACTTTCCAACAGTGTTGAGGATGATGGGAGCATGTGCTTTCGGTGTCTTTCAGGCTCCTTTCTGGCTCATCGTGGTGGCCAGTCAGCACAGGACTGCCAGGCCTGCTTCCCAGGGTGGTTCTGTTCTGAGTGTGGTCAGAGCTCCCCAGAAGGTCTGTGTGAGGAAGGGTGGTTCTGCCCGGAGGGCTCTGTGTCTGGGCAGCATTCAGGTAGGAAACTTGGAGATCTTTCTTTATCTACAGGAGTTGCAATAGGAAGATGGCCTTAAAATCTCCACCCCATAGGGCTGGAAGTTACTGTTATAAATTTCTGGCTATTTAGATTTCTAAAAAAACGTTTTCCAAACATTCCATCTAGTAATGCAGTTGAAGTAGTGGGTAACTATGAGAGGAGGATGGACCTTGTTTACTGGGATTTTACCAGGGCAAAAAACCAGCTGAATAAATATCTCAAGAGGTGCTTATTCCTTGTTGTGTTTTCAGCTTTGCTAGAAAGAGCTGGTAAGTGAGAACGTGATCTGAGGATGTCTGTTCTCCATTAGGAAAGGGTGATATGGGGATACATGCTACCTCACACCCTGCTGTGTCAGGAGCATTCAGACAGCTCTGTGAAAAGGAGGTTGCAACCAACTGAGCTTTCTAAAAGCTTTGGAGGGCAACAAGTCTGCAGAGCTGTTTGGTTAAAAGCCTGTTTTGGTGATATGTGATGGTGGTGTTCAGAGTGCACTGCTTCCACTGCTCAGGTCTGCGTTCAGCAAAGCTTTTAACACAGGGCAAGGAGCTGATCTTTGTTATTCTTTTTTTCCATGCCCTTTTCAGTGGTGCCCAACACGGTAACAGGCACAGCTCCCTTCCAACCCTTACAATTCTGTGCATAAAACACTGGCAGTTCCATCTGAATATGTGCAAAATCTTTATCTTAAGTCTTCCAGTTCTAGGTTTGTGGTGATGGTTCTTCCAATGACACTGGTCATGAGCAGAGCAATTACATAAGTATTCCTTCTTTATTTTCCTCTAGATTATTTATGTCCTGTGGGTCACTATTGCCCCACTGGCAGCCCTGAGCCCATACCCTGCCCCTCTGGAAAATACCAGGACCAGACTGGTAAAAACCAGTGTGAAATGTGCCCAGCAGGAATGTAAGTGAAATGGATCTGCTGCTTCATGTTGATGCTTTCCTTGTGATTTCGCATGTGTATTTCCATCTGCCTTAGGCAGCTGCACTGTGTTGTTTCTTTTGATACACATGGCTGGCTTTTTCTTCCTGTTTTTGTACTACCTTTCCCTTTATTATGGCTTTTTCTGTACTGCAACCTGTGTTACAGAAGATCCATCCTAGCAGGTGGATCTGCTGGGAAAGACAGAATGTTCCTGACAGGTTCATCTCAGCTCTGTGTATCATTTCAAGTAATTTGTTTTCCTTTTCTCATCATCTCAAACTATCACTATTGTGTAGAAAGTGTTTCTTAGTCCCTTAGAACAAAGAGAGAGCGTGGACTGAGGCAGTACTTGGATTTCTTTTTTTAGGTTCTGTGCCCTTGAAGACCATCCATCCAGTCTCCGTAACAACTCACGTGGAGTGATCAAACCAATGGTCTGCCCAGCAGGATATTACTGCCTCCTGGGCACAAAAGCTGGCAATCAGTACCCGTGCCCAGCGGGGACTTACAGTAACAAAACTGGACTGAGAAACCCTAAGGAGTGCTTGCCTTGTCCTGGAGGCATGTTTTGTGCCAGTGCAGGTAAGGACAAATGTGGGTTAAATACATTTCTTAGGCTGTGCTGGATCTAAATTTAAGTTCCACTGGTAGATGAAGTTTTCATCTGTATGCAGTCCATATGAATTTTAAGGAGTGTTTGCAATCATCTCTAGGACCTGTTGAGTAGTAATTGTTTATGGTCATTACAAAGATCCCTGCAAATCTATCTTTTGCAAGTTTAAAGAGGTGGATTAAGGTGGATTTTTTTTGGAAAAGATCATTGAACCAAAAGCCAAACTGCTTAGGCTCTAAGATTCATTTGGTTTTCTCTGAGGGGAGAAATGGGTGCACAGTCTTGGTCAGCATCTTCTGTAAGGTGATCTAGAGCGTTTAGGCCTTTAGCTATCTGGTTGTGTGGAAAAAATGTGGAGTCTGTAGATGTAGCTTTTAGATAACAAATGTAACCACAAGTCAGTAGTCTCTGAATTCATTGTGCTGACAAGGCTTGTCTGCTTTGTTTAGTCCAGAAGCTGCGAATTATGTAACACGGGAGCTGATTTGACTTTATATTCCTTCTCTTTAGGACTTGTTTCCCCAAGTGGTCCTTGTTTGCCTGGGTATTACTGCACTTTAAAGGCAAAGGTACCCAATCCTGCCAATGATGCCACTGGTGGCCTTTGCCCAGCAGGCCATTACTGCCCAGCAGGCAGCAACGAGCCACAGCCGTGTCCTTCTGGCATGTTTTTGCCTCAGTCTGGGATGGCTTACTATAATGCCTGTCTGCCCTGCCCAGGAGGGAAGTTCTGCCAAGGAAATGGCTTGATGAGCATTTCTGGTGTGTACTGACTGGATTGAACATCTTTAATGTGGGTATTTTAATGCTTTCTGGGTGCTCATCCCTAACACAGAAGCTTTTCTTTCTTGCAGGATTGTGTTCTGCTGGCTATTTTTGTGATGGTGAATCCACACGGCCAGACCACAAGCAGTGTCCCCCTGGCTTTTACTGTCCTGAAGGCTCTGAATCCCCAGTTCCTTGCAGCCCTGGTCACTTCAACTCTGAGAGAGGAAAGTGGCAGCCAGCAGACTGTCAGCTCTGCCCAGCTGGGTATTTCTGCAGTGGTGAGTGCTGATGTATTGGGCACGTGGAAGCCCATGTTTCCTACATGCATATAATTCAGAATTGCCTTTCCTTTGTACTAAGATGTTCTTTGTCTGAGGCTGAAATTTGGGGAACACGTTCTTTCTGATATTGGTGACAGGTGAATGATGAAGGGGGTTGTGCTTTCAGGAGATAAGGGTTTTCTTTTGTCTTTGATCTGAGAAAGGAAAGGGAAAGGCTGTGCTTTCAAAGTTGCAGAACTGGGCAAAATCACTTCCAAGGGAGCATGTTCTGCAGGTATTGCTGCCTGCCTGGCCAGACTTCAGCTACTCCCACTCTCTATCGCTGCCCATGAGGCTGCTGCTGTCCCAAGGGATCTGCCTTTCTTATTCCCTGTGAGAATGGGACCTATCAGTCATAGGAGAACAGGGATTTAGGGAGTCTAGCAAAAGTAGGGCTGTGTATTGTGATAAAAATTGATTTTGTGTCACTAAGAGCTGAGTCTCACTGGGACTTAGCAGGACAAAAAGGATTTTGAATTGCTTCCTTATTTCTGTTAAGGTTCTACTAAGTCAGTGTTGGATGGGACTAGAAAAACAGAAGCAGCAGTAACTGCCAAGAGTGAAAGCCAAAACAGGCTTCTAAGGCTATGAAGTTGTTGAACGAGTAAGAAGCCAAATCTTTCTCCTCTTCGGGGCAAAAAAACTTAATGCCCAGGAAAATACAAGGGAGCTATTCCTGTCTAGCAGCTCGTGCACGCTACAGAAAAACCCACAAGAAATACAGCTGCACAGATGTGATTCTGTTCCCTAGATGGGATTACTCGAATAAAACTTCAGACACCTCCTTTGTAGACATCTGTACCTGAGCTAGTTTTTTGTACTCCTGTAGTCAGTGGCAAGAGGCACTTCAGGGCTGCAATTTGTCTTTCTTATTTTACTTGTCTGCCTTAGGATGAGATGAATTGCTCTTGAAGTGCAGTTCCTCTGGAAGTGCTGTTTCTCTCCAGTTACTGCATCACGATTCTGAACAACTGCATCAGAAGTACACACAATGAAGCCCACGTCCTGGGTTTAGCTTGAATATGTTGATGGAGAATGACATTGCTTGTCGTGTCTTATAATGTTTCCTGAGCAAGATGCTACTTTTTGTATCCTAGGTTCTGGAGCACACACTCCTGAGCTGTGCCCTAGTGGGTACTTCTGTCTGCCAGGTACCAACTTCAGTACAGAGCATCCATGTCCAAAGGGTACCTTTGGCCCCAGGACTGGTGCCACCAGCAACTCTGACTGTGAGCCCTGCCCAGCAGGTAAGCAGGGACTTGGCACAAAAAAAAACCTGAGGGCATACATGGAAAGGTTGAGGAAAATATGACTTCTTTCAGGTTGTTGACTCCTTCGTCTATCTTCTGTTCTGGCCATTTCAATGAGATCACTCTTCTGTTTGTTTTAGGCATGTATTGCTCAGCACCAGGTCTTTCACAGCCCTCTGGATTTTGCTATTCAGGTTACCATTGTGCCAAGGGAGCCATCAGCCCAACCCCTTTCAAAAACAGGGTGAGTGAGCACTGGCAAACAGCACAGTTAACCTTGCATCCCGAGGACAAGGACTGGAACCCTCACAATGTCATGGCTTCAGGTGTCATATTTTCCAAGTCTTACTGCTTTGCACAGGGTTGCTCTTTCCCACTGCTGCTGCCCTTGGTAGCTGCTCAGATGGACTGACATGCTGCTCTTAATGTCTGCTGGAATATCTTGCAGCCTGCTAACAAGTGATGGCCAGACATCCATTTCTGTAGGTATCACTGGAGTGTGCCGTCTCAGGTCTCTTCCATAGAATGAGAGCAGTGACTGGGTAGCTGTGGCTCAGCAACCAGCACTTTAGTACCCTTTTTGTGCCAGCTGTGGTCTGCATTTAGTTTCAGTGGCAGAAAACTGGAAGAATTCAGCCTATATGTACCCTTTTCAGAACCTGTCTCTGTAGTATTTTGGGCCAAATCTTGTTTTGATAACATTTTTTTTTCTTCTGTTTCTGTTTGTTTCTTTTTCCCTCGTGCAGGTGGAATTTGCTGGCTCTGTGTTGCCTGGTAATGATATCTGTCCTGCAGGGCATTTCTGCCCCAATGGAACTGAGAATCCCATGCCTTGCCCTCCTGGGTCCTTCTCTGCTGTCAGGGGCCTGCAGGCAGAAGAGCAGTGCCAGCCCTGCCCTGCTGGCCGATATTGCAGCAGGGCAGGATTGTTTGATCTGGCTCAGACGTCGCTGTGTAATGCAGGGTGCGGTGAGACCGTCACTCGTTAGTGGGAAAATACAGCTGGCAGGATTGCTGTGTGGGCTGGAGCAGAGGGGCATCCAAACTAAACACTGGGCTTAATATATCTTGCCCAGTCCCTTGTGTGCAAATATTTACAGTCAAAAATAACTAGACTGCGAAGAGTTCGCTCTGAGCTCTCTAGGTTACATGCTGCTATACTGCATCTGCTTGGTGGTCCTGGCATGTGCTTCAGAGCCAGTTCTCCCTATTTGTTTGCCTCACGTTCTGCCCCGGCCTTCTACACAGCCTTTTACTGTTTTTACTGTAGGTTTAATTAATTGCAAGCCCTTTATTTACCATAAAACACGCTTGCTGTGAATTTGCATCCTTTTTCCTCTCTGTTTTCTCTCAGCTCCCACCAGGTGGTGCAGTAAGCAGTGGCAAGAAAGCAGTGCTGGCATCAGCCAAACAGCAAAGTGCCGCCAGCAATATTTGCCCATCTCATGAGTGTGCCTTGTAGCAAAAGGCCACAGAAGCTCAGTTCCTTTAATCTGTGAAAGGAAAGCTTAGAAGTGATCTCAATACAGTGCATGTAACAGGATTTAGTAGGAAAAGATTTCTGATAGCTAATAGCTCTTGAATCTGCTGGAGAAAATCACAACCACTGCTCAGTGTAGTAGGCCTTGCTTCTGAGTAAACAAATGCTGACAGGCAGCTTTGCTGTCCTTTTGCTTGATGCTGCTCCTTTTAGCAGTCATTGCCTTGGGGACTATGAATTGCTTCTTCTCTAGAAGCTGCACCCACAGGATGCAGTGAGATCATGGCTTTCAATTCCTTCCTGCTTAGTTTTCAAAAATGATAATTTTTCTTTTGTATTTCCTCATCCTTCTTGAGGGGAGTGGTAAAGGGAGAAGTAACATAGAAATAGGTGACGTTAATGCATAGGCCAGTGAGAATATTGAAGATGAAAGGAAACTAAGCAGAAGCAGCCGGAACTGAACACATGGGCTTTGTGCTTTGAAGTAGACAAAAACTTAATTTTTCAAAGAATTTTTTTTTTTACCAGAATGATGAGAATACCTTCCAGACAGCTTAGGGAGGGGTGGGGAAGAAGAAAAAAAAAAAAAGAGGATTCTACAAGGATTTACACTTGGATATTAAGTTGGTAGGATAGGGCATGGGAGGAGCAATTGTTAGCCCAACTGAAATAAAACACATCTTTAAGGAGTGTTTCTTAACTTGGTGACCTTTGGTTAGTACTCCCCACATCTGCTTTTTCTGAACAGTGCTGTGGGCCCATGGTTCCAGCATAGAATTGTCTTCTTATAGGTATGTTTGTCTGGAAGGAAGCTCTGCTCCCTGCCCTTCTGATGGGATTTATGGATACAGATGTCCCAGTGGCTTCTACTGTCCTGCTGGCACTGGACTAGAACTGCCCTGTGAGCCTGGCACCTTCAGCCCTATGCCTGGGGCAAGTACTTGCCTCCCTTGCCCAGCTGGTATGGCCTGCAGCCATGCAGCCACTGCAGAGCCACTCAGCTGCCCCAGAGGTAAGCAATAATATGTGCCACAAAACCACTGGCATGCAGTCAGAAGTGTGATGGGTGCCTGCACACCTCTTTCTGTCTGACCGTAGCAGTCTGGGAATGGGATATTTGCAGTTGGATAGAGCAAGATCAGCATTCCTGCTTATTCTTCCTTTCTTTTCTGAGCAGTGCCTCATTCACCTCTCACTGTACAGGTTATTATTGTCCAGCTAGGACTGCTGCTCCCCTGCCGTGCCCTGAAGGGACACTAAATACCATGGAAGGGGCATTGGCCCCCACTGCTTGCAAGCTGTGTCCAGTGGGGAGGTACTGCAGAGGAGATGCTAACTGGGAACCTGATGGTGAGTTTGATTCAGAGCTCTTCTTTCTGTCTGTTTAAATACCTCCCCCACCTTATTTCTTATGTTTGTGCAGAGTAGCTGTTGCTTGACTAAAATGCAAAGGTTAGGCATATGAGCAGAAGAAAAGCAGAACTCTTTCCATGAAAAGAAGTTAATCCACAGAATCGATGAACAAGTTTAAATATTAGGAATAATTTAAGAAAAATAAATAAAAATACCAGATGAGGTCAGTGCATGTAAAGAAAGGGGATGATGAAGGCCTCAGATGATGGAGGAGGAGGAGAAGCAAACCAAAGGTGAACAGTGCAGGATATCAGTAGAGCTGTAAAATGAGCCTAGGATTGGATTCAGCTTCTGTCCTACTTCTGAGGTTTTAAGGAGATGCTTTCATGCTTTCCAATGACCATTTCATTACCTCCTCTGCTCTCCCATGGCAGGTCTGTGTTCAGCAGGGTACTATTGTGAAGGAGGAGCCACTGATGCAGTTCCACATGGGACACCAGCGTTCCCTCTCAGTGGGCCCTGCCCTCTTGGACATTATTGTCCTGAGGGCACTCCTTTCCCAGTTGCCTGCCCAGTTGGGACCTTGAACAACAGCACAGGTGTGACTTCACCAACAGGTTTCTCTTGTAGTCCACAGCAGTGGGGGGCTTTGTTGCTGGTGGCCAAGGTGATGGGTTTTCCCTTGGTCACTGAAAGATAATTTTCCACTCAGCCAAGGCTGAGCCATATCTGTATGTTATCAGTGCAAATAGATGCTTGCACAACTGTGACTGACCTAAGGATGCTTCCATGCTTTCTGTCACTGACTTGAAGTTCTGTTTTTGTTTTTAGGTGGTACCTCTCCAGAGAGCTGTGTGCCATGCTATCCTGGGTCTTTCTGCGCTAGCGTTGGTTTGAGTTCTCCAACAGGACCTTGTACTGAGGGGTTTTACTGCCCAGCAAACTTCAGCTCCTTCAGCCCCACAGCATTTCTCTGCCCTAAGGTACTGCTCAGTGACATCAGGGCAGTGAAAGAGGTGGATCAGCTCTAGGCAGGTATTTTCCTCTGTGGGA
This sequence comes from Meleagris gallopavo, assembly GCF_905368555.1. Lineage (NCBI taxonomy): Eukaryota > Metazoa > Chordata > Aves > Galliformes > Phasianidae > Meleagris > Meleagris gallopavo. Next base: position 2,866,741 of record NC_139429.1, read on the forward strand.
AAACCTCCTATAGGCCTAATTGAAATGGTGACTATGTCTACAGGGAATGTTGCTTTGGTAATGCTGGGGTTCACCCTTTACGCACAGAACCTAAGTTTATTGGAGTATCCATGGAATCCTTTATCATTGCCAGGGTCACTTCTGCCAGTTGGGAGCAGCCCGCCCAACACCATGCCCTGCTGGGGAGTACCAGCCAGCCAGGGGTTCTGCGTCCTGCATTCCATGCCAGAGAGGATTCTACTGCCAGGAGCTGGTGGCTGGAGACCCCAAGAGCTGCCCACCACATACTTACTGTCCTACAGGTATGCTGAAACTGGCACACCAGCTATGCCAAGGACTCAAATCCTGTGTGCCTCATTCTCATGCCAGAGTTGTTACAGACCCAGTGTGATCTTTGCAGGCCAGGAAATGAGGAACTGACAACAAATCTTGTGTTGTGCTGCCTTGCTTCTTTGGAGGCGTTTGTTACTCTGATATGGTTGTAGGGTCATGTCAGATCATAAGGTCTTCCTAGGATGTTTTATTTTCTGTGTTCTCCCTGTCAGGCACACAGTTTCCTCAGACGTGTCCTGAAGGCACCTTTACTCCTCCAAATATGACTGGCCTCTGGAATGAGAAGCAATGCCTGCCTTGCTTACCTGGTCACTACTGCAGGTAATGACCATTTATTTCTATCTGGCATTTTTTTCTACTACCTCCTAAGCAGTTCAGCATCCTTGCTGATCAGTCAACACTAAATTCTTCCCAGCTTGTCTGCCATCTTTGTCTCAGAGAAAATAAGTGTAACCCCAGATACAGCTTTTGCGTATGGAGCTATGAACTTGGAGAGCTATTGCAAAGCAGTCTGACACTGTCATGGCATTATAAAAGAGCATCTAAAGAAGGTAGGTAGGCAGTGGTTGTGAAAACATGGAAATAAGCCAGAAAGTTCAGCCCGGTGGAAAGTTGTTTGCAACTTTATCTAAAGCAATTTGCCCCCACGTTCATGGAATTTGAACTTAAAATTGTTTGGTTTGCTTCAGTCACCTGTGGTTTTGTAAGTGGAAAAAGTGGGTCTATTTTTATCTCTCTTATCAGTGTAACCACTGCTCTGCTTCTACACCAAATCTTTATCAGCAGGTCTCATGTAAATTCTTCTGGTTCTTTCTGCTCCAGGCATGGACAGCTAGTGGGGAAATGTGCTGCTGGATACTTCTGCCTTGCTGGGAGCTCTCAGCCCACTCCACAGGGCCCTGGTTTTTCCTGGCGCTTTCTGTCTGGATGCCAGTGGGGTGAGGCATGTGCTGGGCTGTGTCCTGCAGGTGAGAATCTTTGGAAGTGTTATAAGTGTATGTAGAGAGTTGCTTCTAACTAAGTAGAGAACATCTGTCATCTTGCATAATATATTATGATACCCGCTTTGAGGTTGTCACGCTCATTGGCATCGTCTGCTTTTACATCTTTCGACCAAAGAAGTTCGCTTGATGAAATATGCCACCTTAAATTTGTGGTGCCAGATTGCTGGTCCAGAAATGTCTGAAGGCTGTTGATTTGGCTGTCAATAGGCACAGAATCCCAACAGCTGCATAGATGTTAATCCTATGACAGGAGATGCTTGCTGAATCACTTTTTTTCCCAGTAGAAGGCTTCTGTATTTTACTTTCATCCCTTCCCCATCTATTTCTGCAGGTTTCTACTGCCTGGAGGGCTCTGAGCTACCCATACCGTGTCCTGCCAATACTATTAGAGATGTTCCAGGAGCTGGGCAAAAGGAAGACTGCCTGCCCTGTCCACCAGGCCACTGGTGCAAAGCAGGTTGGAGTCTGGGATAATAGTGAGGCGAGGGAATGAGAGTTTTTTTGTGTGTATCCCTGACTCTGTTCAGACTAACTTTGGTATCAGACACTGCACTTTGGATCACTTCTTGCCATGGGACGTGCTACCTGTGATTCTGAAGTCAAAGCTAGTCTTCAGATAGCTCTGTGTTCCACCTGCCAGAAGAGGGATTTGAACTGTCTTTGTTTCTTGAATTGTGGGTGTAGATCTTACTCTTACATACAGTGGTTTAGGAAGGACCCTGGTGGGATTCAGAAGAAAAGAAGGTGTTGCAACCACAGTGAAGAGGTGGCTCCTTAGAGATGAGTTTTCTGTTTTTTAGGAGACTCAGAAGCCTCTCCATGTCCCTCAGGACACTATTGCTTTGGAAGTAATGGCAGTGAACAAGACAGTCTGTTGACACCTCAGAAATGCCCTCCACATACTTACCGCAAGCTCCCAGGAGCTCAGAGCCTGACGGATTGCCAACCATGTCCTCCAGGCTATCACTGCCCTCTATCAGGTAAGCACCAGGTGAAATCAAATGCTTTCCCACCACTGGGCTTGATTACAAAACTCCCTGAGATGATATAGAAAGGGAGGGGTAACATTCATAGTGTGCTTACAGCTCTTCTCTAAACTCCCTCCTGGCCTTTCAGCCTCCCTTTCTTCATTTCTTTTCTTCTCTTCCTAACAGGTCTAACCAGTTTTGAGGATTATCCATGCCCGCTGGGATACTGGTGTCCTGGTAAAGGGGATGCTTTCTTTTGTCCACCTGGCACTTCCAGGGTACATCCTGGTGCAAAATCATTGGAAGAATGTGATCCCTGCTCAGCTGGCTACTACTGCCCAGACCCAGCACAGACAGGGCTGCCTAACACCCAAGGAGTACCTTGTGAACCTGGCTATGAATGCCCAGCAGGTGACATAATACGTTGTTTTATTTTATTTCTAGCTGTTTAAGCCCAGACGAGTGAAGAGTGCACAGCAGGCAGAGCCATGACATATAGATGGTAAAATGATTAGAGCCTCATTCTTGCAGCAGCCTTTGGTGGAAATGGCCCCTGGTGGAGTGGCTTTAGAAGTGGATTTAGTAACCTGAAGCCTTTTCCTGGCTTTTGGCCTCGGAATTCCCATCTTCTTTCTCTGGTCTCCCTTCTTGTTCTCAGTTAGCTGGGATTCCAGAAGAAGGTGATCTGGGCCTAGAAAAGGAGCAGATATCTTTTGTTATCCAGGCCTTAAATATTCAGGTGTGTTAGCATTTCTTGCTTAACAGCAGATTGGTTCTATGTGTCCTTCTGTGAGCAATAGGAAAAGTGGAGTTTTTGTGGACAGTAATATTTAATAAAGCTCTCTTGATCACTCTCTCTCCGGCACGTTCTCTCCTGTTCTGAGAATGTCACATAAATCAATCACTGATTCTTCTTTTTTCACCAGGTTCAGTCCATCCAAAGCCTTGCAGGCCTGGCTCATATTGCAGTGCTCGCACAGCCGTGCCCTCCATGTGCCCTGCTGGGTATTACTGTCCTGAAGGCTCATCAACATACAATAACCCTGAGCAGCTGTGAGTACTTAGCATGGCTGGTGGAGCCAGCTTTGTTTTAAACTCTTTGAGGGACTTGTTTTAAACACAGTCTGTGTGCGTTGTACAAAAGTAAAGGTATCTTCATAATCACACCTATGGATCTGGTGACTGCTAAGGCTGCGTAGGGTGGGTTATGAGTTGTACCAGTTAGCCTGAGCCTGGAACCAGATGAGAATCATTTTTAATTTTGCACTGGTGGTTGATTCCAGAAGTCAGAACGTTTTCAGAGATTTTTCTTCCCTTTTCTGCCTTCCAGATGTGTGTTTCCCTATTACTGTCCCCTAGGCAGTGCCCGCCCACTGCCCTGTGAAGGAGGATACATGGCTCTCAGCTCGCCTGGGCCGAGGGATTCCTTTGAGAAGTTCTGCAGAATCTGTGATGCAGGCAGCTATCGTAATGACTCTTTCATCTCTGCTCCCTGTCAGCCTTGCCCGGCAGGCTTCATCTGCCCACAAGGTAAATGTGGCTGCTATGGAGAAGTTGTGCAAGAAATAACTTCAGTGGTAACCAGAAAGTTCTGTGTGGGCAAAATCCTCTACGGTTTTAAATCCCTGATGTGGGTTGTCATGTTGGTTGGTGGAGCATTTCTTTTGGTAGGTTGTTAGAAGTGAGAGAAATACATCAAAGATGGTTTGGATCTTGTTGTTCTTTCTCTTGGGATGACTTTGGCCCCCGCAAGCACTATTTTCTCTAATTTTGTGACTCAGCTGCGAGGCCAGGAGTTAATATGATGGAGTGTGAATGTAGGTGTTCAAACCTTGCTGTGTGACAGCCAGTGTTGCATGAATCCTGCTGGGATAGGAGATAGGAAGAATCTGTTTACAATCATTTGAAGGTCTCTGCTTATTGAGCTCCTCAATAAAGTGTAGTTTGTTGTGATCTGGTTCTGTAAAGCATGGGGGAAGATCATGCCTGTCTTGAGCCACTGGATTTGTCCAGTCAAATAACTGGGAGAAATGGATTTGGATGTTTATGTATGAATAGGTTAATTTGAAACATGTTGAACGTTGGATAATTTTACATATCAATGTGTATGTGTTTGTATGTATCTGCATGTACATCTATAAAGGCGTGTATATAATTGGAACAGATAAGTGACTTTCTGCCTGTCATAACACTTGCTCAGTTCTATAAGCAGTGTCTGTGTCTGAGACAGCCCCACCACCTTCTCTAGGCAGTGAGACTTACCACAAGAAGCCTTGTCCCATTGGCTATTACTGCCCTCCCCTGGCATCTGCCCCTCTTCCCTGTCCCCCGGGGACCCGTGGGAGCAACAGCTTGGCCAAGAATTTAGAGGATTGTCAGGCCTGTCCTGCTGGCACCTTCAATCACCTTCCTGCTCAGGCTGCCTGCTTTCCCTGTGGCAGCTCCTCTTCATCACAGCCGGGTGAGTTGCTGTTTTTGTGCGAAGCTTTGCCTGCAGTTAAGAGAGAGCCTAACAAGAAAATTACCTACGAATGTGATTTTTCTCACATGCTTCCCCAATTGACTATGAGCTGTGGGATCTTCTTGATGCTGTGTGTGCTAACAACACCCCACCTGCTCTTCTTCTGTCCTGCTTGGAGGATGGAAGGTTCCATTTTTGAAGTTATATTTTGTTCTCCTGTACTCTCTCAGCCAAGGGGTTTTGATCTCAACTCCTTCAAAGGAAGGAAGAGATGAGCAGCCCCACTAATTCTTGCTCTGTCATTGCCTTGAAAACAGTGGAGTGCTTTTGCCTTGAGTTGCAGAACTTGCTATAAGTGCAGCTGTGATTTTGAGACAAAACTGGGCAGTGTAACCATGTCCAGCTGAGACTGATAAGCAGGAAAAGACTGGGAAAGGAGAGGGTGAGAAGCTAAGTACAGTAGAGAGTGTGGTACTCTTCCAGCATTTCAAGTGAAGTGGATTTAATAGTGTTAAGGCACAAAGCCACTGCAAAGAGGGGCTCAGCAGCCTTGACTGACTGAGTCCTTATCCTATCCAGTGGCTTAGCATATCAATTAGCTGAGGGTTTGTCAAAATGCCACTGCTGCAAATCTCTAGATGGGTCTTTCTGCCCTTCTTTCTAAATGAATACTTAGAAAATGGTGTAAGGATTGTGTTGGTAGAGCAAAAGGTAGATTGGCTCAGTTCTGCTGTGATGGTGGGCAAGCAAACTCCAGGTGTGCCACTACAAGCAGTGTGATTTGGTCAGAGCACTCAGTGCTGGAACTGCTCCTATACTGTGAGCACAGATTTTTGCCAGCTATATTCCCTACCTCGATTTCCATTCCAAATCCATCTTCCTTTCAGGTGCTACCAGCTGTACCTGCCATGGGCTGAACCGGGCTTTCCAGCACTCAGATGCCTCCTGTATCTGCCAGGCGGGTTATATTTACTATGATGAGCGAGGCAAGGAAAACTCTGACAGCAACAGTGATCAGGACTGCCGACCTCAGGTAAACCTTGGCTCCAAAATGAAGTTGTTGCGTGACGTGTGAGTGAGAGAGTAGTTCAGTGCTTTGGGCACTGCCTCAGCATCTGTGAGCAATCGCAGCTCAGATCGCTGAGCTGCTGCAGACACAAGAAAGTGCTTTGGCTGCTTTGTTTGATAGGCATGACCCTTCCTTGTGATATAATGTCACTTGTCTTCTTTCATGGAATCTTGCAAGGCTAAATTCAATAAGAGCCAGAGGCAAAAGATATTTCTATGCAAAGACAATGGGGAGCAGCTAAAGCATCTCAGATGACTGATGCAGGAATTTAAGCCTCCATGTTTTCAATGTGAAATTCTTCATTAGGGCTGGTTGAGGAGTTTGGATGGGAAGTGAACTTCTCCTGATCTTTTTCAGTGCTTTTCAAGTTGCCACTTAATGTCCCCTCGTTGCATTACCATTACGTTGTGTGTCAGTGACAAGTGGAGAACTTTAGGGGTGCTGCTTCTCTGCTGAAACACTTGAGCTTGTGTGACACAGATTGGATGTGCTGGTTTTCCAGGTGGACGAGCTCTGTGCTCCTGGAGAGATCCGTCTAGCATCTACACGCCGGTGTGTTTTCCCTGAGCAATATGACTGCTCTCCATCTTGTGGGCCTGCGGGTGGAGAGGTTAATGCAGAGCTGGGCATGTAAGTCTCAGCAGCCGCTCATTAAGGAATGCTTCACAATTAGTTCTGACTGGCTAAGTTACCGATCCCATGAGGTCATTTCAGGGTAGGACTTTGGGAGGTGCTTTTGAGAAACTTTCCGTTGCTGGAGCTGCTCTGTGTGGAAATACTGGCCTTCAGTCCTCGTTCGTTGGCCTCATTCCTCAACCTGTGTTTTTAAAATTACTGGAGGTTTTTGTGTGTTTGGGTGGAGACAACAGAATGGTCACAGAGTGATAAGGTAGGGCTGGACAAAGCTCATGTTCCCTGAAGGAGACCTTTCCCATATACCTCGGGTTGAGCCCCCCTTGAGTTTAGGAGCAGAAATGAGTCATAATCCCACCTTTTAGTGCTGACAGAAGCATTGAAACAAATGTTTGTCATATTCTTTTTCCTCTTTTTTATCCTCTTCCTGACATGGATAGCACAGAAATCTAGTGGATTAAAATTATGTTGTCACTTTCTACCAGTTTTTGAAAACAGAAGTCTGGGAAGAATACATAACTCTGCTCCAGTACTGACAGTGACCTCTTAGAGAACAACAGAGGCTCTGTAGGAGAGTGGTGTATCACATTTTGACCTGTTGTGTGGTCCTTAGATTAAGGAAGAAGCATTGAAAAGCAGCTACGGCACTGGATGAGCTGGACTGTGAGTTTGGTCCACCCTATTTACCATGAATACAGAGTAGCCCATTCACTGTATGGATTGTAAGTGAGATTGAGGCTAGCTTGACCCTCAACGTATTGTAGCTGTTTACTTGTGGATTGGAAGTAATCAGAACCTTTTTGCTGTACAGATGTCGCTGTAAACAGTACGTCTCTGCTGAGGAGCTCTGTGACCAAATGTGTTTGCTGAGAGCCCCACGGATCTCGTTGGGATTTGGCATCAAGAGAGAGCTGCTTCTGAGGGTGGATGAAGGAGTCAGGGTACGTGTGGATGAGGGGATTGCTCTCTCACCTCTCTGTGAGCCTGTAAAGAACATTTATAGATTGCATTTAGATAAAAGGACCCTGGGGGACTGATGTTACAAAGCTGTGAGCAGAGAGAAAGAACAGAGTCTTACCACATCTCATAACCCAGAGTACTGACTAGGCAAGAAATGGGCACGTTAATGAGAAATGATGTTGTGGCAAAAAGCTTCGCTAGAGCAGTGTTGTACAGCTGATGGTAACGTTGATTACAAAGCAGGGTTTGAGTCCAGGGTTGCTTGTACCAGTGATCAGTGTTCCCTCCTGCTTTTAATAGGAAGTGACTAATGTTCTGGGGCCAGATGAACACGTGCAGAAGAGCCAGAGGGTGCATTTGGTTCTGTTTAATCCCAGTGGAGTGCTAGGTTTTGTTGTCTCCAGCATGGATGTCTTGGATGCATTTCTCTCAGGTAAGGCTTGAGAACACCTTGAGATGAGCCTAATTGCCAGCCAGGCTAAGCTGTCAACTTCCTTTCAAGTCAACACAACAAGTGGGCAGCAGTTTGGTACAAAGGGAATTCAGTGTCAGACAGCCCAAACTATTTACAAAGTGGAGAGGGATCTCTTTCTTTCTGGGACTAAACAGGGCCCTCGCTGCTATACAGTTAGCTCTCTGGGGAGAAGGTCAAATTAAAATGATTTTGGCCTTCCAAGGAAAAAGAAAACTCCCTTCAGTGGCTAATCTGTCAGTTTGTGTGTACTGGCTCTTGATTCCAGTTGTTCCCGATGCATAGTAATGTCATTTAGAAATAGAACTTGGCCTTGTGAGCTCAAATCACTTACAGATACAAAATAAAAAGTTCTGCATTGCCAGAGGTTAGGAGCTTTCATATGCTGCTCCTTTGCTTACTATTTTTTTCTGTTGCCTGTGGCAGGAAATTTTTCATCAGATCAGTTGGAGCAGAAAGGTCATCGAGTCCACAGGGCTCTCTTCAAAGATATCCATGCCTTGCCCCTTGTCCCTAACCCAGTGGTATGTTTGGAAGCAGGAGACACAATCCTTTTCCAGCTTAGCATCAATTCTCACAGTGAGTGTTGTGTGGGTAAATATATAAAAATATAAAATGCTTTTTGCTGATATCTATATGTGTCCAGATGTGTTTGGAGCAGTGACTGTGCATTTGGTAGTACTGCATGTACGAGCACATTCCTTCACCTCCCAGTCACCCTTGCCTTCAAGGGATTCATGATCTTTAGCCTGGCTCTGCCAGTGACTCATCTGACGCTTTTTACATTTTGTAGTCTACAGAAATCCAGCCAGATAATATAGTTCCTGTGTTAGAAGAGCAGTGTGTTTGCTGGGGAGTAATGCATCCTTCAAATAAATGAGTTGACACTGTAGGGCTCTGCAAAATGAATTCAATTTGAAGCCAGTATCAGCTGTCCTAACTGAAGTGAGTCAGAGTTGCTGACATTGTGCCAAATTTCCCAGATCGTGCATCCAGCCACTACCCTGTTTATCAGAAGCAACATCTTTATAACAGCAATCCCAGCTGGGATTATGGACCCTTCCGAAGGCTGGACCACCTCATCCAGGAGACTTACCTCAACATCTCCTGGTAATATCTGGTGTGACTGATAGCGTGTGTGCTAGGTGTAGAACTTGGGAGCAAGTCTTCCACAGAATCACTAGGTCCTCTGCAGTGGATAGCACGTGAAAATGCAGAAGTATGGTGTGTTTAAGTCCGTGTATTCAGCTGTCATCCCTGCTGTAAGCTGAAGGACACTTAGATCAGTTGGTGCCTTCCTTCTCCCTTCTAGGTTTGCCCATGTTTTCCTGGAGTCTGGGACGTATGTGTTCAGGGATAGGACCATTCAGGAGCACTTTTTGATTGTGACTGTGAACGAAGCCAATGTGGGCTGTGACCCCAGAGATGTGTCCTTCCAGCCCTCTTCTCTGTTCCAGCTGGCCAGACATGGGATTTTGAAGCAGCAGAAACTGAACTTAGCTCCTAACTGGGCTTCCATTACAGGTACAGCCAAAATGCTGTGATATTTTGAACTCTGATGCTTAGCCGTAGCCTTTATTGTACCTTCTTGGGTTTGTTTAAATCAGCATTTATTTAGAAATACCATCAAACTGCTGTCTTTGTCATTTTTAATCCATTTCCCCTGTGGCGTTTCCCTTCCCAAAGGTTGCTGCTCTCTAGCCAAGAACCTGCTTGTGTAGGAGCCAAAGGGGGGGGAGAAGGAGCAGTTACATTTCTACCCACACCCTGCTTGAAGAATTCAAGTAATTGAGAACTTTGTTTCCCTTGGCATGAAAGCAGAAAGCGTATGTTTCCGTGATAAACTAAACTGGAATTAAATGCATCATTTAAAAGTTCACTGAAGGCTAACCACAAGGGCAGTTAAGGTCTTTTCCCAAAGCCCTATCTCTCAGCCCATGCCAGTCTCTTGTCCTTCATTCAGAGGACAGCAAAACAGTAGAATTGATGTAATGGTTTGCAAGCATAAGGTTCTGGTTCTGTCACCTTCAGATGCATGCACTGAAACTGCTTTGTCTCCTTGCTCACATGCAACATCATCAAGATCAAGGAGAGAAGGAGCAGAAGCCCATGTAATAAAGATGAAAGTTGTTAAATGTCTGGTTTTTGTGGGAAGGAGAGCACTGAGTAAAAGTGTAAGGGGAGACCGTGCTATTGATGCACACTGCTTCCTGTGTTTCTCACTTCTTGCCATTCGTCTTGGCTTTCCCAGCGGTGCTCTTTGTTCTGGGCTTCCTAATTGTGCTGCTGACAACCCTGGCTATTGTGCTGCAGCCCACTGTTCCTGTCCTTAGTCCTCTGATGAGCTGGAAGCCACGATGGAGGAGCCTGGGTGAGCCACACATCCCACCAGAGTACGTCCTTCTTAAAGAAAGGTGAGCTGCCTTAGCATGGTGGATAATCAGGAGCTTGGACCTTGACAGTATAGTCATGTCCTGTTGCAGTTACTGTGTGATATACCCAGTGCTGAACTCCTTGCAAGCACTGCACAGATTCAGTTTCTAACTATATGGAAAGTTCACAGTGTTTCCCAATAGTATTCCAGCTCTCTTCCAGCATAGTGTATGACAGCTCTGTTGTGTCTTCTGCAAAAGGTACTACTCTAAGAATTGCTTGGCCTGCTCTTCTTCTCTGTGTTTTGAATTTAGAGAAGTGGCACCTTCTGCTTGAACTGGGATAGCAGTCCTGCAGTGCCTGGTTTTAGTGATGCAAATCTGTATGTCAGACACAGAGATGCTCTTCACCATCTTCTTTCATTGCCTCTAGCCTTCTGTACTATCAGATGCTTGGTCCTCGTGGCTCTGGAGGAGATGCTGCCTTTGGAGAAAAAGGAGCTGTGCATAATGAAGGTGAGGTGTTGTACCAGTTCTAGGCTTCTCCCCTTTGGCTTTTGTTACACTGGTACAATAATTTTGATTCCTGCTTACCCAGAAACATGTGCACACGTATGGTCACTTTAACTGCTGTGCACAAGTATGCAGACGCCTACATACACACATGCACGTATTTCTATTTTAGATTCATTTAATCTATTCATCTGAAGTCTGTAACCTCCTGTCATGGGGATGGATCAGTGTTTTCTTTCCTAAATGGTAGGAGGGCAAGTAACCAGCCCTGAAAAATCATTTAGAACACCAGTGTGTTCAAATGACTAATGAAGAAAATTAAGATCTTTAAAACAATTCCCTGGGTTATTCTGTTGCTAATTCTGTTCTCTGAACACAGGTGACTTGTGGGCCTTTTTAGCCTTCAAGGCATGACCTCATCTTAGGGATTTCTGGATGTTCACAGAGCGGAGCACACCCAGAGCCCAGCAGATGGCACTATCTATTGGTGCTGAGAGCAGCTGGTGGATAAAGTACCACTCAAAGCTGTAAATACAGTACAGAAGTATCACCCTGACAGCTTGCTGGTCAAGTTAGAGGTTGATAGTAACGCTGTGTCATCCTCCCCTTACTAAGGAACGAAACCTCTTACATAGCATGCCTCAACCCATTGTGTTTCTTCACAGTACACAAAAAAAACTGTTGCCTCCTATAGTCAGTCGTTGCCCCTAGGGAAATACCTTAGAACAGATCTGTGGCCAGTGGTCAGTCATGAGACTTACCTTGTGTTTCAGCAGGATGTTGTGCAGTGAGAGACCTGGAGGATTTCAGTGTCCGCACTCTGTACGATAAGCTGGAAGATCAGAATTTGCACCTGGCATCTCAGCTGGCAAAGCACAGGAGGGATGTGTTGGTGTTTTACAATGGAATCAGCCAGCAGATTCAAGGTCTCATGGTCAGTGTGGGGAAAGAACTGTGGGAAAGGGGGTCTTGAAACTGAAGCTTGCAAGTGGCAGTTCAGTGAATGATAGGTCTTGCTTCCTGCTGTCCCCTATTTTGGTATAAAATAGTTTATGCTGATCCCTGGTTTGGTGTGAGAGATAGAAAGTGAAATGGATGAATCTTGAGGCTTTTAAAGAATAATGCTGCTTTGTTATAAACAGGACATGGTGCGAGCACTGGATGCTAAGGGCCTGAAAATCCTTACTAGGCAAAGGATTTGTGGGCATAAATCTGCAGGCAGCAGCTGGGCAGCAGTGGGCATGGAACAGTATGAGGAGCACTGCGGCAGCAGCTTCCGTGCAGCAGGGCAGGCAGGTATGAGAAGCACCATGCAGAGCAAAAGAGAAGTGGAGTGTGAGGGAATGTTTAAAAACAGCTCATACCGATGAAATTGTGCCTTCATTCAGTAAGAGCTGACAGCCTGTCTTCACACGAGTTCAGTGAGGATACAAGCCTGCCGGCTTAGGAATGGGTGAGCAGGGAGTTACAGCACCCTCCCAAAATTACAGCAAAGCATAATGAATGCAGTGCTATCTGGTTACCTTCCCAAGAGGCGTTCTGGAGCCTTCTTATGGGATTTCCAAAGAAAGATGTCTGTTTTTAGATTTGCTCTGGTGATGAGAACAGTTTTTTGTGTGTTCCTATAGCAGTCCATTTGAAACACTTGTTGGGTTCCATTAGGTGCACTGCAGCAAGAGGCAATGGAGTTGATGAAAGCTCTGGAAATCCTGCTTGGGAGAGCTCAGCCTAAGAACATGAAACGAGAGATGGAGCAGCAGATCCATGGACAGGACATGGTGGCAGTTTTATCCTCACTGCACAGTGAAAATAAAGCAAAAGTAATGGAAGGGCAGGTGAGCTGCAGGTGTTTGCTGTCGGGCCATCCCTCACCTTTATGGTGTGTTGTTTGTTTTTTTTTCCCACCTGCCCATTTCTTTAACTCTTAGGCCTTCTTTATTTAGGATTATAAGCTGACTGAGCAAGGAGGGCTCTTCAATAGGAGGAGTGATGTCTTCAGCTTCCCTGTGCATGAAGAATGCGGTAAGTGTGCCATGGTACTCCTCAAAGATGGTGGTAGAAGGCTGTCTCCCTGAAGCCTACGGACTCACTTACACCTCGTTCTTAAGCAACCACTCGGAGGGAAGAGATTGAGTGTCAAGGGGTAAATTAGAGGTGACAGGCAGCTGTCCTGTGCAAGAGAGCAAGATGGAGCATCCAGCTGCATCACTTACCTCAATAGCTGTCATCTTCCTTTTTCAGAGAAATGCTTAAGAGGCAGTTCCTCAGAGGATATGAGTACCCTCATCCCCATGGATCCAGCCACTTTGTCACCTCACCAGTCTGTGGTGTATCGCTTTGGCTGTGCAGTGGTGCACCTGTTAACCAGGGCCTGCTCATGTCCTGCTTTGGTGCTCATGCTGGCTCAGTCCATTCCTGCCCAGAGTCCAGATCAAGCTTTTCTCCCAGGCTTTGGAGACTCCTACTACGATGCCATTAATAAGAACCTGTACGTGCATGCAGCAAGGCTGGAGGATGCTGGGGAGTTTATTGCTGTCCTGCTGAACACTGTGGCATGGATTGCAGCAGGTAGGGCTGTGATGAGGAGTGTGTATCCTATGGGAGCAGCACTGTTTGGTCTTCTCTGTTTTGCATATGAGAAATGAGATCTTGTATTGAGATACCCAATTAAATATCTACTTTTCTTTTTTCCAGGGTCCTGTCTGCAAAAGTAGGCAGTATTTTATAAATCCTGTGAGGCACTGGGTTTCCTCTTTGTAGCAGGAAACTTGCGCCTTGGATAAGGGTTATACTAGAATCTGTTATTCTGCAAGCACAGAAGAACTGCTCCTTCAGTGTTCTCACTTAAAACAGTTTTGCTGTTAACAAATGTGATTTATTCCTTTTGCTTTGCATTAGGTTGTCCCTCAGCTGGTACTGCTCGTTCCTGCTTTATGATGGAGCTCAACAGAGCTATTGTGGTTCTCGCCAATGCCTTTTTCCAGGTTTCATGGGGGATAGCAGACAAGGTTTGTAGGGTGATTTCCTCTAATGGCAGTGACTACTCCATGAGGTGTTATAGGGCAGAAATAGATTCTCCAGTTTATAAGGTAGATTTCTACTATGTTTTTTTTCCTACTTCTACATCACTAGTGCAATTAGAAATGTTAAGATTAAATAGACATCCGTAATATGAAGCAGAAATGGGGAAACTCTTCAGGCGTACAGAGTTTGAGTAGTGTCTCCTTGAGAAGGGATTCATCTGCACTGCTTGTGCACTGGCATCTTATACAATAAAGGATTGAAGATCTACAGCTAAGTCTGGCTTCCTAGGATAACTGATGACCAGAAACTATTCGCTGGAAAGGAGCCAGCTTTTGCCAGTTTTACTTGTTAATTTGCCTGCAAAACTTAGCAGATGATGGTTGGGGAGAATCATGTCTGGGATTGTGATGCTCTGTGCATTGTTTGAATGTGTTGGGTTTTGTGTGTTTTTTTTTGGCTCCAACTTCAGGACCCCTCAGGCTCGTCTGATTGCTTTAACATTCAGAAAGTGCTCAAAGAACTTCTGAGCATCAGAGTAGCACCACATCCCCGTGTCAAGGGAAAAGCCCTGGGTGAAAGGTACAGTGGATCAACACATTACTGCTAGTGAAATAAAAACATCCATTTCCTGTACAGTGATCTACTTTGGACAGTGATATGTTACTGTTCTGTTTTGGGTAACAACACATTGTTTCTGTCAAAGTTTGCAGGAATGCAGGCTGCAACAGCCCCCCTCTTCATCAGACCTTGGTAAAAATTCTTTCACAGACTCAGAATTACTTGGAGATACAGGATGAGACAGTTCACAATGCCATCCTGTACATTTTTCTTTTCAGAAAAGAAAGTGGTGAAATATGGGGTATACTTGATGTGAAATCCTTCCTTTCTTCCTTCCAGAAATTTCTTCCTGAAATTCCTATTGTTTCTCTTCCCAGTAGGTTGTCTAGACTGCAAAAGTACCAGTGCCTTAGTCTGCAAGAGAGGACCTTAGACAGGATGGGAAATTCCCAGGGAGGTGACTGCAGTAGGAATTCAGACTCCTCTTCTGTTAAGGTCAGTCATTTATATTTGCTGTTTCTTTTCTGACAATTCTCCATCAACAGCTTTAGAACTATACCAGATGTTTTGAGTGCACAGGGGGAAGAAAAAAAAAAATCTAGTGTTTTAGGAAGTTAATAATGTTTGTTGTCTTTCAATTCTCGCCCTATACAAGTTGGCAGTGGTCATCAAATATCCCAAATTATGTACATCGCTCTAAATATCTTCAGAGAGTCCTAATTCAGAAAGCAGAAATTCAGAAGTTCTTAAGCTCTCGAGATGAACACCTGAATTTCAGACTAATTTTTGATAGTCTTATTCAACCTAAATCTGACAGACACATTGCATTGGTTGGTGCATGTTTGGAAAGGAGCATCACCTCTGCATCTTTCTCTGTTAAGGCACTGCTAAGGATTTGCATTCAGTGAGACTTCTCCATGACTTGCTGTTATGACATGACCTCTTCTTAGAGTTGGATGCCTATCTGCCTACCCCTAAGAGTGACCCCTGCTAGGGGTCTGCTGCTGTTGTAGAATGTTTGCTGTGTTCCTATTTTGTGTTCTCTAGCTGAAGGTTACACAACTGGAGGAAAGGCTGGATGAACTAAATGAGGCGTTTGTTGAATTGACGGTACAGGCCATGAGTCTGCAAGAAGATGGGGATCTCTTGGAGAAAGAGCTGAGAACACAGGAGGAGTCACTTGTGGTATGAGTTGTCTTCTACTGGGTAATCTTCCAGCAGCTCCAGAGCAGTGGCCACAGCACCTCACCTTCATGTAGGTGCGTGCCTGTGTGATTCAGCTTAGCGATATTGTAGAGGTGAAAAGGTTACACAACAAAAGAGTTGTTTGTGTTGATCAGTTACATGCACACCTAAAGCCCCACGAGTTCCAATATCTTCAATTGGAGGAGACAGATTTTTCCCTTCAGCATAAGGGATAACAGGAAGGAACAAACAGCTTGAATTAAATGATGCGCTTCATAGGCAGAACCTGGGAGCCAGGACTCCCCTGGCCTCATCTCCATATGTGATACTGGATAATTAAGGTAAATTTTTTTGTTCATTAGTCTCTCCGCTTATTTTTAAAAACCCACTGTGTAAGTTATAATAATAAGCAAGCTCATTGAGACATATCAAGAATCCTAGAATCACCAAGGTTGGAAAAGACCTACAGGATCATGCAGTCCAACTGTCCACAGCAATGTGGTGGAAAGCAAAGGATTTGATTTAATTAGAGGTGGGTTGCATTATTTTGAAATTAATACAGTGGGCTTTGCAAAGGCCTAAGGGTGCTGTCAGTGTGCACAGTGCAGCTCATCCCATGCTCTTGTATAGGCAGTGCATTGTGCTGGCAGCAGTTGATCCTGTCCCAGATTTTTGCCCCCTGGACTCGGTGGCGTAGATATTGCTTGATGCTGTCCAATGAATTTACACTCTGCTTTTGTTTTGATTTTCTGTAATAGACTGCAAGCAACAAAGAAGCGTGGGGAGCTCAGCGGTATTCTGAAATATTAGATTGTTGGGCCACTAAGAGGGATGAAGCCTTGCTGCTGGAAATAGAGAGGAACTGCATTGCTCAGAGGATTGAAGAGATGGAAGCACAACTATTGCATCTTCAAAGTACAGCAGCCAGCAGTTCACTTCCTTGAGGAACCTAACTTAAAAGGCAATGGCTACAGCATTGATGTGTACATAATTAGAGATGCACATGATCAATTATGTTGTGGATAATTCATATTTGTTGGGTTTTTTAGTTGATTGAAGTACATTCATGCTCAACTATCAATAATGTGTAGACGTGAGAGAGAAGCTGAGTTTCTTAACATTCTTCATTAATTTTAGAGTTTCTGTTGGTAAGTCAGTAAAGCAGAAATGATGCGAGGGCACTAATGGCCCCCACTTAACAATGTGTTCTGTATAGCCTCTCACATCTGACATCAAGGGTATTTTTGAGGATCTTTTAGGTACAGTTTAGAGCCTTACTTCTAAGCCTTGCCCAGCAAGGGCACGCTGCTATGCATGTTTTCATTGTAATCTTACTGATCTTAATGAGGTGTGAGTACACTTAAATTATTCCCTGTAGTGATGACTGCAGCAATTTGTGTAGCTTCCTGCTCCATCTCTTTCTGCACAGCATTCCTTAGTTCCAGCTAAAGTAGAATAACATAAAATTGCTTGACTGTGAGCCAGTACAATGCCTGGGCAAACCACACAGGTAGGCCTCAGCCAGCTGTTTCCAACAACAAAGCCAGTTCTCTTTTCATTCTGCAGAATTTACTGAATTGCTTATGCGTGAAGAAATTTGTGTACCTGTTCCTTCCTGGTTCCTAAACACGAATCTGTTCTTACTCATTTTCCCTTAGCAGAGTGTATTAATTAGAGGGTGAGACTTCAGTGCCAAGGAGCCCACACAGAAGCCCTCAACTCTGGTCCCACTCTCTGGTGGATCCAGAGGAACTTCATGTTCTTTTGCCCTCGCCTCATTTTGCTGATTACAAGTTTTCTGAGCTTGCTCTCAGAAGCAGAAGGTTTGTTTTGGTTCCTTTGCAACCTCACCTTGGGAAAATTCAGTTATTTGTTGACACTTTGAAGGGCCTTTAAGGAAACAAGAGGATTTATGGAAGTCAAATATACCTATTGGCAAACACTATGAAACAGTGGCATTTTCTTCCCTAGATTACAGCAGTGAAAAGGCTGCCATTGCTCTCCCTATTGCTTTCTTTTAGGTTATCAGCAGATACTTTTATAACAGTACAACCTGAAGGTAAGCGTCTTCAGACACTGCTGACTCTGTAATATCCACAGGAAAACATCTAGATAGGTGGTAAAGTTACCTCTGCGTGCTCTGTGTTACATTTTTAAAAGGCAGACTGGGAGGCATTAGCAAATGTGTCAGTTTTTCATTGCAACAGTTTTCTAATGGAAATAACTTTCTGCTTTGGATTGAAGCAAAGATATGTGTGTAGAATTCTGCTGGAAGTTTTCTCTTATCCCCATTGTGGCTCTTTTAACAAGTACACTTCAGCTGTAAGTAAACTGCTTTGGGCTTCAGAATGTGTTGGATTGTTCTTCCCACAAAATGAAAGAATGTTAATGAAAAGTCCAGAGTTTCACACGATGTTACCTTTCACGTTTTGTTGGTAAGTACTAGAAGAAAAGAAGGAACAAATGAGATTGAACAAAGCTGAGTGCAAGATGCTGCACTTGGGTCAAGTTAATCCCAGTGGGATTACAGACTGGGAGAACTCCTTGAGAGCAGTCCTGCAGAGAAGGAGCTTTGGGTTCTGATGGATAAAAGTGGGACGTGGGGCAGCAGTGTGTGCTTGCAGCCCAATAGAGGTGCTCTGGCACCCATAGAAGGGTGGCAGAGGGTTGTCCCCATCTGCAGTGCTGTGTCCAGGTCTGGAGCCCCTGTACAGGAGGGATGTGGAGCTGCTGGAGCTGGTCCAGGGGAGGGCCTCAAAGATCATCAAAGACTGGAGCAGCTCTGTGAGCTCCAGAAAGGTTGTGGTAGTTGGGCTGGTTCAGCTTGGAGAAGAGAAGGTTCCAGGTAGACCTCATTGCAGTCTTCCACTAGGTGAAGGGACCAACTTTTTTTTTTTTTACACAGTCTGACAGTGATAGGAAGAGGCAGAATGGCTCTGAAGTAAGAGAGGGGAGATTTAGGTTAGGTGTTAGGAAGAAATCCTTTCCTCAGAGGGCAGTGAGGCACTGCTGCCCAGAGAGCTGTGGGTGCTGCATCCCTGGAGGCACCCAAGGGTGGGATGGAGCCCTGGGCAGCCAGAGCTGGTGGGGGCAACCAGCCCTGCCTGGGCATTGGAACTGATCCTCTCCAACCCAGGCCATTCTGTGATTCAATGAAATACAAAGAGGAGTGATGCAAGGGTGTATTTCATTATTTCTTTGAAGTATTTACTGCTGATAGCTCTTTTTCCAGCCCTCTCTGAAGTCTGGAAGTCAAGCACTTTCTGGAGTAGTTGTGAAGTCCCCCTCCTCAGGTTTGGAAGGCTGCTGTTTCCCTGAGACTGCTGATAAGGCTGACTGAGTCCAGCATCATTTGCCTTGAAAGAAAAGGTATGGTGTGATCCCTAAAAAGATCTCTTCAATTTATGGCTTTGTGTGGCTCTAAGTTCTGAAATAAGGCCTTGTCAACCTGGGTAGTATTTGCATTTTTTCCTGTGTGAAGCTGTTAGCTAACTGTCTCAGTTAACAAAGCCAGACAACATTAATGGTGGTGCTTGTTGCAGTTACTGAAGCCCTGCTTGGCTGTGCTCATATAGTTAACACTTGCTTCTCACTCATATAGAGCCAGAAACTTTGAAATACTGATGAAATGAAAGGTCCAACAAAAACATCCAATGAAAATGTCCACTGAGAATTTCACTGGGCACCAGAAATTCAAGTTGCTTTTGGAAATGGTCAAATTGAAGCCATGATTCCCTCTGTACAGAAAGGAAATTTCCTAGCCATGTCAGTTCCAACCTGCCACTGCTGAAAGACCACTGTCACTCCAAAGCTGCTGGGCTGATATGTGAGGTGAGTGTTTCTATAACCTTGTTCCCAAACCTGAGAGGAGAAAATATAATGCTGGTTTCTTTCATCCAGAAGGAATAAAATCCTGAAAAGAAGTTTATAATTTATAGTCAGAATAGGAAGTGTTTCTTTCTAAAACTAAAAAGAAAAAAGAAAAAAAATGAAAATCCTTGTAAATACTTTTTCATTTTGAAGTTCTGGAGTTACAGCTTAGATGGAGCATACCCTGGAAGTACCAGAATGTCACTCGATCTTTTCTTATCAGCTTCTTTTTCTCTACGCTCTGCAGCTAAATTGGTAATGTGGGAAGATTGAGAAATGTCACCAAATACAGCAAACAAGCAACCTTGCTTTTGGAGGTTCCATCCACAGCAGGTGAGTCTCTGGCCTGAATGAGGTCTAATACTTAACTCTGGCTGTGCCTCCACCTCTGTCCATGAGCACATTGTGTTTCTACTGCACGTAAAAGGAGTCACTCACTTCAGGACAACAGGAATAGAAGTGGGGGTTCCCCTTCCAAACAAACTAGGTAACTTTATTATAGAGTCAAAGGGAAGCTGTTGTTTGGCGCTGAGGTTTTGGAGGGCATCTGTATACTTGTTGTCTTATTTCTTGATGAAGTATCTAATTTGTTGGGATGTTCCCAGAAGCCTGAAATAGTAAATGACTCATTTTTATGAGAAAAGTGTGGTCTTGCTAAGCTGGCTCATCAGTGAGTCCATTGGAAGCCAGATACATGCTTAATAGCTTTGCCCAATGAAGCCTTGATCCGTGCAGACAGCTATATTGCTGAATTGCAGAAACTGGCAGAAGGACAAACTGCAGCCCTGCTGCTTTCAGGACCAGTCTTGTAATGGATTCATCTTTAACATAGCTGTTCTCTAAAGCTGTCAAAGTTAACGTGTCCTTAGTGCCCTCAATTCAACTTTTACCTGACCTCCCTGGTAAATAACTTTATCACTTGTCAGTGGGTCATAGCTGCATGGGATGGACCTTGTCCCATCTGTAAGGTTCTAGTAATCCTGCTGATGATCTGTGCTGAGTGCTTGTTTATACACTGCAAAATTAGAAACATATTAAAGCTGCATATAATATTTAAGATAAACTTGCAGAAGTAACAGATGAACCTTTCTTCTTCAAGGTTCCTCTTTAAAAAACGGCTGTAAAACCTAATCAGCGAGAGCATAACTTCCCTCTGTAAAACACCCAGTGATACATTGATCTCAGAATAAGTTCACAAACAATTTCAGAATTGCAACACTTGCTTTTGTGTTCATTATTTTGTGGCTGAAAATATTTCAGATGAAATGATCTCCAAAATGTATTTTTCTAATGGTGGCCCCCACAGAAAAAAAAGGATACTGGGATGTACCAGTAAGACTCCTTACATGTTGATGACTGTATGCTGAAAATCACTAGTGTTTGTGTGAGCTCTATATGATGGTCTTGGGTATATTTAATAGTTAAGTGTCCTGGAACCCATATCTGCCACAAGGAACTGATGTTCACCAGCAATTCAAACACTGTTCCTGGCTTTGGAGAGAAAAAAAAAAAAAAAAGCAATGACTTTTTTCCTTTGAAATCAAAGAGGAAATCTGTGGTTATGGTCACACAGTGTTCATCTGCTTTCAACTCCCCATTTGTGTTATTTGTTCTGACTTATGTTAATGGCATGCTTCGTGCCCCATGGGTAGCATTTCTTTTCTATAAGATGTGCAGAAGTTCCAAGGTGTGCTGTGATGATACTGGAAGGATCACTGCAGGTCACGTTGCTGACTTGCTGCATTGTTGATGGCAGTTACCAAAGGTATGAAGTGATGGAGCTACAAAAGCATATTCTGCTGGTACTAGGAAGGTACAAAAGTTGCACTTGCTCTGGATTTGTGAACTAAAGTTTGTTGGAAAACAGCATTTATGTATGGTAGCACCAGAAATAGCAGTTAATTTGGGGTGAAGTTTCCCTATTTTCTC
Organism: Meleagris gallopavo; assembly: GCF_905368555.1. Lineage (NCBI taxonomy): Eukaryota > Metazoa > Chordata > Aves > Galliformes > Phasianidae > Meleagris > Meleagris gallopavo. The sequence goes on from NC_139429.1 coordinate 2,888,092, forward strand.
TTGAATGTGCAGAATTCATTCTTAAGAAAACTCTGGAGAAATGGAAATCAAATCAAGGTGTATCCTTCCTGAGTAAGAGCTCCTTCTTGAGGAAGGAGAAGCTTGGTTTCCCTTTTTGTCTGCTCCTTACTGGCAATATTAGAGGAGAAAACAAAAAATACACTCCTATCTACCAAAAGCAACAGGCATCAATTCCCTATCTTCCTCCTCACCCATCTGTCAGTCAGTTAAGTTCTGAGAAATCAAAGCCTCAAAATAGCAGAGAAGATATGCTGTTCTCTATAAGAAATCTGCTGCAGCCCATCACTCCTGCACCTATGAGCAACAAAGCAAACAACTTCATATTTCCTAGTTCTAAAGCTGTACCAGGTTACACCTGTAGTGTTCTTGGGAAAATACCACAAGATTAGGAGAAAAGGTGCTAATAGGCCCGTTTCTTGGAGAAAATGTGCCAAACCAAACACAGATAAAATAAAGAAGGTGGCATTTTGAAAGCTGTTGGTTTCCAGGTGCCCAGCTCTTACGAAGTTGCACTGAAGGACCACTGCATGGTTGCCCTTTGTGAGTGGTGCCAGGGGAGATGCCAGCTGATCCCTGGGTTATGCTGAAAAAAACCTCAGTCTTTGTGCTGTCCAAATCAGAGGCCTCTTGTAATGCTGGATATTGAGGTCGTGCACTTTTCAGTGCATTTTTCCAAAGCAGTTTGTCTGAAGCACCCAGCTCACTGGGATCCACAGGCTGAGCTTTACTGCAATGTCAGAAGGCAGGAGGCGAGAATTAGCAGAGTCCTGAGTGCAGATCCTGGGCTGAAGAGCTTTGTAGAAAAGTGCCAGATAATGAATGTGCTTACAAATAGTGCCAGGGGAGAGATCAGAAGAAAGAGTGGGTATTTGTGGTTGGAATTTATATTTTGATACTTCTGAAGAAGTTAGAAATGGGAGCTGTAAGAAGACGGGGTCCTCTCTTAGTGCTCCTGTGCAGTTGGATTTATTCCACCTGCTGAAATGTCAGTGTTTATTTGCTGTAAATGAGGTCAGGACCTGTTTTGTTCCTTCGTCTCGTCGGAGAAGCAAGCTAACTTTTTCTGCAGAAGCAGTGTGCTACACTGGGTGAGCAGTCTGAACTCTTTCCTGGATAAATAAACTGTAGATGTCAATACAATTTAATCCATATTAAGTCCCTCAGCAAATGTCCCCAATCAATGATTTACTACCCTAAACAGTTTTTTTTTGTAGTGCATTTGCCTGTGTTTTGTAGGTCAGCAGTAACTAAGAATGAGGAAGACTTTTGTGGCGTTCTAAATCCTTTGCTTACCTTGGCTTCTCCACCCTCTGTTAGCAAACTGCAGTTTCAAAACTCCTAGCCAAGCTCAGAAAGGAAGTATTCATGCAGCAGAATTACTCCTGTTGGGTTTTATTCTTTCGTGACTTTTTCTTCTGGCTACATTCACCTTCTGGACTGGGAGGGACCAGTCTTCAGACTTGGCTGTGCAGATCCTGGACTCAAGGAGAAATTCACCTTGTGGGAAAAGCTAATCTCAGCAATGAGCAAGCTGGATCCAGCTGCAATCTGAACAGGAGGCTGTGCAGCCAAGCGGCTCCTTACCCTTCCAGTTGCTATTCATACTTCATTGGGTGGTGCTAATGTGGGGGGGCAGTTCTCCTACACCCCAGTTGACCTGCCCTGGTGTGCACCTAGTAAAGAAAGTTCAGTTAAAGCTGGCCAACTGGGAGGAGGTTTGTCTTGGGAACATTCTGTCTGTCCAGGATGTAATGAACTCTCCTCCAGAATGGCTCATGATTGGCTATTCCTGACAAAAGTGTAGAATAATTCAAGTCTAATCTAGCACAGTTGACTTGAGCCCACTGAGAACTATAAACAAAAATTCAGTTCATCCACAATAAAGAGAAGAGGCTGGTTCTGGCCAGGGATGTGTTGCTCCCAACGTGGCAAAGTAGGGCAGAAAGTCAGAATGGGGGAAGCCCTATGCATTTCCCAGAGTGACTGACCTGGATGCCTGAAATGCAAATGTAGGAGTACAGCATTGTGTTTCTGACCTGAAGACTTCCGTATTTTGATAGGGAAGGTGCCACAAATAGCTTCTTCCTCCAGTTCTGCTGGTAACTGACATTTGGGCTAAGTCTGTTAATGTTTGTGCTTTGGGAGCTGAGGTTGTGTAAACTGAAATCACGAGTAGGTCTGTGCTGTCCTTCTCTGCATTGTTTTTTAGTGACAGCATTATATTAGGCTTCTTTTCTAAGTCTTGAAAGAATTCAGGCTCTGATTCTAGAAAGAGCTTGCTCCTTAGGCAAGAGGCCAAGTGCAGAGCATTGTCGTGTGTTAGCAATCTCCACATTGGCACATCCATCGAGTAGTTTTTTGTGTGACAATATGTTGAGGAATTTAGCAAAAGCTTCTGTGGTCTCCAAGTCATTTCCTGCATTATAAGTACGAAGCCTACAGGAGAACAGTGACATTCTCCAATGGAAAGTGTTCTACAGATCTCTACTTACTTTATTTCAGAGAGGAACTAAGTGAAAATCTGAGATCAAGGACATTGTGATAACTCAAGTGTTTCCCTTTTTATGAGTCTTATCACCCAATCCGTGCCTTTGCTTTGTTGAAGTGTGGTGTGCTAACAAGAAATGTGTCAGAGTTGGTTACCTCTTCCATCTCATGGCTTGACATGATGCAGGAGCTCTCAGCTCAGGCATGACAATAGGTCTCACCACCTGGTTCTGGTTTTGTTCGAGTCCAATTGGTGTTATTTTCAAAGGTTTTATTATGATATTGTGATCTGTTGCTGTGTACTTCTTGGGCTAGTTTGCCATTTCTTTGGCTGTTGCCCTTCCTCAGATCTCCTTACATCACTTGTCTTTATAAAGCAGTACTTAGAAGTCAAATTCTCCTCTCACAAACCAGACTTCTTTCTTTTTTTGTTAAAAATGCAGAAAGCTGCAGAGAATTAGCACCCTGGGCATCTTTAAAAATAGCTGTATATTTTTTTTCTACCTCTTTCTGTCACATAACTTCAGTGCATCTTTGTGTCCGCTTCCTCCTCCCAGCCCTCCCTGCAGGCAAGTAGCAGAACCAAGCTCAAAATAAATGATTGCAAGGCACTGCTGTGAGTGGTAGCTGAACTTTAACCCTCCTCCTTCCCAGAAGAAATAAAGGTAGCTTCTTTAGGCTATGGGGCTTTTTGATTTGGGGGAATTCCCTGTGCTTTGTCATATGGATCTCATCAACTCTCTTACCCAGTAGAGTGTTTCAGATTTATTTGTGCAGAACTTCTGATGCACTGCTGATCCAGTGTACACCGTCCATCCATTCTGCACACTTTTCCATCTCTCCTTCTGTCCCTCTTTCTTCCAAAGCCTTACTTCTAGGATTAGTGGATCAGGACTGCTCCTGCTTAAGTGCATGCTCCCTATTTGCAGACCTCAGTTCACATCACTTTCCATATCTTGCTCTTTCTCTTTTTCCTTCTGTATTTTTCTACTTCAGTTCTGGTTTTCAGCTTTTGATTGGAATTACCTTATCAAGTGTCTGTTAGCTGCAGCAGTTCTTCTGTAATGTTCTGTACTACGTATACAGTGTATTTCTGTTGAATCTCCTAGTGGCCTGCTCCAACAAGCTATTTGAAGGCAAACAAATGGATTTTGTGCTCATTGCAAGTTTTTCAAAATTGTGCTGTGCAACTTCATTGCCACTGAACTGCAGATCTGTGGCAATTTGTAATATTTTTTGGGTATTTGTCTCCTTTAGTTAGCAAAAATAGCATGATGCTTAGTGTGAGGCAAAGCAGAGATTCCGGAGGAATACAGCCCTGGAAGTGTATTAATGCTACCTATGGAAGAAAATTGCAGTAGTTTCTGAGTATGGAATGCAAACTGAGGTGCAGGTCTGAACAAGGCCAGCAGCAGAGATTATTGCAGCATAGGGAGCAATGTGTGTAGGCATCAGCTGCCCCATTGAAAAGCCCCATGCAGGACAGTAAAGCAGTGCTGCAAGCCTGCAGACCTGGCAGACTGACAGTATAGGAATTTCTGCCTAAGAGGGTAGGCCCGTGCAGAACAATGTGGTTTTTCTTGTAGCTTCTCAGTTGCATAGCCTAAGCAGCTGTCTGTTTTCCAGTTTTACAAGAGCAGTGGCTGGAGAAGTATGGAGACTATGCAGGGCAGGAACGGTGGGACAAAACAGAAGTGCTGTATGGCTGAAAAATTCATAGGCTGGAAAAATAAATAGTGCAGTTATTTGCAATATTTTTATTGCGTGATGATTTTTCAGGTTAGGGCCCATCCTGACCCCTGACAATAGGGGACTGATAAAGTACCATTTGTTTTTTGTGTTGAGATTGGAACGGAGTTGGGCTGAATCTTATGAATGTGGAGTTCCAGTGTACAAAAAGGACAAGAGAAAAACTCTTTCCTGGGCTGAAATTTGGAGGAGCCTTAGCAATAGTTAGGTTTTTTGAGAAACTTCAAGACCGTGCTGTTTGTATTGTATTTAATATCATTTTTTTTCTTCCTGCTTAAAGAATCAGAACTGAGCTGTGGCAGCATGGCAGCACGTGAGTTAGCTGACTTGCAGGTGAGAGATTTCACAGCACTCAAACCAACCTCATTCAGCAGACATCTGCGGTCAGTTTTGCTGTTTTTCATCTCTTCTGCCTTTTCTACACCCTTTTCTGTGTGTTTCTTGTCATGAGGAGTATCTATGGTGTTCATCTTATAAGCTGTTGACAACAGAGAAAAGCTTCTACTTCGTGCTTGTCAAGACTTGCCAGTGCACCAACTCTGGTTTTGTGCTTGCGAAGGGCTTTAAATTAGGCAAGATGGACTTTAATTATTTCACCTGACATATGCTTTACTGAGGTAGGGCATGCTTCCAGCCTTGCTTGCTAAAAATGAGGCTTTTCTTTCAGTTGTTTCTCAGCTGAGTGCCTTCCACATGCCCTCTGGCTACCCAGGATGCTAACGAACATTGAACTTTACCGTGTTAATTGTACCTGTCCAATGAATGCTATATTTTCAGAGTTAGCAGCGATGGCTTTGGACCAAATTGACTGACTAAAAAAGGCAGCAATTAGTGGTGGTTGTTTTTTTTTTTTTTTTTTTCCCAAAGTGATTTTCTAAGTTCCTGAGGACTTTGACCCTTACGGTAACATAATTCTTAAGTTTTGTGAGAGGTGAGGGCTGAGCTTGCAAAGTAAGCAGTAATGTAGAGTTAGGAAGTAGACCTGATCTTATGTCTTTGCCAATGAGGTAAACCTAGACCTGTACTTTTTGAAGTCAAATGAAGTAACTGTTCCTGTGGGACCCTGACTCACATTTCTGATGTGTAAAAACCCCTCTCTGTAGCAGAACTGGTGCATGTTTAGACCAGGTTTCTTTTTTCCTAGGCAATAAGTTTTCAGGGATTGATCTACTGGGCAGAGCCATATGGAGTCACTGCATGAGAATCACTGACAGGGTTCAGCATCCGTGGATTTGCTTTACTTGGGGATCACCTGGCAAATGCTTTTCTGTTAAAGGAAAGTTCTTAAGGTTTTAGGAAATAATCTTTATCTGAAACAGGAACTGGTCTTCAAGTTGAGTCTGCTTTCAGGCATTAAGATAATCTCTTATCACAAAAATGCAGAGGCTGTGCATTCAAAACTGCAACAGTTTTGAATGAAGAGCTTTGTACCAGTTTCTCTGTGTTAAAAAGGGGCTATAAGAACATGAATATTCAAATATTCTTTATCATTCCAAGTGTTTTATGACATGTATTCAAAACGTCCAGCCAGTTCCAAAAATCTGTCAGGTCAGAGGGAAAAGCTGTCTTTTAGTCTTTTCAGAAAGTCATTTCCTGCTGATTCATTTTGCTGCTAAGGTGGCATTAGATACAAAACACAGTGGAATGTCAGTGTAGGTTGTTAGAGAAAAGAGAGGGTTCCAGATTTGTGGTTTTTTTTGTTTTTTTTGTTTTTTTTTTGCTGCTTTGCTATACAGCTCTGCTAGAAACATTCACATTCAATCTTAAATCCAACATAGTGGGCTGCTGTGAAAGAGCTGCTGGGCATTCTGCTGGAAGTTCCTCAAGAATTCAGCTGCACCAAACTAGTTACAGTTGATTCCATTTAACTTTGTTTCCCAAATAGCACAATTAGTAATGTGAGCATTTAAATGATGCCCAACGAGCTTTTAAGATAGCATCTCATAGGTAACAAAATGGTAGCTCGTGTTGCTGAACTGGAGCTCACACTGCTGTCGTGATTATGGTTCATCAGTGAGTCTGTTAGGGAGTGTTGGGGATAAAAACTATTGCAACTACCACTTCTGTGTTCATTTTTCATTTACAGCCTCAACTTCTGCACCTGCAGATTAAAGCTCTTCTGTCAGCTTAGAAATAAACTTCACAGTGTGAAGTTGAAGGAAACTTGCTTACAGGAATTGCGTGTCATTATGAATGCAAATTGCACTGTATTTGCTGGTGCTGTTACCTGGAAGCTAGATGGGTTGAGTGATTATGGGGTGTGCAGAGCTGCCAGAAAATATCTGCTCCTGGGGGGGTCTCTCGTGCTGGTGGGTCTGGACTAGTTTTCATTCACTGCAAAATAATGATTGAGAAAAAGTTCATGAACTGATCTGGTTAGAGCAGGTATAGTAAGGCATGACTTAAGAGATGGGGGTTTTTCCTCTGTGAAAATCTCTGGCATCAGAAGAAATGAGCACAGGCAGCACCATGCTGGGTGTGTGTGGCAGAGGATGGGGTTGAGACATCATTGGAGCCCGTGCAAATCAAGACTTCAGTGCTTAAGACATCACTGAGATCCTGTCAAGGCCCAAGAAAAGCGCTGCAGTCGTACCCAGTGAGTGCAGCACTGACTCTCCTCAAGGCTTAGATGTGTTTGCATTCATTTACTTTGCGTCTCAGATCAGCAATAAGACCCTTGAGAATTTCTTACCCTTCTGGGCAGCCAATCCTGAGTTCTTTCTGCAGTTGTGTACCGGCAATAATCTCCTCAGCTTCAAGATTAAATGGACAGAGAGCAGGGTGTGTGTGCATCCAGCATTCATTGAGATCATTTCTATTTTCAGTAAGCGTTGACACCAGAATGAGAACAGCAGTTGTCTGCAAATGTTTGCAGGAAGGAGATTAATTTCTGTATTTTCCTTCCCCTTCTAGCAGAGATTGACATGGGCCACCAGTGTTGTGGTGTTAGCTGGAAAAGATTCCTTGCTTTAGAGGTGGTGCCACCAGGAAAGGTAACAACAACAATTTCCACTGTATAATTTGGCAGCATCTTTTGTTTAGAAATGTGAACCCTGCCTATGCTTTAATGGCAGCAAAGGCATTTTCCACCCTGTAGAGATACAAGTCTTCGCTGTCTCCTTCCATTCTTCAATGAAATCTCAGCATCACAAGCTCTCTCAAACAACTTGTCAGATTGCATTATGTGGTTAAAAATGTACCACTGAGGATTCATAGTGATTAATAGCCTTGAGAGGGGACGAGTATCCTAGGTGGAGACTCTGAAATGGATTCACAGGGAAGGAGATGTGCATAAAGGAGTCACTAAGAAGACTGCATGCTACAGATCGTGTGTTTTTCTTGGCTACTACTGCCAGAAAGCACTTTTGTATTTGAGTTTAAGGGAAAATTCAGACATGCTACACCTAAGAACTTCAGCTCTCACTCATTTAAAGCAGAGGGTGTAAGTATTATTTGTTACCATCTTGAAGCTTGACCAATTCCAAGGCAAAGTACTTGTGGCTATATGATTGAAAAGCCACGTGCTTGAAAGTATGATACTACAATGTGAAGTATTATGAGTAAATCTTCAGCAGCATACTAACAGGGCTGAGACACAGGCCTCACAGCAGAGAAATCAGCACAATTAGTCCACCTATGTAGCTGTTACATACTTCATTGCACAGTGTTTTCTGTCATCCTTACATTCTCTGTCATTTGTTGAGGAATAACGCTTCACCTGAAGCCAGCTCTCTGCTTTCAGCTGGCTGCTGCTTGACCAGAGTGCAGGAATTGTCTGGTAACATAGCACGTAGAAGGGGAAGGGTGTCAAGGTTTTTTTGGAGATGGGAGGTGGGGATGGTGAGAGCTAGTTTAAACTAGAGAAAACTGCAAAGGAGATGTTGCTGAGAGGGGGAGGTAAAGGAAAGCTGTGAAGTTCAGTGCAATCAGTGGGGGCATCTGACCTGTCTAGTCTGGCTGAGGCTGGAGCAAGAAAGCACAGTTCTGTGTCCAAGAAAGATTTCTCATTTTTATGAGCTAGTAACTTAACTCTTGCATGCTTGCAACATAGATGGAGCCAGAAAAGAAGCAACCTTCTTGTAAGTGTATTAACTTGCAGCTCAAAATCTGCTTCTCTGCTTTGCATATCTTTTGAGTTATTGCTACTTCCTTGACTGTGGGAGAGTGATATATATTCCTGTTGAAGTTACAGAGCTGGCTGAAGGAATTTTAAAGTTTTGAGTTTTTTGTTTCTTTTTTTTTTTTTTAAGCAAGAAAAAGAATGTCAAAATTATTTCCTTTCTTTTCTTAATATTTAACATGGAAGTATTTATTGTGGTCCATGGTTCTGGTTCCTTTATGTCTCTAGCCATCACAAGAATCATAATGCTAGTTTGTATGTGGTAGTAACCTACACAAGGTTGAAGTCTCCTTGTAAAGAAAGGCTCTGCAAGACTACATGAAAAAGCAGTACATAGGCCTGACCAGGAAAGCAGCTTATTTTCTTACCAACTCTAATAGAAAGAGCAGTCCAGCTCTGTTTTTCATATTCTGAATTACAGTGTATCTTGAAAAAGTACAAAGAAGGGTGACACAGAATAAATGATGCAACAGTAAGTGTAAAAATCAATGTGTGACCAAAATATTGCTGTTTAAAAACCTATTATGGGACTGAAGAGAGGATACCTCTGTGCTTGTTGAATTAACATCAGTTTGCGAATAGTTTGCATCCTTCTTTGTACTTGTTCTTGTGAATAGACACTGCTGGGTACAGCAGCATTCTCTGGACTAAATTAAACGAGACTTTTGTGGACAATTCCATGTTCAGTTGCATCAGTAACCTCATGGCTTATGTGTCAATGGAGGATGGTTATACTGGACTGAGAGGTCCTACCTGCTGTTTACTGTTATGCAATGACCCATGTTGTCCAATGCAGAAATTCCCAGACTTACGAGCTCTAACAAATGCTATGTATGCCAGTCAGTGAATGTAGGATTGACTCTTTCCATACCTTTGGGCTGTTTGTCCATTTTGCCTGAGTGTATCTGATGTCTTACATAATACTGGAAAGTCTCTCAGATTTAGAAACAGCAGATTTAGAACAGCCTTTCCTGCATCTGTTTGGGATGCTCATTGTCTTGGCTAACCTCCCACATGGACTGCTCTGTTCAGGCATTGATGCACTAAGACAAATTGCTGAGTGCACCTCGTCCTCTCAGAGAAAATATTGGTGTGATGGAGTTGCACCAACCCTGGGGTGTTCAAGGAAAGACTGGGTGTTGTGTTGAGGGACATGGTTTAGTGGGAGCTATTGGTAATAGGTGAACGGTTGGACTGGATGATCTTTTAGGTCTTTTCCAACCTTGGTGATTCTATGATCCTACAAGCAGCCAAAGCATGGAGGGTATGTTTGATGTTGTGCTGCTTGTAGCTTCTGAAGAGGGTTTTGGTCTAAAGCAAGGTTTGAAATGCAGAAGAGTACTTGTTAAATGTAGAAATGACCCTACAGCTATGAGAGCAGACTGTTTCAGAATTGTTTGCTGGTTTTATAGATTTTGCTATAGACCATAAGCTGCTTTTTTTTTTTTTCTTTTGCCATTGATGATCTTCTAGAGGGTGCCTTTTTACCCTAGAATCATTCCTCATGTGGGAAATGTGGTGCCCCTATTCCTCCCCACTCCCTTCTGTACCAAGGGGATGTAAAGATATAAGTTGCTAGTTTTACAGATATTACTATGACAGAATTCTTTTACTTCTCTGTCAGGAGCATATGCCAATCCTAAAAACAGATATAACACACATATCACATCCGTCTTCCAAGTTTTCCTCTAAGACCTCCTTTTGTTTCGTTTTTTTTCTCTTCCTGTTTGAATTTGAAAATGTTGTTTTGACTGAGTACAGCAAATCTATGGGTGGTGACAAGAGGGTTCTGTTGCTCCCCGTGTCATCTCTCTTCATATTTTTCCTGTCTTGTAAGCAGAAGAGAAAACAAATCCTTCCTGGCAGCTGGCAAATGACAAAGTGTTGAAATGAGGCTGCTTGGCACCTCACATACTTCTTGCTGGTGTGTTGCAGGGTTGCATCACCAACTGATAAGCAGCACACAAGGGCACATATCTGGAATCCAGGCTCACCCTCATAATTCATAGTTTACATGCTTATTTTTTGTCTCTCTTCCTTCTTCATTTGTATTTCCTCTTCTTTGAGTCAGCATTTGAAAAACAGTGGCACCCACTCTGATACCACTGTAATATGCCCACCTGGCTCTTATGGGGAGGAGCTCTGAGGACGGGAGCTCACAAACTAAAGTAGTTTCTAGCATGTTATGAAAGTGGAAATTGGGGAACAGACATGCTTTAAGCTGGCAAACCCTCCCCGTTTTCCACTCCCTCAGTTCTGGTTTCTCATTTGTAATCCTTCTCTCCTTTTCCTGCAAAAGGCAGTTCTGCTGTCCCCATTTCTTCTCTAATAAAAATGCCCGTATTGAAGACCTGGTCTCAGGCAGCTCTATAACAGTGCCTATGAGTATGAAGGTCTACTTTGCCATGGAGATGATGTCTCTTAGAAAATGAGTGTTGAGCATTCTACACTCACAGAATTGCAAGATGTTTAAATGGACTGGCTGTGCCTTGGTCTTCCAGATGCATTTCTCAGTGCGTCCCTTTCCATTTCACTCTCTTAGTCTTTATCAAAAAATAAGGTGGAGAACTGTCTTCTGGAAAATACTTTTATTATCAAATTTTTCCTATACAGTGTTACTACTCTCAGCAAGGTAATACAGATCCGTGTATGCACTTGCTTAGAATTCAGTTGCACAAACAAAACAAAAAGAAAATAAGCAAACAACCCCTCTAGTGCAAATTAATGCCTTACATTAAGTTTTTCTGTTGTGTTTTTCTTTGTGTTTTCCTCTCTGAGTGCTCTCCAGGTTCATCCTTGGATGAGGGAAAGTCATTCTTTTTACAAAAATAGATGGCATTTCAATTTCAGACAAGCATTGTCTTTACAGTACAGCGGGAGGTTACTTGCCAGCCTCTTAAGTCCTTAATTCTTCATGAAATTCATGAAATTTCTTCATGGGGAGAGCCCAGTGTATACTTGGTATTGCACAGACAGGACATTGGAGCAGCAGAGGCTGTGTGAGGTGGAGGAGCAGCTCTCCATGAGGAGGAAGAAGTCCAGCGATAAGGACGGACTCAGTAATACATGTTCTTATCCCACCAACCTGCAAGAGGAGAGGATGAAAAAAGTGATGTTTGGAGCTCTGGGGGCAAATGGTCCATTTTGAGTTGTCTGTCAGTCAGGTGAGTGAGCGGCAGTGGAGGAAAGGACAGCTAAATGCAGGAAATAAATCCTACTTACTTCCTGGGTATCTCCTGATAAACAGCTTACGGACCTCATCATAGACCCATATCAAGACAGCAAACGGTACAGCCACAAACCAGTACTGAAACCTGGGAGTGGGAGAAGAGATTCTCATTCAGAAGCATCAAACCACCAAGCTGAATTTCTGAGGCCTCTCTCTACGCTGTCTGATTTCACTAAAAGGAAATCTAGATTTCGTGCTGTTTTGTTGTTGTTTTTTTTTTTTCCCCTGTAACTTAAGCACTTAAATGATTAGAAATAAGATTAGGTTGCCACAAGCTGCCCAAGTGTAAGTAGTTAACTGAATTAATTAATGAATTCTGGATACTATTCAGAAGGAAATGTTGCCTGCTGGCATTACAGTCTCTGAAGATGTCAGAAAAATGGAACATTTCTGACAGTTATATGTTTAAAATAGAAGTTGCTTGCATAAAATTAAGTAAAATGTTATATAATCTCACCAAAATGTTGGTGACGCTGGATAAAATCTGGGTGTTTGTTCTACACGAGAAAGTTTCTGAATTCTCTGCAGTAAATTCAGTAGAAAAAAAGTAATGTATTCTTCATAGAAGCTATGAAAATAATTCCCTTTTTGGTCAAAAAAAATTGTCCATCCTGTTTGTAATGAATATTCATAAATATTTATCCTAAAACTGTCCTGTGTGGGCATTTTTCTCCCATTTGTGGGTTCAGGCAGAATGGTAAGTCTATGTCTGGAAAGGGAAAAGGAAAGGGAAGCGTGCCAGCATCAGAACTCACCTCAGAGGTGTGAAGTTCAGGGCTGTAACGTGTCCAAGACCATAGGTGAGAATCAGAGCAATTCCTATCTGGGAAAATATACCCACCCAGATGACTTTGTTCCTGTAAGAAAATCACAGAGAAGTAGTTAAAGCTGATTCCACAGCACACTGCAAAGGCTGTGCCTTCCTGAGGCTCTGATCACTGGCCTGGACGACCTGCATGAGATCGATGGGGAGCAGTGTGGTGTGTAGGAACTGGTGGGCTCTGTAGCATTGCCACGCATCTCATATTCCCATGTCTTTCCTGCTCCCATTCCTGACCTACCTAGAGCAGAGCTAGCTTTAGGCAGGCCTGCTGCCTGCATTACTCATGTCTCCTACTTGCAATGTGAACGTGCTCATTGTGACTCAAATGCAAATGGAAGAAGGAAAAATACATAGGTGTAGGCTCTGTATCTGCAGATAAAGAAAGAAAACCAGTTTGCTTTCCTATCAGAAATACTCTGACTAAATACCAGCTTTTACATGCAGCCTCCATCCCACTAGATGTTTTTAATTCCTTGGCTTTCATGGGATTTACAGGTACAGAGCCCGTTGCAAAGGGCAGCCAGCACTATTGGACCAGCTGGTGTCTCCTTACCTGGCAGGCTGAAGTTAGCTTGAAGTTCAAGTGACCTAAGTACTGATAAATCGATAAGAATTAAGAAAATAATCTGGGGAGGAAACTTCTTCATAGTAAACATTTTAATGAACGGAGTCTTTAGGCTGATGTGTTTTCAGATTAAACAGAAGAAAGCCTTTACTTAAGGAAAACTCCTATCATGAGACAGAAAAGGGGGTGGCGAAGTGTGAGAAAATGTTTGTCAAACAATGGCTTGAATCCACATTTAGTCTTTGTTCAACGACTGAATGTGAGGGGGCAAATCACTGAGCTAATTAGCGGTGGGCTAATTTATCCTTCCACCTGCCAGGTAAAGGACCAGCAAAACCTACCGGAAAAGACCCTGCTGGAAAATGGAATTTCTTCTTGTTTTCCTGATAATCAAATCTGCAACTTGCTGAATGGTGATGCTGACAAAAAAAGCAGTGTAGCCGGTCCACTGCAGGTACGTCCTCTGGTATTTAGTCTGCAAGGCAAAGGGAAAAACAAACAGCTGTGTTATATCCAACGCTCCTGTATTGTGGAAGCAACTGTAAACCTTGGCAGGAGGATTTCCGTTACAAAGGGATAAACTCAGTTATTCCAGATTAAGGTGTGCAATGGTTGGATTTGGGCCAGTGTTTACATTTAAGCCTCCCTTTCTTTTCTTAATCTTGTATTTCGGAGAGTAGTATTGAATTTTAAAGACACGGTGTAAAGATGTTCTGGTGCTTCTTTACCCATTCCTGTCCATAAGAGTCCTCAAAGTCATTAATAGCATTGTTTTCCCAGTCGACTCGAACGCCAAGCAGTGTGGAAGGGAGGAAGCCTTGTTCTGCATATACTGTAAAATACGTCACGAAGGCTCCCACTGACTGCATGATGCCTGCAAAATCAAAGAGGGAGAATCAATTACATCAGAGAATCTTAGGATGGCTTGGGTTGGAAGGGATCTCGGGGATCATAAAGCTCCAACCCCCCTTGCTGCAGGCAGAGCCACCAACCTCCATATCTAATACTAGACCAGAGAAATAAGGAAGAAGCAAAACATAGGAGTAGTGGTTTAATTTCATGTTCCCCTTTTCTAAAAAGTGAAAGAACTTGTTTTTATCTCATTCTACTGATGCAAGATGGCGTTATGGAGAGAGGGCCAACCTACCAATCTGCAGATAGGAGTATATAGCCAGCTGCTCGTTCACCAGCCTGTCTTTCTTCTTGTTTCGAGGTCTCCTGTTCATAATATCGCTTTCAGCTTTTTCATAGGCTAATGCAACAGAGGGGATCTGTAACAGAAATAAACCATCAGGGTCCCTGTCTTCTGTCACTTGTGAGGATATTTCTCTATTCAGCTCTGAGGCAGCAGCTTACAATGTCTGTTCCCAGGTCAATGAATAGGATGGTGATGGTGCCAATGGGCATTGGAATGCTGGCAATAATGTAGATAAGAAAGGGACAGAGCTCAGCAATGTTCTTAGTCAGAGTGTAGGCAATTGTTTTCTTTAGGTTGTCAAAGATCAGGCGGCCTGGAGGAAAAGGAAACACTTCTGTAACAGCTGATTGCCAACAGTTTTCAGAAAAACAACCCAAAACCTTACTTTTTTTAACTAACTTAAGTGAAAGCAGTAATGGCTTATGTGTGTTCTCCTCATGTACTTCCTCATACGTTTTAAGGTGCTTTTTTTTTTTTTTTTTACCCCAAACTGTTAACCTACCTTCCCTTTGACCCTCCTGAAAAATTCTAATTAAATTAAAGTCTCTTTCAGTGAGAAAGATGGAGGAAAACTCCCATTTCTCAGCACGCTGTGGTTTTAATGCAAACCATGAGCACTTTGCAGCTGGAGAAGCAGAGTGTGTTTGGATGTAGCACAGTAAGGACTCTGTGTGAGCAAGCATTAAGGTTAAAACGTAAAGAAAACAGCTTGTATCTTTATGATGATAAAGACTGCATAGGAGCAAGATGAGAAATGCTTTTGTTTGGAGTTTGAACAAGCAGAGATAGCAAACCAATGCTCTACTTAGCAAGTATGTGCAAGAGCAGAATGATTTCCTTATTGTCTTTGTAGTGTCTTTGGATGGAAGCAGTTCCCATTTATTTATTTTTTTTTTCCAAATACCAAAATCCTATTTCCAAATCCAGGATGAAAATAAGGGAGTTAGATGAGCTGTCTGTAGAGAGGGGTGCAGGAGGGCAGGATCAGGAGGACTGACCTGCCAGTGCTGTGTGGCTATCAGCTGCTTTCAGCTAAGAAAAGAGGTAGCAACATTATTTTTACCTTCTTCCACTCCTGTGACTATAGAAGCAAAGTTATCATCCAGCAGTACCATATCAGCTGCGTTTTTAGCTGCATCAGAACCAGCAATGCCCATAGCGATTCCAATATCTGCTTTTTTAAGAGCAGGGGAATCATTGACTCCATCTCCAGTCACGGCAACGACTGCGCCCTGCAACACACAGAAGGATCATAATGTGGGTTTGTAGAGGATGTGGTGCCTTCTTCCCCTGAGGAAGCTCTCAGCACCCTTCCAGTCTGTAAGTCTCTAGAATTAATATGGTAGGCTCAGACTGTGTGCAGCAGATGGCTAAATAGGTGTCTCTGTGTTGTCTTGGTTGCCTCCATAGCAGAGAGAAATGGGAAATTCAAGGACCCCACATGATCTGTCTTTTACTTTTGTGCAGTGCTTACGGACTCACTTGGTTTTAATCTTAATTGTAAATCGTGTAACTGATCACTAGAGACCCTTTGCATGCTATCCCAACAACTCTGACCATTGATATGCCATGTTAGGAATCTAAAAGATGGAAAACTGATTATTCAGTTCAGCTTCTTTGTTATCTTCTAATGAAACCATCTACTGCAGTGAAGGGTCCTGTCCTGCTTGTTGCAAAAGCTCACAGCTGGGTAGCAACACAGTGTTCTGAGTGGGGAAAAAGCCTGACAAACTGATTAAAGCAAATACCGAACGTCCTGTCCCTTTGGGGATTTAGCACAGTGTCACTACTGATAAATATTGCCATGGGCAGAAGAGCTTAGAAGCTCTCAGTGCTAAAGGCAGCGTGTAGACTGAGTGGCTCAAGAGGGGGAAGGGAGGGCATTCCTCTGCGTCCTTCTCCATCCACTGAGGGTGTGGGTGTCCAAGCAGTACAGAACACGTTTACCCTCTGTCTGCCAAAGGGCATTCAAAAAAAAATAATAAATAAATAAAAATGAGATTTAACGGGAAGATTTTTATCCTTTTTTTTTTTTTTTTTTCCTCCTCTCTTCTCTGAAAGCAGTTCAGGCTTACACTTGAAGAGCTGTTAATGCTGATTGGAAAGCTTAGTGCTGGCATAATTACAAAAATGAAATAATGGCTTGTGCTGGGTCTCCATCCCTGTGAAGTTCAGGCATGGTGGTAGTGTTGTTTTTGATTTGCAGCATCTATTTGGAAGATGCGTCAGAGGGGAAAATCATTGAATGACAATCTGCATCTTCCTTGGAACGCTATATATGTAATTTCTTTCCTTGTGCCTCCTGTGCTGGCTGCACTCCATGCTCTCTTACATAATGCTGCCTGTGAGCGGGACAATCCCTCTTTAAATCCTGCCTCAGATTCATGCTTACTGAGGGTTCTTTTGCAGTCTTTGAAAGTAACATAGATAAGGGTTGGTCACGGATAAATCATGCTATGACATTTTGTGGGATTCATATCTTACTTCTTGTCTAAACATTCCTGTGGGAGGGAAGTACATGGGTCTAAATGGCCACAAGAGATAAGATGAGAGGATGTGGTAATATGTGGCTTTGATCTGGGTTTAAAGAATTCCTGGGGGAAGGCTCCTTCCCAAAGAGTGTGCAAGACTCTACCCAGGACGCTTGCTGTGCATCCCAGCAGCAGCTCCTCTGAATTACAGCAAGCCTGTCAGACCCCTCAGCACAGCTCTAAGGCATTCATGCTTTGGAGAAGCTCATTTTGTCAGTAGGAGTTCAGAGTCTGTAGGAGGAATTCAAATAACTTGGGTTCTATCCAGAGAAGACGGTGCTTGTGGCAATCTGTGGGATGCTGCTCTCGCACAGTGAGAGCAGTACGAACAGAGCTCAGAGTGCACTGGAAATTGCCTTCCACTGTCACCTGGGGGATGATACCTGTGGAAATACACCAGAGCAGTGTCTGTGCAGAAGCTTGTACACCTCTTACCTGCCTTTGGCAGCCCTCCACTATGATCAGTTTCTGTTGGGGTGATGTCCGTGCAAAGACGATCTCCGAATGGTTGCACAAAATTTCATCCAGCTCCTGCAAGCTCATGTCCTTCAGCTCCATCCCGTTCACTACTGCTGCTGTAGCCTCCCTGTGAATAGCCATGGGTATGTCTCCAAATCAAAAGGCTTAGATAGAGAACAGCGCACTCGTAGAATGAATGCAGCTTAACAGTAAGGAAAGGCAGCAAATTGAGTTAATTTCAGAAGCGTTAGTTGTTAATCAGCAGGTGTTGAATGAAAGCTGCTGCAGAAATCCAGACTGAATTAGTTACCTAGATACAGAGGGAAGTAATCAGAGCTTCCTCCAGAGTAGACTTAACAACAGCAAATGCATTTTAAAGAGTACTCTGAGGGATGGGGGGTGAGAGTGGAAGAGGAAGACATCTCTAACAATCTTTAATGTTTGGTTTTTTTTGTTTTTTACAATGGTGAAAGAGGAACTTAGAGTGGAGGTCAGGTCATCCTCCAGCACCACAGAAGATACTGAATTTTGGTTTTCAGTGTGCATGTTTAGTCAGTTGTGCAGTGACAGCAGAGATCTGCAAAGTATTATTCACCAGTGTTTTCCAATGGTGAGCGCAGGTGAGAGCCCTGGTCTAAGCACAGAATTACTCAGGTAGAGAGGCACGTTCGATGGGCTTGGTGGCTGTGATGTAGAGTTTGGCTAAAAGCACTATAGAAGAGGAAGGCATAGCTTTCAGAAAATGAAGGCAATAGGTATCCCAGATGCTCTGCTGCTCTTACTGTCTATTGACTTGCTCAACAGGAATGTTGAGACGCTTCGCAATGTCTTCCACCGTCTCGCTGGTGGCTGAAATGATGCCCACACTTTTGGCAATGGCTTTAGCAGTGATTGGGTGATCACCAGTGACCATGATAACCTGAGGAAGGGACAAGTGCTAG
Source organism: Meleagris gallopavo (assembly GCF_905368555.1). Classification (NCBI taxonomy): domain Eukaryota; kingdom Metazoa; phylum Chordata; class Aves; order Galliformes; family Phasianidae; genus Meleagris; species Meleagris gallopavo. The sequence continues at coordinate 2,906,215 of NC_139429.1, forward strand.
GAGTGAGTGACAAACGTACATGCTGTGGATGCAGAGTGATTAGGTGAAATGTCTATTGTTCTAGACCAGGAAACAGTTTAGAATCTGAACTTGGAAAGCTGTGCTATTTACTTAACAAAGACAGGTAGTGGCTATTAATTAATAAGCTCTGTATTGATTTCAGTTCTCTACCTCTTGTTATTGGCACCATTTTATCAGAGCTGTGAAAAAAGCTTTGTCATGAGCAGTAAGGCTGGAACAACGCAGAATAAAGAAACTTTTTCTATATGAATTCATATACTGAGGTTACAGTCTGTCCGAATATTGTGAGATCCCTACCTTGATCCCAGCACTGCGGCACTTTGAGACAGCGTCTGGCACTGTGGAACGAGGTGGGTCAATCATGGATAAGAGCCCAACAAAGCATAGATTGGATGTGGGGAAATTCATGGAATCTGTGTCAAATGTGTAGGTGTCTGGAAACTCATTTTCAGGCAGGTACAGGTGACAGAAACCTGAAAGGAGATGTAGGTTGACAGAATGTACAGGAAATAATGAAAGAAAGAAGAGAGCTCGCTAAAGCTTAGCATCAGATTTTCTTTTGCCTATAAAATTCTGGTGCATTTAACCATTTGCTTTCTATGGAGGATTATTTAACCTGCTGTTGTAACTTTGTTTTGGCTGCACAGTGTTTCAGATTGACATCAGTATATAGCAATAAGAGCATCCCTGCCACAGGGAGCTGGCAGCATGGCAGTGAGTTTTTAGCAGTCTGCACAGAAGGTAGCACACTTTGCTTTTTATCCTTCACTGCAAGGGGAATGAAGTCCAGACACACTGTGCTCAAACCAGGATTTAAACTCCCCATTTTGCACTGCAGTTCTCTTACAGTCCCTCTATTTAGGACTCACCAAGAACTCTTTCTCCTAGGCCTCCCAGCTCCATGTATGCTGTTTGGAAAGCTTCTGCCTTTTCACTGTCCAGTGGTTCTTCTTTCCCATTGATCATGATGGTGCTGCATCTCTCTAAGATCCTCTCTGGGGCACCTTTCATCACCAGCAGAAAACGTTTGTCGTTGGGATCATCAGTCTCGTGAATGGAGAGCTGTGTGCCACAGTATGAAGTCATTTGAAAAAGCATATACAATCCTTATTTGTTTCCATTTTTTTGGTTACTTTGCACAGAAATAGTATTTATTCTCCTTTTCTACATATCATTCTTTTCATTAAATGGAATGAACTACAGTTACTGGAGATTAAATTTTCCCTGTCATTGAATTCACCCATTAAAACTTCCAGGTCACCAACTGTTGCATTGGATATGCTGATAGAAACACTGAAAGCTGGAAGCAGTTTGGCCTGTTTCCAAAAAAAAACTGAAACGCACCTGGAATTTGTTGGTAGAGTTGAAGGGAATTTCAGCCACTTTCTTGTTCCGTGCTCGAATATTCATGACATCACCCAGAACAACTTCTGCAAATTTCAGCAGGGCTGTTTCGGAGGCATCACCCACCACAACTCTCTGTAAGGGTGAGAGAAGGGACAGCTGATAGCACATATACTTCTGCACCTCTTTCTTACGTGTTTCTATAAGATGTTGTGTGCTTGAGCAGCAGTGATAAAGCAGTAGTTGTTCCCCAAAAAGCCTTGTGCTAAAAATTTGCCTTAGATTTTTTTGATGAGTTTATAGCCAATGGTGAGTTAGAAGGTTGGAGTGTTAAGTGTAAGAGGAGACTGAAGCTAAGTAGAACAGCTTGTATGTATTGCTCTTCCAAAGGAAGAGAAAGAAGCTGATGTGAAGCAGTACCTTCATTATTGGAAGATTCTCCTGTCCTGGTCTGAATTCTGCTCGGTTGCATAGAGTTACAATTTTTGATAGTGCTGTCCATGATGGAGAGCTTTGGTCAAAAGGCTGGGCTGAAAAGAAGCAAAAGGATTACAGCATCCTTTAGCGTAGTATGTGGTAGAAGTAAAAGCTCAAGTTTGAAACAACAGGATTGAATTGTTTGCAGAATAAGGTTGTTCCTTTGATAGGTTTTGTTACAGAAAAACACTTAAACAGGCACCTTACAGCAATCAGCTAGCAGTTCTGGCAAAGTTCCTTAGATAAAGTTTGTGTGTTTATTTCCCTCCTAAATTCAGTGTCAGTGAGTGCACTTGGAATTAGAACCTCTGTGATGGGAATTATTTTGTTCTCATCTCTATGTGGCAAAGAAGGGATTTTCCTATTGCATGCTGCACTTGTGTGTGGCAGGGAGGTATGTCTGTTTCATCTCTGAACAGAAATCCTCATTGACATCAATTAGACAGACTGTAAGTGGGAAACATCCCACATAGCCACCCTTTTCTAGATCCCCCACTGCCATATTTACTTGTTTGATCTTCACTGGTATCAGCTGAGTAGATTTGATTATCAAACCAGAGGTGGGCAACAGTCATCCTGTTCTGCGTGAGGGTCCCTGTCTTGTCAGAGCAGATGATGGAAGTAGAGCCAAGCGTTTCCACAGCTTCCAAGTTCTTCACCAAGCAGTTCTTCTTTGCCATCCGTTTGGCTGTCAGTGACAGGCTCACCTGGCAGAGGTAAAGCAAGAAGTTCAGTTTGCTGCCAGTGAGGTACCATTAAAGAATGATGCAAGCAAGCTACAGACTTCTACTTTTAACGTTGTTGCTTTTCTGAAAGAGAGCATGTTTTTAAAAAGTCATCTTTTGGTGGCTGCAATTTTGCATTGCAAAAGCATTATTTAGCTCAGATGTGAAACTAAGAAAAAGTACATGTGTTAATGAAAGCAACCTGGTTGCCTGCTGATAGTGATGAGTGCTGTATCAGTTAAGAGGCTGTCTAAGATGGAAGAACCTGCAATGTTGGGGGAATTCCTAGTTTAATAAATTCTGAAGTGAAGCTCTTCATCACTGCAGTTCATTGTTGGTGTGCTTTAGGGCTAACAATGCTTAGCAGTTCTGCCGCTTCTTAGCTGGGGATTGTAGAGACCATTTTTGTATATTAGTAAGTGGAATTTTCATATAACTTTTAGGGTACAATATCTTCCTTTCCAAATAGGAACAGGTTGTGGAGGAATGACTCACATCATCACACTGCTTAGCAATTGAGGCAGAACAATATTTCAAGACCATTGTTTAGAGCTGAATTTTTGTGCTGAAGCTCGGATTAATAGCTCAGTTATGCCAGAATTCCTAAATGTTTGTCCTATCAGTTTCATGGAAAGAAAAACACCCCACCTCATCTCAAGTCAGGTAATCTGTTTTTTAGTGTTATGCTGTATTGAAGTTAAAGGAGATGAATTGTGGTAGAGACTGAAGCACTACGAGTGGCGACCAGTGAATTCACACTCAGACTCACTGTTACTGTGGCTAGCAGTCCCTCTGGCACGTTTGCCACGATGATGCCAATGAGAAAAATGATGGAGTCCAGAATCTTGTATCGCATTGATACAGAAATAATGAAGAAGAGGACACCGATGGAAATGGCCACTCCTGCCACCAGGTAGACAAAGTGTTCTATCTCAATAGCAATGGGTGTTTTCTCATTTCCTACTCCTGATGCAAGAGAAGCAATCCGCCCAATGATCGTGCGGTCCCCAGTGTTGATTACAATGCCAGTAGCAGTGCCTGCAAAGAAATAAGTCCATCAGCTCCAAGACTGTTTTCTCTACACAGTATTGATTAACAAAGACCCCTTTCAGCCTTAACGTGGCTGAGACCTCACCCCAGAATTACTTATTTTGCTTTAGAAAGGGAAAGAAAGACAAAATCCATTTCCCTTAGCCTTTGCTAAGGTGTCGCAGTAGGAATGCAGCATTACCCAAGGCACTGTGCAGTTTCCTAGCAGATGGTCTGTTAGGTACAACACATACCTTTTAGTTCTGAGAACAGGAACAATACCTTCAAGTGTACAGAGCCTTTTCACAGAAGCATCCACAAGTACATAAAGGCTTCTGCAACTTGTCATTTCTAAAGGTGATGATTGAAAGACCACAATAGAACTGCAATTAATGCTGGTTGCACCCGTAACCAGTCTAGGTGTTAAAACAAAGGTCTCGCTGCTTGAATGACCAGCTCAGTGCTGCAGGCTTTATTTTGGTGTCCTTTGGAAACCATTTCTTATAGCAGCCAAATCTTTCTGGAATTCCTTGAGGCAGAATAGTTCAAAATGAGTTAAAAAATATTATGCAGCACTCTCTACAGGTGCCATTTCTGGAGGTCTTTGTTGCTACACACCTTCCACACAGGTGGTGGAGTAGAATGCAATATTCCTGGTCTCCAAGGGGTTCTCATGGGTGAAGTCACAGGAGCGGGACTGTGGCTCTGATTCCCCTGTGAGTGAAGAATTGTCCACCTTTAATGAAACGGAGACATGCCCATGTTAAAGTCAGTAACGTGCAGTTACATACAGCCCAGAAGGAAGGCTGCAGCACATTTAATAGCAGGTGACAGCCATCATCTCTCAGTGCTGTTCTATAAGACGATTGCCATTGACACTGTAGGAATGTATTTCAGCAGGAAATTGGTTCAGCCCATGCTGTGTGTTTGTTGGTGGGGTTTTCAGTGGCAGCCTGAAAGGAAAGGTAAAGACCTCACTCCAGGTCTCTGCAGACATGTAATGCAGTGTTGCTATGTCTGCTGCTGCCGTGGCAGAGTATTGCTAGAACATACTATGGCCACAATGGCTTGTTCTGGTGTTCAGGAAGGGGGTTAGTATGTTAGTATGGCATGAGCTGAGCATCTCAGTAGAGCTTCTGCATTCCACAACTTACATGTTGTCACATTTTAAAGCTCTAATGACTCATATTAGGTGTGCAGAAGTAGTTTGTGTCATAAAAGCCTCTCAACTATTCTTACACTTTCAGTGTGTTCTACAAAGCATTGCTTACCTTGCACCCCTGAGTAGTGATCAGACGAATGTCTGCTGGGATCCTGTCTCCTCCCTTTATCTCCACAATGTCTCCCACTACCAGCTGGTCTGCTGACATTTCCTTCTTTTCTGCATCTCTTATGACGAGAGCTTGCTGAAGGACAAAGTATGACCAAAATGAGCATGGTGCTACCCTCTAAACGCCCAACCAAGAGGTAGATTCAAGTCGTGCTTATTGCTTGTATGTGAGGTGCTTATATATAAAGTTCCACTTCAGTCATTTTTAAGGTGTTATCAGTATGAGCCTTCATCTCAAAAGAAATGCTTGTTATTCTTACCTGTGGAATCATTTTACTGAAGCTAGCCATGATGTTTGTGCTTTTTGCTTCCTGATAGTAAGCGAAGATACCAGTGAGGATGACGACCACTGCAAGGACTACACCAAGGTAGAGCTAATCAGTGAAAGAAATAATCCAGTTAGTTGAAAGTATATGCTTAGTTCCTCTGATGGAGTAAATCATATCGTTCTGTATGGTTTCAGGAGACTTAAAGTGAAGTATTGAGGCAGACTAAAAGAAAATTAAGAAAAGAGCTTTCAAGTTTTGCCTTCTTATCAATCAAGTAAAGCTGGGGTATAAAAAAAAAAGTTATAATGATAAATGTCCTGTGTCTCTAAAAATCTTCTCTAAATCAAACCTAGCGTGAACCTGAATCAATTATATTCCTAGCAGAGAATTAAAGTAAAAGATTCCAGCATATTCAAGTGTTATGATTACAGGCAGGAGTTATAAAACCTTTGGACAGGCGCTCTTAGAAGTGGTATGTCAGGTATTTAGCAGAAATGTTCAGTAGTAAAGGGAGAGTCCTAAAAGAACAAAAGACCTCCTGGTTGTTACTGAGTAACTATGAAGTAGTATTCAAGTTACTTAGATTGTCAAAGGGTCACATACTCACTTTGTAGTTATTCAAACACTTACATTGTCAAAGGCTGATTCAGCTCCCTGAGCCAACTGAATGCCAAATGAAATCCAGGAGAAGACAGCTCCTATCCATAAGAGGATGGAAAACCCTCCCACCATCTGCTTGAGGAACTTAACAATTTCAGGAGTGGCTTTGGGAGGAGTGAGTGAGTTGGGACCATCGCGAGCCAGAATCTCTGCTGCTCTTGCGCTGGAGAGACCCTGCAAAAGTAAATGGGGTCACAGAAAACAGCTTTTTAGCTCAGCTGAGAAAAAAGAAGTGTATGCTGTTTGTTTCCTAAACGTTATTGGTGTTATGGATTGGTAACCTGCACCTTTGATTTCCAAAGGTTGTGATTTCAGGATAGTGACACTGCTAGTGAAAAATGACCTGTGGTGAACTTTGAATACCTTCAGAAAAGCTGTGGTCCTGATGAGAACATGGTGGTCAGGACAGTGCTGTGCACTGAGATGCTGTTTGTTTGAGGCTTAACTGGGAGCTGGTGCACTGTGATTATGCATGCATGCATCCATGAGTGCATCTTTGTCAGTTTGCCAATTTGAATGCTTTCCCACTGCCTCTAAGCAGCTTTGGATTAGCCAGAGGTAAAGGAAGGCATCTGAATCAGGAAGTTTCTTAATGATGCCCTATGGACTTACTTTGTCAATGCTCGTACCGTACTTTTCCTCCAGTTGTGAAGTGCTGAGTTTGTGGTCATCCTGGATTCCAAAAGAAAGAAAATGACAGTAAGCAGACCAGCAGACTTGTAAATTTTGTATCAGGATCTGGAGGTGGCTCAAAGTGCCTGGATCTGGAGCTATGGCTCCAGTTGCTAGCATGACATCCCACTTCCACAAACAAACAGTATAGTTTCAGAAAAATCAGAAAAAGCACAAATCTCCTCTTATATATTCACACCTCTGGCATTTGCTCCTATTTTACTACTTACAAAGCATTTACAACACTTGTCTTCTGCTGGACAAAAATGGGTTTCACCATAAATGTCAGTGTTAATGTGGAGTCAAGAAGCTTAACTGATAAAGTGACGAGGGAATGAAATGATTTGCTGTGGTCTCATGGAAAGAGGCAACACATCCTAAGCACAGTTAAGAAAGAGGCATGGGAGAGGGAAATCAGAAAGCTCTTCTCCTTTCCCTGCAGTGACACCGCTGTGGTATTGCTGACCCAATTACATCTTGTGGTGAACAGAGGTTTAGAAGCCAAGAATTTGTGAGTTCTCACCATTGTTTTCACAGAATGATTCATTGCTGCTCAGATGAGTCAATTAACTTGTCTGTGCTTTGATTTCTCTTTAGAAACATGAGAGTACTGTTACATCCCCGGTGGCAAAGATGAGATGCATTGAGAATTATTTAGCTGGGACTGAATAGAGCTCAGAAAGATGATGGAGAAATTGATTGCTCGTTTGGGGATTTCCTTACCTTTGAAATACTGCCTAACTCATGCATTGCCTTTGCTGTGAGCTGTTCTTAAAGCAGTTCAGAAAAGAGGTCAGAATAATTAACTTCATGTTTCAGATTGGGAAACTGAAGCATGCATGGAGGAAGTGAGTTTTCCAAACCCAGCCAGCAGGTCCCTAGCAAGCCAGAAGGAAAAGCAGGTTGCTTGAGCTTAGCACTCGTTCCTTGAAGTACATTGCAGGGAGAAAACTGTAAAGCTGAGCCATGCTTCTAGATCTACTAGCAATCTCTGGAGCAAGATGTTTTGCTCCTCTCTTCCTTCTGCTTCCTGGCTGGCTGTGTAAATGTCAGCTGAGAGAAGGCAGTTTATAGTAATTCCATCTGGAAAAGTACAGACCTCGGAAGGGATGCGCTGCTCCGTACCAACATTGGCTTCATCAAGTCAGAACCACCCTTTTGTTACAGATATTAATCCTGCACAGCTTTTTTTCAGGCGTACTTCAGGGGTGTAAGGAAGCTTATTTCTCCCTGCTGGATTTTCAGCATTGGCACTCCCCTTCACCAGCATTCATTCAAACAGTGGTTGAGGCTCTCCTGCCAGCTGACGTGGCGTTAGCAATACTCACCAGGTCCAGTTCTTTCTTTAGTTCTTCATTCTTTTTTTTCTTGTTGCCCTTCAGGTCTTTGCACTTCTCTTCATCTTCAGTCTTTGTTTTTTCCAGATCTTTTAGCCCATTGATCTCAATTGAGTAAACATCAGACTTTTTCTGTGGAAGAAGGAAGGTTTTAGCTTTGTTGCATGCACCTGCACAAATCAGACTCTGACAAGTCCTTCTATTTCTTTGCTAAGTTGGAATTGCTGCTGTTTCTTTCTCCCAGCAACTTTGAGTGCTATCCCTGTCCTTATATCCCCATAGCAAGTACTACAACGCTCACAATCAGGTCTTCAGCATTTGTCAATTACAGTGATTCCTTTAGAGAGCACAACGCTTTCAGTGTTTTATGATCTAACACAAAGTGTGGGAATGCTGCCCGGGACCTCAGCAAAATTAACATGGAGTGGAAAAGGAGAAAGAAGAAAAAAAAATTGAGAAGTTTTTTCTTTGGCTGTTCCTACAGCTTTTTGGATACATGACTTCACTGTTATTTTCAATTAAAATTATCATTTATACCTTTACATCAGATGACATAAAATGGAGGCAAACACCTTATCGGGCTGCCAGGCAGAACCAAGCCTGTTACTTCTTGTTCATTCATACTGGCCAATCTAGTAACAGGTAAATAACCTCTGACATTCTGCTTTATGGATAATGTAACTTCAGGAGGGTTGCATCCTCCTAACTTTACGTTAACACTGCACTCTGAAGGGCAGACTTCCTGTGTTGCCCATTTGCCAGCTTCTATAATCATAACGTTCCAGATCCTAATTATCTTGTAAATTACATGCCATTCCTTGGAAGAACTATTGGTTGACCCCATTTCAGAGGCTTCCTTAGAGATTAACCATCAGAGTCTCATGAGAGTCATGCTGGATCTTATCTGATGGTGTGCTTTACTGGTGGGATGGATGTGCTGCTGTGCTGCTGATAGGTGCACACACATTTTGTAGGACGTTTGTTGTTTTTAGGTTCTCACAAAGGAAATATTTCAGGTGAGTGAAAGTAGATATCCTGTATAAAGCCTAAATCAGACAGCTTAAGTGATGGAAACAACAAGGGAAGAATAAGTTTGGACATCCCATTGCTTACTATTATTCTGAACTCCAAACTGACCTCCTGTCCTCAGATGCCCTTTAATTAAAGGAATGTTGAAATATTGACGTTTTATCTTGAGGAAGGGAAAAGCTAAGAGCTGGTGAGTGGTTCAGGCAATTACAAGCCTGAAGCACTTGAGTTTGTTTGATAAATATTCCAGATACAGAACATCTCTATTACAGGGCGTTCTAAATTTTGAATCGCACCAAAGACACACAATCTGGTTTATCTACTGGGATTCTTCCTTTACACTCCTACTCTTCCCTTCAACTATCCAACTCAAAGATCTGTTTGGCTTTTCAAATCTCCTGCAGAGAGACCAAGATAGAGAAAGCAACTGTCTATCATGACAACCTAGCAGGAGGAGAAGAAGAAAGAAAATTAGTGAAGTTAGTTAATTCTGTTGATTGCTGTGCATGATGTACGTATAACCTCTAACCTTCAAATTTTCATAAAATCTCAGATTTTGGCATTTGCAAAGAAGTTATTGTTCATGAAAATCTTGATTACAATACTAGCCATTCCTGGAGGTGTCTTCTATCCAATCTGGACTCTTCACATTTTAGAATTGGAAGTGTGTACTTATATAGACTGACAACCTTAGTCGTTAAGACTGGATGCCCAATAGTTTCTAGTATCAATTCCATTTCTTGCTTTGCTCATATTTCTGATACATATAAATTAAATCAGAGCTTGTTAATAGGAAGAAACTCACATAGTAGCAGCAGTTTTGGTGAACAGTCTGTACTCACCTTTACCATCTTGGTGAGCTTATTCCTTTCCAGATGCAATGAAGCAGCCAAGCCAAAAGCTCCAGATGAAAAGCAAAAGCCCAACAGGAGAAAAGTGGAACTCAGAGCACTTCTGGCTGTTGCAGTGCAAAAGCTCACAAGGGTGGTAGTTCCCTCTCAGTTGACAAGCAGATGTTAGCTGGAATCCTGCTTGTGTTTTGGCATCCTTCAGACAGGACGAGTTCGTTGTCCAGAGCCTGTGGAGAAAGAGCACAGTTTGCTGGTGCTTTATAAATCAGCATCTTGTGCTGCCACTCCACCCCTCCCCTTCCAGGTCCAGCCCATCTTCTGTTTCACCTGTAGTAGGTGGAAAAATACCACAGTAATGGGCATGTGGGTTTCAGGTCAGATAGTTTCTAATTATTCCTTTGTAGTGTTTGCTCATGACTAGGGAACAGGTGTATTATTCATCTTGCTAGAAGCAAAGAGTTTCCTTCACAGGCTTTCCAGCACTGGACTCCCCTTTGCATATTCAGCTGTTACAGCAATGTCTGCTGGAGAAAAGGAAGTCTGTGCATGTGTTGTGCCTCCTAGCAGCTGGCGTGATGCTCTGTGTGTGCTGCCTAGGGTCCCTAGAAGCCAGATCTGTGCCCTGTATGTACTGGGGGTTTAGTGGAGCAAAGCTCCATCAAGTTTCTCAATTTGGAGTTCACTCTTTATTTGTGGATTGCATTTATTGTGGTTTTTAACTTTCATGCATAACTGAAAGAAATAACTTCCAAGTGCATTTTCAGTAAGAGCAGTTACCCAAATACTGCATGTAAATGGTCTGTACGAATTACAAGCTTCCATATGGGAGTCATAAAGACTTATGACACACTTGATGCCTACTCTATCTCATCAGTCAGAAGTAACATTAACTTTTTCTACATCCCTGCAATTTTACTGAATTAATACAAAGTTATACATGTGGAAATATTCTCTGTGCTTTAACGTTATTTTGGGGAAGAGTGTCTTTCATCTGCCTGGCAGAACTGGTCTCAAAGCACAAGGTTGCAGCAGTTGGTGTTCTGCACTGCGTGATTCATGGGCTTAAAACTGCATCGTCTGAGATGCTGTGAGGTACCACAGTCCTTAGCAGGTGACTGAAACTGTGGTAAGAGATATGACATGTTAGAAGAAACTAACAGTGGCCATTTCAAGCCAGATGAATAAGCTGTTGGTAGGGAAGACAAGCAAAAAACATCCCTTACTACTTAAACAGCATAAACAAATCCGTGTTCAAATTATAGATGGGCTCCAGTAAGTAGTGTCGTACTTATCCTTCTTAAATAATTATCATATTTATAAGTAAAGCTGTTTATATTTCTCAGTTTACGTCTATTGGTCTTTTCCCATGGCATTCTCAATCTTAGGATGTTATGCAAGATACAGAAGTACACCTGGAAAGGTTTCACATTCAGTTTCTCCTGTTTATTTTATTGAGAATTGGATCGTATCCTGGAGCTCGAATAGAAACCTTTTCATACATGTACAAGCATTTGAGATTTCATAATATGTGCCATATACAAGAACACACACTGATTGCATCCAGTGTGATGCCCATTACCAAGGCACTGGAACCACGAGGATCAAGAATTGTGGTGAGCAGATTTGGCACCAAATTCATGCTGATACTGGAAATGAGGGGCTTTCAAAGGCAAACACATACTTGGAAGTAGAGAAGTGCCATCCAGACATGTCGTTGTGTTATCCTTCAGATTTATTAGTGAAGTCAGCAGGCTGGAGAATGTGGAAATAGGATAGCATACTTGACTTCTTCACTGGTAATTTTTAACTGGGAACCTGGATTCACAATCCATCTCTGAGGAATAACTGGTAGGTGGAACACAGGAATGTATATAGTATCCTGCTGTCAATTGACTTGTGGAAATAAGTAATAATTTGTGATTTAGGATGTCATCTGGGTCATTTTGGCAGGTTTTGCATTTCTCTTCTCAAAGTCATGATGACTTTTGCCTGAGGATAAATGTTAGAAATGCAGTTAGAGAAGTGTTTGGCACCAAAGCAGGCTGTATGCTTTGGTCTAGCTGCAGCATTTACACTGAAGTATCTCTTACTAAAGGAAGTTCTCGTAGAAAATTAATTAAACTGAGAAAGCCCTGTGACAGTGCCATAGTGTAATAGTATACAAGGTATTGACCTGGGATTGCCTTGCTAACAAATGGTCTGTTATGAGTTGCCAAGTTAAAAAATAAGAAACTGATGGTTAAAAAGCTCAGTGGCAGGGGTTTTGTTAACTTTTGGAATGGTTGTTTTCCTTGTAAATTACAAAGTGCCAACGAGAAGTGCTATAAAAGGCAAATCCCATGTTATGAACCAACATACTGTGGTTGGGCAGTGTAATATCCCACTGTTGGGAGCACTGATCTTGTTTTTTATTGTTTAGCCCTGCTGCAAAAGTATCAGAAATAAAGCCCAGGTGAGGAGCCAGGCTGCAGTTCTGGACAAGTGCATATAGACCATTGAATTCTGGCAGTGAAGTGTTTTTCCCTTGGTTTGGCAAGATGTGACATGCATCGAGAGGAATAAAACCCTTGCCTGTGCCAGAGAGCTGTAATCATCATGTGAGTTCCCAGTGTGTCTCAACACTCAGAGCTGAGCTCTGGTTTGAAGGTAAAATAAATGCGTGTTGTTCTGATTTCTAAACACTGGTCTAGAAAAATAGCAATTGTCCTTTCTAAAATATTGTCTTATTTTGATCCTGTTCTAAGGTTATGTCTGTTAGCAAGTGCTGCACAAGGACAAACGAGAATGTTTGGCTGTTTATTGTGCCGAGATGTCTGTTGTACTGTGTGAAGGCTGCAGGCTTGCTGGTACAAGACTCAGGGTCTTGTATTTGTTCTGCTTGTGCAGAGAAGGGGAAAATGGTTGTAAAAGCTTTTGGAGTAAAGAAGCAGTAGAATGGATTTGCCTGCCTTTTTCTTCTGCAGATGTTTACCCTTGGAAATATTAGAGTTTTATTTACATGCCTCCTGAGCCTGCATTTGCAAAATGGGCACTGTGCAGCTTTAGAAGATGCAGGTTTGGGTGGTGGTAGACGTATTACTTGTTTGCTTTCCCAAGACTTGTTGCCTTTCCTCTGGGAGAGCAGCAGAGGGAGCACAGCAGCCTCTGTGCTCAGTGCTTTCCTTCTTTATTCATTGTTTTACAGCAGCAAAAATATGGTTTTGGGGTACAGCGTGCACTTCTTGTTGCCTTAGTACACGCCTATCTCTGGTTGTAGGGCAATGTGTTGTGCTGCTTTTTATCTTGCATTGTAAAGGTAAAACCAGATCTGAAGTTCAGACGAGCATTTCATCCTGCTAAAGTCATCTTTCAAAGGCAGAATAGAACTGTAGAGAGGTTAGGCGTTGCTGACAGGTATGTGGATGTGCTGTGGGGATGGGTTGTGTGCAGCCAGCTTCTTCCAGTGGCTGTTGGGCTGAGAACACCTTCTGGGTTCCTCCATTAGCAAAGGTAGAAAGCTGGGAGGATTCCCCTCTTCCTTACTCAGGGAGAGGAAGAGCTCTGAGCAGAGGGAAAAGCTGTTGTTAAATCTTCTTATCCTGAAGTCAAAGATGTTAAACTGCAATCCATAGGTGCATGTGATGAATGTTATTCTTGTATTGATACTGCCCATATAGTGCTCTGTGTCTGAGTGCCTGCAGCACCTGCCTTCAGTGCTGAACAAGTTGTGTTCACTGCATGGAGTTCATGGAAAGATGCATTTCTGTGCTCTTTCATCATTTGCTTTCTTGTTTATCAGAGAAGAGTATGAAATTATCAGGTACTCAGCTTTTAAGATGGCACTTTAAGTAGAACTGTAGTCTGCCTCAATAGCAGTAGTTGACCTTCTGTCCCTAAAGACAGGGTACAGTCACTGCTGGTGTAGCTTGAGAGAAAGTTTTATCTCCATTCTATAAAAGGAATTGCTGCACCTCGATGCATTTTGGAGCTCACGCGTTGTTGAGCTGATTTTTGTGTATCCACAAGCGATAGCACAGATAAAATAGATCATTTCATGCATATTTTTCAATACATCATTTATTTCTTCCCTTTATCCGAAGAAGAGGCAGGCATGGAAGAAGCGACTGGTCTTGTTATCTCTAGTCCTTGCTTATAGAGTTTCATCTTAAATTCTACAACAAGGCAGTCATAGATATTGAGCTGCTTTTTAATGTGGAGAATTGCTCGTTTGAGACCTTTTCAGGTGGATCATGAAGAAGCCACGACTGCCTTGTGCTACACCCAAAGTGACTGTGGGTTGTGTGAAGCAGGGAGCTGCAGAGCTCTGTCTTTCACAGCGTGCTGCTGACTGCTGAACTCGCTGCTCCCTGCCTTAAGGAAGTTCAAAAAGAGAAGTAAAACTTGCACGTTTTTTGTGGGTCGGGGTGGGGTGCAGGACTCAGCCAAGCCCCTTCACGTGCCTTTGATAAATATGAAACGAGCAATCTGTTGAAATGTTATGTTTCTGAGCGGAAAAAAATAAATAGAAGCCACAGGTGAGGCACAAGATCTTGGATTTTCTTCCTGCTTCTTAGCACTGGTGATATGAACCATTACTCAAACCTTCCAGAATGTAGTATTAAAGGAATTAGGAAAATTGAACTTCCTCCTTTTTACGACTGCCTGGTGCTGCCCAGAGGTTTGTTTAGGGCTGAAAGCTTTTCTTCTTTAAACATTCTGATGTTTTCAGTGTTTCATTTGCAATTATATGTAATTTATAGGAATTTAATAATTTCAGTCTTTTGTTATGTTTTAATACGTTTTTCCTTTTAAAATGCTCTATAACGTGCCAGTCAGGTATTCCAAACCAGTATATCTGGAGCTTGCACAGCTGACTTGTATTTGCAGTCTACATTCAGTCCTCTACAACAACATATCCAACCTCATTCCTGAGAGATGTCACAGCCCATCAAGTGACAGGGGCAAGGCAACTGTGCAATGGGATGAAAAAGGAAGAGTTAAGAGAAAGATGTGAATATAGACCCGTGTGCAGCTGAAGTTGGGCACATGGGAAGAGAAAGTGGATGGTAGCACAAAGGTATGTTTACCCTAAAGCACCTCTGCAAGCATAGGAAAGGAAGCTTTGGGGCAGAGTTTCACTTGTAAAATATTTGGTGTGTGCAGTGCTTGTTTCTAAACAGTGGTGTAAAGTAACAGCATTCTATGGTTAGCAAAGATTTCCATACACAGCCACTGGAAGGATGTTGTCCATTATTAGGCCTGAAGTTCTTGCAAGAGCTCTTTGGTCTTGTGGCTCTTGCTATTTTTATGATGGAAAGCAGGTCATTGGACTAACGTGACTGTACAAGCAATTGAGAACTGATACAGCAGGGCACGATGTTGACTATGAGATAATTCACATTGTAAAGCTGCTGAGGTGCCACAGCCAGATGTTTACTGGCTGGTTGACCTCTATTGGAAAGTGATTAAAAATGAATCAGTTGGTTGAATGTGGGTTGTTCAAACAGATGGATTTTATTTATTTTTTGATCCCGTGATGGCTCTGCATTGATGTCATGTCACCCAAGAGCTCTACTAACAGAAAATGACGGTTTGTGAGCACAGCAGGGATGAGTATGTCAGCTGAGAATGCCAAGATGCTGGCTCACAGCTTGCAACAGCTGCTGGCAGAGCAAGTCTGGACCTTTAGTCACAGTCTGCAAGGCCAAAGGCTGGGACTGACGAAGTGATGGCTCATGGTTTACAAGACCTGACAGCCAGTGACCATTGCATGGATGCAGATTGACCTCTGTTTGCTATTCCCACCTGGGACTGTGCTTGCAGGCAGGGAGCAAAGCTTACATTGCCAGTGTTGGAGTGGGCATTGAGAGAGGTGGGCTTCAGCAGCGAAGAGAAGAGTGGAGCATGTTTTAAAATGGCTGTTCTTAAAATTATTTTTTCGTTTTGCCTTTGCATCTGCATTCCCAGAAAACTGGGTAGGTTGTAAGAGCAGTGGTAGGAATCAATTGAAGCATTTAATAGAGTGTGTTGTGTCCTTTTCTTCCCTTTATTTTCTTCCCACTTACGTGTGATATTGTAGTGGAATTCAGCAGGCTGCTTTAAATGGTGTGGATGGAAAGAGAGCTTTCCCTTCTCAATTATACCTTTAGAGATATTTCAGAGAACATGTGTATATTTCATTTTTATTGTATTTCCTTCTGAGATTGTCAGCTTTCAATAGCAGTCACGTCTACGTGCTTTCAGAAACTTTCAGAGTGAGAGAAAATGGTCTTTGAAGTGGTTCTGGGTGTGACACAACGGAGATGTTTGAGCTGCAAAGTGAAGTTGAAAGCAGCATTTTGTCTGTGGAATTTAAAAACCACGTGGGTTTGTATGCAGCCCAGAGCAGTGTGAAATGTCACCCGTGTAGACCTTGCACTGAAAATGCTTGGGGTCAGGAAAAACTCGTTTCGTATTTGTCAAAGGCACGTGAAGGGACTCAGCTGGGCCCTGTGCCCTCAGCACCAGTGTCTGTGCTGTGGTCTCACGCTGGTTTCCCTGCCCTTGGCTCCATCCAGTTTCACATGCAGTGATGGCCTTGAGGGGAGCAATTGGCGGTAAGGAAGGAGGAGGCTGTGCTCCTCCCATGGGCTGAGTGCATCCCTCTGCTCCATCCTGGGGCTGTCGGACCTTTCACCTGCTTTCCTCTTGGGAAAATGCCCTCAGCTTGGATTGACACTGAGTATTGTTTGGCTGCTGCTCAGAACCAGTCCAACTGCCCGTTGGATGCAAATTGGTGCAAAGTCAGTTCCCTAAGAATTACAGTTATAGGGTTGGGGCTTGGCTAGCAGGGCCACACAAGCCATGTGTTTTTCAGAGGTAAAAGTGAACCAAAACGTGTTCCAGAGGACTGTATGGCCCAGGAATGACAGCAGCCATGCTCAGGGACCCACTGGCTCTTATAGGAAGGGACAGGCTCTTGTTCAGTACAATATTGATGATTTTTAAAGAAGCTCACATGTTGTTTTGAATTGGGCCATAGCTGCTACATGCTGCTTTCTGACTTAGTGACGTCTATGTTAGTAACAGCCAGGCTTTTTCTTAAGGTATTTTTTTCATTCTTTCTCACCTCTAAAATAATTACGAATTGGATGGACAGAAGTTATTCTGATTAGGAATAATTAGTTGATATTTAATAAAGCCTCATGCTTTGTGCTGTCACCCTGGCTTCTATGTGAAGTCTGTTTCTGCACTCTGCAGCACTTGAGTTAGTAGAAGTTTGAGTCACTGTTGGGAGAGAAGATGAATTCTGAGCCTGATGGGCTGGAAACTTGGACATGATGTTGACAGCATCTTTGAATTCGTGTCCCATTGTGGCCCGTGCAGCTTTGGGATTGGCTTGAGACAGCATGGTTAATGTTGGAAAAGGCATTTCACAGAGGCTGCCAAGTCTTGTTAGATGTGACATGTACTCAAGTGTTTTGTAGTTTTGTTCTGGTGAAATGTTTGTATTGAACAGTTCCAAAATATTGTCTTCAGTAGAAAACGTTCACTGAGCTTAGCTTTTTCCCTGTAGACTTCTCCTTTTGTACATCATTTCTGCAGTGCTTCGTTATTTACTGTGCTCAGCCCCAGAAAGGCCCCATTACCCCATAGGGTTGCAGAATGAGACCTTTTTAGTACCACCCTTCAAGGCTCAGCCCTGGGCAGCCTATGCATGTCCACTACGTGCCGGGGTTGTTTTTCCACCAGTAGATCAAAAGAGGTCAGGAGCATCATTGCCTCTTTATGGATGGAGAAGCTGAGTCACAGAGGGGCAGCAGCCTGCAGAAGAACCAGGAAATCTGCAGACATCATGGTCACAGTGTCACAGCTCTGTGATGTGCTGCTCTGTGGGGCTGTCAATCTGCTCCAGGGTTTGCACAGCTGGCTGCCCCACAACCTGAGTGCTCCCACAGTGAAATGAATGGCAGTAGTGAGGTAGTAGTGAGACCCAAGCTTTCTGCTTGCTTCATTTGCGTCCCTTTGCCGTATAATTTGCTTGATGGCTGAGAAACATAATGAGATCCCCTAGTATAAAATTGCTTAGGATGAGATACAGCTCATCTCATTTAACTCTGAGGCTGCGCTAGTCACACAGTTTGTCTTTATAGCCAAAGGGAAGAAAGAAGCACCTCCAGACAGCAATTCATCTCGTTTGTGTTAAGCATATATGAGATAATGATTACACTGTGGAGGCATGCTGCTCTCTGCCTGAACAGAGGAGGAGCCTGGAAGAATAATTTGGATGAAATCCCTGGCTTTTAGGGGAGGCGAGTCCTGTCCTGAGGAACAAATGCCTATAGATGAGCCCAGGTGACATGTTTTAAATGCCAAAATAAGCATTTTTGAAGGATATGGCATATTTTCATTTGGCTTTTGTGTACAGACCTGTCAGAAGGAGTCGCGGATGTGGGCACGTGTTGTCCTTGGGCTTCCAATGACCACATTTAGGCAGGAATTGAGCTTCCGTCTGTCACATCCGTGGGGAAGGATTTGCTGCTATTGCTGATTTTTACCAAGAACGGTTCTGACAAGTCCCGTCAAGTTCTGCTTCAAGAGTAAATTATCCTGAATGCATCTGAGCTGAGTGGATTTGTGAACAAACTAAGTGGGAAGGAGAGGTGCCTATGTGGGCAACGCCGTGCTCAGTATGCAGAGCCCTACAAGTCGGCGGGGTGATGGTTGAGGTCAGTCATGAGTTACATGCAAATAAGAATCGTGGTAATATAAGCAAGCAAACAAGCTGAAATAGCTTGGCAAGATCTCCGCTTTTGATGAGAGGGAGAACAAATTGAGTTGTCTTGGTTGTGGCTCTGCCCCAAGCGCTCCTCCTTGCTGCTGTGCAGCCTGTCTGCACAAGCAATGCAGCAAGCACTGTGCTCCAGCTGATCTCCTTTTGGAAGTCAGCATTGATGATTCCATGGTTCCCCACTTCCAGGCACCTCCCAGGGCAGAGGGGGTCGGAGCACAGCTGCAGAGTTGGAACAGCACGGCCACATCAGCGCTGTGCCCACCACCATGAGCCGCATCACAGCAGTAATTGGTGTTTGCTTGCAAATCGCTTTGCAAAGATGGAGAAATCGCTCAAATGCAAATGATAAATAGGTTGGCTTCCAGAGCCTCTGCATAGCTCACCCTCACAGCTAATTAAGCAGTTAGGAGGTTGGCGTGAATGTAAAATAAAGGATTGAGTCAGACAGCTTTTTTTTTTTTTCAGCTTGGTTGTGACTAGACAGCCTTATTCCTTCTCAAGTGTATTGATGAGCTGTGAAACCGACTGGGTTTAGAGAACTGTTGGTAGAGGAATGTGCAGCGTTTTGCCATCTCGATTCCAGGAGGCATCCTAAAAGCCGTCTCTCCTAATGTGAGAGCTGCTTGGTGATGAGATTTACAGTGCTTAGTGCCAGCATGGTAATTTTACTCTAGAAGTTCTCATTCTTCTTGATGATGATGATGGGATTTTAAATTTGGAAATGTGCGTAACTTAGTTACTGACTTGGGGTTTTGTTGGCCATTCTCCACGTGCTTTTCAGCTGGCAATAGTAAACTTGGTCTTTGTCTGCTCATGTAATTCTTTTAAATTGTAGTGCAGTTTGGGCAGCCAGGACAATAGGGACAGATAATGCATTAGGGATGGCTCAAAAAGTTCCAAAATGTATATTATTCCTCTCTCCTAAGGAAAATGTATCGTGGCAAATTGAAATACATGAGTTAGTATTTGCTTCCATGGAAGTGAAATCTGGTACTTTGATAGCTGATATGGATATAATAATGCCTCACTTACAGCTATTTCAGGACCCTGAAAATTTCCACTTGTTGGAAAAATGAGGCTTTGTAATCACAGCATGTAGAAATGGATGCTGCTGCATCGTTTGAAAATAAATTACTTTTCAATGTAATGTATTTGAAGATTAATAACTGAACATCCATTCAAGAAAGCTCTTTGGACAAAGAACTATGTTTATTGGGTTGGTACATAAAATCAGAAGTGCATTCAAATATTCCTGTCTTGCAGATCATCCTAAAGTGTATTATTCAGCTGCTGAAGTGAAACTACAAAATGAGTATCATTTTATATTAAAATGTGTGCAAAGTTAAAGGAGAGGAAGAATTATGTGCTACACAGTAGGAAAAGACGACTGAAATACACCAGCGAAACAATTGAGCAGGCCTCAGAAATTGGGAAAGGGAAAATAGCATCGTAAGGAGAGGTGGTTGTAATGCAGTGCTGGTGCTGGGGGAACTGTCTTGTACTCTGCAAAGTAATGTTGTGATTTCTCCTCACCAGAATGATGAGTGGACTGAATCTGCAGAAGGTGACAGAAACTAAAAGCTCAGTGTTCGTTTTTGTTTGCGAAGTTGGGTTCTCTAAGGAAGAGACAAAAATGAGCAGACTTGCATCGGAATTACAGCGCTTTGGTTTTGACCCATCAGAGGAAACTGGCACCACATCACAGAGCTGCATCATCCCCAGGTAAGATCCTCACTTACGCCCTTTCCCCCAAATCCATCTCTGCTCCTGAGTCACTGAGCTGTGAAGTTAAGCCCAACCACTGTGGGCTTTCCCTCTAAGCAGGACTTTGACCCACTGCATTCAGCTTCCTGCTGTGGGTTTCAGGCTGGGTTGCAAGGTTCTGTCTTTCCTTCTGAACTCGGTGATCTTGAAGGTCTTTCCAACCTGAGCGATTCTGTGATTGGACTTCATGAAACTGAGGTAAAGCAGTAGAGTGCATTTGACCCTCATGGTGGGCAGCTTGAAGTTGCTGGAGGTGAAGAGCATGCCTGCTGCTACTGCTGGGTGCTGCTGGTCAGCATTCTGTCCTGCCTGCCTTCAGACACATCCCTTCTTGTTACTAGCTGCCACTGACAGATTTTGCTTTTGATTTACACCGACCCCATTACTCAGCAAGAGCAAGCTGTAAATTAGTGCTTGAGAAGTATGAAATGAATGAATGCCTGCAAAGATCTGCCAGGTACTGCTCTGGATCCATATATGATTTGCATGTGCTTCATTTCCTTATGGAGATGAGTCAGAGATAAAAGAGTTTCAGTCCAGTGAGGAACTGAGCATCTGCTTTAAGTAGCTGCACGTTCTTGATTTCTCTTGAGAGGGAGATAACAGGGGCTGTGATACCTCCTGCAGTACCTTTGGGACGGGGAGTATCAGGAGAACAAAATGAAAGCCTGTACTGCAGCAAGCCAGCCAGACAGTGCCTGAGCATCCCCAGAGTAGCTGGACTCTGTCCTGCAACCAGCACTGTCCCCGTCCCTTTTGTGTAAAACATTCTTTTGTTTCCTTCAAACCATCCCTAAAGTTCCTTTGTTCATTTCTTGCATCAATTTGAGGTGCTCTTGGCACTGTGCTTCCTGGCATCGTTTTTCTCTGTATGTTTCTAAGCTGTTAAATGCATTTCAGCTGGAGGTTTTGCTCTGTAAATTGTTCTGTGCATGCAGTGCAACATGGACTGGGCTGTCAGCAGTTATTTAGGGTGTAAAAGCAAGTTTTGAGTTTTCAGGACTGCCCATGGTGTGATCTGATGTTCAAAACTAGAGATGCTGGCTGTGTGCATCGTGTTTCTTGCAATTGAATGCCCAGCTGGGGCACACAGTGCTGTAACCTCACAGCTGCTGTGGTCTGTATTCACTGGGCACATTTTCCTGCAGACACATGGTGAGCATGAACATGGATTTTCTTATTTATGTGCATTTTTCCTTGCTTTTCCCTAAAGAGGAGAGCCTGGCTGCAATACCAGCATAGCAGGCAGGAGAGGGAGCTTTCTCCTTTGCATGTCACATTGCTGGCTGTGATTAATTCCTTTGGTTTTGTGAGCTGGGGTGTCGTTGCATTATAAAGGGTGTTTATGGAGATAATCCACTTATCAGCCCAAGCACACATTCTCTCTCCACCAGAAAACAAATTGCTTCTGTCCTCACTTAGAGAGATTGTAAGGGCTATCCTAAACTAAAGGAACAGGGGAGGACATGGCACGAGGCTGTTAATACCAGAAACAAAAGCAGAAGCAGGAGACAAATAAATGAATTTATTAAAGAACAGCTGCAAAATACAAGTGATCTACTTCAGCAACTCATTCATCAAGGGGGTTTGGCCTTGCCTCATTGTAATCTAAATTGAATCTAATTTAGATTCCAGGCAAGGGATGGGAATCCTTTCCTGAACCAAAACAAGCCTTGCCACCTCCTACCTTTCCATTACTCATTCCTTAATTTGTTTGGGTTTGTTATGTAGGACGCTCAGGAAGAATAGCTTAAAGCTGTGTGTGCCTGTGCTGAGTCTGATGTTGTAATCACTGCTTTGCCATGCACTGGGCTGACTTTTTGGTGCAGAGAGAGCACCCAGAGCTGGCAGCATGCCTCTGCCCAGGACCCCAGCTCCTCAGTGTGAACATCTCTCCTGAGCACTGGCTCTCTTGCTCTGCTGCTTCACTTAGTGTTTGGGAGCCCACTACACACTTGGGATCAAGCAGTTTCTGTTCTTTCTCTCTAAAAATCAGCTCTGCTGGTGCCTACACGCATCCAGCCCACCCCAGAGACAGACATTGGCAGGTAGTTTCCTGCAGTTTTGAGATATCCTGCTTGCTGACCTACTTTCTGTTCTGGCATTATGTGTTGATAAACAGCAAAACTCAGCCTCATAGCCTGTGTATGTCTGGAAAGACCCAAGGGCAGAACTCCAGTCTTCATCTTCATGCTCATCAGTGCTGCATGCCCTAATTCTGTATTGGTAGCCAGCTTGTGCTTGCCAGCCTGCTTGCAGAAAGTGTTACAGGCCACGTGAGAGGTGGGTGATTAACTGCATAGAGGCAACCAGCTGGCAATGGGAATGAGTGTGGGAATGCTGCTTCCTTCCCACTTCCAAGCTCTGCACCAAAGAATGAGAACCTCTGTCACACATGAACTGCATTCTAGACTGCTCCAGGGAAGGGCTGGGGAGTTTTGCTTAAGGTTGAAGTAGGAAATTCCAGCTGAAGCTGAGACTGGGTTGGCCTCAATAGAGCAGGACACAGGTGGGAAAACATTTCCTTTTCTGAGATTCCTTGAATGAGTACTGGGGTCTGCTATGCAAGGCAGGCAGTTCTCCTGATCCAGTAGCTGTGCTTTCTGCTGCACCAACCTGCTGTAGTGAAGCTCTCCTCTTTCTCCCTGAAGGACTCCTGATGCTGCTCAGCCCTCTGATGCTGTTCAGCATCACTGTACCTATGAGAACTCCCATCTTATTACATTATGAGCTGAAAGGAATTTGCAGTTTGGTGGCCAGGAATGTTGAAACGCCTCCTGAGGTAGTGTATAAAGTTTATATCTTGGAGATAGCTCCTACTCACAGCAGGGTGTTTGTGTTGTGTTTTCCAGATGTAGTCAGAAGACTTTAGCCTTTCAAGCCCATTTTTTGGCTTTGAGACTGGAACAACACTCAGGAAAATCTTATCTGCTGCAGGAAACATTCCTACCTGCATTATCAGTTGTAGCCTGTCCTCAGAGTCGTGCAGTGGATTCCCAAGGTTGTGTTCAGGTCTGTGCTGTGCTGCAGCAGCAGCTGTGTGAAGTGGTTTAAGGTAAGAAGATGCTGCCATCCTCAGCAGGAGCAGCTGCTGGTACTGAAATGTTAGCATGTGGGCATCCATGTGTTCCACGAGCAAGATGGGGAAGAGAAGGGATTGTAAAGCTTTGCCTGGAAAGGGAAACGAGTGAGAAGGTTTTGCTGAGCAAGCTGTGTCCAGGCAGAAGACCAGGATTGATAAACAGACCTGTGCATGATCATGGGGCAGCAATGAAGGTATGAATGCAATGAAGGGGTCAGTGGTGGGGCGGAGGCCGTGTAACCTGGTCATGGCAACAGGAAACAGGAAGGCAGGGGCCCTCGCCTCAACCTGGCTTTAATCTGTGGCCTTCAGCAAAGTGCTTGGCCTCGGTCAGCCCCTGTGCCTCCTGCTGGGGTTGGTCCTCGTGGGCTGCAGTGGTTGAGGGACTGATTCGTTGGCAGCACCTCCAGAAATCAGGAGGTGATAGGGAAGGGATATTGAAAACCCGAATGTATTTAGCATCAGTTATCTCTGGAGTTTGCCCCGTGTATCTAAATGGTCTTCCAAATTCTACTTCTATGCACCCTATAATAATTGGGGTGGAAAATTGGCGTGTTTCATGGTATTTTGGGTGAACTCAAATTAGCTGTTGTGATTAAGATACTTGTTGATAGTTTGCTGTTAATTTTTAAAGTGATTTTAGATTACAGTTCCTGTAAAAATGCAGTTTTCTTTCTTGCTTTCAGAGAATGAAAGAAGCTGCCCTGACACATCACAGAAAGCACGTTTCTTTCTAAATCAAAGTAAGCTCCCAGCATTCACTGAGGATGTGTGAAATCCTTATTTCTCCTTCAGAAATAGCTCCGTGCTTGCGTGTGCTGCACTGAAGTTGTGTCATTTCTTGGGGAAACAACCCATGTTGATACTGGTTGTGTGTTGTTGTTCTTAGACGCTGGGAAAGGGCTCTCACTCCTGTGGTATGTGAGGGGAAAAAAAACCTATTTATAGAACAAACAGCTCCTTTGTTAGAATATGTCATCTGGTTTATATCAGGATGGGTGTAGGAGGAGGAAGGACTGTGGTAAAAGCAGTGGGAGTTGCCCTCTGCAGTGTGCAGCTCAAACCCAATGAGCACCTTTCTCTCTGGCACCCAGAGCTGTGCAGGGAGAGCAGTTATGCACTGGAGATGGGAATATAATCCCTACCAGGCAAAGGGGGGATGTTTTAAGTGCAGCCAACTGGAAACATCTGTCAGGGTTGTGCTTTGGAATGCACAGCCTGGTTTTAATGTAATGAAATTTCTGGCATAAAACTCATGTGTTTTTATAGAAAAAAAAAATATATATATATATATATATATATATTTCTCCCTCAGTGGTTTTGTTCAAAGTCTTCTGAAAAATAGTGGGTATCCCATGATGTCTGTGGTATTCGTTCAGGTGCATGAAGGTTCATGGTGACCTCTGTTCTGCTGATCCTACCCATAAAAACCCGTAGAAAGTCTTGAAAATAAAAGATCTTGGCTTTAGAATGGAAACTGTTCTTCCAGAAACGTTTTTATATTGGAGGTTGTTTACACTGGAAGTAATAAGTAGCTGTTGGAGGTGTACTGTGAGCATCCTGGGTGCTTGAATGATCACAATTTAGAAACTCAGGTACTGTTAGCAGCTGTGTAGTGCCATTGGAATGGGAATGATCACACCACTCCTCACTGGGTCACCTGGGTACTCTTTCACCTCATTCCTACAGGGCTATTGTGATACTATGGATGGCTTTCAATACCCCAACCTGTATATAGAGGGACACATATAGTTGCCTCTTTGAGTAGCATACATGTGTATGGGGTTCTCTCCCTGATGTGATCAGCATGGCTCCTTATGCACAGCCTACTGTTTTCCTTGGGTGATTGTTGTCTGGACAGGGATCCTGTGGGGCTGAATCTGTGCAAATAGGAAAGAAAAGAGACAAAAGGCACAGCAAGTGATTTCTTGTTTTGATTATTCAAATGTACACATAGTAATAGCAAGGAAAATGTATTGGAAGTGCAGATAAAACTTAATTCTCTTATAGCAGCAAGCTTCTCTCTCATTTATGAGTAATAATAAGCACCCTTTTCTTTTAATAAGGAGTTCTTCCAATAGCAATGGCCTTCTGGAAACACGGTGCTGGAATGCTGGATTTCTGCTGTGTGAGTGTGATTGGGGAGCATCCACCAACAGCATCCCATGTTCTTGAGTTGGAGGGCCCCACCTCTAGTGCTGGAGGTCTCTCTTTCCGAAGTTAAGTACCATCCAAAAAATTGGGTTTGGTTTCATTAGTATTGAGGGTGGACAAATAATAATGGCACCTTTAGGACCAAGAACACTCTTGGTTTCATCCTCGCTGTGGTGCTGGCAGTTGACCCTGATTTTTAGCCTTGGCCAAAACACAGACTTGAGCTGATGACCTAGTTTAAGCTGACCTTGAAATACGCAACCACAGTGACCTCCAAGCAATTAATTATCTGACTCAGGTAGCTGGCCATCCTGTCCATGGAACGTGATGTAGGGGTGCTTTTGTTCTGCTCTGTTCAAGGACTGCTGCTGGAATTGCATTATTCCCTGTTCCTGCCAGCCTGTCTGATTCCCCAACTATCTCTAGGTTTTTAAATCACTTTATCTTACCTGGCTGATATCTGGCTGGAATGCACAGATATCTGTGTATGATATCAGCAGTTACTGATTCATTCTTCTTAGAGCATCTTGTTTATTAATTATAGCCAACGCCAGTGTTTTTATATGGTCTGTATCTTCTTGATAAAAGTAGTGACTCACTGTAATTGGTCACTGCATGCAATACAGTCTATTTTTGTGTAGTGTCCTCTCTGTTCAATGCAAAGCACGTGATCTGTGGAGGCACCATGGAGGAAAAAGCAGTGAGAGGGGCTGAGGGCAGACAGGGCTGCAGATGAGCTGCAGACAGGGCAGAATGACAGAGCAAATTGAGGGAGGTGTAGGAGGCGCAGGGGTTGGCAGGGCAAAGAGGACAGCAAGAGGTGAAACAGGAGGAGTGAGGGCAAGGTGAGTGTGTGGATGGAGTTGGTGCTGCATTCCAAACTTAGGTCTGGGGAGGACTTTCTGCCTCCCTCTTGCTTTTACTGCGTCGCAGAAATCTGATGTCCTCGTTAAGCATCACTTACGTCCTTTATGGCCAAATGCTTTTAGCCTTGGCAGGCAGTGAACAAAGCTGGTCTATTTGCAGGGATTTCATGGTTTTGCTGTATCAGGAATTTCAGGTCTTTGGGGTGAAAGGGCCCTGTTCAGCCTCGCACACAAAGTGTTAAGTATTGCATTCCGCCTGACAGCCACCACGTGCAGCTTTGACGTAGGTTTGTTTTTCACCTCAGAAAAGTGAAGTACTTCTGGAGAATTTCTCAGTAACCAGGGAAAGGTGTAAGTGAGGGACACGTACTCTATTTGTGGATAAGTTAAAGAGGTGAAATTTGCAGAGGTGAAGTTTGGGGTTGCCCAGCTTGTTGGTAGAATATTAAGAAGAATCCAGGCCAGAAATGGAACATCACAGACTTATGGGATCCATTCTTGTTGTACAACTCATGGCTCTTCCACAGTAAGTTTTGTTCTCAGTTGATTTTTAATTATTGACCAGCTGAGACCCTGGACGACTCACAGCCATGAGATCACGGGACAGAAAGCCAGAAAGGCTCGTCCACTGAGCAAAGTCTCGTGCGTGCAAGGTGATGGGGACTCATGAGGTGAACAGTGAACAACAAACCCATCAGAGGGGAGCATAGGAGCGCACTAACGCAGTGCATCTCCAGCTCTGTAGAAGCGCATTGCCTCCCTGTGCGGGGAGGAGCCGCGCTTTGCCGGAGCGCTCCGTAACGCAGAGAGAACAGCGCCCTCTGGCGGCCGTCAGCGGCACTGCAAACCCCGCCGGGCTGCGCGTAACCTCTCCTTTCCTATAGAATTTGGGTAGAAACCAGTGGTTGCTCTCTCTCTCTCTCTCTCTCTCTCTTTTTTTAATGCTTGTTTCTTTGTGTAAAGTTAATAGAACGACTAAAACGCAGCGAGCTGTAGCAGAATACCTAGCCAGGAGAAGGTGCTTGCTTCAAGGGTGTTGAAGTTCTCTTTGAAAAATATAGCTTTGAAAGCAAAAGAGACTTTTTACAGATTTAAAGCTCTGTGAAACTTGCATTACTTTACCCAGCAACTTTGAATTTGACCGAGAAGGCATTTCTCACTGTCAAAAGACCTTTCAGATTTGTCATATTGAAGCTGGAATAATTGTTTTTCCTTTTTTACATGTGATGTCTGATATATTACAAATGTGCTTGTTCTTTTAGCTGAAAGATGATGACAGTTGTGCTATGGAAGAGAGAGCTGGAAACACGCAGATGGAAGGCACAGGACAAGCCAAAAACTGAGAAAGTTTCTTTTTCACAATGGGAGACACAGCAGTGCAAGATAGTGAATATATGCAGCCATACATGGGCTGTGTTCCTGAATCCTTTGTATTCCCTGGTCAAACAAATCACATTTGAGAAGCAGCATTCTAGGGACTTGGAAAAGGAGTTAATGATGTGTTTTCCTTGTTTAATGCTGGCTGTAGGGAGGTTCAGCCTTACCCTTTAAGGAAGAAAACTGCAGTGGCTTTCAATCCAATTCAGCCAAGGTAAGATGGTAACACTTGGTGCACAGGATTTTATTTTACTGAAGAAGAGTCATTGCAAGGTGCTAAAATAATTGATGCAGCGGTGTATTTCAGTAGCAGTAAGAGTTTTAAGAGTACGAGAAATTAAATGAGCAAATGTGAATGACTGCGTGTGGCAATCTGCTGCTAATGGATTTCCATCCACTGCTGAAATGAATGGGCTGAGGAGAGGCCTAAAAGCATAGCTGTGAAAGTGCCACCTTGTTAAATAGCAGATTGGTAAAACAGCACTTCAGTTATAGCACGCAAAGGCTTGCCTACGTGCATATACACTGCTTGAGCTTCTTGGTGCTGAGGCTCAGAAAACAGTATCTCAAAAGTACCTGCAGTGGCACCAGGGCTTAACTGACCACAACGTGGTAGCAATGCGGATGAATGAATCTCAGTGCCAATTTCTCATAAACGGGGCAGTTTTCAACCCAGCCTTCACAGCACACCTGCTGCTAAAAGGGATCCAAGTACACAGGTTGCGTGTGTGAACAGACCTGGGCTTATGCAGTGCTTTTCTGTGTTGGAGGAAGTATTTATCTGAGAGAGAGCACCACTATGAAAGGCACTGAGGACTCACAGACAGCTGGCCTGAGCCCTCTTGTTCATAGAGAGGAGTCTGTATGTCCAGTTCTCCTTGTTTGTAGATCTGAAAAGAAAAGAATTCTAGGAACTAAGGAGGCTTATTGAGCAGACTGTTTTTTCTGGGAGATAAGGATGGCATAGGGATGCTTTGTGTGTTGTCGTTGAAAACAGAAAGGGAGAGCAGTTGGAATTAAGAGGTCAGAATATCACCCATCCAGAGGCCTTGGAGGTCTCTTCTTCAGACATGAGCAGAGCTAGTTGAAGCTCTGGGAGCAGTAGTAAAGTGAGAACATGCACAGTCTGTTTTTGCACTGCTTTGGCTGCCTTGAGGCTGGGATGGCAACGAGAAATTGGTGGCAGCAGTGGGTCTGTGTTGGCTCCTGATGGATGGGAAAGGGGCAAGGAACAAGCTTTGCTGATGTTTAGCTGCACAGCACAGAGGACAGTTGTGCTGAAGTGAGCTGACACGATTATTGCAGTGGCGGAGGGAACTGCTGAGATGGCTGTCACGTGGAGGCCAGAGATGCAGGTTCTGTGCTCCCACTCCCGTAGCCTGGCTCAGAGACCAGAAGATTGAGGGATTAATGGGGGTGGGGGTGCTGAATTTATTTTTTATCTCCTCGTCCTGTTGTGCCTGTGCAGAAGTACCAGCCTTTTCTTCCACCCTTTTTTCTTTTCTTTTTGCTGGTGAAGCATTAACTGGGTGGGTTGCCATAGCAACCCCTGCATGATAAGTTGGGCTGCTTCTTGCAGCTCTCAAGATTTCTCAACATTCATCCCCCTTCACCATGTCCTCTGAAGTGCTAAAATGGCCAAGGGCTTTGTGGCACTGAGCATCCTGCACCCTATGGGCTGTGCCTCTGCTCCAGCCTGCTCCCTGCAGGCATCAGAGCAAGGAGGAGAGGCTGTGCATCCTTAGAGTGGGTGGGTTATGAAGAATATGTGCTCTCCATCTCTCATGCAGCAAAGAAGCTTTCAGTATGATGTCTCGTT
The DNA here is from genome assembly GCF_905368555.1 of Meleagris gallopavo. Lineage (NCBI taxonomy): Eukaryota > Metazoa > Chordata > Aves > Galliformes > Phasianidae > Meleagris > Meleagris gallopavo. Next base: position 2,935,773 of record NC_139429.1, read on the forward strand.
TATTTGCAAGGTTTTCTGAAGAGGTCTGGGCAGCATTTAACATCTGTTCAAAACAGGCACGTGGAGATGTTGGAGTGGTTCCCAGCCAAGCCCAGCTCAGAGCAAGAATTAAAGGATCTCTCCCTTTCATTCTAAAAACACACAGCATACCCGAATAGTCCAGGGAGCATGTTCTGGACCAAGAGCATGCACTGCAAATCATCTTTGCTCCATCTCTGGAGGCTTTCAAGGCCAGGCTGGATGTGGCTCTGGGCAGCCTGGTCTGGTGGTTGGCGACCCTGCACGTAACAGGGGGTTGGAAGTGGATGAGCACTGTGGTCCTTTTCAACCCAGGCCATTCTATGAAAATGCTTTGTCTGCAGTGCACATAGAAGTGTGCTCTAGATGGGGAGAGGATGTGATGTCTGTTTGCTTCTCTGCCCTGTGGCTTATTGTGTTTCACCAGCGATTTTCTTCACCCCTGGGCCACGTTTCCCATTTTTAAGTAGTAATTAGAACTCCAGTCTGACCAGGATGAGTAGTGTGCAGTGCTTCAGGTCTGCACATAAATGATCCTGATGGAAAACTTGTTACTGTTTAAGGATGTTTGTTTGTTATGTCATTTCAGTTGGCTGTCAGACGACTTCTGGAGTGCCTGGAGTTAGAGGAGAAGAGGAGGAGCACCAAGGCACCTGAGCTAGGCTGTGCTGAGGATGAAGGGTTAATTAGTGGCTGCTAAGCAAATCATAGAGCTGCTGCATCCTTGTAATCCTAAAGACTTGGACCCTCTCTGCCACTCCTGGCAGTGTTCTCTGGAATAGATGTAAGTAGAGCAGCACAGCACAGTGCAGCTCTGCTGATCCGTGTCCTGCAGCTCCTGGCAGTGCACCTGGCTGCCTGGGAACAGATGTGATTTCCACTGCACTTCGTGAAACAGGTGCTTGTCAAATGAGATGGCTGTGAACATTGTTGAGTGGTTCCTGTGGCTATAAAAATACCCTCCACCAGCACTCATCTGCCACACACAGGATGGATTGTTCCGGAAAAGCTAGGAGCAAATCCTGTAGTTAAGCCTGCCTTTCCTTTTGTTGAGTTGTGGAAACAGTGAGGGGCAATGGGAGATGAGCATGTGACTTTATGTATTATCATCTCTGGGTATTGGAGGTGCTATTTTTGCTTCCTTCAGGGAAAAGGTAATATTCTGATGTGGACATTCACAACAGATGGCTTTTAAGGGAGAAAATGGAAGGGTGTTGCTGACATCTGGTCTCTGCTCCTGGCTCCTGGAGATATATAGGTGTTCTCTTTGGGAAGTTTGATGGTAGCATGGTGGATAAAGCTGGAGAACCCCATGAGCAGAGGAGATAAAAGCTGCCATGGCTTTGCTCAGCCACTGCTGCAATACTTCAGGACTGCAAAGGTTTCAGGGGTCGTAGCCTCCGATACAAACAATTGGATGATGTTTAGGAAGAGCATTCACTGTTTTTGTTCTACGCCTGCTTTGCTCATGCAGTGTAGGGACCAGATTGCATGCATGTGCCCTCAGGATCAAGCTGCAGTGCTGGGAAGGTCCAAACTCAGCACTGTAGTGCCCTGCTGGGGAGTCCATGTCCAGCCTGAGGGCTGAAGCCAATGCTTTCAGATGGCTGCTGTTTTCTGTTGGGTGGTTCTCATCTGTCCAACAGGCACTTCTGGGTTTTGGCAGTTGCTCCCATGTCACTGTCTGATGGAATTGGCCAGGTTTCATTCAATAGATTGTGCTGTGCATTGAGCTGCCATCAGCGCAGATGCTTTGTGAAGAGGGAGCCCATTTAACGAGCGCTTCGTTTCTCCCTCTCTGCCCACTGTGACCTTCAGAGTTGGAGCCTTTCTGGGTGCTGTGGCTCCAGTCCAAGCAGAAAAAACCCAGCCTGCTGCTGGCACCGAGCTCCTGGGAGTCGGACTGGAACACGAGGAGAGGATTTCCCAGTATTTCCAACTGTGACCTTCAGAGCCATACAAATGCTAGTATTAAACTCGTTACAGGCGAAGCCCTCTCGGTGACCTCGCACGGATAACTCTCCCCCTGCTCTTTATCTGGCTTTATTTCCGAGACAGATAAACGATGCTAATATCCCCTCTCCAGCCAAAAGTGAAAAAGAGCACGGCCCCCTCCCCTGACTCCAGCAGAACCCAGCAAGGAAACCTCGAACTGCATCTCCACAACCGGGAGGAGCCCCGCGTTGGGGTTGGGGCCGGCGGTGAGGGAGGGCCCGCGCATGCCTGCCGTGAGCCGGGCCCCCCGCCCGGGCGAGGCTGAGCTCCGCGCAGCCGTTGCCGGCCGTGGGGCTGCTGAGACCCGGCGTTGCGTGGCTTGGTTTCTCCCGCAGCCACCTGCTGCGCCCGGAGCCGCCCGCGTTGCCCCGGCCCTGTCCGTGGTGCTGCTGCCGGATCGCGGATCCTCGGAGCATCCTGTTGCGCCGGAGCGTTTTACAGGAGGAGCTGAGCCCGAGGGACGATGAGCTCCTCGCTCGGAACAATGGCTGCGCTGCCGAGGCTGCTCTGCGCTTCTTCGGCCGCTTTGGTCGTTTGGGGTAGGTGCTTCCATTGCGTGCTGTGTTCAGGAGGGTTCTTTGTCGCCACGCTGCGTGCTTGTAGGATGCTCTTTTCTCACGGGGTTCCTTTAAGGCTGTCACAAAAGCCTTGGAGCGGCTTTTTGTTTTGTTTGTAAGAAGAGAAGGAAATAACACCGATACGGAGTTAATACCAACCTGAATAGTTAATATGAGCAAAGAAATGTAATATTGCTAAGTGGACTTCTGGCAGAAAGCGTGCGCTTGCACACGCCTGCAAGTTCCTCGCTGTTTGCTTTTGTTGTAAAATTTGCAGTGTAATTTAACGTGCAGTTTCCACAGAGAGGCCACATGAACCCATATGCAGTGCATGCTCAGCGCTGCTTTTCTGTGCGGGCTGCGTAACCTGAAGGAAATGTTTGGGTTTTATTGCCATTTTATCTGCAATCCAAAGATACGCCGTTAATTCTGCTAACACAGCTCCATTTAATGTGCATGGATACCTACAGCTCTGTGTTGCATGTGTGTGTTTAATGTAACTGGAGTAGAGCATGAGCCAGTAGTCGTTTCTGTATTTCTCCCAGAAAACTGTTGCTATCCATAGAGGTGATGTGGGAGAAAGGGACCGTTTCCAGGATAGGTCCCAGGAAAATACAGTGCATGAGAGTGAGGGTTAATGGAATCTCGGAGGCTGGGGAGGAGGGAGCAGCAGCAAAGTCAGCATCTCCACTGAGCTGCACTCAGAGACAGGGTGGGACAGACGGAACCCAGCATTGTTTAGCCCAGGGGACAAATGTCAGCAGAGATTTAGTCTTGAGATGTCGCGCTGGAGCATTGGGTTTCATATCAAGCATTTGCCTTCACAGACTCTGATTTTTGTCTCATTTGGGAGAACTGTATTTTATAGCTGCCCATGTTTGCACAAATCTGATTGGAAGCGTTTTAAAGCGGAGTGCACGTAAAATCAATAACTCCCCCAGCTGCCAAATGCACTCAGGTCCAAGCCCTTGATTTCCAGGACTGCTTATGAAACCTAGAAACAGGAAGCATGGAGAATCTTAACCCTTTGTTTTGAGCAGGCTGCCAGATGAAAACATCCACCTTTCAACTCGCACAAAGAGCGAGCTATTCCTCCATGCTTGAATTCTGGGCTTCCTCTCATCCCAGACTCTTAATCGCTGCTGGAATGGGAGCTTGCTCAGCATGTGCAAGAAAGAATGAGCCATGCCTTCAAAACAGTGTCAATTACTACGGGAAAAATTAAAAGTTGTAACAAAGCAGATGCTGGAGAGGTGAATCTGCAGGAATTGATCACCTTCTGTTAATTATGAAGCATTATTTATATCTCAGAGAAGGAAGAGAAGCAGAGGGTGCTAGTAACGAATCAAAGGTTTTCCACTGGGGACAATGTGTGTGGATAACTGCTGTCTCTGTGTTTCTCTCTCATATCTTTGCTCACTTTTCTTCCACTGCTTTTTTCCTAGCTGGTTTTTGTTCTGCAGTATGTGTTGAAGTTCCGTCAGAGACAGAGGCGGTCCAGGGGACGGACATGAAGCTGCTCTGCATCTCCTGCATGAAAAGGGAAGAGGTCACAGCCAGCACAGTGGTGGAATGGTTCTACAGGCCGGAAGGTGGCAAAGATGAACCCGTATGTATGTTTGGGTAGCTGAGCCCTTGCTTTGGTTGGCCATGTTTGTGACATATGGTCCAGAGAGCACATGGGAGAAGCCAAAAGATTTAATATGAAGAGTGTGAGTTTGTCTTGCCACAGGATCCTTGATGAACAGATCCAGACATGAAGAACAAGGTTTATGCCATGTTTTCATTCAAAGTCTGTAGGAATGCCCAGCAGGCTGCTTTAATATCATGGAGGAGAGATGAACTGGTAGCTAAATTCAGCTGCAAACCCTAGATCTTCAGTTTGTATGGTATTTTTACCCAAAGGTTCTATAACACTGCTGCTGAGCAGTAACTAAAGCATCTTTTCTTGCTGAGCTGATTAGCTGAGCTGATTAGCACACAGCAGGTACCCATGGCAGGAAAAGCTAGAATCTCTTGGTGAGTTCAGACATTTTGGGTTGCATGTACATGAATGTCAATTTCCAGTTTCTTTCTTTGAATCTGTATCATCCAGTATACAAGAGAATTGAGAAGGAAAAACAGAAGCATGGAATGATACCGGCCATGTTGGCCAACTCTTATTTCTTGGGATGCTTCTGAATTCTGAAACTGTTCTTTGGAGGTTAAATCAGGCTCTGCTAAATCTGTAGGACAGAATTTAATTCTTTTTTGCCACAAAGAAACCAATGGTGTGCTGACTGTGGGAGGATCTGTGTGAGTTGCTTTTGGATTCCTGTCAGGAAAAGGTAAAATTAGTTTTCAGGGTGAATTAAAATGGGAGCCTTACAAGAATGGTTAATCTGAGAATAAGGTTTCAGTAGCTATTTTATCCAAGCGTGGAGAATTCGATCTGTGCCTTCATTTCATCATGATTAAGTAGGGCCAGGCAAGACAGCAAATAATCTCCTACTCTGAGAACGAAGGGAACCACACAAGGGAATGAGATGGGTGATGTATCTGCTAGCAGCAGCCCAAAGATTGGCCATGAAAGTGAGCTGGGCAGGCAGTGTGATGGCTGTGGCCAGCCAGAAACTTGCCAGTGCCCAGGCCTGTGAAAGGCACCCAAGGTCTGTGCTTCTGATGCTGTTCTCACACTGTTGTCCTTCTACAACATCTCCACATTAGCTGGATATCTCAGGGCTTACCGAAAAGGACTTTCTGTCTTGGCAGTATTGTTTTTTGTGGTACCTTCTGAAGATGACCCAGCAACTGACAGGCCAGTCACTAAGGCTACAGCATCCTAATTTTAGTTCACTTGCTGATTTTTTTGTGTGTGCCATTGTCCATATGTCTCTTTACTATTCTCTGCCTCTGTTTTTTTTACTTCCATGATGAAAATAATTCAGTTTTCTCTCTTTGGTAAAGCAGGCTGAGATTTTGAGGTAAGGGATAACAAAATATGAATATATGTTGATCCCAGGAAGGCCATATCCCAGAACATGCAGCATGCAGCCAGAGGAGAGCAGAGTTCCTTGGATATGCTGTGGTGTTGTCTGAAATTGAAGTCAGCTATTAATCAGAATATCCCTTCATGTTCCTTCACAGATCTACGAGCACAGGAAAATGAATCACGAATTTCCAAGCCGCTTCAGTGGTCGGATACAATGGAATGGGAGTAAAGACATGCAGGATGTATCCATCACTGTGTTAAATGTCACTTTGAATGATTCGGGTATCTACACCTGTAATATCACCCGGGAGTTTGAGTTTGAGATTCACCGGCCTCTCTTCACAAGCTCCAGATTGATCCACCTCACCGTGGTGGAGGAGGGTATGGAGGACTGGCAGAAGTCGTGTCGTGTCCTAACTGGCCGTGGGTGTTTTATACAGGGACAGGATTTTTATTGCATTGTAGGAGGGGGATGACTGAGCTGAGCTGCCAGACAGTCGTGCCAAGCAGAGGTTTCCACTTTCTCTGGTCGGAACCCTCACCTCTCCCCTGGTGGCTCAGGGATGCTACAGCACAGATTTTGCCTGGCTGCCCACAGCTGCTCCTTCCTCACTTCCTCCCCCTCCCTCTCTGAACTCATTCTCCATTTTGATTTCAGTCTCTTGCATCCTCCTTTCCTTTGTACTGCTCTTCTGTCTTACTGTTACTCTTGTTTTTGCCCAGTTCTGTGCTGAGATCCTGGCTGTAGGAATCCTGCTGTCCACTCCAGAGTGGGACAAGTTTTATCCCCCATCCTTTTATTTTGTGCCTTCTCTTTCTTTCCACCCTGCAAGTGTCTGTTTTGATCTCTCTCTAAATCAGTGTTGGCACAGCACGCTCAAGCAACTGCAGCAAGTAAGACATGAGAAAGAAAAGGGTATGTGCAGCTGAGATAGGCTCATGGTGAGCAACCTGTAGGTTGCAGAGAACACAAGACACAGGCAAGCCTATGCATCTTTGATACCAGTGGAAACATGCCCTGAAATTGCTGCTGGCCTGTTTTATTGGCAGCCTTGCCTGTTTCCTGTCTTTTGACCCCTCACAGAGTAGTGGCAGTTGGGACTGTGTGATAAAGTTAGGAAAGAGGAGATGAGGGTGGGAAGGTCTGAATGGAGCTGCTGTGCTCCAACAGCTGTATGTAAATGATCAGAGATGATTTCATTTTCTTAACAGCTGGAGAAGACTTCACCTCAGTCATCTCTGAAATCATGATGTACATCCTGCTGGTCTTTCTCACCTTGTGGCTACTGATAGAAATGGTCTATTGCTACAGGAAAGTCTCTAAGGCAGAGGAGGCTGCCCAGGAAAATGCGTAAGTGTGAAATCTCTCCAGATGTGAGCTGTTCTACGAGGGGTCCTTCAGATGTTTCAGTCCAGCTCAGATTGCAAGAAGGCTGAACTTTGCTATTGCATATTTCTAGCTGAGGTTTGCTGTGTGTGAAATCATTGCACTGGACGGGATTGCCCAAAGAAACAGTGCACTGGCAAGGGAAGGATGATGCACATGGTAGGGAGGGTGGCCAAGGTGGGCAGGATTCCAAGGTGACCCAGTTTGAACCACGTGGAGATGCTCTCCTGGAAGGCCCACTTCTAGAGATCTGACTCACGAGTCTGTAGCCTATACCATGATAAAGCAGTAAAAGAGTGTAATTTTGGCAGTTGACAGAGCAGCGATGTTCCAGTTTTTACGCTGGCCTATTCCTAAGTTCTTTACATTCTCAGCTTAAGTAACAGTGGTCTTCGTATGTGGTGGGGAAGTTGTATGCATAGGGTTTTACAGCAGGTAAGCTCAGCATTTGCTTCTGGTTATGCCAAGGATCTTCTATCAATGATATTTGTAACCTTAGAGATACTTTGGGGAATTCAGCATCTCTGAAGGAGTGAAAGGACTTGAAGCACGCACTTCAGGTTATGCTTTCATCTTTTTTTCCAACCACAGGACAGACTACCTTGCAATTCCATCAGAAAACAAGGAAAACTGTGCCGTGCCTGTAGAGGAATAGCAGAGAGGTGTCTGCAGAGTGCACAGCACCGAGGTAAGTGATGAGGGAGCAGTGAATTGCTGCTTGTGCCTGTCCACACTTCAGCCTTACTGCTGTGGGTTAGGATTGTGTGGTGCTGGAGAGATGGCACAGGAGAGATTCCTGGAGGTTTTGCCCCATGTCTGGAGCTTCCATAGTGACCTCAGAAGCAATTTAGGTATCACTGAATGGTGGCATTCAGGCTGTGATGTAATTACTACTCCTTTACCTAATCCTCTGGAGTTGGAAATAGTGACTGTCCCCTGCAGGTAGGGAGCTGTATCTAGGAGGAATGACACTACCTCCAGAGGAAACAACTGCTGTGGGAGGGCTTTGTGTGCAGAAGACTGGAATCTAGATCCCTGGAAGTCTTGTTCGTGTCCCTTCAGGCATTGTGCTGATCGTGGCATGACCCTTACTTGAGTACATTCCAATCACTTGCACTCCATGGGGAATTCTCTCACTTGCAGGGGCTCTGAAGACAGAAGGATCACGTCATGCCAGCCAGGTTTGAGGGGGAGCTCTACGCCATCAGGAGGAAATACGGGGAAGTGTAAATTCTCTTCCATTTGCCTTGGACTCTGTACAGCCTTGACTTTGGCCTCATGACTCCATTCTGAGCTGCCAGCCCATTTGTTAAAGGACTCTCCTTTTGAAGCATGCTGAGCAAAGGGCACAGGGGGTGTGGGCAGCACGGCTCCTTCCCAAGTTTCAGTTTCATCATCACGTTAATGGCTTTGTAACTGTTAATGTCATTTCTTAGCTGCTATCACCACCACCTTTATTTGCAAAATATGCTAGTTCTCCATTGCAGACATAAAGGGTATGTGTATTGTTACTCTGACCTGCAGGATTGGGAATATCTTCATCTTAAGGTGATGATGTTCCACCACAGCCCAAGATGTGACTATAGGTGTTAAACAGGAAGAGTTTAATTAGTGTAGCTGTTGCTCAGTAAGTTCCTTTGGACTCTGGGCTGCCAGGGTAGATGCAGACTAGCATGAGAACTATAAATGCATTAAAACAGATAAAAATGTGTAGTAGGAAGATGAGTCCCTGTGCTATGGTCACACCTGCTTCTGAAGGAGGGAGCTGAGAATATAAATCCTGAAGTACTCCTAATTTGGGAGGCTGTATAACGTAAGTATAAGAATCCCCTGTCCCCTCCCTTTCACTTAGCAAGAGTTGAAATTCTTAGTTCCTTCCATTTGCCTTGTGCAGCAGGTTTACTCCTCAAGCATACAGAGACAAAGTGATAGGAATAACCTGTGGAGCCGTGTTCAGCAACCACAGGGGAGCCAGTAAGACAAGGTATGCCTTTAACCTGTTTTTGGGGGATGCTCTGAAAGGAAGACAGCTGGATGCAAACAGGCAAGCAAAGGAACTAGGATGCATAGCCCTCTGAGTGGGACACGGCTTTGTAAAATAATCCTTGCAATTGTGATGGTCTTCTTATACTATATTGCAGCACCACCTAGAGGAATAGAAAGAAAATCCTTATTTTTTCCTAGTCTGTTGTAACTCTGTTTTGTGATTAGTCACCAATTTGAATAGTCAGTATTCATTGTAAATGACACATTTCTGCGCAGGAAATGCCCTGTAAATTCAGTGGTACCTACGCGAATCTAAATCTTAGTGGCTTAAGCAGAGTGCCATTAGTTTGCTGGCTTCAAATGTAGATCAGTTGAGCACAACCATCAGGATTATGAGGGAAAAACAGGCAGAAACATTGGCCAGGGTAGAGTTGTACTTTAGGATGAAGTGGGGAAAGACTGAGGGTTTTTTCATATGGGAGATGTTGTTACATCCCTGCTGCAATGGAGCCTTTATTGCTTGCAAGAGCTGACAAATTTTGCTACACCGACTGCTTCTAAGTACTACGAAGTGCTTGTGAATCTCAAGGCATGCTTTGTACATACGGGATTTCCCCTGCTTAAGTTCTGCTGCAGTTTGTGTTGCTAAAAATCATAGAAATGTCTCCATTTGTAAGTTAGGTCCAGGCCGGATTTCTAACTGGCCATTGTTCAAAATTCCTTTTTTAAGAGCGAGTTTCAACTTCAGCCAGCTGTTACGATGCAGTCCTCACAGAGCTGAGTCTGGCAACCTGAGCACATTTTGCAGCTGAATCACGCTTGTAGTCTGGGCACCTTAAACTCTAATATCCCCAAATACCTCCTCTTCTCATTCTGCTGGGTGTCTTCATTTTCCCTAGGCCATCTTGCCTGGCCTCAGGGCACTTGGGGGCATAATCCTAACTCTAGATCCACAGCAACAGAGGAGCTGTCCCTGCAGTTTCCGTCGCTGATCATGGCACTAACACCCAGGGTGATTTTTAGGTAAGGTCACTAAACCCCTCTCCCACTTCAGCCGTGTTCCTCCCAGCCCTTATGAAGTGCTGATAACTTTCTGATGGTACAACGTTGAGCCAAAAGAAAACCGAAAAAAGGAGTGAACAGTTTCTTGAGAGCTGCCTCAGGTGGTAAAGAAGGGCTGTCCTGTAGTCCTGCACCTTGTGGTATTTTACACACATCTTCTTTAGATGCTTTTTGGACACATCTTTCACTTTTCCAATTCCTGCATATGACTATTGCCCTGTGTTGTCCTAAATGGGAAAATGGTGTCTAAATTTTGCTCAGGATTCCCACAGTGAAAAAAAAAAACAAAAAAGTTGCTTTATTTCAAGGGCAGCATTAAAGGCAGGTTATGTCCTGGGAGAGATGGTCCTGGTTGGGATCTGAAGAGACCCTCTCTGTGTATTTGGAAATGATAGCAAAGCCTAGAAGCAGGCAGGACAATAAAAAGAACGAAGCACTCACAAGTCACACTGTCGTTTGATAGATTTTTTTTGTTTAATTTATACCGTACTTCCATTGTACTAGCTACTTACATGGAGTTTTGGCTGCATAGCCTTTACAATTCCTAGGTTCTAGCAGGTAAGTTTCATGATCATTTTCTCGCGTTTTGCGCACAGCGCAAACCTGATGACAGTTAAACAACTCCTAAAACAAAACCACAGATCCTCCCCCAGCCCACCCTGAAGTTCACGTCAGTGGCCAACAGCCTCTGCTTCCCAGGTGCTGATATCCAGAAGGGAAGTGCACAGCCATGGGTGTCTGTATGACCGTTCCCTCGCCTTGCTGACACGAGGAGATCCTCATTAATCTGCCATTAGGGCAGCAATTGGGGTTGCAGGACCTGGGGCTCAGGTGGGCAGAACACACTCCAGGGTGTTTAGCAGCTTTGCCCAGCCCTGGAGCGTGTGATGAGATGAACTGCTGTGAGAGTGACGACGTCCCAGAGGTGCCACAGCCACACAGTGCCAGTCCTGGTGGTCAGAGATGTATGCTGCGATGGTTCTGCTGCTCCTCCCTCTGCTCTGAGCTCGTCGGGCCAAGAGCCAGGTTAGTGCTGCTGTATCTGCTCTGCTAAGTGCTATTTCAAGGGAGGTGGGCTTGCAAAGACGTGTGTGGCGCAGGTTCCACCTCTTTGCTGGGTAGAGCTGTTTTGCAACAGCCATTCTCCCACCTCCTAATGCTGCTGGGGCAGTTTGGGCCGAGACTGAGACACGACCAAGCAGCTGTAGAACCTGAGCTGCACATTTGTTTTATTCCCTAACGATTCTTGGAGTTTGGGTTGGGGAAGGGTGGCCATTTAACGTTAGCAATGGAATTGGCCTACATGAGTGAGGTAACAGAAACGGCCAGAGGAGGTTACCTCCCTGAGCCATGTGCAAATATAACTCCTTCCACAGAAGGAAGTCTTTTCCCTACTGAAAAAAAAAAAAAAAAAAAAAAAAAGGAAACAAACAAAACACATTCACTTAAAGGGCGTACAGACTGCATCAAGGGAAGGCAAGCAGGGACAGCACCAGGTCAGTCCGTCCATGACAAAGGGAATGATTGTCTGGCAGCAGAGGAGTGTGGGGAGAGGGAAAAGCCATAGCAAGTGCTGCAAAATGTGTGGGAGAGGAAAGCATGGCACACCAGGATCCATGCAGAGGTTGAAGCTCATGCTGTCTGGCTAGGTCAGGGAATAATCTCAGTCGGCAGTCAATAAAGACATGAGGATATTATTTGGCCAGTGTGCACATCTAAAAAAGAAAGGTATTATGGCACAAAGAGACTCGTGCAGGGGAGGGTGCAAAGCACAGAGATCAGAGCATGCCAGGCAGAGCCAAAAAGGCAGCACAGTTACACCTCAGCAACTACACTGACACGAATGTTTTGCAAGCTACTTACCTCGGGTGCTTTGGTTTAAGAGTCTCTGTTTTGAGTATTGTTTTTAAGCAAGCCCCTGCTGGATATTTAAACTAGTGCTGAGACTGAAAAGACCAAGCCCGAATCTACACGAACCCACCACACAACCTCTCAATGGCAGCAGACCCTGCTGGAACGATCTCTCTGGAGTTGAGCACATACCTCAAAGTTTTGCCAACACAGTTCTGCCAGCTGCCCTGAGAAACATGACAGAATTGTGCCTCCTGCCCCTAGCCAGCAGTGCTGCGAGCACCAAGCACTGCAGCTTCAGCTCTGTGCCACTTTCAGCATTCTGTGGAATCAGAAATTCCTAGCTTTTAAATTAGAAAGTTGCCAGCCTGTTATTCTGGTTGGGAAAAGGAAACTCAGATAGAGCTACCTGGTTGTATGCTGGAAAATGGTCAGTTTGGTACATACCTCACCTGGGAGCGAGCATGGAAATGCACTGGGGATGTTCTTGTAGAGAAGAACTCTCAAGAGCACAGCCTCTTCACAGTGATAGCGGAGTAGGACTCAGCATGTTAGTTAGCCACATGGTAAGAAGGAATACCTATTGGGGTCAGAACCTCTTCCCAGATCACTGCAGTAGACCTGGGGACCAGCATTCACAGAGGGGTTTGTGTATGTGTGAACTCGCATTCTAACTCGATGTAAATGAACCCAAGAGGAAGAAGAGTCTCAAAAGTTTTCCCACTCTGAGTAGTGGCTCCATCTCAGCCTGGAGCTCTTTCCTGGTGCTGGGTGGGGTACAAGTTGCAGGCTGCTCTGTCTCCTCTCTTCAGGTGCTTCTGAAATACAGATCTGAGAAGGCAAAGCTAGCAGGAAAGGAAGAGGAATAAAGGCCATGGGACAAGGAAGGGCTGCACTCAGCACAGCCTGTATGTACACACTCCCTTCTGAGTAGCACTTCTTATGTGCAGCCAAAATACGAGGCTTGCAGATGTTTCTTTTACTCAGCTTTGGTGTATTGCAGGCCTGCCTGTCACAGAAATCATTGCAGGCATATCCAAAAGGTCTCATCTTAAGTACTGGCACTGTGTTCCTAGTTGCAAATTGGAAAATGAACTTTCTACTGGCTCCTATAAAGGTGGGAAAAAGCATGTATGTGTAGGCTACGTAGTTTTGTGCTGAGGATAAGCAGGCTGAAGTCTGTCCCCATCTACACCCAAGTGAGCTTCTGAAACAAACAGGGTCTGTCTGATGGGAAAAGTGCTCAAATTCACCTTGAGCTCATCCCAGATGCCATAATCCAAACATTTCCTTTTAGGTAATCATTAAAAGGTATGTATTTATTTATTAAAATCCTATCAAGCTAGGATTAGTGATGTATTCTACAGAACCAGGTGACATAGACAAACTGGCAAATAGAGCTTTGTCATCTCCCTCCTGCTGATAGGTAGCATCTTACTTGGCACAAATCAAGCTGCTCTGTTGGCATGAATGTGCACGTTTGGCTGGAGCCATGTTTCTTTGACAGTCTCTTTTGTAGTTGCCAAAATTCAGCAAATCCAAACCCAGCTCCACTTGCTGGACAGATTATTTATGTCAAACGTGTTAAACCCAGTTTAATATGCAGGTAAAATGAACAGTAGCGCTTCATACTTTTACAGCTGCCTGTGTGTAACCTCACATTAATTTGTCTCCAAGACCAAGCCCAAGGACGCTGTACCACTGGGAACAGCCAGAATCACCGCAGTCTGCAGAGATACTGCAGAGAAAGGAGATGCACATATGAGCAAAGGGATTTCTTGCCTCCATTACTAGCAAGAGAATGTCAGATTTGGTAAGCAGCCAGCTCTAGCTACTGGCATTTATTTTGGACCCTTTCAGACACGTGGGTTTTCTGTCCTCTGCTGGGTTATATTTGTGTATGTACAGAATTTTGCTGGCCATGCTGCCAAGACCCACATTCCAGGTTTCTTTCTCTTGCTTTTTTTCTGGCTAGGCAGCAAACATAGGCCTTCCTCTCTATTTTTTCCTGCTCTACGGAATTAAATACTAAAAGAGGGGAAGATGGGCTGCAAAGCATTTTTCTGTGCTTTAGTGACTGTGGGAGTGGTGAAGGGGCATCTCAGCCAGTGTGGCAAGTCAGCAGCAGGGAACCAGGGCCCCCTGGTTCCATAGTGAGAGCAGCAGAATGCTCCTCTCAGGCTCTAGCAGCTCAGATTCATTGTATAGCAGCCATTTCAGCAGCATCCCTGGAAAAAGTCAGGGAGCATCGCAGTAGTCAGCAGCATGAAATGAAACAGTCATAAATGCAAGTTATTCCCTAGTTCTTGAGGCATTGCCAATTGTACCTTGCTTTCACAGTCTTTTAAGTGCATTCAATTACCTGTTTGTGAGTCATCTTCTCTAGGTCATACTGTGTCTAGTGTTTGGTCATTAAATTATTAGGCAGGCTGGGAGAAATCAGCAGGTTACTTCTAACAGTGGTACCTTGCCATGGTTGGGCTGCATATGTTGAAGCTTGTGAGGGTTTTCCCCAGCTGTGTGGATTTGTGTTCCTGTACACGAAGATGCAAAAAACACTCACCTTTATGTCCCCTGCTCTTTCAGTGCCAATTAGAGCTAGAGACCAATGGACACATGAGACCTGCACCATTTCTTGTGGGGAACACACAGCTGACTCCTTTCTGCATCTAGGAGGTGGACATGGCCTGGTTCTGATCAAAGGTTCTGGACAAAGCTGGAGACTTGAGCGCATCACCTAACCTACTGGGCTGGGTAAGATGAGAAGGCATTTATTAATTGCTTACTCCTGCACCCCCATCCCACCCAGTGCACAGTCCCTCTCCCCTCATGTGGCTGCTAATAGGAATCTGGAGAAATACCCTAGAAGTAAAAATGCATACTGTTTTTTTAATGCAGGTCTGCCACCTGACTTGCTTAGAGAGCCAGTGCAACGCTTTTAGCTTAAGAGAGATCCCAGTCACTACCTTACACTGTGGATAACACCCAGATCTATCCCACATTCCTTGGCAGTACTTTTTCTGTCTTTTTTATTCCCTGGGGCCCTTCCTTACCTCTCCTAGGCTGACGGAGGCCCTGCAGCTGTAGATGCAGGCATGTAAGTATCAAAAGCAAAGATATCCTTTTGCTGTCACCGCTGAAGGAAAAGAATTTGTTTCCTAGTAGCTCAGAAGTAAAGATGAGGGTTAAGAGGTACGAGCAAAACAATCTCGCAGACCAGGGATGAGAGGTCAATCTACCAAGCAGGACAGCAGGAACAGTTCTGCTGCTTCCTTAGCTCTCCCACTCCACGTTGTGCTAATAGCACACAGCTTGGCAGGAAGGAGTGCTCACATATGAATACTCATTTTGGTTTTCTTTTGAAGTTGGGGCACTCTCCCTGTTGTGAGAAGTACCACAGGCAGCCCTTATCCACACCGATGTAGATCTTCAGCACAGGGATGGCTTAATGGCAGGGGCCCAAGCACACAGAAAGCAGAAAACCACAGCAAAAGTAAAGGGGACACTGTCAAAAGAAATGGAAGTGTGCTTTCTGCAGTGTGGCTCTCCTTCCTTCCTCTGAGCGCTGTGTGGGCAGATACTCCTGCTCCCTGCCATCTCCTTGGCTGTTAATGCACTATCAATTACAGGAGGAGGCAAACTAAGTGTTTGGAGAAAGCATTTCAAGCTCGTTTACATTCTGTGCTTTGCTCTCTGAACCAAGCTGACCAGCAAGGCAGCAAATTGCATTTCTGCTCCAAGAGGCATAGAAGATGATTGCCAGGGAGACCTGCTCTCCACAGACCTACAGCAATTCCTCTGGAGGCCTCTTCTCCAAATGGGGGATCGTTTTTGTAAGGGATCGATGGTGATTGCCAAAACCTCTCTGCCCTGAAGCCAGCAAGGTAAGAAAGTTGACAGTGTTCCCTTTATATGTGGAGATACATATCGTCAGTCAGGGGCCTTCATGCACAGGGAGGGGAGGGGCATTCACTCTGATGCTTCCCTTTGAAACGACAGAAACAAAACAGACAGACGAACAGCCAGGAATATTACAGAACAGTGGTGCAAACAGGGCCCAGGGTAGCACACTTGGCTGCATCCCTAAGCGCACCTCAGTGCCAGGAGAGCACAGCCCTCCCACACACACACACACACGCACACACACACCCCACACTACCACTGAGACTCTCCATTTCAGCCAGTGTTGGAGGTCAGTCCTTCCTCTCGGTACGTAGGCTTTTTTTTTTTCTCTTAAAATCTGTATATAATATATATATATTTATATTCTGTATATATATTTATATATATATATATATATATATATATATTTATATATCCTATTTACACATATTGCACACCGTCCTCTGGCCTCCTGCATTCCGGCCTGTTAGTGGAAACGTTTCCGTTTCTCCTCTGGATCTGACCCGAAGTCCCGGGACCCGATGCCATTCTGGAGATTTATTAGTGAATCCTTCATCTGCAAGACAAGAAACATCTCCAATGTGCTACCCTGAAGGTGACAGCACTTTGGGATTTCCTTCCTCATCGGTGCCTCCTCCATCCATGTAAGTATTGATACCTTAAACATCTGCTTTTTGGGACTTGTGTAGCAGGGCTGGGCAACCAACAGGGGAATCAGAAGATGGGAGCCAGTGAGCTAACAAATAAGGGTCGAGCAGAGTGATGCACAGGATAACAGGCACTCACCTTAAGGAACAGCAGCTTCTTTCATTTATGAACACAATTCCAAGCTGCCCAGTGTCTTAGCTGTTCTTGAGGGAATGGGTTTTAAAACTGCTGCATCTGTGCTGTGAAGGGCGTGTGCCTTTGTCCCTGTAAGCTACATACGACCTCAGAGTCAAGGAGAAAAATTCTGCATTGCAAACAGAGTGCCAAGGTCTTTATAGCACCCTCACAGATGCCAGAGACTAGATACAAGCTGTGTTGTCTAATACAAGGCTTTGGCCTTGCAGGATTTTCTCCTTGACTTGTCTGGATGCCTATGAGATGATAGAGAACCCATCTAAATAGCCCTTGGGACCTCCTGCCCAACCCAGTGGCAGAAGACTGACTGACTTAAAGGGAGATGGGAGCAGAGGCAATGTACCTGATGAGCTGCAGTGGTCCATGTAAGGCTCAGGGATTGCAGGTGATGGGCTGGGAGTGACTGTCTACTCACAGTGCTGCTGGGATGTGTGGTCTCACCTGGTCTAGAAGCATCACAGAGGATTTGATGATCTCACGCCATTTTTGTAGCTCTGAATCATGGTACTTCTGCTGAGATTCTAGTAACTGGGCCCATTCTGTCTGTGACTGGGGTAACCTGCCAAGCAGAATAGGAGCAGGAATAAATCTGGGGAAACTATTTAGTCAAGGATGAGCAAAGTGGACCAGAAGGTGTGGGGGTGGTAGATAGCATCAGTCTCTGTTAAATCCTCACACCTGAAAGAAGCAAATTCTCTTAAGATTTTTCTAAATTGCCCATCACTGTTACCTTAACTGTGGTAATCAGGAGCAAAGATGTGTCTTTTGCAGAAGAGCTGTAGTGTGTTGGAGCCAAACGCCTGCATGCCGGGGAAGCAGTGTGTTGTCACTGCCTGGGAGATGAGTACAGCAGGACATAGTAATCCTGTACAGTTTCCATATTTTTGGGGTGGTTATTTTTTCCTGCTGTGTCAGTCTTTATCTTAATACCAGATATTCTTTATCACTTAATTACTGTCTCCTCCCTTCAGGCCTAATCAATCCTCCAGATGCAAGCACTCAAGCCACTGATGAGAAGATTCCCAGGACTGGCTGCCCTGAGCTGCAACTCAGGGGCTCAAGCAGGTGCAAGCAGTGTGCCTGGATAGCAGGCGGAGCTCGCCTGGACCAAGGTGAGGATAAATCTCCATGGAGCATAAGAGATGTGAGGAGGAGCAGAGTCAAGAGAGTTGTAGGAAGACTTCAGGGCGTATCAGGGCCCTTTTTGCACACTTTTCCCTGGAGAGGTACTTTGTTTTTGTATGCCCTCATCTAACTCTATTGCTTTGTCTTGGGCCTCACTGGTTTCTAAGGTAGTTAAGCTTGTAGCTAAGCTTTTGTCTTCTGTTGGGTGTCTCTTCTTTATTTTCTTGGGCTTTGCTTGTCTCTAAGACAACTAAATCATTGCTTTGTCTTCAACTTACCTCTTAGAATCTGCTACTTAAGATAGCTGGATCTCTCCTCTCTTAGCTATACCTCTTAAGCTTTACAGGAGGTAGTGGAGATTTTTGTGTGTCCTACTCTAGAAACTGAGTGGATAGCCTTCCTATGGCTATAACTGCTCCCAAAACTAACCTCTCAGATACGTTTGTTCTTTCTCCTAGCACTGTAATTTAACAGTCTAAGTGGTTCTTCTCTTAACTTAGCAAATGAGCAGTGGGGTGCTATTGCTAACTGCTCTGTTAACTGCTTCAGGGATGCTCCTTGTTTTGCAGAGATTTATCCTCACCTTGAGCCAGTCATGCTTCACCTGCTTGCCTGGTGTGCTGCAGTCACATGGCTGTGAGTAGCAACCTGTCCTGATGATCTTTCCTGGGAAGCTTGAGATTCTGGAGCTTGAGTGCTTGCAACTGTCCTGCTCAAGCAGCTCCAAATGTGGATATAAAGCAATGACATTTTAAGCATAACAGCAAAAAGCTACTGCAATTTAAAAATGGATGCACTCTCAATTTCTAATAAATAGCAGTCTACATCTAACAACTGTTGCTTTCTTTGTCTAAAGGAAGAGGATTGATTATATTTATATGTGGGATCACTCACTGTCCCTGCCAACTCCAAGTCATACGGATACAAAGGAATGGGCAGGGGAGCCTCAGGGTGAGCGTAGACTATTTCTGACCCAGCAGGTGGGTTTGGTCTAGGTCACAGCAACTACAGTTAAAACACCACAAAGTTGTGTCTGTAGGGGCATAGAGTTAGCTGTCATATTAAACAGCATATAAGTTAAATGCTATACTTAATAATGGAGGGAAAGAGGGAGGGAGGAAGAAAGAGAGAAGAGGAGGGAGAGAAGGGGAGGAAGAGGAAGAGAAGGAGAGAGAGGAGGGAGACAAAGAGACAGAAGGAGGGAGGGAGAGGAAGAAGGAAGAAGGAAGGGCTTTTCCCCAACAAGTAGCTTCAGCTAATTACCTGCTTCACCTATTACGTATGTTTAATCTATTACATACAAAAGAGAACCAGGTAGCCCTGAGTTTTGGTGTCTCTAACGCCAGCAGGAAACATGCAAGAAGATGTAAAAACAAAGCTGGTGTGACAGTACCTTTCCTGTAGCCGCAAGCCCTGCCATGCTGTGAGTGTCTGGGTGGTATATTCCAACATCCACAGTTTGTAGAACAGCATCATATTGAGAATGACCAGCAACACCAGGCTGCAAATAAATAAAGCAGTCATTTACTATAAGCACTGCTACTCCACTGCCTGCCTGTCAGACCTGGGAAAACACCCAGGGCTTTCTCAAGGTTCCTGGGACCCAGGTCCACGCTGTCTGTTAGTGAGGATTTACTCTGAGTAAGGCCCAAGAAATCAGAACCCAAAACTTCATCACATAAGAGAGATGTATAAGGAGGACAGATAGCAATGACCGATGCATCAGACTGAATGAGCGGATGTGGTGAATGCGGAGAAGGGGAGGGATAAGGAGAATAAGGAGGTTTAAAAAAAAAAAAAAAAGAGAGAGAGAGACAGTACCTGAAACAGATCCTAATGGGAGCAGGGAAGAGAAAAGACGGAGTAGCTGCAGGTTAGAAACAGACTGACACAGAATAGGAGAAACTGGGCTGAGCAGAGAAGGCTCACAGACAGTACAGAAGATAAATAACAGGGAGGAGGGCAGGAAGGAACAGTGGGAAGAGACTCAAGAGGGAAAGAACAAACTGTGGGCTTGCAATTACTGGTGAAATTCAACCAAGAAGGAAAGATGAGCTGTTTGGCTCTCATGGACATCGATAAGGAGCGTTCATGCAGGGCACTGCCATGTAAAGGCACGCTGCAGCCAGCACTCCTCACTCTTGCCTTGTGCTAAAGTGGAAATGCCACCACAGGCTGTGCAAACCACTGCTTTCAGCACATAGGGTTAGCACATGGAGCTAAGATAAGCTAGCAGCTTGCAAGAGAGTGCTGTAAAGTTTCTGTGCCTTGCTATTCACCTGTCTAACCACAGAAGACAGCACCAGGTGCCTGCCCAAAATTGTCACAAGGCTCATATTTCTCCAACAGCTCTGTAAACTTCTGCAGCCTTCCTCCCCATAGGGAAAAAAAATGCAGAAAAACTAACCCCAGACTGCCAACCTCAGCCTCCTCACTAAAGGACGAGTGGAGCTTATGAAAAGAGTGACCACAAGTTCTGCTGTTCCTCCACAGTTAGTATTATGTTTTTAGCTTCCTTAGCAGTAAAACCACCTGGGCTGCTGCTTTAATTTGTACTGCTTCTCAGCCCGTCCAGCTACAGCTGCAGCACTAGCACATGAAAGCTACAGGCAGCCCAGGAGGCAGAGAAGCAATAAGCACTCCTGCCTTTTCCACATAAAGACTGAGTCACGGGAATACAAGGGACCCATACCTGGCTCACTCAAAGCACACATCCAGCAAGCCCAAGACTAGAAAGGTGGTAGCATAAAAAAGACACAGACCGAATATGGTTCTTGCTGCTGATCTAGTGAGAACACTGACAGGAGCAGAGAACACCAGAAACATGAGAGGAAAAAGTAAGTTAATGGCTGACTCTGAAGGCAGAGTTAAAATAAAATCAAAATCGCTTACACAAAACTGATGACAAGGAGCAGCTTGGAAACGCTCTGCAGGTGGAAGCCACTGGGGCTCTCCTCAGGGATGTGCCGTGTCTGCGTGGAACCTGAGGAGACAGGTGTGTGTAGGCTATGAAATGCTGTCCCATGGAGAGGGCAGTGTTTTTCCACTACATGATCTTCTACCTTATTCAAAACAATACTCATGGATCCACTGCTCTGGAAAGCCCAGGCCTTTCTCTCCATTGACTCTCCATGAGCAAACTTCCAGCTTGTCTCCAGGGCTTGTCCAGCTCTCCATCCCTGAGTGTGAGGGGTCTGTGGCTCCTTACCTGCCACGTGCTTGATTCGGTGAGCAACCTCCTCATCCGTGGGGGTGGTGACAGGACTCAGCACCTCCTCCAAGTGCGGCACCCGCAGATGGGCATGGGCCCGTTTCCTCCGGCGGACTGTTGATTGCTTGCTCACTTTCTCTTTGGGGGATTGTCTGTGGACCTCAGCCAGGTACGTGCTCTCTGTTTTGGTCAGTTCACTTTCTGCAGTGACAACGAGGGAGAGAAAGCATTTAATAGAAGCGGAACTAGCATTGCAATGATAGAAACTCTGAGCTCTCTACTGGCACAGCAGCTGGATGGAGTTCAGATATTGACTGCCGGGGTATGAGATGGCTGTGCCACAGTACACACCACAGATCCCTCACACCTTCAGCCAAACCCTTACCCCACACTTGTGTTAGAGAGGAGCTGATGATCAGCAGGTGCTGCCAGGTGCTGGGCAGTAACTTTGGCTGACCCCATTTAAAAGCCTCTCTGAAGTCTAAGCCCCAGCAGGCCAGCTGCAGCTACCACGCCATTACACTGCCTGCTTACAGGAGACATGCATAAGCTACTGAGAGTGCTGCTGTCGTTGCAGCAGCTCTGGTCACTGCCACCCTTACCTAAATGACGGAAATAATCTTCCAGGCCGCTCCAGAAATTCTTCTCAATGAAGGATTTTACCAGCCCCCAAGGCTGTTTCCTGTAACGTAACTCTGTGGAAACCCTGCAAGAAGGAGAAGTCACTCTCCATTTTCCTTCCAGAGGTTACATCAATTCCAAGTCCTCTGTCAATGTGTACATGAAAATCAATCATGCCCACGCTTATCTCTGGAATGGTTTCTTTCCTTCGTGTTTCCACATCAGAAATACCACATGAAAAGTCCTTCCAAAGGCAGAAGCAGGAAGGCTTCAAGAGAGCTTCCCCTGAGAGGATTCCCAACACCCCTGGCCATGTGCAGGCAGACATATAGATTACTTAGCAGAGTGAAACAGAAGCCCTACAGCTTTTCCTAATACCAAATTCCTCTGCTTGTCCTGCAAGGTGCTTCACAGAGGCGCAGCCTGCAAGTACGTCCTACTGCATAGTGCGTTCTGTTTGCTGTGTATGGCAACTGCTCCTGCAAACAACTGCTTCAAAGAATGAAATCTGCAGATTTTCTCCTTGGCCCAACTGTAAGTCCTCTGCAACAACTGTGCTGTTTCCTCAGTGCTGCCACAATAGGCAGCTGTTCCATGCTAAATCTCTGCGACAGGAGTTTTCTGGCAACAAGGACACAAGGCTCAGATCTCCCCACCCCTCCTAACACACCAAGAGAAGCACTCCCACCCAAAGGTGACTTTTGGTTGTCAGTAAAGCTGTTCATCCCACCAGAAGTGTACCTGAGTCGGCTTTTGTTTCTGGCAACACGAGTCAATGTGTAGCGGTTAATGGTGTAGAAATAATCATGGTAGGGGACGTCGTGAGTTAGCACCTCTGCATCTATGACATAGCACTCGCTTTCTTGGCTGGCTTTGTACATTGTCTGCATAAAAGACAGCATGCAAGGCAACTATTAGTCTGGTTAGAACATGGCTTTGATAGATAGGCACCTTCACTAGCACCTTACAAATACAGCTCCGTGACAAATAGAAGACCAAGACCATGCCCATGCCCAAGCCCCATCCAGCATTTTGCATCAGATACACGGTTCTCTGCCACATGAGGACCAATTCTGAGGGACCTCTGCAGTTATTATCTCTTCTCACTGAACGAATATCCAGCTTTTCAGGTAGCAACCTGATCTAAAAGGAGAGTTGACCCTGCTTTGAGCAGGTCCTTTTTGAGGTCCTTCAAATCTGAACACTGTAAGAACACATCAGTCAGTTTGTTTAACTGTTTCTGATCTGCTTCTTTATTTGTCTCCAAAAAGACCTCAAGGGGGAACAGACACAGTAACTGAAGACCCATAATAAAACTGTGGCTTTTCTTACAGACTCTTCCCACTTACCTCTGCGGTGAGGACACAGTAAAGTGCACCTCTGTGGTTGGCACCACATTCAGAATAAAATAACCCATGTCCTTGCTTGCCTGGAAGTGTGCCTTTGCCCATCACCTTGTCCTCTCCTTTCTCTTACCTTCCCTGCACACAGTCCTTGCTTCTGCACAGCACGCTTCTTCCCACCTTTGCAAGGTGGGATTCTCCTTCCCTGAAGCACACTGTGAGCCACCCCCATCTTTTATTGATTCTCCCTTAATATTCTCTCAAGCTAACTTACAGCTGTTACCTTTGACCACTTGAACACATCTCTGGACATGGGTGGAGGCTTTTAATCTCTGTAGCTACAGCACCTACTGGATATAGGTAGCCCAGCTCTTCTAACGCACTGCAGATACTCCCATTTCTTATTTTCTTACCTTTTACAACAGCCATCTAACTGTCCTCACCACTAAAAATCCTGATAGCTCTATGGAGAGCTGTGAGACAGATGAGCTGACAGTATGTGACTGTCCTGTGCTGGAAGCACAAAAACCACCACAACAGGCAACAGACAGATATTAGAACCTGCTGCTTGGTGACCAACAGATCTGCTTTTGCTGGAAATGTAATGGTCCTTTCCTTGCAGCACAAACCAGTGCGAGCTTAAGATCAGCTCTTCACATTTGCAGTGATACTGGGTAGCACGTTAATACAAGAAAAATGTGTAAAGGAAAATGGATAGGGAGGATGCAAACGTGCAAAGCAGCATGCCTGAGGCAAGAAAGAAAATCACAGATCTGTTTGTACAAAGCATTACACCAACGCTGCACTTTCACATACCTGCGTTTCAGTGACAGTGGCAGTTTTGGGAGCCAGAGGGTTGGTGAGGGTAATGGTATACAAGATCACTCTGGTTTGATTGCCATTTTCTTCCTTCTTCCAGGGGTGAAAGATAATATCTGAGAGGAGAAAACAATATTCCATCACAGTAATTGAAAGGGATGCCAAGTCAGGAAAAGGCATAACCAAATAACCGAGCTCAGGAGAGTATTTCCTTCCCCCTGCAAAGCTCAGCTGCAGAAGCACTATAGCTCAAGTAAGTATGTAGGAAAGGTCTCCTATACTAAACGTGATCACTGTAGGGACAAGACGCATCCTCCCCCAAGATTAGATGGGAATATTTCTGCCTGGAGCTGCCTTCAAGCGGCTCTGCCCTGAGCTTGCAGAGTCCTGCAAGTCTGCTAGTCAGAGGGCTAAGCAGAGCAGCTGCAGAAAGAGCCTCACTGCAGCACAGCTTCAGATTTAGACACCCACAAGGAACCACAAGTGTGAGGAATACTTTCCCCTCCTGCAGTGCAGAGAGAAGGGGTAGGCTGGAGTTGTTGTTCCTTTTGCATCCTACAGTTACAGGGAAAGGAGGACAGCAGTATGCCAAGGAACGCACCCTTTGCATCATCAGTCTGTGCCAGTGTCTGATGTGGAGCTAGCTATTTTTTTTATTAGTAGGCCTTGAACACAGGATCAGGCCTTAACTGATAGCAAAAAGAACACAGATAAAGAATGTGATTCAACCATAACCTTACACATGGCTCTTAGACAATAAACCTCACAGACAATAAACGCCACAAACAAGGCGGGTTCTACTTGCTTTTGACTGCCATCAATACAGATTACAGCAGTCCCAAAGACCTCACAGCATTACCCAATGCTTCTATTATCAGCCACACTGTGCTTCCAAGGGATGTGTTCTAGAGCTACATACTAAGACCTTGCTTCTGTGCAGACGTCTGCAGCTCACAGGGAACACAGCCCCCATCAGCAGCTGGGCTTTGCCAGCAGCAGCTTACCAGAGAACCGGCGCTGTTCCATGAAGTCCCTCTGGAACTGGGAGTCCGTGAAAAGCAAGTCATACAGTTTGTCCACGCTGAAGTTGAACACTTCATTCACATACTGACGGCCGTTCAAGTCCTCATAAAACGCCTGGACTTCACCTGTGGGAAAACAGGCCGGCAAGCCCCACCTTGATCCTCTGTGCCAGCATCACAGGCTGTGCTTTTACAGGACAGTGTTTCACAGAACGGAATTGCTTTTATCCCTTTTTCTCCACTGATCCCAGGACAACAGCAGGAATATCAGGAGGGGTAATTACCTATATGGCAATTTTTAGGGACATTCTTCCAAATACCCACTCCCCCATATTCACTTCCTGCAGTCTAGACTAAGAATTCTTTGCATCTGGACCTTAAGGTCCAGAAAACGAATTCAGTATTTGCTGTCCCAGTCCCTCCCTGGAAGAGGCAGAGAAAAAGCAGAACAATTATGGCCTGCCCTGCATACCTTCATCATGGGTCTCAGACGAGTCGCTGAGCTCAGTGGGAATGTCTTCATTGTCATTGAAGTCCAGGGAAGGGGAGTTCACAGGGGCAATGATCTCTATTTTCTCTCCCATGATATTTGCAATGCCAAGATCTTTTTCCACAGGACTCTCTGCTACTGCCTCCTCCTCTTCTGGTAGCACCCCATCAAACTGCAGCGAGGACAGAGCACAGTGAGGGCACGACCAGCAACTAGAAAGTAGGGATTATTTCTGAAAATGATTTATATCTGCACATTGTTCATATTCATATATTATCACCCCTTTGAACATTTGGCCTCTACGTGTCTGGAAATTAAATAATGGAGAGGTGAAAAGTTACCATATGGTACTTGTAAAGCACATGGGTGCATTAGATCACATCCTCTCAAAAAAAAAACCACATAATTCATGCTTGGGATATACACAGGGCTTTTCATTTGTTCAGACAAATGCACAAACAATAAGTTTTGTGCTCCAGACAAGTACTACACTAGCTAGGAAAATCTGAGTTCAGGTTAGAGTCAAAGAAGGTGCACTCTGCCACAGTGCCAACAAAGGTGCCCACCACTTCCACCACACTGCAGGCAGAGGAAGAATTTTAATTCCTTTATCTCCAATTCTCCATTTCTTTTAACCTAAAACTGTAAGTGGGGAAACAGCCTTGCTGCTGGGAGTCCGATGTACAGCTTTTAGGTCAGGCAGAGCTTGCTCACATCCCCTCAGGCAAATGCCATGAGCTCCTAAATGATGTCACACGGACTGTGGTTGCCAGTGAAATCCCAGAAAAAAGGATTAGTGATGCCACTGGAATGGAGGAAGACCACTTACCGAGGCTGGAGCTTCACTGCTCCCTGTGGATGTCAGCGTGCTGGCAGTTACTGATTTCTTTGGCAGCTGAGGGCTAGCTTCTGGCTTGGCCTCCATGCTGCTTTTTGAGGAGCTGTCATTGACTTCATTCTCTTCCACAGGAATTTCTTCACAGTAGCTGAGACGCCACAGAGAACACAGGTTTTTATGTTTACACCTCTCTGTACAGCTACAACTGGACACACAGAGCAAGTAAGAATATTTCTGTGCAGTTTCTAGTCTGATTGGAAGAGCAGGGGAGATCAAGCCCAAACTATTCAAGTGCTCATACACAGACTGGCAAGCATCAGCACTTTCTGACCACGTAACATGCTGACTAGCCCAGTGAATGGGACACTTTGGCACATTTACAGGATCACTCATCTAACTCAGCAAATGGAGAAGCAACTATTTCAGCTCCTACCAGTTTCTAGGAGGAACTGGTACACTTTCAGCTTTTTAGCCATTGCACACCTACTGCCACAGAAATATTTGGCCAGAACCCAAAACCTCTCAGCAGGGACAAACAGCAGTTCGACATGAAATACTGAAGGACTTTCGCTCTCCTGAAGCCATCTTTTCTTCATCACAAACAGATACCATTCCCCCTCACTCACCCCATTGTGTTGAAGTCATCATCTGGAGGCACATAATCTTCATCATCGCTGGTCAGACCCAGCTCATTCCCATAACACTGATGGACAAAGTGCCAGAGCTCCTTTGGGCAGAGAGGCTAAAAGAGGGAACAGAGATTAGGGTACACTTTCAACCAAAACGACTAACCATAATGAATACACCACACTTACACTGGGACTCAAAATGCCAAGTGCTAATTTAGCCCTGTCTAAACAATCTTCATGTTTGACTCCTGTTGTAGGTAATGGAAGTGAACAGCACTGTGGATTAGGATGCCCTTTTTCCCCAATATGAGGCTACACCCAGAACAGCACAAGTAATGTGTTTTCCTGCTACTACAATGCTGTGCATGTAACCATGCAAGCAGTAAAACCGTGCTTTCCTCCACATGCATTCTTCCTATCTCCTACCTCTTCTGCTCTATATAATGTCTCCTGCCATACCAAAGCCCAGTGCATTAGGAGATTTCTTTCCCTCCAAGTCTGCTTAAATGAAAACCACCTGAAAACTACAGAAACCAGGAAAACGATCTAAAAGAGCAGCAAGGAGAAACATTTTCTGCTGCAGTTTAAAATCAAGAGAAGTTACTACTGGGAAAAGCCTATATGTATCTCAAGTTAAAAACAGAAAATGAGTTGACAAGACCATTCACAAAAGTCCAGCTTTTCAGGGATGCAGGTCAGCTGATTGCCATGAGACTGCATTCTGCAGCTCAAGAAATGGGGCTGAACTCGTGATTTAAGTATGCAGGACATGGATGAAAGAAAACAGATTTTCACATGTGAGAAATGTATGACCAATGACAAAGATTTCTTGGTAATGATGGAAAATAACCCTAGGGGACTTTTTCAGAATTGCTGGCTTGAATTTCTTCCCACAGTTACTGTACATGGTAAAGCAGGAAATTTTTAAACTAGTTCCCTAAAAGTAGCCATCAAAAATAACAAAAAAGACTCAAGTGAGAAATTTTTATCCAGAATGAATATCTAATTCTGTTTTACCTTCTTTTCATATGCACTCTCTATAATTCACATGTCCTGTCAAGAAAACCACACTCGGCTCTGTCACTCTCTCTCCTGCTAGGCACAGATCCTACACAGGGATAAAGCTCTAAGTGTTTCCTGCCTTGATCATTCCACATCTCACTTCCCATTCACTATGACTTTGAAACCAAGGGCATTAAATTTTGTTATGAACTTCCAAAGGCTGATTAAATTACAGCATATGGTAGCAACATAAGCTGCCTATTGCAAAGTGATCCCTTTGCACACTAGATACTACCCCAACTCAGGACAGGGCATTCTGGTACACGATAACTTCAGCCTTCCAGTATAGTGTGAACTTAAGTCCAAACATCTCCAAGTGCTGGCAACCCTGTAAGATCAGCTCATAAGTCTTACTCATGCAGCAAAGCCAGAAATACTCAATGGACAGTGGAACAGATACTCAGACCAAATATAGTATATACAGTGACCCTAGCTCAGCAGGTGCATTTCCCCACTTTATTTTAAAATCCAACCTACTGAGCCTTTGCTCAATGTACCTCGCTCCATTCTCATTCTAACTGGGGATGCCCTTTACACTTCTGAAGCACAGACATACTAAGAACACTGTCTGTGTACTGAGCTGTCTGTGTTACAGTTTGAACTGCTTTCTTCTGAGCTGTAATTTGTATTACAGAGCTGAAAAACCTCCTCTCTGAGACTTCCACACCTCAGCAGAGTCAGAGAGACACCCACTGCATGTGCAAGACATGCCTGTAGGCAGACAGAATTCCATGCAAAAAGAGATATTTGCACCCACAGCAATGTCCCTGCTCCATCTAAACACACATGCTTGTTGCCATTACATCTTTTATGTACACGCATTAGTCCCAGGAATTGTGCTTCTGCATAAGTACCCCACCTGCCTTTCATCCCACCCCAATGCTGAGGTGCTGGCCTCAATACCTTGTCAAGGAGAGCATTCTGCCAGAGTCTGAACATCATCATGTACGTCCTGTCTCGAGCCCCAAAGGAAGTAAAAAAGTGCTGAATGGGAAGAGATGGAAAGAAAAATCAGTTCAGAAAAGGCCCACAAAGAAAGGAAGAAAAACACCTCTTTGGATCACTTTTCAGAGACAGTGCACAGGAGGACTGAGCAAGCCGTACAGCACTGCTGCTCAGTTCTTGGGCACAGACAGAAGTCCACAGAGCCCCTGCATGGCATGGCTGAGTGCCTCTCGACCAACAGAGCTGGTCTGAGCACAGAATGAGCTCCATCAGCTAAGGAATACTGTATAACGCAGCTCTACTTCCACAACACTCCATATACGAGCTACATACATGAATTCCAGACTCAGCTGAAGCCCAAGGTCTGCAGAAGCTCTGCACCCAGCCCTTTTCCATTTGTGCCTTCTCCCATGCCCCATGAACCACCAGCAGTCCTTTCCATTCAAGAAGCTCCCGTGGAGGTGGTGCTAACTCCATTCCCCTACCCGTGACACCCAGAAATTGCGGCCCCAGAGGTGGAGGCTTCCAGGAGGTACCTTTTCAGTGTCAGTGCAAACTTGGATGGCATTAGGAATGAGCCGTGCTGTTTTTTCCTTGGTCATCGAGCAGATATCCTTCAAGCGAACTGTCAGCTACAGTCAGGGCCATGCAGAAAGGGGAAGGCAGAAAAAGAAAGCAGGTAATGAGACACACTGGTGAGAAGGACGACGGAAGAAGTGCTTTTAAAGTTGTCAGCAAATATACTGACATAAAACACATGCTCAGTGTGCCAGACAGGGAGCCTTACCAGCGTCTCCCAGCGGAAGATGTTGCTGTAAAAGCAGATCCAGTTTTCAGAGAGGTAGAGGCGGCCCTGCAGGAGAATGTCTCTTTGTAGCGCACATGAGTAATCTGCAGGTGAACAACAGATGATAATTAAGGAGCATCGAGATGAGGAGGCAGGACAGCCTAAATGTGAGGATAAGCAGCAGCACCAAGGGAAGTTACTCAACGTAATTCTGCAGAAAGTCAACGCAAAGCCAGAAGGAGCTGGACCACAGCTGCTGCTCTGTCCATTGGGTTGCAATTGCAGCATGCCACAGACAATCTCTCTTAGTGACACACTACCTTGCCCCATTAGCTGGCCATTTGGTAGCATTTTATGAAGTATTTCTAAATTTTAACCTGGGTTTTCCTTCTCACCTTCTAGTGTCACTGCTTGTTTCGCCCCCAGTTTAAGCCTCCTAAACAATTTCTAGTCCTCTGCTAGTACGTGCATATTTGAGCAGTATGAGACATGGTATGAGATCATCAGTTACATAAGATAAAAGAACAGACGCGATGCAGCGGACAGTCACTAATCAACTGCAGAACCACAGCCTAAATGTATTTAGGGAAGGCAGTGGTGTGAGAGTTGGGAGCACTGGAGATGTACAAAGGAGTTCAAAAAAAAAGGGAAGTTCAGCAGTGTGCACATTGAGACACGCAACCCTGACGAATGGAGGAAAGAGCTCAGACACTAACAGTGAGATTTGGGGAGCACTATGGGGGAGAACATGCTCCTCAAATCATAACGAGACAACACTGTAGCCGATAACAACCAGCTTTGCTTTCCCTGAGCCAAACAAATGACATCCATTGGAAAGAGTGAGGAGAGGGAATTGCCTGTGGACACGAGACAACAGGCTTGCTCCCTGATGGCAGCCTTTTAGGAGAGGGAAATGCTGCATGTACATGTGCTGCTTTACTCCTAAAACCACAGGCCTGCACAAAGGGATTGTCCTTACCTACGATGAGGCGCTCCGTGTCAGGAAGATGTTTGAAGAGTTTCCTGAAATCTTCATTCCGTTGTTTGTAGGTCGGACTCAATACCTGCAAATAACAGAGCGCCTGTTAAAGAGAGGGGCAGGCATGAGTATGGAGAAATGGAGTGGGAAAACAGGAACACCTTGATAAGGAGAAGGGGGATCAGATGCACTTACAAAGCATGAGGCCAGGAGCTCCCATCACAGCAGACACACAGATGGGAGGATGTGGGAATCATTGTATCAAGTGAGAGGAAGAGGAGGACCTGACTTGGAAGAGTAAGTACAGCACAGAAGGTCTATACTTTGTCTGCAATGCAGAATTGCATGGGAGCTGTGACTGCAGGGAAAATCTCTTTTCCTGCCATCATACACTGTCCAAGGTACAATACGTGCTCAGTTTGCAATGCATCAACTAGCTACCAATCCCATAAACAGCATAGCAACCCCAGACAATAGGAACTTAAGCACAGCTGCAGCCCTGACACAGGAGCTTGAGTGACAGCTCCAGAGTAACGTAGTCATTCCCTTTCCCCTCCCCATCAAGTGCTTCACCTGGCAGCCAGCGAACCCACCGCTACCTGCTGGCAGAGAGGGAACGTGGTTGCAGAAGAGGTTTGTGTGGGAACTCAACCATGTTTTTCACTTATTCTGCAGACCTCATAGAAGGCATCAGAGGAGGCCGTGCTGCTGGCTATGGAGAAATCAGGAGCTGGCTTCTTTCTGGTCTTTACTGAACTTTAATGCAACTCTGTCCCTGGACCTACAACTCTACCCAAAGACCACCTCCTAATGCCATGCACACGCTGACAGCAGCTCAGAATAGCCAGAACATCTTCTGCAGGCAGAGCTGATTTAAATAGAGGCAAATGCAATTTCAGGAGGTCTGAGTATCTCATCGAATCTCTCATGCTTTATCCCATAAACATAGGGATGGCAGAGCAACCTGGGGTACCCTCCCTTCCTCTCAACAATCCTTTCCTACCTCCTCTAGCTGCAAAATACAACCCTCCCAATGCAGAATGGTGGGCACACATCTGAGGGCTCCCCCAAATCAGTCTGATTATAGAAGATTCTGTTTGAGAAAAGGGGGAAAGAGGGCACACATAGGGGTGGAGGAAATACAAAGATTGCTTAGCACTACCCTCTCAAAACCATCAAATGCTGTCAAAGCCAAGACAGAAGCACAGAATCCCACTCATAAACAACATACCCTCCTCCACACACCAATTCAATGAACTAGAAACAGTACTGTTTTAACATTATCTTAGTACTTCAAATACATGCTCTGGCCCTGTGGGCCCAAAGGCAGGCCTTACTTTCGAATAAAACCTACAAACCAGCAATTGACAGAAATACCATTTCACTCACCAAACTTCTAGCCTTAGTGTCTGGAAAAGACCTTGGACAGAGATGGGCTCCACCAAGAGCTCAAACCCAAGATTTCCTGGGACCAGCAAAGAGGATGTGCAAAGGAGGTGGGAGAAAGACTATAATCAGGCCTGAGCTTTGGGTTCATTGCATTATAGCAACCAGACTTAGCAGTAGGGTCTCCATATGGAGGGGTGCTCCACTCCCTCTCCCACTGTCTGGGATGTTCTGACCTGTCCAAAGCCTGTAGACACTTCTGCTTAGCAGAACTTCTGTTACAAACACTTCAGTTTAGAGACACTCACAGCTGGAATTCCATCTGATCCATTGCAGAGAACCTCCTGGGGTAAGTCGGCAAGCCCCTCCAGGTCCCACTGCAGATATGGGAGTTCTTGATCCAGTATGGGATGCCAGAGAGCCCCGCAATCCAGCAAGAAATCCATGGTACTCCCTCAGCACTTGCACAGCTCCCCGTGTTCTCAGTCAAACTCTGCTTTTCCTGTTCCTGCTGTCACCACTTCTTGTTTAGATTCAATGTCGAAAGAGATTCAGCAGTTTGGCAGGAGTTTACGTGCCTTCCCCTGCTTTCCTCCTCACATTCAGGTCATCTGCCCAGCGGCCTCTGCAGAACTGACAGAGGACTCCTCCTCCAGAAGACTTCAAAAAAGAGGCTCATGAGGATAAGTGTGCTGGCAGGCGATGTTTGAGCTCCTCTCTTCCAGTCTTCCCAACTTGTTGCTGGGGGTATCCTCTGAGAAGGGCTGTAAATATGCCGACAGCCCGAGCAGCTCTGTGCAATGCGTTGTCTGCAGCCTAAGAGCCAGCCCCGATGGCCAGCACTGCCAGAGCTGGTAACTAAAATAGTTCCAATTGCCAGCACCCTGCCAGCCCAGCAGTATTCACAGATCTAGCTGCAGTTCCAGGACTAAACAGGACGGTCAGCAGCTCAGAGACTTCAGCTGGTTGGTTGTTTTTTTTCCCCTTTGAAACCAGAAAAGCAGTTATCCTTCAGTGCTCTCCGCAGGCTCTCCTCTCCTGTCCCTCTCTGGTCTGAAAAGCAGCTTCAGCCTCTGCTGAGGTTTCTGTAGGAAGGAGCGGGTGTGGAGATACCGAAACCATTCGCACATGCTTTAAGTTACTGTGGCTGGGTGATTCTGTGGGCCAATGCCCTGCAGTAACCCAGGCTCGGCCCTGCCTCCCAGCAGATGTTTCCTGTAATGGAAAGTTGCTGGACAGAGCGTGCTGGGGGAGGCGTGGGGGGGGTCAGGGGGGCCGGGGTAAGGAAAGACCAGCCTGCAGAACATAGTCATGATGAAATCAGCCATCTGAGATCCACACAGTTAGGACTTCAGGGCTCAGCTACTCCTGCACGTATTTCTGAGCCCCTCCAAAAGCACAGGTGTGATTTGGTGTCACTTCATCAGTTGGGTCACTTTGGGAATGAGTGGGGAAGAATTTTGGAAAGAGCAAGAGCTCCTTCGGGCACCAGCAATGAACTCCCTGCAGGTCTCAGAAGGACTGCTGGAGTACAGCTCCCTGTATCCCTCTGCCCCTCATCTGCACCCTGTCCATCTCTTCACTCAGACACAGAAACACAAAGGAAAAGTCCACACCGGCACTGCTCAACTGCAATGCTGTCTGTGGAAGCAAGAGACAAGAATAATGTAGAAACAGCCTCATTCTTCCAAATAACCTGTGCACACAGCTGTCTCCAAGCAAACTAACAAACCACTGGAAAGCCACAGTTTCACTGCAGGGCCAGCAAGTGTAGGCTGCCCATGGACAGGGAGAAGCACCAAGGTGCTTGGGTGCATCACAGAAGCACTGCTGGGGCCTGTCACCGTTAGAAGGGCACATCCATCAATCACCCCAAGACACAGAGAGAGCAAAGTGATTTCTGCAGCCTAAAGAGGATGATGTATCAGCATTGCAGACAACCATGAGCTATTTGCTTTGTTGTACTGGATGTCCCTTCTTGCTGCAAACGACTCATGGGATTACTTCTAGCAAACCCCTCAGATTACACACCCACCATCCCCGTGCCAGATCTGAATGGCACCAGTGATCGGATGAGCTAACCCGGAGGTGGGGACAGCAAACATTAACTCTTCTGCAAACAGAAAGAGACGGGACAGGATGGCACTGCGAAGGGTGGAGAGGAGGCTCAGGGGAGGAAAGGGGAGAACGGGGCGCCCAGGGTCACATCTTGCTGATAATACACTGAGAAATACGTGGGAAATCTAAAGCAGAAACTGATGGGGGATGGGACAGCACAGGGAAGTTTGACAGTGCAAGAACTGAAAAAGAAATGGTCTTGGTGCAGCACGTGGCACAGAAAGCAGGTGGGTCAGGGGAGAGGTGGCATGAGGCAGGGAGAAAAGGGGAAAGGAAAACCTTCACTGATCTGCATGACTGATGGATTTGCACCTAACATTTAAGGAAGATTTACAATTGCTTCTTGACAGAACAGAAACACGACTGGAAAGGCCAGGATACACAGTGCGCCTGTGAGAGAGTTCCAATGCCAGAGACAGCAGGGCTGATGTGCTGATGAATGCCAGCAGGGAAACTGACCACCTGTCCCACAGTTTTTCTTCTCAATCTGGTCTGCTCTCTGAGGTCTTTTTTCTTCTTTTTCTTCTTCTTTTCTTTTAAAAGTGATTGAACAACACAGGGAGAAGCTTCAGAGTAACGCTGGCAGCTCGTGGTTAAGAAGTGAGTTTGAATCTATCACCCCATAAGCTCACACCAGAAATTCATTCCAACTCAGTGCCACTACGCCACAGCAGCCATGCTGGGCCCAGTGATCAAAATACCTAACATCATATCAAGGCTGAAGGGAATGGCCTGCAAAAACACCTGAAGGACAGTGAGTTAGCAGTGCTCCAGGAACAGCTGGACACACGGTTATGGAACCCAGAAGCTGACAGCACTGACAGACAGCACCTCACTAACTCTCTCACCATCAGGCCTGGATTTCTGCACTAAATCCTGCTGATAAGATCACTGTTTCTGGTCAGACTCAGGCTTCCACCTGCTGGGTGGCCTTTTCTGATGTCTTACCTAAAATAGTGCTTACTTTTCTTTCCAGCAGCTGAGAATTCCCCTTCACTCTGGTATCTACAAGGCCTCCAACAGGGCGCTGCTTTAAAGAAGTCAGCACACCAAGTCCACCAAAGGCTGATTTCATACTGTGTTCAGTCCAGTGATCATCTGACGTAGTTACAGACAGACTGCACAGTCCCAGAAAGGTCAGCTCTTTACAAGACCACACTGAGGCCTGTCCCTCTGTTCAGCTGCTTCTCCTGCTGCCACTCCTCCTGCCTCCCTCGTGTCCCTGCTTGTTGCAGTCCTCAGTGCAGACTGTGCTCTCCCAAAGACAACTTTTCAGACTTACTATTTAAGAACAGCTAAAAGAGGCAGTTAATGTCTTCACACTGTAATTTTCCCACTCAGCGCTCTGGGATGGTCCTGCACATGGGTGGAGAGAGTGAGACTCAGGTCAGTTACAGGGAGAAGCTGTAAGAAGGCAAAAACGCAAGCCCGGTTGCAAAAGAGCAGGCAGGTGAAAGGGCTGGAAGTAGACATAGATAAACACAAAAGAAAGGAGTACAGACTAGGGCTGACCTTGAGTTCTAAACATTAAACTGCGAAAAAACCTCATGGACACATATATACAAATCTTCCATCTTCCCCAGTGTCAACTGTTTAACTTTCACAGTCATCTCATGCTCTTTTCTGGGAATGTTCTCTGCTAACTCTCCTGGCACGCAGCAGCCCCCAGATCTGGGAGCAGAGACGGGAACTTACAGAAGCAACTTCTGCTACGGAGAGGCAGACATGAGACCCACGTGCTCCTCCTCCCCCAAAGCCCAGCAAGAGAAGGACAAAGGAGATGACTATTTTCTCTGTCAACAAAACGTCTCCAATTTGCCTCTGATTTTAAGGACTTCTGCTGAGGGAATGATTCCTTCTGGTGACTTGTGGAGCTCCTGCATCCCACACTGTTAGCACAGCCTCCTCCTCCATGTAACCAGGGAAGAGGGACATGAACTCCCCACTGCTAAGCACGTCGGGTCTGCAGAATAAGTCACATCTCTGTTTCAGTAAACAAAATTACAGAGAAAACTTGTTTGGGAGCTCTGTTTTTTCCTTAAAAACAAATTTAAAA
Source organism: Meleagris gallopavo (assembly GCF_905368555.1). NCBI lineage: Eukaryota > Metazoa > Chordata > Aves > Galliformes > Phasianidae > Meleagris > Meleagris gallopavo. The sequence continues at coordinate 2,971,777 of NC_139429.1, forward strand.
ACTCTCTTAAGAGTAATAAACCAATCAATGATAACTCAGCACGCAGATGACTCAAACTGCGTCCTGATGGATGAGCACAGATGGGTGAGGCACTGCCAATGAGCTGCAGTCTGCACGAAAGCAGTTCCTCCAGGCCAGGGGCTCCATGTCTGACACTCCCCACCAAAGGTATGAGAAACACCTCAGGGACGTTTCCTTGCCACAGCTCAGCCAGCCCAGAGATGTTTGCTTTTCCACCGTAAGGGCACAAACACAAAGCAAACCCATTGAAGTTGAGTGCATTCATTCGGGTGTTCCTTTTCTAAAATCTCACAGTGACCCTGACCAGCTTGTACTCATCTCTGGAGAGCAAAGAAGAGAAAGCACCAAGAGCACAGAAGGACAGGTCTCTTGCCACATCAACCCATGAGCTTGGTTCACTCCCTTTCTCCCACTTGTCAGTCTGGTAGGGATGCCAATCCCAAAAAGCACTGCTAGGATCAAGAGGAGAACACGCAAGGGCAGAAAAATTGGTAACATATTAAGGAAAAAGTAGACAAAAAGGAATCTGGGAGAGAGAAAAGGAAAGCTTCCAGTTGGCAAACAGGGGCATGGTGCTACAAAGACAAAAAGACCAGTTAAAAGCAGCAAAAACTGAAGCTGGCATTCTGACCACTGATGCTCTGGGGAGCTCTGAGGGCCGTGTGCTCTTTGAGGCAGGGTCTGTAACTTTGGTCTGGCACCCAGGGCCACCAAAGTGACACACGGAAGGCAGAGTGTTTGCTGCAAGCACAGAGAACTTCTTGTACAATGAAAGCAAGGGCAAGTGAGATAAATGAAACGTCAAGGCTTCACAATGGGGTTGCCTCTACAGGTTCATTTCTAGAGCTGCTCTCAGTATGGAAAATAAACAGAGGAATCAGACTGGTCCAAGTGCCAGAAAAATCCTGCTGGGAAGAAGCTGGCAAAGAAAAGAAACTCTATCGAGGAGAAACATTAGCAAATTTTTAATATTAATACTGCCAATAGGATTTAATGCCTTCCTGGAGTTTGCAGCCCATCTGCGTCTCCACATTGCTGCTTTTATCTGGCCAGAACGTCTCTACTCACTAGAACATGTTTTGTTTTCTAAAGGAAAATAATTGTGGGGCGAACCACAAAATATGCAGCCAGTGCTTACTCTCCGGATGTACTGTCTCTCATGCTGAAAATATATGGAGGAAAAACAAGAGAACAGAAAGATAAGATAGAGAGGACACAGGAACACAAGAGACCCACAGAAGCAGACCACAGCAAAGCATCGTGCAGCAGGATGTGCATCTCAGCAGCTACAGCCTGACTCAGCTCTTGTGCAACAGCAGAAGTCACCTTGAGCCATGGCCATGGCCTCCATGAGCCTGGCTGGGCTGCCTACATGCCCCAGCTGCCTCTGACTGGAAATTCTCTGCCAACCTGCTCTCCTGTTTTTATCCTCCTCTCTTCATGCTATTGTCTCCATGCCACTATCTGTTTCTGAGGTCAACTCTTGCTTGTCTGTGCTGCTCTCTACCTTGCAATCTGATTATCCATCTTGGCTCTTCTTTCGAGCAAAAGGAGTTTGCAGGGATGTTGCTGCCAAGAGGACAGCTGTTCTCTGTTGACACATCTCCCTCCGCCACTGCAGCCCTCCCTACTAAATTTCCTTCTCTTTTTGAGGGAGGCCTGCCCACTTCCTACCAAGAGCACAAAGAATTCCTACATCAAACCAGATACAGTTAACACTTGGAATAATCAGCAAATAGGATTTCACCCAAAAGACATAGCAGACTTATCACTTAGTTATTACTGAAGCAAAAGGAGTAGGGCGCAAAAAGAAGAGAAAAACAAAAAAGCACCTTCTCCTTCGCTGGTAGCAAAGAGCATGCTCCATCAGGAGCCCCACTCTGACGTGCCTGTCCAGTGACTTAGACCCACGACCCCAGACAAACCAGCTGTTAATGCTGACAGGACCTCAGCCTCCTGCCATAGTGCTTCCCAGCCAGGACACAAGGTGCCACAACTACACAGCATGATACCTAACCAGCCACACAAAGGACATTCAGACAAGGCAGAGAAAGTGAAAAATCCTGGTGCTGGTTATTTGAAGTCTGCCCCTTGTGCCTGTGTCAGATCTGAGCACGTCATAGCAGCTAAAAGCCCTGGTTCTCCTGTCTCATGCTGCTGGAAGGTGGGGATGCTGCAGAACATGGAGTGACTGCTGCATTTTGCTGCAAAGGCACTGTGCTGCTGATAGCTGCCCTGAAGAGCCTGAGGGTAGGGTTCAACCATGCAAAGGTGACCGACTATGGGAATGTGCAAACCACCAGCTATGTGCCTACAACACTGCTACTCATGCTCGCAGAACAAAAATAAGATTGAAGCAGAAGCAGAAGATAAACCATCTTTGCTTTTCTGTGAGATCAACAGAAAGTAATTCCTCTCTTGCCCCGCTCCACCCCGAGATGCAAAGGGTTTGCACAGTGGCAGCTCTGCTTGTCACCACATCAAGACCATTTGACAGCGAACTGGAAGGTACAGGATGTAGAGAACATCAGAAGAGTGACTGGAAGGACGAAGCTTTTGCTCCTTGTCTCTGGCACCCTTTCCCTTAGGATGTCAGGTGTCCTTTGCCAGTTCTGAGCCATTTCCATCTTTTCAGAAATGGTCAGTAAGCCCCACTGCCACTGCAAAGCCCCTTTGCACCTTCTCCCCCACCCAAGCACCCAGCCCACTTACACACAGGGACAAGAGAAACAGGAGTACTTACATTATACCAACTCTGGCTTTTCTGTAAGGACAAAATAAAAGAGAAGGATTAGTTAGCACAGAGATCTTAGGATCAAAAAGAAAGACGGACAGAGAAAGTAGGTCCAATCTGGTTTGCATAATTAGCGAAGTGAAAGCGAGATTAAACAGGAGATTCTGGTGAATTTCACAGCATGGTCTAACACAGCTATTTCCAGTTACAGAAACAAAGATCAAATCCAGGAGCAAGAATCTACAATAGGAAACAGGTCAGGCTAATGTGTGCATGTCCACATGCACACACACGCACGCAAACCTGCACACATGCTGCAATCCCTTTTGCAGAACAGCAGCGCCCACCAGCAACGGAAGAGCTCATCATAATCACTGCCACACATCTCTGTTCAAGGCTTTATTTTCCAGGCCTGCTGCCTAGGTTGGGAAAATCACATTGATTTGCAACAAAAACAACAACCCTTGGAGAATTCTTGGAATGCAGGGAGACCATTTTACTCACAGTAGCCATCAGCCAACACTTTCAGTAGTATTTTAAATTTTAAAAGGGAGACACATACAGAGACAAGAACATTGCTAGAGGAAAGCAATAGAAAAGCTGAACAGAAGAAAAAAAAAAAAGAGACTTATTTGCAAAATTTTAGCACTTAGTGTTTTGCATCATCTGCACACGTACATTGTTGCTCTTATTTGCATTTCAGATGGTTTCAGGACAGGCCACAAGTCACACTGGAGCATCTGGAAAGGCTCACTCAGCTTGGAAAGTCACTTTTGGCCATTTTTAGCCAGAGGTGTGATTTTTCAGCACAGAGGGAGGAAGAAACGAGCCTCACACTCCCATTCGAGCAAAGCTGGCTTTCCAATGTCAGGACACAGAGCAGAAGCATCCCCACGGCTGGGGCGGATTTACCCCAGAACAGCAAAGCATGGGGCACCACAGCCTTACACCATTAGCAGAGCTGAGCCATGGGGCACAGCATCAGCACTGCAAGTGCCAGCAGCCCCACAGCTCAGCCTGTCCCTTCCTCCAACCTCCACAGCCACACACCTGCAGGGCACCCGGCCGAGTTCTGCTTAATGGACAAAGACAGAAGCAACGTCTTACTGCACTTCTTTCTTTGAAGACATCTCGCTTCTGACTTTGGACTGGGAGTATTTTTCAGTTTTATACCCCGTCCAAGCTAAAATACAAAGGCAAACAAACTCATCTCAGACTTTTAAGGGAGTTTGGGAAAGTTTCACTCAGAGAGCTAAGTTCCTACTGCCAGAAACACAGAAATTAGCTGTGCTGGGTCAGCCCAAAGCAGGAGCAATGACATTCATCATGTTTTACCATAAGAAAGTAAGCACAGAGAGTTAATGAGCACAGATTGGACCAGAGATTACTATGAAGACATGCTTCGCCTACATTGCTCTCCTCCCTGCTCACAGTTTCCTGTGCTTCCTGTACACCGCTGCACCCAGTTAACCTCCCCAGCACCTGGATCCCACGCCCAGCTGGCAGCCAACCCTTCCCAAGGATTGCTTGCCACCTCAGGCATTTTGGCCAGTTGGGAAGTCATCTTGTTTACTGCACTGATCTCCAATGAAAATCCCCACAGTAACAGAGAATGTGTCACAAAAGAAACCACAACAATTTGATACTTGAAAGAGCAACACTCCTCAGGCCTCTCTCCAAACCCAGGGGAAAGGAGCGGAATACACTCTAAGGCTCACTAACTAACCAGAGGAATCTTCTCTTGCTTGCTACACTTCCCCACACTTGGCCATGCCCTCCATTTATGAACTGTCCAGCTGAAGTTGTCCTTCTCTGCAGGGGGACAAGGAAAAGTCCCTCCAGTGATGGCTTCTCTGCAGCATCTTCCCTCTTCCACACCTTTAGGTGGATACCCAAGCCTCATCTTTTGCTTCAAGTTTTCTAAATGTGAGGAGGTTCCTTCTTCCTGTCATCTACATTTTACACGTAACAGATTACAGAGAGTCCATAGAAAAGCAAAACTAAGGTTCTGTGATAATCTGACTTCTTAAATCCAACTTCAACTGCATTCAACTTTAAAAAGAAAAAAGGTATATCACTGAGTGTCAGAACGTAGAGGGCTGCAAACTGTGAAAATCAAGAGACAGTACAGCAGAGGGGGGTGAAAAAGGAAAAACATATTCTTACTTTGAGCAGGTTAAGTCTGTCATACTGGAAAAAGAAACCATAAGCATTAGAACAGAAAAAATAAAATAAAGCAGGAAGGGGGGAAGGGAGCTGCACACAAAAGTGGAAAAGATGTCACTGGTTTGCAGAGGTGATGCTGTGGGAGCTGACAGCAGAACGCAGAGTTACATGGTGGCTGTAACCAGGAAGAACTTTGGAGAAGTTGAGAAAAATGGGGGATTTATGAGCCTCTAACGACTGTAAGGCTGCCCCTGAATCTCCATAGGTTGGAAAGTTCGCTTTACAATTTACATTCGCTTGGAAAGTTACAGCTTTACAATGCAGATGGGAAGCGGTGGATCACATGAATGAAGTTTGGCTTGCTAGCTTGAAGCCAACAGAAGTTTCCATCTTTTAGCACTACTGGGAGCAGGATCACAATCCCTCCTACATACTTCTGCTTCCAGAGGAACAGAAACATTCTGCCAAGTGAATGACATGCCGTGGGCTATAGATACATTACTAAATCCATTTTATAACCAGGGAAATAGGGACACAGAGACAAGATGAGGGCACAGAACTCTGAATATATTCCACAGCCCTTTCTCCTGGTCTGCATACCTCCAGATCTACACTATTCACCTCTCTTCTGCATCCCTATTATCTCAAATAAATTGATGCACTTTATTCTCAGACTCCTCACCTCTGTTCAAAATGAGCAGAATACCTAAAGGAGGATTGTGCCAGCCAGTAGGAGGATCAAATGGGAAGACACAGCCAAACTCTTCTCAAAACTGACACTAAAAGGACAAGGTGCAACAGTTATATGCTGCAGTAGGGGAAATTCTACTTGGATAAAGCCTGTTCACAGCAAGAGTGGTTAAGCACTGGAGCAGGGACCAGCAAGGCTGTGATATCTCCATCCAAAATGCAGAGAAGTCTCTGGGCAATTCAGTCTAACCAAATCAATCCCATTTTGAACAGGATTTTGGACCAGAGAGCTTCAGAGAACCCCTCCCCACCTAAACAGCTCTACAGTCTTCTGAGTCTGCATTGCTATTAGGTATAGGCAGTAGGAAGAATATTGAAAGATTTGCAACAGAGATGAAATCACTTTTTTCTTTGTGCAAGAGCGAAAGAGTTAAAAATACGTTATCCCTCTGTTGGCAGCAAGCAAAATCCCTTCATTCCTTGAGCCCAGAAAGCTGTTTCAGGAGCAGCAGTGTTCGCCTAAGGCTGAGACAGGCTTACAAATCATCTGGTCCGTGCCAAGGTGGTGGGTGGCAAGGGAAATCAGCTCCAGGAAAGGCCTCTTACAGATGCAATCCAGTGCTTAAAAACTCCTGGTGCAGCGCTCCCTCTGATGGCAGCACTGCAGCACGACGATCAGCGCAACAGACAAAAGAGGGCAAGGGACTTCAAGCGGATCTGTCAGCGGTTGTATAAACACAGCATCAAACTCATGGGCTCAAGCTGTTTCATTTCATCAGCGAGACAGGTTGGAAAATCAAACTGTTCTTCTTGCAGAAGATGGGTGGGGAGAGAAGAGACTGAGATTTTACCATGTGTGCCCCTCCTTTCTTTGTTCCCAGCCTTTCCCCATCTTAAACAGTTATCTTTGTCATGTGGGGGGAGAGACAGGGAGCTCACTGCACCTGATTCTCTCATACCAAAAAGAGCTGTTTTGTGGAGCAGGGGGTGAGATTCTGGCTGGGGAGGGGGGTCGGGTCAGGAGCTTTGATTCAGGCTGGCAGAGCCCAGGACCCCCTTCTCTGCATCTGCTTTCCATGCACCAGCACTCACCTCGGCTCCATCTTCCTTTTGTTTCTCTAGATATAACAAAGCATTTTTTCTCTCTGCAAGCTTATCACAGCAGCAATACAAACACTCTGCACGCATCACTCCCTACCAAGGCTCTTCCCACCTCTCCTGTGCTTGGCTGAGCACCTCCAGCCCAGCCAGCCTGCCCACGTGCCTCTACTCACCAGCAAGCCCTGCAGGGCTCTGCCACTCCACACCTGTGTCTTCCATAGAACTGGTGTCACATCTCACTTCAGATCTTAGGCCCACAGTCCTTTTTAGTAGCACCCAAGCTACAGTCACCATGCAAAAGACAACCTGTCTAAAGAAAAACATGAAGTTCCCAGCAGCCACCAGCAATCATGCAAGACAGGGCTGGCTACAAGGGGCATTCTGACCAAGGAAAAACAGTAAATAGTACTGTAAACTTCACTGCTTACTAGGAGCTTGCCTAGAATTGAATCCAAGGTATCAGCTGGGGAAAAGCCAAGACAGATTTGGCAGATTATGAAGCCATCCAAGCCATTCTGATTTTAACTTCACTTGCATTCACATGTAGAAATGCCAACAGCCTGACACTTTGTCCAATAAGCATCCCAACAGCGTTTCTGATTTTTACACTCTTCTGAGGGTAGCAGTGAGATTTGAGATCACATCTCAGATGAGCTTATCTCCAATCCAAGCACCCACAGAGGGATTTTCTACTTATTACCTTTCAGAGCGAGCCCATGAATTCTCACAATTCATTTGGGACGAGTCTGTTCTACCAGGTTCAAGCTGGGTTCATTTGAAATCACTGATCTTTAATATTTACATCACACAGAAAAACATGCAAGGTCAGTAAACTGAGATCAATGGCCTCAAATCAACTCTCCATCATTTAAAAAAAAAAAAACAAAAAACACAACAGTTAAGTTAGGGAGATCAACTCCTGTTTCCAAAAGGCATAAAGAAGAGAGGAAAGAGGATGGATTATGGTACGGTTCAGCCTACCAAAGCCAGAGGATCTCTCCCTGTAAAGACCAACTCGTTTTAAGGGAGAGGGAAAACAAATCTTAAAGCCTAAAATTTCTTGGAAGTAATTGAAGGAGTGTGGGGAAACAGGCCAGTTTCACACCATGTGAGCAAATATTAATGAGATCCCAGTGATATAATTGAAACCAGCTTCTCAGCTACAGGCATCGGGGTGAGCTCTTGCTGACATTCTCACAGCCACGCCAGGAGAATGCCTTACTGGAGTCACTGCTCAGTACCACGGGGTGGGTTTCTGCAGGATGAGACAATTCTACAGTGGGGCACAGGAGAGAAAAAAGAAGGCTTACTTTGGAGAGGCGCTTGTGTGACTTAATCGGAGAGAAAGCATGCAGGAATGAAAAGAGAGAAATTAAGGAAAGAAGAAAAATTACCTCACGATTCAAGAGAAGGAAAACCCACAAACCCAACAGACAGCATCACATCCCTCCCAATTCCACTTCCTTTCCTTGTTAAAAGCACCATGAATTATTATTAAGCTATACTATTAAGCTTCACTAGTCACTGCATTGTTAAGAATCAGAATTCTGTGATTCTGTAATCACATTCCTGTGACCTTGAATCACAGCACATCACAGCCACGGCAACTCATCTCAGGAACACCCTTTGCTGAGGATGCAATTGCCCTGACAGACTGACCCCCAGCGTGGCAATGAACACAGTGAGCATCCTTCCTCCTCCCACCTTCATGGCTTCCTTCTGGGGACAGACTGCCCATGCACATAGGCCTGACAGTACCATCACGCCCATGGGCATCCTCCTCCACCCTGGGGTGGTGGCTGAAGGTTACTAGGCACACAGGAAGCAAGTCTAACCTCAAGGGCAGCCCCAGAACTGCCTAGCCTCAAATGAATCGTCCCAAAAAATCCCTTCGTCCCATCTTTTCAACACACATCCTCCTTCCTTAGAGGTGAGAGAGCAATTCAGCCCAGGGAGCGTGGGCCAGTGGATCCTGTTTCTTCTGCTGATGGTGAATACCAAGAGGAGTGGATGAAGACTCTCTATGCATGTGACACAATCCTGCAATAAGCTAGCAAAGGACCCAACAGCTCATTTCCCACAAGCCAACATTTATGCCATACAGTCATCTGTGACACTGTGGAGTGGTTCAAGATGAAATATTTCACTTTGCAAAATGAGTAAAATGCAAATGCTCCTGGCAGCAACTACACCACTGACATTAGCGTTATTATCAAAAGTTACACTTGGTTCCCACAGCCCTCATCTGCTTCACCAAATCCCACTGCTCACAGAAAATCAGGAGTCCCTACACCTGAAACCCTCATCCTTCCAGTACAGCAAAGACAAGGCTGATATTGGCTCCAGTACTATCAAAAGACAGAGCCCTTCCTGAGGAAAAGGATCATCTGTCCAAGATCTCCATGGAATTTGTCAGACATCTGTAATATTGTACCATTAAGAGACACCGTGCAGAGGACTAGCAAACTGATTCTATGCAGACTGAACCTCATCTCAACATGGCTTGGCCAGGACTGGAGAGATGCGTGGGCTTTTTACAAGCTGTCTGCACAGAGAAATAGTCATGTGTTCCATGACCCTTTGTGATCTAATTGATAAAGAGCAATTGCAACAGCTGATTTTTCAAGGTCTAATTCAAAATCACAGAGCCTGCCAAGAAAACAAGGCCCTGACTGCAAAATAATTAGCCTACAAAAGCCAGTTTTGAGCCACAGTCCAAGCCATCAGCAATTCATGGACCGAGTTCATTGAAAGGATGACAGAGGGTAGGTCTAACCTACCCAGATGGCCTCCAGTTAAGAGTTTTTAGAATCATACTGGGGGAAGAAGGAGGTTAGCCAGTGGTAAATACAAAAGATGGCACTGGACAAAGCCAGTGCACCACATTACAGAGCTTAGAGCAACAGATGCGTGTGCATCTTGACCGCAGTTATTTGCTCGCTCCTTACCTTGGAGTTCTTGGCCCCACTGCGGCCTGACTGAGAGGAACAGCTCCGCTGTACACCCTGCTCCGGCGTGGAAGGGGATTTGTCTGACGAGTGGTCTGAGCCTTTTTCCACCATGGTGTCTCCTTGGGAGTCCTGCGGTGTTGGGGACCGGGAGCGTTTGCGCAGGATGGGGGAGCAGGCAGGCGTGCTGCGGTTTGAGTTACTGGCAGTACTGCAAACAGAAACACAGAGCACAGATGTCAACCTTCTGCTCCAAAAGAAAGCAAATGCTTCACTGTCCCCTGAGGTGAAGCATTACCCAGAGGTTTTCTCCAGTATCACAGCAGATAAAACTGCCCAAAGCCACATACCCACTGCCACACTTGGGACTGATCTCTCCCAGTAAAGTTAGGCAGCAGACAGGTGTCACTCACTGAGAGCTTCAGCTGCCTGTCAGTGTCTTTTTCCACCCACTCTTCCACTGATCTATTCACAGAGAAGACAGGGGAAAATGAACTCATTCTGTCCTGTAGGCTCTGAGACTTGAAAACGATGAACTGAGCTAACAGAACCTCAACTTGTGCTCAAAAATAAGGGAGATGTCAGCACTCTCACCCTACCCCTCTATTTTTTTTTTTTTTTTTATGTCAGCAGGAGTGCTCCTTCCCAACAGCATACACAAAAAAGGAACCTTATCTTTTAGGAAATGCTCTATTAAAGTTCACCAAAACCCCTGGGGCACTGAGGGGGGAGGAAAGGGGGTGTGCCATCACTCACAGATGATACAGTCATGATTTCCTGCATCAAACCATCCTTTTCCCACACCAGTCAGAGTTAACACGAAAATGGTTCACCAGAACATAAAAGCTTTCACGACTTGAAAAAATAAAAGAAGAAAAGGAAAGAGATTCACAGAAACAATGAGTCGTTGAGGGGAATGGAACTTCTCATCCCATGCCTTCCGCCAATGCCTCAACACCTAAAGCAGAAAGCCAGTTCTGTATTTACATAGAGCTGAGCAGCAATCCCAGTGTAAGACAGGAAAACTCAGATTCCTCTGTTGTTCCTTCTCTTTGATGCCTTTTTTCCTGGCAGACTCCTCCAAACACCACATCTATTCTATGCTGCAGCACCGGCAGCAGCTCAGGTATATCATGAAGTGAAAACACTACCATCTTTTTGACTTATTAAAACATACAAAAGTACCAGATTTCTTTCCAGACTTTCAGCTGACCCGAGTCAAACGGGCATTGCACTCTCTCTGCCCTCCCGCTGCTACCTTTCCTGTTAAATTTAAGAAGCACCAATTATGATTTTTTTTAACAACCCAACACTGCTGCATCTAAGTCCATCAGCCACAATCACCAGCTACATGCACAAGACGCTGTGCAAAGGGCACTGCATCCTGCACTTCATTAGAAGTGCTTCCAGAGACGGAAATGGTTTCAAATTGCCATTCCTATGCTTATTAATAATTCCAGATTCTGAGGCTGTATTGCTCCTGCTCATGCTGTGTAATTGCTTATCTGGCATTACAGCAAATTTCCTCAATCTTGCCTCAGCGTGCTCGACTCAACACAAACTGATTCGAGAGTCCCCTGAATTACAAGAGAGGAATTTGAATCGAGCATTCCTGAATCACGTATCGCTGTGCTGGATTGCTCTGATCAGACATTCTCATTTTCTGCTGCAGTCCTACAAAATTTGAGCTCCTCATACACCACCTCCTTTTCATTTTCAGCTCATGGGAGCACACACACAGGTTTCACTTTGAGTTTCAACTTCAAGCAACTCTATAAAGACCAGGTCATATTCAGCCAAGGCTCTGCTCATTACAATTATGACAGAGCACCGAATTCTGTCTGTTTCTAAAGTAAAGGATAGGATAACCAGATCAAAAGCTGGACAGAGAAGCATCGTGCACATGTGAAACTCAGTTGAAACCTGACAAAATGTAATCAAATGATAAATGAGACAGACTTTGTCTCCTGTGGGCTGCAATAAATGAATACTCATTTCTATGTACACTCACACAGATACGAAAAACACATTCTCAGCTCTCCCTCGTGTGCTTTAAGGCTGCCTGCAGCATGCCTAGCCCAGGCAGCGTGTGGCTGAGATGGCCAGCTCATGCTGATGGCTCAAGGACTTGCAGAGCTCCTCCAGTGGAATTTTCTGGCCATGCTTGAGCAACCAAGCTCCACAGCAGCTGGCACATGGGTGCTCACCCAGCTCGGCGTGCCCTGCCTGTGCCAGTGCCAGCTCTGCCAAAAGGAACCTCTGAGAGCAGACTGCCTCGGAATTTGCTTTCCACTCACTGAGCATCTTCTGTGTGCCCTAAAAAACTTAATCAGCTCTCTGCACAGCCCCACACACCTGCAGCCCTCTGTCCCAAGCCCCTCAAAACCCTCTCTGCCGCCGCTGCTGCTGAAGCCCCAAGTTTGAACCCGGCCCAAGGCACAGCCATGACGAACGCTTGCTGCAGTTGCCATAGTGACCGAGGCCTGCAATTGAACCAGGAATCGGGCGCCTGAAATGCCAAAACGACTTGACCCACTTCGACAATAATAATAATAAAAAAAAAAATAATAGTAATAAATCATGCTTTACAGAACTAATTGAGCAGAGAGCATTCAGGGCCTCGCACACACCCCTGCAGGGCAGCCTTCAGCGGATGCAACGGGCCGAGCGAGGGACGGAACACAAACAAGCCCACCTAGGAAGCAGCCTCTTGTTGCTCCTGGGTGCAACCCCCAGCCAAGCACAGCCCCCCATGGGCTGTACGTACCTGCTGAAGGGCCTCTTCCCCCTGGCTCATGCAGCAGCGTGGTACAGCCATGCTGTGGGCACAGTGGGCTCCTCACAGGTAGTGATCAGCTGGGATTAAAAGGACGCAACGCAAATCCATTTCAATCTTGCAGCTGCAGAATGTGAACTAGAACTCAGCCGGCTGTAATCGCTGTGTTAGGAGGGTACTGAAGGATTTGGAAGGAGGGCAGCTTGTGGGAACAAGGGGCAGCTTCGCTCACACAGCTCCCTGCCTCACTGCCACCACCGGCTTCCCAGAAGGCAGACGCAGATTGGTGACACCATTTCCTGCTGCATATTTCTAACCCCCTCAGACTTCCTGAAGAAAGTCCTGATCCGGAAAGCTAATTGCAGCCTCCACCACCGCCATGTTTCCCAGAGGAACTTGCTTTGCCAGAACAGAGGTGCAGAAGTTGCACGTCCCCCTGCAGCCCAGGGCACCCACCTGTCAGCATGCAACAGGGGCCCCAAATGGGGCAATGGGCAGCACTGCAATCATCAGGCTTCATTCTGCACAGTGCTGAGTGCTGCATCTGTGAAGAAGCAAAGAACTTAAGCACGCATTTAGCGTGCGTAGAGGCCCAATGAAATCTAAACTGCAAACAAAGTCAGGCCTGTGCTTACATGCTTTCAAGGACGAAGGATATCCTCACACAAAACAGAAGTGTGTTGGTAAAGCCTCAAAAAGAGCAGGAAATAACACAGGGTCAAGAAGGCACCTCAAGCCTGGCCGTCTGACAAAAAGAGTTAATTCTCCTCAGCAGCAGATAGCAAGGGGGTTAATTAGACGCCCACAAAAATGCTTTTCTCTGATACAGTCTGACATCAGTGGAAAAAGATGAGGTTCAGAAACTCATTATGCAGCCCACCAAGCAGCAAGCAGATGGCAACAACTTTTGGTCATCACCAACCTACACGGATTGATCATCTGAGAACGAAACCCTCCATGCATCCCTTGGTCTGCCCTTGTTCTAAAGGCAATAACAGAATGCTATGCTTACATTGCATCTCCCAGCAAAAAAGATACAAAGAAAGCATTAAAGCATTAGGAGAGACAACTATAGAGCTATGCAGACACTAAGCAGTGTTGCATGACAATTGCTTTAGAAGCAGTACTTAGAGTATACTTTCTGCATGCTTTTTAAGCAGTTATTTTTTAACAGAGAGGTCCATCCATGCCAAAACATTTCCGAGATTGTTTCGAAAGTTCACAGAATAGTTTCCTCCTCCTATGAAATTCAACACCATGTTTACATATTTACGAGATAAAATTAATGCAATTACTGTGCTTCAGGGGAGGAGCAAATCACTGCAAGCGTTAGGAAGGAATTTGCCTTCAGCACACATACAGCACCGTGAGGTTGGTCAGATGTATTATTAACATTGTCATTGTCTTTCTCTGAATCTGATACTGGTTACCACTGGCGACAGACTTGCAATTCCAATGGTCTCATATCATATGGAAACTCCCACTGTACTGCGCTTGAAACAATCCTAAATTTCCCAGGAAAAGTCAGAACGTGTTTTCTAAATAGAACAAGAGAGATCTTAACAATAATGTCTGATATAGGCATATGCTAGAGAGGACCATTCATCTGCAGAGAACCAAAAATGTGTTATAAATTATATTCTAAACCGCTTAATCACCCACAAATTAATAGTTACATCTGCTCTGAAGGGAGGCAAACCACCTGGAACAAAGTGGGATGAATAATAAGATGAATTTTGGGAAGCAGTAAAGGGAAAACAATGCAAAATAATGCAAAGTAAGACTTCCATATCCCTGTGAAGCTCACTGTGTGCCTGCTTCACCCCCGGCCCTGCCACAGCCCCAGCTGTACCTCCAGAAGGCGTAATGGTAAGGGCTTTGTTTCCTCTCCTTCCCATTGCAATGGCTCCTGTAATTAACAGCAGGAACTGCAATATCTGACATTACCTTCAATGCCTTGCACGTCTTCTCAACACAAAGTTTAAAAAAAAAAAATGCAATAATGCACTTGATAGTTAATGATCAATACCCAGACTGGTTTTTGGATGATTCCTGTGTTACCTCAAGGAGAGCAAACCTTATTCCTTCCAGCCCGCCTCACACCATAACTTCAGCAACGCTGACAGAGGCCTTTATTCCCAGCACAGGTAGAATTCTCCTGAATGCAATCCAATCTTGCAGCAGGAGTTTTATAAATCACAAATTACTCATCTAACAAAGCCTCACATCATGCTTTGCCAGCAACAAGGTGCAGGTGTACAGGGACACCGTGCATCTCAGGACTGGAAGACAAAGCTGGAGTTTTACATCCTCCCACTCACTCCTGCCAGACATCACCATTAGCTTTCAGGGATTAATGGAAGATTCGCTGATCTTCAACCCTGACCAAATTGGTTTATTTCCCTCATCCCTCAGCGTTTCATCATTTTACCGTTCTAAAAACAACAATGCAACATTCTCCCACCCCCTCATCCCGATATCCTCCATGCCTCCATCCTCCTTTGCTCTAAACATGCAGCAGCACTGTCCAGCTGACAGTTAAAAATAGGGAGGGCCAAGGGCAGAAAACCATCACTCACATACAGTCTTTTGTCCTCGGGACCTGATTCAGGCTTGTCCCCACATGGCATATTCTCTTGCTTCATCCAGCTTTCTGGTTTTCAGTGGCATGAGCAGTTGGGCATGAAGAATTATTGCACGTTAGCTTAAAACTTCCTTCTATTCTTCCGAGACAAAGTCAGGAGCTCCATGGTAAATCTACCAGGGGCTGTCCTGAAGATGCACGTGACTTACAGAGCAAAGACACAGGTATATATTCTCTGTACTGAATCAGTAGTTTCCACAATGGACAGGATGATGCTAGTCATCAATAATCTAAGGAAAGTGGTATTTTTAGGGAATAGGTATTCATCACATTCTCGCTGTCTCTAGATACGCACAGTGCAATGAGCCCTTGTTTCCTACTGCTATCCCCTGCCCAAAAATAAATAAATAGCCACCTGTATGGTGTTTGGAGGATGGAGCAGCACAAAACAAATTCTGTCTATCCCTGTCTCTGCAAATACATCAACGCTGAGAGGAATGCAAAGCAGAACCGAGACAGCAGCGTGCATGCTCTGAGAGCTTTTAAGAGCATGGGAGCACATGGGCAAACAAAAACACCGTCTTCCTGCAGCTGCTGCCTCTGGTGAGTTGCTGTGGGGCCAGACAGCAGGCTCAGCCCCTCCGGCCTCCCACTGCCCAGCGAGCAGAGCTGTCCCTTGGTGATGGGGGTGGGAGGTGGGGGTGGGCAGCCGGCGTGACGGGAAAAGCAGGAGGGGTGCGGGGAGAGAAAGCTGCAAACAACAATCAGATTTGATCCTCGTTGTTTCAAACAATCAAAAAGGCTGCTCTGGCAATTCCGCTGCAGGAGAGGTAGGGCGCACGCATGGGGGAGAATAAGGGAGAAAGGAATCGAGCTGGGGAAGGGGAAAGAAACGAAGCATCTCTGCAACATGATGTCACGCTGTCTGCTTTCAAGTCCCCCGAACAGAAAGGAGCAGCAGCAATGGCAACCAACATGGACTCCAGATTTAATCTGCCTGGAAAGCGTACGTCTCGGACGGTAGATTTGCACAGCAAACCTGTGCCCAGCGTGACACACGCAGCCCTCGGGCTCCATCTTTCACGCACATATATGCACACATACACACGCAGGCACACACGTTCGGAGCCGGCAGACTGCACACACAGGCAGAGAGAGAGGAAGAGAGACGCTGACAACGGAATAGGAGAGGAACACTAACCTGGTAGCCATTAGGGACCGGAGCGCGGCGCGGAGCAGCTAAGAATTCATTCATTCATTCACTCGCGTGTGGTGGGAGCAGAGCGCTGGGGGGGAGGCAGCTCACCTCCAGCACCATCGCCGAGCCCGTGCTGAAGGGATAGGGGCAGGGGTCCTTCACGGACACCCCCAACCCTTTCTCCTGGCCGCCCCACACGCTGCCCGGGCGCCTGCCATGGTTCGGCCTCTTGCTCCCCCCGCCCCTCTCTTTGTGCTGCTGGTGATGCCGGGTGCCGCTCCCCGCACCGCCGGCTTTTTCACACCCGCACACACGCGTGCGCATGCACACAGCCTGTGGGCTGCCGCTTTACATAACGCGAGCCCCTTAATGCCTGGGGATCCATCCCTGCCCACCAGAAGGGGGAGGGGGAGCTCCCGGGATTTTTCCCAATGGCCCCCGATTATAATCTTGGCTGTTCTTTCTGGGTGCCGTTCGTCGAGTTTGGCAAAGCCTATGAGTGAAGATCCTCCAGGTTAAAAAAATATATCCCTTCATCCTCCCTGTGCACACACCCATCCATTCCTATGTGCAGGAGAAAGTTTCAAAACCTGCAAGCATGTCAATACAAGAACAGTCAGGAAAATTAAACCCTAATTAACAGGCAAAGTGGATTATCTAAACTGAATGAAACACCGTGAGGACACATTCCGAATTAAGGTGACCTCAACTCAATTTAGCTCACTCCATCCACAAAGCTAATGAGGTTTAATTTTTCATGCCTAGCCATGTATAAACAGGCCTGGGGATTTTTAAGAGTTGTATCATGGGAAGATGATGACTTTGCTGTAGCGTCAATGAGGTGTCTGGAGGACACACACCTGCTCCCGGGCACCTTTAGGCCAAAGATGCTGCACCAGTTTGGCCACAGAGGTTTAAAAATGCATTCCTTTTCATCACCTATCAGGGATGTTTGCTGTAAGAGTTCCCTGTGGTGTCAATCGAGCCAGGAAGGCAACTCCGGAGCATGATTCAGACTACCTAAGCAAGGCATCTGCAGCCAGATTTAGATGCTGCAAATGACCCCTTAGAGATGCACTGCTCCCACTGCACCTTCAGTAATGTAAATATGCATTGCTTTGCCCTCCGCTTCCTTGTGTTGTATTTTATCCACTCCAGGCACTGAAACAGGGCTGACAATTTTCTCTTCAGAATCAGTCACCACTTTCAGCACTAATGTCCCAAAAGACCATCTCTCCAAAAGGCTGATCATCCAGCACCTCACTATAATCAAAAGCAGTGGGAGCAGGCGGTGCTTTGCTCCTATGAATCAATGATCTGCACCAGCCCACGTGCCCCCGTGCAATTCAAATGCTGTGCATGATTTTAAAGTGAAAACACTCTCATCATACACCTACTCAAATCAGGATAGCAGAACAATAACAGCATTTTTTAACGTTTCTGAAAGAATGCACATACGTGCACATCCCTTCCCTGTGCATAAGCCATTGTTCTAACAAATGCTTTGTGTATCATTAAGAGAACCATCAGCTCAGTACTAATTTTGTGACATCCTTTTTTATGGACATGCTTCCTTCTACACCTTTTCCCATTACAACGCTGCCCATCACCAGCACCAAAACACAACAACCTCCCAAACATACCATTGGCTCACAAAACCTAATTTAATATGAAAGCAAACCTGGTTTTATTCCCCTAATTCCATCAGTACACGTTCATTCAGGTTGTGTTCTCAATGATTTATTCCTACTTACAAGAAAAACTTCTGCTAAAATGAGACAGTGATGTTTCTCAAATGATTACATGTTCACAGTCATCTGAGATTTACAAAGAGCACTAAAAATAATCCATAACACCACCACAAGAGACAACTGCCACTTCACCCATTGATGTCTGAATTCAGACACCAACTCTGTAAGTCCACCCTGGCTGCAGCAAAGCAAACTGCCAAGATGAAAGAGATACATTTTCAGAAGTAAAAGCAACTGTACTTAATTCAAGGCTAGATTATCCTCCTTTGAAAAACAGTACCAAGAAAGGTTCCATGCTTTTCTAAATTCTAAACCTCAAATAAAAATCAGTTTGGGCAAGTCTTATACTTCAAAGCAGGCAGCTGAATGACCCCATTTTGTTTCAGTCTGTGAATCTTTATTGTTTATTTCTGTATGACGTTCAAAGTCATGCATGGAGAGCACATCAAGGCTCAAAGCAGGTCATAAAGTGGCAAGATAGGTCCAGAACCTGAGGTTAAGACCTTCCCATTCTTCAGAGAGACACCAAGCAAGATGAATCCAAAGAAAGTTTGGCTTCTAAAAGCAGTGTAAGAGCAGTTGTAAAAATGCAAGGCTTACCTGAAGAAAAGCTTCTTTGGCTTTGCTTGGGTGGTGTGCAAAAGGCAAAGTTATGGGTAATTCAAAAAAAATCACACGATAATTCAAGTGCTTTAAGAATATAATTAGATTCTTCAAAATTCAACCAAGAACTCAACAGAGGAAGAAAAATACTGGCACATTTCTAGCTCTCTGGAAGACCATTCATGTCACTATGAAGACAGCTTGTTAAGATGTTTTGATAACAGTGTGCTGGGAAGAGGATCTTCACAGCCTTTAAGGAAGCTCTTAAAGTTTTCTTAAGCTACCAGTTCCTATTCAGTACAAGAGTTGCAAACTCATTTTATGTTGACCAGTTCTGCTTGCACATAACACTCTCACCTCTTGCCATGGTGTTAGAAAACCAAGTCAAGCATTAGCACATGATTTCCTGTGAGGTCAGCTTGGGGAAGCCTTGAGTACTGATCTTCTCACGGCACGGCCTCACACCACTGCCCCAACACCACACTAATGAGCCCCACAGTGGGGTGGAAGCTCCCACAACAGCAAGGAGCTCTGGTTCCAAGCACGCACACCAGACAGCACTGCCCAGTCGAAACTCAAGTATGTTAACGCATACTGAATCTCAGGTGAGGGGAAATGATGCACTGGTCATGTAATTGAAGCCCAAGCCTGACAAAGGATGCACAAGAGACAGTCTGAACACACAAGGCCTACAGAGGAAGGAGTGGACTTGAGGTGCACTCTGCATCCAAGGGGAGCAATCGTGCTCTCTGTGCAATCCACACCAGCAACAGGAATGAAACAAATCCGTCTGCAGCACGTGAGCAGTGAGCACCTGGATTTAAAAACAGGTAAGATCTCTCATTGCTCCTTCCCCAACAATTCCTTGCTCATTTTTAACGACCTATTTTGAAAACCGAAAGCCATTGAGTGAGTTTCACCCAACAGGTCAAATCCTCAGCTGAGTTCAGAACAGAACCAAGGACAGTTACACTTCTGATGTCATCTTCAGCAAGGCATAGCAGAAATCTCAGAATGCTTGTCCTCAGGGGATCCTCAGTGGAGCACTACAACCTCAGGATCTGCAAGTAAGATTAGTGTTAATGGGTAGCTGATTTATTTGTATGGTAATTAAAGTTTTGCTCATGTCACTGTTGCAGCACAGAAGCTGTGTTTCTCCATCACACCCTCTACTCTGTGACTGGGACTTGCAGTCG
Source organism: Meleagris gallopavo (assembly GCF_905368555.1). NCBI lineage: Eukaryota > Metazoa > Chordata > Aves > Galliformes > Phasianidae > Meleagris > Meleagris gallopavo. The sequence continues at coordinate 2,991,545 of NC_139429.1, forward strand.
TGTTGGCTGCCTCCTGCCCACAGAACATCCAGCACACAAAATAGGTGCTGCACTTGAAACCCCAGTATTCTCACTCTGCTAAGCAATAAAGAGAATTTTCAGAACTCTTTCTTCTTTTGCAAAAAAAAAAAAAGAAAAAAAAAAAGGGTTCCCAGATGGGTACCAGAACAAGCCAAAATCTTGTTGGAGTACTCAGATCTGACAACATTTTCATGGATGCGATGGCTCCTAAGAGCACATGGGCTCCTCCAGCATAGGGGAGGAAAGAGGCATTCATGTGCTCAAAGGCATGGGAAGGCTGAGGGGGGAGGAGGAGAACAAGGAGAAAGAGAACAAAGTGTCAACATCTTAACTAGGACACACAAAGAGCCAGTTCTTACTAAGAACTTAATCCAGGATTAACAAGAGGTCAGCTACCTCTGCAAGGAGACTGCACTAAAAGGAGCTAATTAGCTCTCCTTAATTGCACAAAAGGAACCACACACAATTCAAGGCATTCACAGCAGCAGATCCTACCTCACTCAGGAAACAGAGTCCCACCTGTCGGGATTGCACCATGCTCCAAACTGCACATGGAGAGCTCAGAGCAGGAAAGGTGACACGACGTCACGACAGATGTCATGACAGTGTGTGGGGAGTGAGGGACAGCACCAAGGGGTAAGGCATCTGTGGGAGGGCTGGAGTCTCCTTCAAAGAGGACAAGCAACTTCAGTGTGCCCAGGACCTTTCTATGCAGTTTTATCATCAAGCACTGCTATCACATGTGGAACTGCCCAAGAACTCTGCAGTGATGTTCTCATAAACAACATTATCCATGAGGATATACACTTGTAACCCTCTTTAAATCAGTATGGTATCTGAAAATGGGGAGGAAGGACAGCAAAAAGGAAAACCAGTCCATGTCTCTCTATAGGCCCAATATTGCTCTATGCATTGAAACCAAAAGAGAGGTTGTGGATGCCCCATCCCTGGAGGTGTTCAAGGCCAGGTTGGATGGGGCCCTGGGCAGCCTGGTCTGGTATTAAATGGGGAGGTTGGTGGCCCTGCCTGTGGCAGGAGGGCTGGAGATTCAAGATCCCTGAGGTCCCTTCCAACCCGGGCCACTCTGTGATTCTGTCAATCACACCCCTCCCTGGCATGGCATCCTGGTAAGGACAAATAGCCAGAAGAAAGCAAACACCCAGCTGAACACACAGAGGCAACAGCTCCGGCCTGGAACCCACTGTTTTGGGATGATGCAGTGGAAAAGGCTGCCCGAGCTGACCTCCCACAACCTGCCCTCAACTTCTAATGATATCTTCCAAAAATTGTTATTTGCAAACTGTGTATTTGCAAGAGTGCACCAACTGCTGATGTGACAGAAGATATTTATACTCCACATTATGCAGCTATTACACTGCACCATCTCCTCCCATGCCAAATCCTGAACTTCTGATGGTTTGTGTATTATCAAAGGCAGAACTGTAACTTCACAAATACTTTGACACACTCCCGTACATGCTGATCACCTGCAGAATGGACTGAAGCATTTCAGTGAAGGGATAACCATTCAAAACATTTGAAATACTGAACTTTTTCAAACTGGAGGCAAGTATAAAAGCAACGCATTTCTTAAAAAGTTCATTCCTGTAATCCTCACTTACATTGCTTGCCAATTCCTTGCCAATTTTTGTTTGATATTAAGCCCATCTCCTTTATGCCTCTGAAGCCGTCACATGCTCTGCCCCATGCATTGATGATAAGCTGTTGCATGTTTTCCTCCAGAAGCACTCATGCTGCAAGTGACAGATAATGCATACAGCAGTCAATGTGCTTGGAAATGAAAATTAACCAGCACATCAATAACACCAGCAGAAGTCTCGGAGCTCGAGCACTAAATGTAACACCTGCATTTCTCTGTTTCCTAGCACTGTGCCAAGGGCTGGGCAGCTTGTAGACAGACAGAGCCCTCACCTCCAGGAGCTGGCATTGCCAGCCTTCAACCCTGCAGTGAAGGGCATGGGGACAGCAGGATGGGCTCAGTCCAAACCTCACTGTGCTCAAGGAGATAGCTTCAACTGCAAGGTCTGAGGGCATCCTGGGTGCACCCAAGTTTAAGAGAGGACGAAGGGAAAAGCAAAACAACAGGTTAACCACAGTAATAACCTCATACACACAGATAAATAGCAGTAGGAGATCAGCCATTAATGACAGGCTCCTGCAGGATCATTACAAAACTGCCTCTGTAATCTGTGTATTTCTTTTCTTACCCCTTCAGGATGGAGGTAAACATCACACATCACTGTATTTTCAGTTATATTTAAACCAACATCAGAAAAGCAGTAGCAAAACATCACCTCAAACCCAAAGCACACCAATCCCATCCTTTGGACATCACTCAACGTGAGAAAGCCACATCCACTCTTGCTCCAAATAGCAGGGAAGCAACCCTTATGTACGCTGCCCTTAGGCAAGCCGAGCACAAAGGGAGAACTCCCTGCCATCTGGGTAAAGCTTCAATAGCTGCCATTGGGGAGAGCAGAATGCACATCAGCTGCTCCGTGCCAGCGGCCGGGCTACAGCCAGCCTCCTGGTACAGCCATGCCCCACTGCTGCAGTCCTCTCTGCTCCCTGCCCCACACTACACTGCACAGGAACAGCCCAGACCCACGAGTACATTTGTTTAAAGGGAAAAGGGCACTACAAGGGTGTCATCTCTTTCTTTAGCACTGCCTGGTGCAACGCTCGCTCCTCCATCATGTCATACAGCTGCAGTTACAGCAGCTGCTCCGTTTTTTGGGGCTGCTCAAAACTCTTTATTCCAACCAAAATCAGCCTTTGAAAGCCTTCACCAATCACTGCTTTCAGACCCCTTCCCTCCCCCCCCAAACCACCAGCGATCTTCTCTCCAGCCGCCCATTCAGACACAATGGATCCATCCCCACTCTCACTAATTGACTTTCTTAACCTTGCATGACCCTTTCCTTCCAGGATGGGCTCAGATTCCTGTAATCCTGCTGGCCTCACCCAGAAACAAGCTGAGCAGCTACTCAGTGCAGCCTTTACTCCTGCACAGCATGGACGCGCTGCTCTCTAAGAGCCTTGCCCAGCTTCTCTACACCCCACACCCTTACATCCCAGCTTCTACTTTCCTGGCAACCCCCTGTTCCCCATCCCAGCCCCGCACTGAGTCAGGACATCTTCCCAAGGAACTGCCAGACTTCTGCACACACTCAAACACACAGAAACCTGCATCCACAGGGAGAGTCCTGCTGCCTGCTGGGGAGGTGAGCAATGAAGAGCTAACTGCTTGCATCGCCCGTTATCACATCGCTTTTCCCGAGGCACAGCACTGTGTCTTCCCTCCTCCTCTGCTCTCCGATTCTGAAACCATTTAAACTGCAGACAGCAGCAGTTCTGCTGAGGGAGAGACCATTAAAGCACGCGAGCTTCTCCCTGCTCCGATGCATTCTGTGTTCTCAAAAAGTAGTTGACATAAAGATTCCCTGCTCTGATAGCAGCCCGGCATAGCTGAAACAAAGCCTTCTTTGCAACGTGCCGCCAGCCCTGGCATCTCAACTGGCTGCTGCCCACTGAAAAGAAACGCACCCACTGTCTCTTTAAGAATGCTCATATCCCACATCAGCAGGGCTGCCTTAACCCTGCCTGCTCCTTGCTCCCTTCGCTGGCCGCAGCTGCAGATGTCACAGCTTCCTCACTGCGCATCCCTGGCATCCCACGCCACGGGTGAGCTGTGCTTTTTAGCAAATATCCCAGTGCTCTGAAATGCAGGGAGGACTCCTGTGACGACAAAGGAGCAGTCAGCACTGACCTAAGCATCCTAAATACCTCTAGATTCACCTCGCCTCGCTCCCACAAGCCACTCTTGTCTGAACACACCATCACTCCCACCGACAGCTGGAGTTCACCTCGCAGACCCTGGGTGCTGGGCAGCCCCTTACCCCACCAGGCACATCCTAAGCTTTCTGCTTCCCTGAGACATCAGCAGGCAGCGCAGCCAGCTGCAGGAGAAACACTTGCCTTCAACACAGGAGTGTTTCCCAATATAAGCTCTAGGAAAGGCCAGAAAGGTTATAAAACACACAACGTGACTCATATTGAAAGCATATATAAACATACATATAAAAATCTATATATAAATGCATATGAAAGCCTGTCTCATAAGAAAAATAAACAGGCTGTGATTGCTTCTCTTCCAGGCAAAGCATGAAGATAGCTATCCTCCCCCAGTCCTTTATTTTGTTCCTAGTCCATACAGGCATTATAGAGGCAACAGCAAAGCATGTACACCAAGCCAAGGAACTGAGAAAGCAAAGAATCAGCACAGCTCCACATTCCTGTACAGGAATAAGCTCAAAGGAAAGCAACAAAAACATCACATTATTCATGAGGCTCATTTATGAAAAGACACTTGAAGGTTAAACAAAGCAAAGTAGTCAACAAATATTTAAGGAATGTAAATGCCATGGAAAAAGAGCAGCCATATTAAAAGATCTTATAACAATGAGCAATGAGATGAAATTAAATTGAGGGGAAAAAACGAGGCTGAAGGCAAATCACTGCAGTCAGGAGAATGAGAGAAGTGGTACAGCCACGCTCATAAATAACATTAGGTAACCATTAATAAGGGCAAAACAGGGATCTGTGTGGCACTGTCAGGGGCACAGATCAATGACTCAATTCTATCAAGTCCTTTCCTCTCTTCCCATTCTGCTTCTCATAACTTTCCTAACAGGCAGCAACCCAACCCAATAACGTTTTGGTTACTGCTGTTGACTAGCAATGTGAGTCCCCTCAAATGTTTACACTCAGCTGGATCAGTGTTACTTTGAGCATCACGGTTTAGAGATTTACTCTGTGTTAGTGAGTCACCTGCAGAGCTTTCATCTGATGTATTTAAGATTGCGAACCTTGAAAGAACAAATATCCTTATAATCATACAGTATTTTTAATTGTGAAGAAGACACAGGTTGCTTTTGGGCAATGTGGGTTCAGCTTGCAACTCGGGCCATATCAGCTATGAGAAATGGCAGCGATGTGGTAGGCTGGTTTGTCTCATCTGCAAACCAAGGTTGTTATCATTTCATTTTCTCTACCCTTTGCCTACGTGGCCTGTAGTGGCTGAAAGTCCTCAGGACTCACACTGGCTCTTGTACCTCCTCGCATGATGAAGAGCTGTTTGCAAAACCTTCTCGCTAAAAAAAAAACAAAACACAATTTCAAGATCCATCTCCAAAACCACTTCTGCTATGACCCGTCGTCAAAAAGAATCTCACAAGAGTCAAAAGGGAAAAAAGCTTGAAAAAACAATATTGCGTGTATCTGAACTGATGACGCAGTTTCATTGCCTTGAAACAGCCACTGAATGCTGGCCAAAGTCCCTGAGCTGCAGCTGAGACACACACAGACCATCCTCCAAGGCCTACAGCTAAGCAGCAGTTCACCTCCCAAACCTCATTCCTAAAACATACATCAGATTGAAGGCCACCACATCACCACACTGCTTCTTAATTACTGACAGATCTGAAAAAAATAAACTGCAGTACTGAGGGCTGCAAACCCACAGCCCAATTTCCTCATAAACAAAGGATGCTTCTTTCAGAACTGCATAGCTGCTTTATTTCTATTCCTAACGGGTCAGAGAGACACCAAAATTACAGCTCTATCTTTCCACGCTTTCTAAAATGCCTGTCCCCAGAGCAAACCTTTTAATTCACAGCACTTCATGCACCATCCCTCACTTGTGTAGAGCTTCCAAATGACTCCCCTGGAATCCCTGGATTCTCTTCTTGCCATCATTTAAACCCAGGCTTGTTTGCTTAGTATTTCATTTAAAGAATACATCTAGTTAAAGACAGAGCTGTTCTCTACACCAAAGATAAACAAGTTGTTTTCTCTCCTCCCCCCACAACTAAATTGATGCCTTATATCATGTGAATATATAGATTTATTTTTTTTTTTTACATAACCACATTTTTGCTACTCCTGACTACACACCTCCTTCTTTTCCCCTACATCATTTTCACTCAACTCGTGTTCTCCTCCATCTTTCTCCTTCCAGTTCCAAAATAAGGTGTGCCGAAACCACATTCATCCAAACCTGAGATTCCAAGTGGTTTAAAATTACCCAAAATACCAAAACCCTGCCACCAAAAAACATCTTTCCATCTCTCCTCCCTTGCCACATGCACAGAGTGGCTGTGACTCCACCCAATGGGGATGGCAGCACTTTACATCCCATGTTTGCAAACAGAAAGCAGAACATCCATTGCCAGGCCCCTTGGCTAACCACAGAGAGCATTCTGTCCAAGAAAAATGGTTATGGAGAGTAAACCACCGCACAAAGTGAAATGTAACCACCAGCACGGACCTAAAGCTGGCCGAATGGAAAACTCCAGCAAAGGAGAAGCTTAGAGAACATTCCACCATCGTGCATTGAGCATGTGGCTCTGAAAGAGTTGCAGAAGGAAAAGAAAAGCAACTAGCTTATGCACAGCATTTGTTTTGGTCTGAAGTTCCCTTTTCTGAACTTGCTTATTTTATGCTTAGATAGTATTACTGCTATTATATCTCAATTTATATAATTTACTTTTCCAGACTCAAAATACTGAAAATTAACAGTTACTGTGCATAGTAAGTATCAATTATAAACATAACAGCAGTCTGATATTGAGTTACACTTTACAACCAGGACTGAAATGAGCGACATGCAAAGGAAAACCGAAGAACAAGCACAGAGCTGCTAAACACAGCAAAGGAATGCACTGGTGAGGGTGGAGTTGGGATTGAGGAGTTCTGCTCCTAAGGGAACTTTCAGTTGGCAAACGGGATTAACCAAAAGAGATCTTGACCTGGATGCTGCCTCCTGTGTAATGTGCCACAAGATCTCTGATGGCAATGTTGGCTCTTTCAAGCTTTGACCTTGCCCACTTATCGAACAGAACAGCCCTGACTGAGCAAAAATTTAAAATATGTGAGTGTTTCTGTTTATTTCAATAGAGCCATTGATACACGTGGGGTGAATCGCACACACACTGCTGAACAATGTTCTCCATCCCCTTCCTGCACATGAAAATACCAAATGGCTTCAGCAGGAGGGAGCACAAGGGAGAAGAGAGAGCACTAGCATCCCCCATTCTGCAGACAGAGAAAGCAGCACAGAGGCAAGATTGTGATCCATGTGGAGAGACCCTGGCACTAAAATGGCATAAATGATCTCTTCCAACTCCCAGCTCCTGTAGCCTGGGCCTTGCTTCTCATTGGAAGGTGCTCAGCAGTTAAACAGCACAAGCAGAGCCTCCACTCCACATTTATGCCTTGACAGAGATAACCAGCTCCTGGTAAATCTTATCCACAACCACTTCTTTACTGTATTTACCTCTTTTCATGCTTTTACCCAAGGAGAGGAACCTCAGCAGGAGCCACGTTGCAGCCTCACTGCTCTCAGCTCTGAGCAAGCAGTGGCTGCAGGACTGCAGGACGGCTCCAAGCAGTTTGCCCTTCACTTGACATTTGTGAGGCTGTTGAAGGACTACGTAGCCAGCAAGGTGATTTTACCATCCGATAAGCAGAGAAGGCAATTTTAGAAGGACACAAATGATTGGGATTCAATCAGTCAAGATAATCTGCAGCCCAAGGAGAAATTTGGGGGAGGGATGCTGGGGGCCGGCAGCACAGCTCTGCACTGCCACAGTGCGTGTCACGCTGTGCTCACTGAGCTCTCCATCAGCACATGTGCATTACAAAACAAAACGTTGGCTGTTCATCTCATTTGGAGTCAAAATCTGATCCCGAAAGCGAACCTTGTTACAAACAAAATAACACCAAAGGGGAGGTCTGCACATCTGCCATCACAAAGAACCAGAGCAAACCAAATCTCAGGCCAAGGGGCTCACAGTGACTCAGTTTTTTCTTCACACAGTCTACTTCCACTGCATTCTTTTGTTTGTTTTAAACTAGAAAAGTCCCTTCGATTGTACTTCATACCATATTAGCACTGAAGGTATTAATTCAAAGTGCGGCCCAGGACAAAAACTGGAAATGAGCCGATCTCGGTTCTATTTCTGGCTGTTAGTGCTGCTGAGCACAGCCTGGCCATGCAAATCGCATGCGAGGTTTTCCCTTCCCATCAGCACACTTGGCCTGGGCTCCCAGCTGCTTGCTATCGCCTCCCATTCCCTAAAAGCCCAGAGAAATTAGCACAAAACCTGCTGCTAATCACTTGATCGTTCCGTGAAACCATTTACAAAATTAATCTCGCACCACCACTGGAAGTTCTTTGAGCCATTTGACACAACATCGTAACATTCATTCCTGCTAAGAGAGAAAGCAGAGAGCTCGTACCTGTCAGAGGTTCAGCCAAATACCCAGAATATTTTGGATGCAGGACGTCATGCAGACTGACCTACCAATATGGTTCCCTCTTCCCACCACATCACAGCAAACGGGAACATTCAGACTCCCCAGATCCACGTGCAGAAGGTGTAAAGAGGGGAAGCATCTCATTTCCAAATGGTAGAGCCCCATTCAGAACTTACACGTATGTGGGTCATCTTTGATGGCTGCGAGGGGAGGATTGTCAGCATCTATTCCTTCTGAACAAAAAGCACAGGGGAAAAAAAAAAAAAAAAAAAGGATGTAGAGGCAAAAAGACCCAGTTAACACTGGGCACACTGACACAAATAACAGTTTAACTCCTAACAGGAAGGTCAAACACAATACGTACAACAGCACAATTATGTAATTTCAGCTGAACTCTTTTGCTACCCTCCTCCAACAAATCCGAGCAAGGACCAATTTTAAAATCCATCTTTCATTTGCAATGCAACAGAACTAAGTTCATTTCCACCGCCCAGGGCAGCTCTTTAACTCTCTGCAGTGTGGAGGTGAAACTAAAAATTATTTACGCCGCATCACTGTTTCACTGCGTAATTAAGGAAGCGTGAATCCTGGACACCACACACCCACACGTGTCACTCCACTCCATTACAGCACGTCCACATCCTCTATATCACATTCACAGAATTACAGAATCACAGGATTCTGTGATTTCTGCTTTCCCTATTATTTCAGGCTTGGAAGAAGTTGCAAGGCTGGACGGTAAGGATGAAGCTACACAGGAATGGTGCGATGCTGGTGGAACCCCTCACTCCTCCCCTAAATACCTGTGGCCCTGAGACCCTGTTAGGACCCTCTGCAAGGGCAGGTGCTTCTCACCAGCTCTGCATGCAAAAGAATCCTGCAGTCGCTGCCTTACAGCACGCCTAACTGAAACCAACCCCACGTTAATCTTCCCTGCTCCCTGACATCAAATAAGGGCTAATTTTAGCTCTGCTGTTCTGTAACCCTACCTAGTTCCCATCCCACCCCCACAACTATATAATAGATCCTTCCTTCACATAAGTAGGGTGTTGGAACATTCACAGTTTTTTTTCTCACCCACAGGCACTTGGAGAAAAATGAATTGCAGGCTTATTTTTAGGCAGAGCCTTTGGCCTTTATTTTCTCCCTAGGTTCCATACAGCGGGACCTGAGGCTGAGAAATACCCCAACCAACAAACGAGCCACACAAGAGGAACAAGAAAAGAAGAAAGAGCTTTGCTCAGCATCCTATTTATGGGATGTGGAGCTCAGCTACCAGCTTGCTTTGGTCCCTGCAAGACTTCTTCAGTCATTTGCTTCGGCCCAGAAGCCTGAGGAAGGGAGCACAGCAGCAGCAAGCAGCAATGCCTGGGACTGGAGAGGAGAGAAAGCACAAGTCCTCTCACAGCATTAGAGCAGCACACGGTGACACAAAGACAACTTACCAAACCGGGACACCGGGCCTCAATGAGACAAATGCAAGTTGTGGGGTGGTAATGAGGCACCGGGGAACTGCAGGATCATTTTGGATAAGGGGATGCTGGACTGCAAGAGTGAGACACAGTGCTGGTACTCCGTGGCCTTGCACCACGACACCGTGCTGTCACATCGCGATGTCACGAAGCCGTGATGGTTACACAGCAGGGCTGTGCTGTGCTGCAGTGTGCTGTGACAGCCCAGTGACTCGACAGCACGCAGCTTTGACACGACACCAGATGGTGATGAGATCATTTTGGGCAAAATTAGGGCTGCAAAAAAAAAAAAAAACGCATGACATCGTCTCAGGGCTCAGCACGTGGTCCTGTGCCAAACCAGAGCTCCCCCTGCGACTCAGAGGTGGCCGAAGACACCCCGAGAAAATGCCCTGCAGCATCCTGAGCAGAGCAGGAGCACCAAAGCAAGGGCTGGGCTGAAGGCAGGCGGCTGCACATCCTCGTGGTCAGAGAGGGCAGCTCCTGCTGACAGCACTCTGTCCCCGTGCTGCTGCCCTTCCTGGTACAGAAAGAAATCATGTGTCCTTTCAGAACTGTTCCATGCGGAAATCTGCATTAACCCCAGCAGTGCCGGTTCAAGTTGGAAACCCTGCTTCTAAAGCAAGGACCAAACTGTGTTTGAGGCGCTTTTTCTTTTTACTCGAGACAAATGCTAACCCTGCAAAGCAAGCTTATTATGAATATTTGAGGCCATCTGACCCACATAGATTTATCCAAGGCATGTCTGACAAGCAGCAGAGAACTCTGCGGTCTCTGTTTAGGTCTGTGCTCCTGGAACCACACTGACCAGCCCAGCAGAGACACACACATCTACATAGGTGAACTTAAACAGCATCCTTAACACACCCTTTGGTGCCTGGATACTGCTGAACAATAAAGTAAATAAAACTGTGTGCAAACACAGACGTCCTTGAGGAGGAACATAATGACTGCTGCAGAGATTCAAAACGTTGCAGGCTTTTCTTAAACACGGGGAGCCATCAGAACAGCGCACTCGTTTCTCTTGGGATTCTGAGGAAGATGAAGGGGGTGCTGGGGTTTGGGCAGCACTCCCTAAGCATTCCCAGGGAACAGCACAGCTGCACAGCTCCCTGCTGCCCACACAGCCCCAGGGCAGCACTGTGCACCCAGCAGCTCGCCAGAAGTGCTGGGCACACACACAGCTCAGAGAGAAGAGCATCACCTGCTAAAACACCACGACCATTTCAGTGGTGCTGGAATGCCCCCCAGTCCAGCTCCAGCTCCTGCCCAGCAACACCTGCTCACCTCTGAAGCCTGACAAAATTAACAGATTGGCTTCCACGCTAATCGCGATAAGCGCTGTGATAGAACTGAGCGTGCAAAAGTGCTCCAGTTACACAACTAACAGGAACGGCCAGTGCTGCTCACGGATGGGCTGAGCCGAATGCAGCAGGGTGCCATGTTATTGCAGATCCACACCATCATGGCATTTCTAACACATGCTCAGCTTTACCCAGTAGTACGCTCAGCTATTATGCAACTCATCAGCCCAACTGCACACCACGTAAAGCAGCAAAAGGGGACAAAAAAGCTACGTATGGCTATGCTTTTTGTATACTCTGCCTTACGTATGGTCATATGTACGCAGGAAAACTCTAAAGGCTCTAACTACAATTAAATAAAAGGCAAAACTACAGAAATCAGAAGAGATGCCCTATTGAGTCATCCCTGGCTCCAGCCCGTCCCCTGGGGCCCAGCACAGGATGCTTCCTACTGCTGTGCCCTACTGCTTTTCTTCCACAGCAAAAATAATAATAATAAAAATAGCCACAATAAATAAAATAAACGAAAAATAACTTTCCTGCTTTCTCACACTTTATGGGCAAGGATCTCAGAGTACTAAATTCAAACTGATGTGAAACTACAGAGTTCAGCAAGAGGCCGTTATCCCTATGATTACTCCCTTTACCATTAGAGAGGAAGAGGATTAAGAAACAGGCCTTCATTGCTCCTGTCATCCCCCTCGGTGATTTCACTCCAAATTACAAAGTCACATTCCATCATTCCACAATGGAACCGTTCCCATCTGATAAAGCTGTAATTAAATTGATTTCATCTTTGTAATTCAAAGGCTGTTTACTGCAGCTGGGTACTTTTGACATGCTCAAGATCTTATAAAACTCGGCTAGCAGAGATCTGTATTAGACACACCGTATGCGTAACTGCAACTGTATATATCCCCTACATATGTAAAGCACCGATCTTAAAAACGCGAGCAATAAAAATATTTACATGCAAACATTTCAGATACACACCCAGCTTCGCTGAGCAGCTTCCACCTCCACACCCATCCCTTCTGCTCCCCCCGGTGCAGCCCGGTTTGCTTCCCCGAACCCCAGGAGCATCACGGCGTTCCGGAGCGCCGCGGTACCTGCAGGGCGCTGCCAACTCCCAGCCGTCCTTAGGGAAAGATGTCGACAAGGTGCATGTATCCCCGAAAGCAGCTATTTAAAGGACAAGCCTAGCAGAAGCCATTCCACGCACGTAGGACGCAAGCCATATCCTCCACCTTTCTTCGGGGAAAACCTTTCTTTTCTCTATCTCAATACGTGCGCTCCAGGCGCTCAGGTGCGCGGATGCGATGTGCGCGCATCCAGGGATGCAAATTCATGCACAGCCCCGAAGAAAGCGCTCAGAGGAGGAGAAGCGGCGGCCCGGAGGCAGCGGATGCCCGGAGCAGAGGACGGCGCGGAGAGACGGAGACGCCCGAGCAGGAGGAAAAGCACCGCGGATTCGGTGGATCCCCGCAGGGCTGCTGCGGCGGAGCGGCGTTCGGGAGCGCTCCCCCCGCCCCCGTCGCTCCGCTTACCAGGCGAGCTTGAAGCCTTTCATCAGTACAGTCACGAGAAGCCGCTGCCCGCGTCCTCGCGTGCCCACCGCCAGCTCCGCAGCTCCCAGGACATATTGGAGCGGAGCCGGCCGCCGCGCTCCATCCACCGAACCCCCCAGCGGCGCGGCCCCGCCGCCTCCCGCCCCCGGCGCCCGCCCCGAGCGCGGCCGAGAGGCGCAGGGCCGCCCGCAGCCGCACCGCCGGCTCCCGAACCGCCCCGCCGCCTGCTGAGCATGTGCGGCACCGCACGGCCCGCCCCCGGCACCGGCCTGGGCTCCGCTCCTGTGCTCTGCTCTGTGCTGGGGGGCGGCGGTGCTGGCCGGGGCGAGGGGCGCTGCGGGGCGACGAGTGACGCAGAAGGGCGAGAAGCGGCCGTTCCCGACCCGGCTCCCTCCTTTCCTTCTCCTCACGCCTCGGGGTTCTGCTTTGTAGCCCGAAGGATGCATCTGGGAAGTGATTTTTTGTGACACCTTGAATGACAAACCTCACGGTCCAGCGGTGATGCCGCTATTAATGGCTGCAACACAAAATGCCCATCTGCAACAGCTTGAGCTCCGTTCGGCTCCCTGTGTAGCAGCAGGGAGGACGAGTTCATCACTTCTGGTTTAAAAAGCTTTCTGTGAAATTGGTCCTGAGTAGCCAGGAATCACTGATACACCATGTGCATCAACCTTCAAACAAAGCACCAACCATTCCTCCTCACCTCTATCTCTAATCAGCCCACTCAAGAGCAGCGCCAGACTTTTTTCCCCCCCGAATGATGGCACCGAAGCACAAGCAGAAGCAAATTTCTAGTTCTGATTTCAGCTAGAAATAGCTTTGGGCATTCAAAACCCACAGCTGAAAGGAAACTGGATTCTCAGCAGGGACAGAAGTTTCAGAAAGCACACAGTGATGCTGAGATGCCTTTCTCAGAAGTTGAATTGTAAAAGGGAAAAAGCAATTTGATGCTAACCCCATCCAGCTGGCTTCCCCCAGGCTTGTAACAGGTTGCACTTTCTGTTTCAGCATTTAATACTGAGCTGGCTGCAGAAGGAAGCAATGAATGGGGAACTGCATCCTGCACACAGCCGCCCTCTGGTCCCATCTGTGAAGGGCGGAGGAGAAGTAAGTGCCCCAGGAGAGCCACTCCAGACAGAGAAGTTTGAGATAAAACTTCATTCTCAAGCTGTTAAGAGTTTGTTTGGAACATGAGCTTTGCAGCATGCCTTTTTATTTCCAGACAAAACCCACTGACAACTTACAGATGCATTTCCAAATGCCACAAACAACATGGGAGAAACATTCAAATCAGCCCTCATTCGGTCCATCCTATATGAGCTGCCTGGCCTCAGCTCCAGAGCTGCTTCTCACCATGAAATGCTGCACATCTGTGGCCTGCAGGTTGCAAGGAGGGAAGCAAATCACAATGCTGTAAAATGGGTCAGGAGACCTGCAAGCTTGGCAAATCTGGGACAGACTAATGCTGCAGTCACATGTTTAGAAATCAAAGCTCAGGCAAGAAAGGTATTAAGAGATAAGCAGTCATTTACTTTAAAAAAAAATATATATATAGAAGAGTAACGTGAAGGTTAGGAAATTATCAAAGGAAATAGATCACTTAGAAGTGGGAAGTATCTGTATGAGCAGACTGGCAGGAGCTGCCATCTCCATCACAGCTGCAATCTGCTCTCTGCAATGCTCACAGCAGCAGCCTAAGAGAGAGGATGACAGGTCACCATCCAAAGCAAACCCCATGCAGGTGACCCTATGTCACTGCTGGGGACAGTCTCAGTTCTGCCTTCCCTTGAACTGCTCCCTCTGTGGCAGTTTGAACTGCATGGGCAAACCCTTTCCTTTCTCCTCCTTCATCTGCAAGGGATACTCAAGAACAAGGAATATTAACATTTAAATAGGGTAACAAAAGAGCACATGTAGGTATCAAGAGAGGTAGGCTACCTGCAGCCACCCTGCCCACCTCCACAGAGATAAGAATACTTACAAGTCACACTAAGCTGAATTTCAAATAAATTATCTACCTACTCCATCCTGAGCATCCATCCCACAGAGCAGAGAATGGGAAAGCAGAAAAGCATCATGTGATCCAGGGCTTTAAGGGATCAAAAGCAGTTCTGGCTCTGCTATAAAGCTCTGGTTGGAAACTGGGCAAACTGTGCATGTCTTCTCATTGATCTGAGACTGCACTGCAAGGAGATGCTCATCATGTTGTGATATAGAAGCTCCAAGGGCAGGCTGCGTGTTGTGTCAACGTGAACACAGATCATCTTAGATGATCATGTTCTGCATGCAAGAGCCCTCCCAAAATCTCCTTCTTTTGGACAAATGCTTCTCTCTTTCCACATGAATGGCAAAAAAAAAAGTAACTAAAATAAGAACGCAGTGTAAATATGAGTTTTCACTTCTGTTTGTTGTGATGTTTCAGAAGAACGAGCGCAGTGGTTGAAAACAGAAGTGTTTCTGAGAGTGGGCGTCTATTTGGCCAGTATTAATGACCACAAAATCCTGCTTCCTTCACATCTCACAGCAGTGGATTGGAAACAGTGAGAAGTGCCCTTCTGCTGAGGAAGGAAGTGGTCTCCAAAGTACCAATGCTTAACCAGAGCACCCAGATCACAATTCCACATCTTCTTCAGTGTCGTGCTCTGTTCTCAGCTCCCGTTCATACACCAATCACCACATCACTTTTTTCCCTCCTCACTCAACTCTAATTTTGCCTTATTTTTCCCCAGTCCAACCTTCTTTCTTCTTTGTATTTGTTTGCAGTCTACCTATTTACATGGAGCCAGATGGGTATTTGCACCAAGGACTGCCCTTCATACAGGATGTTGGATCAGATGCTCATCATCTCCCTTCTCACTGTAAAATATCTAAGGCAAATTATTTCCTTTCTGCAGTAGAATTTTTATTATTTAGGAAGGGGATCCCATCTTTTTGACTGCAATGCACTATTGTACATAGTTACTACTATGTACAAGAACTACCAGCACAACAAATGGACACAGGGCCCAACTCATCCCCTGTCCTCCCCACAAGCAGAATTCCCATCAACTTCAATAGGGATTCAATAAGATAATTTGGCTCCTGGCCTACAACCAACAGCATTTGGGAGACTTCAGATCCAGAGCAAGAACACCATGGATACAGCCTCCCCTTGGGGAGCACCTGTCAGGATGAGGAAATCAAACAGCACACACACACTAAATACAGCAACAATATCAAAACATGCCCAGCTTTCCCAAACCTAAAACACACTCGAGGATTCTGAGCAGCAGGAAAAAGGGGGTTAGAAAAAAGAATGGATATTTTCCTGACCTGCAACAACAAACCCTTTACAAGAGGCTGTAATACACAAAACTGAGCTGATTTTTTGTTTTCTGACCTCCACCTTGGATGAAAGAAGAACTAAATGCTTGTGTCCAGATGTGCTTGTGCCCAGCACTGTGTCACCTCTACAGTCAGGGCCCAGGTTGAACTGAAAGCACAGAGACCACTGCTGAAAATCCTGCCAGCCGTTACTGTTTGGCAGCGCTTTATTCATAGAACCACAGAATGGCCTGGGTTGCAAAGGACCACAATGTTCATCCAGTTCCAACCCCCTGCTATGTGCAGGGTCACCAACCAGCAGCCCAGGCTGCCCAGAGCCACATCCAGCCTGGCCTTGAATGCCTCCAGGGATGGAGCATCCACAGCCTCCTTGGGCAACCTGTTCCAGTGCCTCACCACCCTCTGTGTGAAAAAATAGCAGCCAGTTTTCCTTCGTTACTCCATCGTCCTTCTCCTCTTACTCCCCTCACCAGTCCCAGTCTCAGCAAGAGTCATCTAATACAAACCAACAAATATCCCCACGCAGGAGCCACGAGGTGCTGCTACCAGGCATCTTTTCGCACTTCACTCATTGTTCGAGTTACAGCTCATAAGACAAACAGATTTCCTTCAAGACAGAACACGTAAATCAGGTGCTTAATTACCTCTGCACCACACCAGCAGCACTGAGGACTTGCCGTGTGCACACTTGCAGTGCAGAAAGCAGAAACCTTCTGCTGTGAGGGGAATGGAAGCCATCTCTGACTTACATTCCACCTTTCCACTCACTGATTACCCGGAAGGTGATTCATGCTTTCCTGGGAAGCATTTGAGCATCACGTCGAGCCAGTTTTCTTTGTTAATGGGTTAATTGCGTTACCCTCTGGTTCTCAGCAAGGGGCAGGAAAAAAAAACAAAACAGTGCTTCTACATTTATTGGGACAGTATAGAAGCCAAGTTGTGAGGTGATGGGACAGCACATCATGATCCCACTGCAGAGCATCCCACAGCATGCACAGGGCAAGCAGCATTTGATTGCAAGAGCAGTTCCAGAAAGCCTTACAACATGAGTGAACCATCACCCCAAGATTAAAGCCACAAGCTATGCATTGCTCAAAGCTGTGCCTCTATTTTTGAAGCACTCAATATGGGACCCTTCTCCAGCATGGCAGGAAATGCCAGTTCCTGAGATGCTCTGGAAGGTGTCCCAGCAGCAAAGGAAGCAGCGGTGCAATACAACGGAGAGCAACCATGGAAGTAAGCAACATCCTGTGCTACAGCCCTGCGATGCTCCCAGCACTCAGGCTGACAGAAATAAACCTCTCCTCCAATTCTTTGTGGGTATGCAGTGACAGGCAGCTGAAGTCTATGAGAATACGATAGTGAGAATGATTTTACCTGTATAAATGTTGTTTACCCTGAAGCATTTCATAGATTTTTATTAAATAATGCCACAAACTCAAACCCTATATAACCCAGTCCTGGGACTAAACAGGGCAGCTGCTCACAAGCATCATGCAGTCTTGAGGGAATTATGACAATGTGAACTGGAAAATACACAGTATTCAGCAGAAATGAATTTTAACTATTTTCCCTTTTCCCATTTAAGGGAAGTAACTAAGATAAGGACAAAGCCCTTCAATCTGGACAGCACCATGGGTTTTTGAACTGAGGACTGCCTCCAGGAGGCACCTGCTTCACGTGGAGCACAGAACACCACATTGCCAGGCTTGAGCATCCAGTTCAGTGCAGGTGCTTTATAACCACTAATGACATTTCCCACTCTTTCCAAGCTCTGCCTTCTCAACCTTGCTCAGTGGCAAACACTGCTGACACAAAAGCACACCAAGAGATGTCCACAGGCAGTTTGCACATTAGTCTTGCTGCGATGCCAAGTGAAGTTGCACTAAGGGCAGGTTCGTGATAGAAAACAGCCATTTGCTACAGAGACACCATCAACATCCCCTGCTATGATAGAGAACATCTAATAGTGAGCTGGCTTAATTCTTCCCAGTCCTCCCTGGAGGAGCATGCTGAAGCCATGTGTAGCATCTATCTCCCTCCCCATATCCCTCTCACTCTCTCCCCCTCCATTTCCACACATTTCCCATCTGCCAGCCCAGAGAGCAGAACCTACAGCCTGGGCAAAGCCAGCAGAGAAGCCTTGCACAAAAAGGGCGGATGCATCTACAAACTCCAATTACTGCCTCACTCAGCACTCCCCTGAGTCCTTCCCCACCAAAAAAGAAAAAAAAAAAAAAAAAAAAAAAGAAAAAGAAGAAAATTAAGCTGCCAAAAGGCATTTCTGCTCCACAAGACAGACTCGGTGGGAAACCTTAAGCACCCTCTAGCGATCCCTTCTCATACAGCAGCAATGCAGGCTGCAGCCAGCATCCCAGCTCTCTCCTCGGGTTTTCCTTTGGACAAAGGAAGCCCTGCCGCCGGCAGCAATGCAGACTCCCATGTTTCTCCTATCCCCACATCAGCCTAGAGCATCAATATTTTAGGGCAGGAAGATTCTTTCTGAAATCTTACATGCAAAGCACTGCATGGCCCCAATACCAACTTCCTCCTGGAATGCAGACCCTGCTGCCAACCCCAGCACTAAAACCACTCCCAGCTTGAGGAAAAAGGGTCTGGAGAAAAGAAAAAGGGTGAGAGAAAGTAAGAAGTTGCCAAGCGAAACCACTTACGCACAGTGAGGCCGGCAGCATTTCCATCCTACCTTTGCTGTCGCCATATCAGACGTCTCCATGTTTTCTGCTTGGCCTATCAGTAAAGAAGGGCGTTGAAGGAAAAGGGGGAGAGAAAAGGAGAGTCAAGAAAAGGATGGTGAAGAGAGGGCAGACAGTTTGACAGGTGGATGGGAGCGACGTGGAAGTCATGGAAGAGCTCACCATGCTGCCCCCAAACAAAGGAAAAGCATCTCAAGCTGATGGTCCCAGCTTAGATTCCCAACTGAAGGCCGGCACAAAATCCATGGAATTTAGCAGCCCTCCCTGCTGCTACCCCCCCCCCCCCCCCAGATTATTGTAGGATGCTAGGGAACAGCCTGCCTCCTCCCCGACTTCAAGTCTGAGCTCCTGCAGGGAGCAGGCAGCGATCCACCCCTGCCTGGGGGTAAGAGGCCATGCTGCTCTTCCTCCTCCTTGCTCTATGGTAGGGGAGAGGGGCAACAAACCACTAATGTGGGTGCTTCAGAATCAGGAGAAAGGAGAGTAGTGAGTGGGGCTTGGGCAGCGCAGTGGGTAAAGGAGGAGGGATGAGGTGAGAGGAGGAGGAAGAGGAAAGGAAAGACAGCCAGACAGGCAGAGAAGCAATGCTGCAAGAAAAGATAATCATAGCAGAGACCATTTAAAGAGAGAGTAACACGTGCAGAGAAAAAAAAAAAAGAAAGGTGGAGGTTAGTCATCTGCACCCTACTGAGAGCACTCACCTGAGGATAACACACAGAAATGACTGGGCCTAAAACTAAGAACTCTGTGGTGCACACTGTCAGCTCAGACGCTGCAAATATCAAATCATCCTCTAAGCTGAATCTGTGCTGGCGTCAAAAGGCACCCGGAGCTGCTGAGGCAGTGATTGGTGGCACGGGGTGACTTCAGCCAGCCCCAACCATCACCCAGCCTCTCCCTCTCGCTCCTCCTGGTCTGCTCCAGACACAAAACCAGGCTGGAGTCGGTGAGCCAGCCAGGAGCTGCTGCATGCAAGTGGTCAGAGCATCCCGGTGCTGGCAGAGCAGAGAGACGTGAGCAATCCGGGCTGGGAGGGAGGGAGGGAGGGAGAGGAAGGCTGGAAAAAAACCACTGCAGAGCTCAGTCAAATTAAGAGCCTCTGAGGGCTAGAAACATCACTGCATGAAAGTGCTTATTCATAGAGCAGTGCAGCAAGCGGTGCTCCAGCACACGGCAGGCACTGCACACTACAGTACACAAAGCCCAGGGGGCAGTGGCATGTAATTTACAATGCACTTAACAGTTTACATGAATTCAAGGGCAGCTACCTATTTTCTGCAAAGCCGTGCTACTCATTTCTTGTGCAGAGGCATACGTGCACACACCCCGTAAAGCAGTCTCATTGAGTTTTATTGAATTAAATGTACTACATTCTATGTTCTATTAAACGCATATAAAAAGGGTGTATTTCTGGTGCCTTTCATGTAGTCACCTAGTCAAAAATCAGTTTGCTTTTCAGAAAAAAAGCCCAGTTCCCACTCTGCACTCTCATTACAGCAGCTAATTCCAGCTTGTGAACTTAAGAGCAAAACAGGAAACATCTCCTGAGGAAGTCCACTTTTCGGAAGCGAACAACCCAGTGTGACACACTGAGCTCTGGGTAAGGATCCAAAGCTCTATGAATAGATACAGCTATAGAATTGCATTACTTTGGGGTGTGAGCCTGCAAAGCCTCAAAGATCCCCATGAACTTAAACATGAGTTCTTTAGGCACCCACATGATGGATACAAAGCTTCTGTGGAATACGCAAGCAAGACAGAACCCTGTCAGTGACAGGGCGAGTGGGAGGGAAAGGTAGGGAATAAATAAACAAGTGAACATTAGGGGGAAAGAGAAGAAAACTGAAGTGCAGCCGAACGTATGGAAGAGGTAGTTTGACTATTCTGCACCTTAGCATTTAGGAAAACAAGCCAGGTGGATAAATTCCCAATTCCTTCCCAAAGTCAGCAGCATTCTGCAGCCCCACAGCCTCTGCTGTCAGATGCAATCACAGCGTCTGCAAGCTAGGACACACCTCCATTTCCCAGGGAAAAAAAAAAATCTCAGAAGGGACTTCCCTGTTTGCTGCAGCAGCTGGGAAGTCACGTGAGACTTCATTTTCAGAAATAAAATATGTATTTTGCACTCCTGGCATCATGGGAGGTGTAGTCATACTGTATGCAGAACAGAAAGTGCATCTAAGCTACTTCTTTCTATGCCAAGTATGGTTTAGCAGGGCATGAAAATTACGCCTGAGGGTCTTGGCAGGGAGAGCAAGGCTAAAGAGTATTGTAGCAGGAAAGAGAACTTTGGCTATCATGGAAGAAAAAAAAAAAAAAAAAAACATGAAAGGAAGCTCCTTTCTGTCCAGAGATGAAAAGAAAGTAATTTCCTGTAAAGATTTGGAAAGGGAAGAATAT
Organism: Meleagris gallopavo; assembly: GCF_905368555.1. Lineage (NCBI taxonomy): Eukaryota > Metazoa > Chordata > Aves > Galliformes > Phasianidae > Meleagris > Meleagris gallopavo. The sequence goes on from NC_139429.1 coordinate 3,012,688, forward strand.
TTTTCAGAAGGAGAAAGATGATCAATATCGGCAGAGTAAAGAAAACAGGATGATTCAGAGCAATGCTGTAACAAAAGAGGCCTGTTGCTTTCACACAAAGTCTTCTGGCTCTTCTTCCCATCATTGTCTTGGAAGGTTAAGAGTTCAAACTTGCCTTTGCCTACAACAGTGCAACAACCCTTCCAAAAAAGGCTCATTCAATGTGGGAAGAGGCAGGCTAACAAAAGACAACTTCATGACTCACAACATATGGATTATGCCTTGAAACTCCTTGATCTCAATTTGTCAGGAAGTTAAAAAGCCATCTTTCAATTTTACCTTCCATTGCAAGTAACCTGCAGCAAGCAATGGGAAGGCAGTAAGGCTTGATAGTTTGGGGCACAAGTGCTATGGACTGATCACCTCCCTTTTTGTTAGGTCAGGATACTTTGAAGTAACTCATGGCATGGGATGCATCATGCCCAAGCCTGACACCTTAACAGGATGAGAGTATAAGAGTATAATGCTCAACACTTGATCTCTCAAAATCAGAGCGCTCTGAAATGCCTGACAGCCTGGATCCTTTGTAATAAGACAACTTCCAGGTATGTCAAGCTAAATCTTTAAATAAGATACGAACTTTAGCCTTTGGGCTGGCACGGCTTAAAGAAATAATCCATAGAGGCGCAGAGGTAGCAGATCAGAGAAACAAAGCTTTCTGTACTGGTCTGACCCATGCATCTAATGCAATATCCTCTCCCAGGCAAAAAAAAAAAATAACTTCAGATGCTGCAGATAAAGGGGTGAGAAGTATTGCAGCAGGAACACGCGCACAATGTGTCGACTTCAAGAATGAACAACTAGAGAAATCACCGCAAAGCCTTGAAGGAAAAGAGCCCTCTTGTTTTTGAGCCAGAGAAAGCAGCTGCTCCAGATACAGCTCTCAGACAAAAGCCTCCAACTTGCAGACAGAGGCATCTCAGCCCAAGCACACCACGCACACTCCTACATGTTAGAGGGGCCTTCCAATAGAAGTGGCATCAACAAGGTGGAACAAAGGGTGACTGCTTGCAACTAAGGGTATGATACAGAGGATGACTTATCTCAGTGTGTCACAGACCACAGAGCCAGCCTTCATTCAGAAACCCAGAATGATTCCGAGTTTGAAGGCACTGATGCATGGCAGTTGCTGCACAGAGAAAGCAACAGCCTCTCAGACTCAGGATATGTAAGGAAATCTGAGCACCTCCATGTCTAAGCCTGAAGTGAAGCTACTCCTTTTCCACAACAGAGAAATACCATCACCTTACCACACCTGAAACCCTGACAGACCAACATCCCTCAAGCAAGGCCCATGTTTACATGCGACCTGCTATTTAAACAAAAAGAAAAGGGTAAGGGAAAGAGCACAGAGGCCTTCTATAACCAAAGATTTACGGTGGGGTACTCCAGAGGGAAGGGAGAACGAGCAGCAGAGAGGGCTTAAGGAAGAGCTCTAAGTGAAACTTGCAGGAGCACGGAAGAAAAGCAGAGGTCCAGCAGGGGGGCTCAAGGACAGACCTTGGTTAGTACCCATGATAAGAGCTGACCTTGTTACGATGCATGGCGCGGTGGGGAGACGCATGCTGCCATCTTATCACCGAAATGCACAACAAATACTCTGCAAAGGCCAAGAAAGAAACAGATGGGAAGATAAACGAGGAAGGAGGAGAAGGGAAGGAGGAAATGAGGAGGTAGGTAAGCACTCACACGGTTACAGTCATCAGCATAGGGAAGTCTGTCCAAGTGCCATGTGTTCCCCAGAAACCTGAGCAAGTGTTGCTTCAGCAGCGAGGGAGTGAAACGCTGTTTAGTCAGAAGATGGAATCCCAGCTGGCTTACACACACACAGCAGTTTTGGGGAGAAAGAGGCACAGATTAGTGACCTCAGAGTCCACAGCAGAAAGATGTAATGTCACCATTAAGATGGCTCTGGGATGGCTTTCATCGATGCTATCCTGGTGGCTGCTGTTTGGCCCCAAAGAGAAGGAGCAGTGACCAGGCTGGTGAGAATGCAGAGCAATGGAGAAATCTCCAAAGAGCCTGCTCTGCGCAAGAGGCACTGGTTTCCTTTCTGTGCTCTCAGATTTCTTCTATCACAGGCGATTCAATTTTAAAGGCACAGCATCACTCAAACCTGCTATGGATGCTCCTGCTATGGGGGGGACGCATAGATGAGCTCCTCGCTGGGTTGAGCACTTTGCTAAATGGAGATAGAATCTCAGGGTGGAGAGAAAGCATACGAAGAGAAGCAACTAAAACCCAAAGTTGCAAGAACAGCTCTCTGTAGAGCACTTAATGCTTCACTACCTCTTCCTTACATTATTTTTTGTGCATTGCATTTCCAAACAGTATCTTATTTCCAGCATTCATGGAATGCATCAAGAATCAAACACTGCAGAACTCCCAGGCAGCCCCAATCTCGTTTCTGCCTCTTTGTTTTGTATTATATGTTTTCAGTGCTTGGTATTTCCCCATTTAGGCAGCCAACTATGAAATGCAAAGATACACATATTTTCCAAGGTAAACATTGTAAATATGCCAAAGATAAGCAGCACTAAAAGCATGAAAAAGGCCACTGTAAAGCAACAAGAACTCCAGAAAAATTTTAAGAAGCTTCCAGTTTCTGCCCCCCTGATATGTGCCAGTCCTGCCTGTTCATTTACTGGCTCAACAGATGGGTTTTAACCTCCTTAGCCCTGCAGTGCTTCTCGCTCAGCTATTCTCTTGAGTAGTTATCTTTTCCATGCCCACTGCACATCCAACAAGTCACTACAAATTAGCAGATTTCACTTCATCTCCAAGGCTCTCAGGAAAAGCTTGAGAGCTTTGAGACCTTAACAGCAACCTAAGCAGATTTCAGTTGCAGCAGCTGAAGGGACTGGCACCTCAAGGCACCCTTCTCACCTCACCCCTTGCCATTAGTTACAAAGCACTGTACTAAGAACAGCAGAAGGGGTTTTATGCACTTCCTTCAGACATAACAAGCAGTTCCATCTCCTTACTTGAATAGTCAGTTGTAGCTCTGTTGTAGCACAGTTGACTAACAGGACAGTCACCTCACCTACTGAGATTTCTTTTGGGCAGCACAAGTTCATCTTTTATTAAGAAATATATAAGCTTCACTTCCAGCTCTCATGAAGCATTTGAAGAGGGAAACATCTTCAAATCTGGGGCTTTTTGGCCCCAAGCTTCTCCACTAAGCTAAAGGACAGATTCTGTTACCTTTCTTCTGTACCATCCTCTCTACCAACCATTTGTCTCGATGTACATCTAGAGCTGGAGTTTCATGCAGGTAACACCTAAACAACACATCAGGGCCCTGGCTACAAGTGGGGACCTCAAGCACTACTTTTTCCTGAGCTTCTTCTCATAACAAGGAAGAACTGCTGTGAAGAAGGGACCTGGAGAACTATGCATCATCTCTGTGCCCACTCCTCCCCCCTGCTTTATTTTAAATAACACCTTTGTTTTACTGCACTGCATTCATCCATCAATCATTCCACAAAATACAAAGGAAGAACACGCTTCCAGATCTTATCTCTGCAACAGGAGTGCCAAGTAAGCTCCCTACAGGACTTGCAAATGCACTGAGGTTTCTCAGGAGATCTCAGTTAAAACACTTTCTGCAAAGGAAGGTGGGTTTCTCTGACAGTGAGACAGAAGCAATGCCTACACAGTGCTCTGAGAAAACCTTGTACTTTTACCACCACTTCATTTTTATGTGTTAAAAGAAGAGATCCCTGGTACAGTCACAACTCCTATACCCACCTTTGGGTATATGCAATATAATTGGAAGGATACACATGGAGATGCATCCCAGGTTATGCAGCTACCTATACAACAGAAGTGATGTATTCCACAGCTTAAGAACTTCTGGCCTATACTTGCAAAGTAAAAAAAAAAAAAAAAAAAATCTAATTCAGGTTATATAGCATCACTGTATAAACCTGGCCAAGCACTACCTGAATTAAGTGTCAGGCTCCCTCAGAAAGCCTCACTCCTCTGCATTCAAAAGCCTGAGCTCTGGCTGTGAGAGACTAAAATCAATTAAGTCCTCTAAAACCCTCTGATGGCTGCTTCTATAGCAGTATTGCTCTGAGGTACAGTAAGTGCTTTGTTGCAAGGTGAATCTGTGCAGGGGCTTAGCAGCTGAAAGCATGCTGCACCTAAGCCTGCTGACAGGAGGCTTACCTACTGAACTGGAGCTCTGTGAAATGGGATGGTTTACAGAAATGCATTCCAGCCTCCCCCCACCTCTGCATCCCTCAAGGTGTAATAGTCTGAATATCCCAACGCTCCCAGAGGATGCAGGGCTGATAGGGAAACCATTGCTGAAGGCCTCCAAGTGAAATACAGTTTCGCTACTGAACCCTCTGCTCTTGGGAACTGGCAGAAAAGCAGGGCAAGGAGTCTGCCCTGCATCTCAGATAAGGAAGAGAGACACTAGAACAACTCTCCTCCTCCTCCTGTTCCTGAGCATCACGAGTTGGTGACGCAGCCACATGAGGTCTGTCAGAACTCCTCTGCATTCAGAGATATGCAAGGCACAGCAGGGTTTTACCTAACAATAAAGCACTAGTCCAGTAGAGACAGAACTGATAAGGAAATTGAGAAGTGAGATCCAAATCCTGCTTCACCCTGCTGTTACATCTGGTGTAAGATCACTCCTTTCCTTGTGAAGTTCCACTACTGATCTGCATGGATGCTCTCATGCTAAAAGCTTAGAGCTGACTGAGTTTTCAAAAGGGCAACAGGCAGATACCTTTGTGCCACAGCAGCTTGGAACAGAGGGCCAAATTTTAAGAAGAATGATTTATTTTCAGTGATGGTTGGGACTCTGAACGTACTCTACCTACTGCCTGTACAAAAGCTATCTGTGATATCAATCAAATTGCCTCTCACCAGCAGCCACCAGCTAACACCGAGAGGCAGGATGTGTTACGTTACTATAGGAAGCATAAAATCACCCTGCTCTCAAGTTTGCCAATTGCTCTAAACTCTTCAAAGCTTCATACTGCCATGCTGAGCACACGAGCACAAGAAAGCCAGTTCATGCTCTGAAGTCTCCTCCTGGTTGCTGGCCCCAGGCAGAGGAGGTGTCTGTCCTTCCACATCCCTCTGTCCTGAAGGAGGAAGCATAGGGTGGATTCCCCTTGCTTCAAAATCACGAAGTGCTCTCAAGATCAGTCTCCTTAAGATTAAGAGGGAAAGAATGGAAAATAAAACACATCCTTATCCTCACTGACAGAACACCAGGATTTCTGGGAAAAGGGATGAAAGCTTTCATCCCAAACTGCTTACCCCTCTGCAGGGCAGAACCACTGAGCTGGCACCCAGGTGCAAAAGCAGCTTCTCAGCTAAACACAGAAAGAAGAAATTCATCTTATTCCAGCTGCTTGGTAGCAGCCTGCCTTATCCACCAGAGCAGCTTCAAGCACACTGTAATTAACAACAGCCCATCTTCAAAGGAAGGAACAATGCTGGCGCATGAGGAACAGGGCAGCTGCTATTTCCATTCACAATAGCTCTGCTGACAGCAGCAAATCTGGCAGCCCAAGTGGAGGAGAGCTCTTACACTGCTCTTCTTGTCTTCTGCAGCTCAGAATCACTGCTGGGCCCAACAATCAGCAGCAAGGAGGTGAGGAGGAGGGTTCAGAGAGGACATGAGCACTGACTAAATGTTAACCGTCTTTCCTGTGTGACAAAGGAGCTTTGTGCCATTCTGGTTGAGCTTCTCCAAAGTTGGTCCATTTAACATTAAGTCCAACTGACACAGCAGAGTTCGTGGATGTCAACTTTTCCTCATGTCAAGGGGAAAAGGGACACGGGATAGGAAGGTGCAGCATAAGCAAGTCCTGAGTGCACTACTGAAACACTGAATTTCTCTTAGCTTCTTAAACAGATCCCCCTAAAATACAACGTTGGCACTAATAAAAGATGTCTGTCCTCCTTCCAGATCTTTGCACAACTTCCTGCAGACTCAAACGGTAGAATTTCTTCAGCTTGTCTCATTCTTAAGCTGTTCTCTAATCCTTTTGCAAGTCCTCAATTTTGATCCATTGAGGAAACTCTTATTAGATTATGCAAAGGTAAAACAAGCCCCCACAGCCCCAGAATTACCAGAATAAGTTACTGCACAGACTAGGGGGCTAATTAAGATGCATGGCATAAAAAGCTGGGGCATTTTAGAAGTAGGTTTTCTCATTTCTTCCATTTTTAATCAAAAAGGCCCACCATAAGAGGTGAACTGCTTCTTTTCTCCCAGTTCTGTGCCCTATTGCTCTCCATTCCCATACTTCCCACATTTACGCCTCCAGTCTGTCTCCTTAGATTGCATACAAGGTTGAGGACCGATTTCCCCTCCAGCTCAGAAGTATCTCTGCGCCCTAGAACTGATAGGCACCTCAATGCCACAAGGCAGAACAAGTCCTTGGTCCAAGCACAAACAGGCTCATGACCTTAGGCTTAATCCAGAGCTCAAGGCAACTTATACATATCCTTGTCTTGTGACAATGATTAGGGAACTGTATATGTATACATCAAGGTCTCCAGCTGCCTCCATCCCAACCTTACCCACTCCAAATTTTAAGTTGCTTGTGAGAGCAACTATTTGGACACCAACTCAGCTCTACCACTTCGTACTCTTATGGATGTGGTGTTTCAGTACCTGAGCAACCCAACAGCTTAATCCAACATTTCCTGTGAGGTAACAAAATCTTCCTCCTTATTTCATAGACAGCATCATCTAAATGATTCATCCAAACTCACCCAAGATCAGAGAGCAGGGAGCTGAGCTCCAAGCTCAGGCAAAACCTAAGTCTTCCTAGCCTCACTTTTCCCTTCCATGACTCCAGAAAATACTCACATAGCACATATTTACCATAAAAATCAAACCTGTACAGGCTCCCTCTCAGCATTAGCAATGAGACATGATGCACATGACAACTTACATGATTTTGCAGAAGGAAAGCTTTTTCCTCAGAGAAGATACGTGCAGGTGACAGACCTGCCTCACTGCTGTGCTGCAGGACACCTTTTCGGGGTGTGGGTTCTGGACCATGGCAGTACTTCACAATTCACCAGCTGACAAACAGCTCACAACTCAAGAAACAGAGCCATTTGCCAACACTGAGTCTTCTCTGGAAGAGCCCACGGGTTGAAGCACAATCCTTGAAATCCCATCACTGAGCAGTTAACTCCATGAGCAGCATTCCCTGGTACCATAATTCACAGTAAGAGCACGCAGGCTAAGATCTCGCTTATGCCTGGTCCAGATATCAGTTATCTTCAGCTATGCATTTCTCTCCATTTTTTATTTTAAATCCCACAGTCCACATAGCAACTCAGCATCCTTTTATTTTGGCTGGGGTAGCTTTTTCAGCCCTTTTCCAGGCAAACTGATGTGGATGCTGATCTTTGCTCTTTCTCTGCTCTGCTCCTTGCAGTGCACCTGCCTGCAATGCCAGAGGCAGCATGCCAAGAGAAGGTGTGCAGCACAAGACTTCTTGTTCTTCCCTCTTCTGCCCTTGTCTTCAGCTTTTGTCACCACTTACAGGACTTATGAAGCCTCTTAGTTATTTTTAGTTAGAGCTCCTGTATCATCAATTAAACAAGCAAACACACCTGCCTGTAGGTCCTCACCAGTGTGAGGGAGAGAAGAGGTGAAAGCCCATGGGTGGAGGACCTTTGTTAGTGTTCAAGACCACCCTTTTAAAGAGCAAGAAAGCATCTCCTCATTTGTATGCAAGAGTCTGGTAGATTTACAGTGCTTCAGAAACAACCTTCAACTTTGCTAATAGGGATAATAGGTAGCAAGCTCTTGATAGTTTTGCTAGCTGAATTCACATCCAGTTTCACATTTTACAAGAAACTAGAAGTTATTTTGAGATGTTTTTAGAAAGTGACTTGAGCAAGAGTCTCTGCTATCCAAAGGGAGGCAACAGCAGTGAAGCTGGATGAAGTTACTTTGCAAAGTGTGGTCATATGGGTCATTTTAGGATCAGTATTCTTCTGTGAAAGCAAAACTGACTTGAAATTATATCCAGGCTGCAAGAACATTGCAGGCTCACCATCACTCTGGTCTGAGATCTGGCAGCACTCCATCAAACACACATCTCTTGTGATCTCACATCACAGAGATGCTCTCAATACCAGGCTAAGAGCTCTGGTTTAATCTACATATGAAACCTGGGAACAATTTGGAAGTGCCTCTTCTTGCCATGCCCAGAAAACCCCCATCTGAGTGTTAAGGAAGCCTAACTCTACCAAACCTATGAAATCCCAGACCAGTTAGTACAGCAACATGCAATATATATATATATATATATAGAAAGCCCAAGTGTAATTTAAGGACCCATCTGCTTTGCTGTCAGATTCTTTATTTACCAGTTGCAAACACTGCTCTCCACTAGTCAATTATGCCAGGCTCCAGAGCACTAGAGAGACTGATAATTGGAGGGAAACATATGGAGGAGAAGGTTAGCTGTGATTACCAAGTACTAATTCAGAGTCAAATTCTGCTGGGATATTAATTAGTTCTCCATGGTTGGTATGTTCTCTCAGGTCAGAGATTCCTCAGATGCTTCCTTAGCTGTTACTCAGTCCTTACTCAGTCCGTTGGTCTTTGACATCAGTGGGGAATCTGAGTTCACAAAGAGTTTGCCCTGCTGCAGTCAGTAAGAAGGGCCTTTGGCCTCAAGGATAGCTTGGGTGGGTAACTGAGTAACAGAGCAGGAGCACAACTCTGACTGCACACAGAGCACAACCCACATCCAGATGCTCCTCATGAAGCACTATGCAGCAGCAAAAAGGCACCTCTCCCCAACTCCCAGCACACACACTCCAGTCAGTTTTGCTGTGATCCACAGTTGCAACATTAAAGAAAAATGCAACACAGTCGCAGCATAAAAAAAATAATAGTATCTAAAATCTAGACCAAGGTGTTATTAGGGAAAGGGACCTGCAGGAGCCAACCCAGGACAGAAGAAAATGAAGCACTTTCAGGCTCACAAGATGAACTACAAGATACAGCAAAACTCTTAATCATATGGCTCTGGGCAGAGTAACAATAATAAATCACACACCAAAATAAGCATTTATTTTTCAACAGCTTCCGTGCCAGTACTGCAGCTTAAAGCAGTCATAAATCAACCCTAAGCACAAGAAACTTTTCTTCTTGAACATCATAGCTGCTACAAATGAGCTCAGATCACAGAACTGCTGGAGTTGGAAGGGACCATCAGTGCTCAGAGCCCCATCCAGTCTGACCTTGGCTGTCTGCAGGGATGGGACATCACTGCCTCTCTAGGCAACTCTGCCAGTGCCTCACTGCCCTTGTTGCAGAAAATACCCAAGAACTGTCCAAACACATCACAAGTACAATAAAACAGCCAACGGTCATATTATGCTGAAGACAAGAATTACATATGAAATTTCACCTGTGCATTTTCAAGGATCAGAGCTGCTTGTGATGCATTTGTCTCACACATTCTGCTATTAACTACATGAAAAACGCATCTTTCCAGACATCGCTAAGACGCGTTAAATCACATTTAAAAATGCAAATGACTTTTTTTTTTGTTAGATAACTCCGAGAAGGAACATAAGTGAGGTCTCAATCAGCCTGGCCCATCAGGATTGGTTTAGGAATCCCCTGCAGCTCAGCTGCTGCCAGCCCTACCTGTCGTCACGTGTGTGAGGGCTCAAGAATCGGGACGAGTCGTCATCGTGGCTGCTCTGCTGGCTGCTCTGCTGGCTGCTGCAATAGAAGAGAAGCAATTAAGACAGATTTCCCCATTAGACACTTCAGTTTTAAAGCTAGATCAAAAACAACACAAGGTTCATCCTTCATCTCACTAGGGTTGCAAAGAGAAACCAAGGAAGTAAGTTTGTATCTGATGTACGACAGGCACGAGTGGTTTAAAGCCTCTTCACCTCATCTAATAAAGTTTCCCTGAGTACTTTTGGAGATACAGAAGTCACGTTGCATGTTTCATCACACCACCCCAGAATGGTTTTCATACAGCATAACGTTCAACTACCAGCCTGCTGTGTGCTCACAGACCCTGTGAGCTGTGTGCCCCTGTGTCTGGGCAGCAAGGCAGCCGTGGAAGGGAGCCCTAAAGGCTGAAGTGGCCAGAAATGACCGCTGCATTTTTGGTGGAGAACTGCAAGCTGAGCCCACAAGATGTCACTCTTCCCCTGTAAATGGACCGGGGGTTTCTGTAGTGTTTTGTGGATTTGCTTTTTTTTTTTTTTTTTTTTTGGTGTTTGGGTTTTTGGTGTTATTAGTTCTTTTCGTTTTTGTAACAGCACTGTATGGAGTTGGTCTGATTCTCTACTAGCAGCCTCCACCAGTGCCAAGGCCTCAGAGCTCCTGCTGCTCATTTCTACGGCTTGTTTCCTAGCAAAGCTTAAGACCTGAAGAGGGTCTGATTCTGCCTTCAGACAACAGGCTGCAGCACAAAGAGCAGTTGTCCCTGGGCTGGCTTTCCTCTGCCCAGCCTGGGTACCCACCTGTGAGCCAGGGCAGCACAGCCCTACCACAAACTGTGCAGTCCCACCCAGGACGCAGTGCTTTTCCCTGACACCAGGAGCTACAAAATACATCATCTGCCACCGATAAACTACATGCTCAGGTATTAGACAGCATTTCTTCAGCCATTCTGTATAGTAAGTGGCTCAACGAGCTCCCCCCTACTGATTTTAGGGATCTAAACCCATCAAATCTCTGTCCTCTTCCACGCAGTGAAAAAAATCATTTGTTGTTAAGGTAGAAAGAAGAACAGGTTGAAGATTTTACAAGAAAAACCAATCATTTGCGAAATCCTTGAGCAGTACAGAAACTGGTCTTTGAGATCAGACTTGGGATAAAAAGGTTACCCAAATTCATGTTGCTTGGCTGGAGGTTTAAAATGCGTGCTTACGTACACACATAAATGCATGCATTTCCATCCATGTGGTGGGGGGAGCAACACACGTATACACAACCTCTTAATCCCACAAAGAGCATTTTCCTTGTTTCTCCACTGCATGCAATGTGGTTTTTCCATCAGAGCCAAGGCAGGTAAACATTATGGCACACAACAAGAGGGGAGAGATTGCACTTGCTGTTCCCACACCCACATACTCCATCGTTCTTCTTTTCCCATGCATCTCATAGCAGAAAGGACATCAAGAACAAGAGCTCTTTATTGGTTTCAAGCTATGAAACAACTTCTTACCAAAAACCATAACCAAGAATGTTCTCTAAACCAAGGGATAGTTTTTTAGAAAGCCAACGCTGGGTTATTACAGCACTGGGTGCATGAGGATCTCTCCACAAAATACGCACACCTCAGAGTTCAATGGCTCTCATTATATACATTTCACACACAAATATCCATACAATTCCCACAGAGTTCCCCATTTTGTACATATTAAGTCCAACACTCCACCCGCATCTGTCACTCAAGAGATTCTTGCAAGGATGTTGAGATAGACAGTTCTTTGGGCCCTCTGTATTGCTCTTTGGGTCTCCCCTCTCGCACCAATGGCTCTGTTCTCACCTGTACGGAGCACCAAGGGGTCTATTTGTTGAGTAACAAGAAAATTGTTTATGTCTTTTAGCATCCAGCTGAGTGACAACAATATATCCTAAACCAGAAAGAAAGCCTCTTCCCTGTACTTCTGAGCTCAACTATGGCTGAGTGAACTACATACACTGGAAAGAGTGCAAGAGAAGACAGAATTCCACTCTAAACTCCAAGGAAGCATCATCACCCTTTTGAAATTAAACTCATGGCAGGGATCACATCCATAGCTTCTTATTTAGTCACAAATGAAAACCTTCTCACAAAACTTTGCCACATCCATTTCTATTAAGCAGACAACGGTACTTACCGGAAAAAGAAGTCCAATATAACACAGCCCAACTACCACTCCTGGAATGCTGGCAGTCCCAGCTGAAGGTTTACTACAGTCATACAAATGTACCTTCGACCTCTTCATGCTCACTCACTCATCTCAGCTCAAGAAGTCCCTCAGATCAAGGTTTAAAGTTTAATGGAATTGCAACATCTTGCTCTCTTGTCACTGGCCAATGCTCAAGACAAGAAATTCAAGAAACTCAGTGCAGGAGAGGAAAAAAAAAACAAAACAAAAAAATCAGTTCTTTCCCCTCTCACCTACTTCAATGCAACAGAGTTTTGCATGGAAACTTTCCATTCAAGTTTAGGAGCCCTTCACATGAAGAGAAAGTCATTTAAGTATTCTGAATATTAGAAAGTGCAGATATAGAATTCCCTAAGAAGTACAGAGTGGCTGAAATGCAGAGCTATTGTTTTATTATTGTATTTCAGTCTATTGCAAACTGACCTGGTGGAACAACAAATTGCTGCTGTTATATTAAATCCAATTATAAGGAAATAGAACAGCATTGAGAAGTAATACAAGGGGAAAGCTTTATATACAGACATCGCAATTTTATACTAAAAGTGGTTAAAAGTCTTAGGAAATCAGCAAACAGCTTCTCATTGCATTCCAAGGCACTGCAATGTTACAACTAGAATTCATAAAGTCGTTTCTCAAACCCCACACCAACACTGAGGCTCCAAACATCACCTAAAACTCTTCAGCTCTTTTTCAAGTACAGATGAACCATGTCTCTTAATGGTTAAATCTGCAGAGCCCACTTCCACTGCTCCTCCATCTCAGCACTCCTTTACTTTACCTCCCACAGAGCAAGCTTGGTTGCCTGAACAATTTCCCTAAGTCCAAAATATTTCTTTCTTTCCACCATCTTAGAAACAGATGTTCTGGTGGAACAGAACCCACTTCATTCAAATCTTGAGACCAAAAACAATAATCCAGTTTTAAACCACTTGCAAGATTTTCTTTCTAACAGGATGACAAACAACAGACAGGAAGCAGTGGTGAGAAGCTTCCTGCATCACTTAAGAAATCATTCAGTTATCCATACAGGCCCCTCAGACTAATCCTGGTATCTGGACCATCATGTTTTCAGGTCATGTCATCAGTCACAGGAAAAGCCCTAGGTCAGAAAACAGCTTCTTCCCACTGTTTCAGTGGTGTAGGCAGCGTTAGGCTCCTACATAAACTCCTTTCTGTTTAACAACCACTCTTGGCTCTCACTATCAACCACCAAACAGTTTGCAGTCAGTAAACAGCCATAAAAATTATACAGGCTACTAAAAACTACCCGGTGTCCTAAAATATTTTATAGGATGGAGTTTATTCTCTTAGATGCTCACAGTCAGAGCTGCTGCTGTGGCTCAGGGCCGTGAGCAGTGCGTGCATCAGTGGAACACATCAGCTGGAGCACAGCTTGCTCTCAGCTAGCAGCTCTCCCTGGAGAGCCCTGCGGAAATCCGGCCATGTGATGGGGTACAGGCTGCTGGATTCCAAGATTATAATAATTAATTGCTGCACAGGAGCCATACAGTACTCCCTTCTGCATTTAAACGGTGCAGTGACAACCAGTACCTGTTGCAAAGAGCCAAACCACTCTGAAACAGCAGCAAGAAAGAGCTGAGTAATTAGGAGTGCAGTGGCTCAGCGCACAGTGACCAAAACCACGTCGGGTTTTTCCCCTCTGGACTGAAAAGGGAAAAATACCATTTGAAAACATCATGTGTTTCCCATTGTAAAGGGACAGATTTGAAGCCCGCTACATCTGAAGGAAGGAGGTGCCATGCTGGCTTTGGTATGCTAATGCCAACTAATCCATCAACTGCGGTGGCTTTGTTCCAGTCAGCACTTCAAAAACATAACCAAGGTTAAGGCACAGATGCCTTTATGAAGATGAGTAAGGAGTCGCTCAGTACAGCCATGCAAATACCACGTGTACACAGATTTACTACTTTTTTGCTGTTTTGTTTTTTTTCCTGAACACATTTACAAAGAACTGTCTTGCCTCTGCCTCAATCACTCACTATTGCTAAGCCCCAGTTCAAGTTCTCAGGTGAAATTCAGAACTGAAAAGCTGTTCTCAGGTGAAATTCAGAACTTAATTTTGTGAATCTGACACTTCAGCATCCACCCCATGCATTGTCCTTTCCACCTTCCCAACCCCATCATCTGTATCACTCCCTACATCACCACAGGTAGGTGAAAAAAGTCAGTAATATTCCTCAGCCAAGAAATGTTTTCCAAGGCTACTTTTCTAAGAGAGGGATTACTGAGGCCTTTATGGCATGCGTTCACTTCCCTGAAATTTAAAAAAAGAAATGACCGAAAACCAGAGCTTGCCAAAGGGAATTTCTGCAAGAAGAGTTACTGCATGCTCAGAGGGGAAAACAGTACCTATATTCAGACATAGAGCCATAGGCTAAAGGGAAAGGCAAGTTAGCTACACTAAGCCAGCAGGAAGATTAATGAAGTGCTAACTTCCTACAGAGAAAGCATGCTGTATTTTTCAGGCCCTTCATGACAGGTACATTGTTCCCCTCAGACACTAAAAGCAGAGCGAACTACACTGTACGAGGCAGACACCAACCACACCTGTACAGTTCGATAAGGTAAAGCTTTCTCTTCATGTCTATGCAATAACTCACTGGGCATCCATTCTGCTGCACTGACAAGCCCTTGGGAGTCTCGGAATTATCTGTCCTCTGCTTCTGAGCCAAAGAACAGAGTAACTTTCAGGTCTGGAAAGAAGCCAAGAGTTGAATTCAGACATCTTGACACACAGACCCATCCTCCCCTCACTGACCCAATGCCAGCAAGCGAATGAATTGCTCCAGAAACAATCTCAGGGGAAAGGTTTGACCATCATCACAAAAACAACCCAACAACAAGAAAATCCACACCAGCAAGGGTTCAGCATCACCACTCCCTGTCCAGGTAACCCCAGCTGAGATTCACTATCTTCTCTCATGAAGGTCCCTGCAGAATACCCCGCAGAAGTCAGTCCCACCACCCAATCTTTAAGCACAATTTCCCCCACTCAGACAAGTTCTTTTCGCTTGATCTGCATTGTCTAGAAAAGGTACAGGGAAGGCCACAATAACAAAAATGTTGTTTCCAACATGCCCACTGCTTGCACATACAACCGTACCGCTTGATCCACCGTCACCAAGCCCAACCCATCGTATTACCCATTCCAACCACTGGGTGAGGACAAAGTCCTCTGGAGAGCCACACCAAAAGCTCAGCAGGCCCTACCCACTGTGAGGGGCTGTTTGGGGAGCAGGGAAGGGAGATGGTCACCAACCTACCTGCTCTCACTGCACTCCTTCTTCTCTCTGACACGCAGCCACTTCCGCAGAAGGAAGCGCTTGCGGCGCGGGGAGGCACTGGGTGTGGAACAGTTGGACCAGGGGGTGTCCTCATCACTGGAGGGGGTGATCTCAATGGATGGGAGCTGCAGGTATTCCTTGCTGGAGGAAGGAGAATCCTGATAACTGCTGGCCTCCAGGCTCTGCTCCTGCACATTCTTCATCCGCCTCATCTTGAAGCGCTTCCTGCGCAGGGTGGGGGTGGATGAGCTGGACCAGGCACGGTTGCCCTCCACCACCTGCTGCTCTGGGACTTGCAGGGCAGGGAGCTGCAGGGTTTCTGTCATATTGGCAGCTGGCATCAGGTGCCCTTTCTCCTTCTGCTCCCACCCCCAGGCACGCTAGCTCTGATCTCAGTGTAAGCCACACCACAAAGCCACAAGTCGCCTTTCTGCTCCCTCACCCAGTCCAGCACCAGCCCTCCCTCTCACGCAGGCAATCTCGTGTTCCTCAGGTGCTTTCATTTAACGAGCAGGGGGTGGGGAGGGGGGGTTGTTCAGGACTGACATGCCACAAGGAAAGCCAGTTTCAAGTTTCTTTTGTCCTTCCCCTCTCCACCAAACAAGGTTCCTCCCCTCCTGGTCTCTGAAAGCAGCAGGTTTAGCACCAGGACTTGCTTGCAACAGCTTGGCTCACTTTCAGATT
Organism: Meleagris gallopavo; assembly: GCF_905368555.1. NCBI lineage: Eukaryota > Metazoa > Chordata > Aves > Galliformes > Phasianidae > Meleagris > Meleagris gallopavo. The sequence continues at coordinate 3,028,629 of NC_139429.1, forward strand.
CCCCTCCCCTCTCCCTTTTTTTTTTTTTTTTTTTTTTTTTTTTTTTTTTGCTTTGTCCTCTGCCTAATGTTGGTTCATAAGCTCTCCTGGTGCTGTGCTGGAAAACTCAGCTGTGGTCTTCTTAAGAGACGAAGCAAGTATGGAGCGACGTGGAGCTGTGAGGAGGTCAGAGAGAGACAAAGAAGGAGGGAAGAAATGATACTAGATAATATCAGGAGGAGGAGCAGCAGCAGCATGTTCTTTTTCTGTAGCAGATAAGACATGTGCAGGCAGCTGCTCCAAGCATCACCGCACTCATAATCCCAAGGGACAGGGTTTATATTACCAAATATGCTGCTGCTGCAAATCAACCAAATGACAAGGGTACGAAGGAATAATAACTTTCTGTAGAAGCCAATTGGACAGGCTTTCCCCTCGTCCCACCTTCCTGCTTGGACAGCCCACCCTTTGCAGGGAGGGAGCAAACTCAGGCTTACACAGCCTTCTTGCAAGGCTAGGATTTGTTGTTCCCATTGACTGCTCACAGAAAGGGCAGCAAAGGAGAGGTATTGAGGAGAAGCTACAGAGGCAGTGGCAGCAAATGGCACCAGAACTGGGAGGCTGGCTGGCTTTCTAGCTCAGATTCATGTGGGTGTAAGCTGACAAAAGGGAGTTCTTGTAGGGTGATGCTGCTTCCAAAATGGCACAGTGGGTGATGAATGGTCTCAAGGTCCAGGAACAACAAAGACACCACAAAGACAATGTGCAGGACAGATTCAGACTAGGATAAACTCACCTGCTATGTGGAAGATTCGAGTATGCTAAGGAGGCAAAAACAGGGATCATGCACTGGGAGGAACAGCAGTATTGGGACCAGGCTTGCAAAATTCTGCTAATGAAACCAAATCAGCAAGAACAAACACCACCAGTGATTCACCATTCAGACCCCCTGGATTGCCTATTATTCAAAAGCTCCTGGATGAAACTGCATCAAGATGGATTTTTAGGTGAGAGTGACAGAACTTAAGTACTTAAAGAGAGCAACTACAATTCAGCTGCATGAATTCTAAGCATGCTGTCAGAAAAAAAAAAATCCCAATTAATCTGGCACAGCTTTAGTTTTCACTCAACAGCCGGAACCTTTAAAAAAAAAAAAAAAAACACCGATTTCAGGTTAAAAAAATATTTCTGTTGACCCAAACCAAAATATTTTGCTTTGCATGAGCTGCCTCAAAGTTTTGCTTGAAAATAAGCCTCACGTGAACTTGGAACATCAGAAACTGTGGAATCTGGGCCATACCTAACTGAATGTGTCAAAAAAGGGAAGATTTATAATGTCAGGAGCAAACGGGGGAAGAATCCCTACATCCTACTTTGTAGCACTGCCCTTTTTGTGCTCTGCTTCTCCTTTAAGTTACTAGCTTGAGCAAAGCTTGAAATCAACATCCAGAACTTCGGCCATCTGGGTACCAATATGCCAAGCACAATCAGAACATCTTCCACAAACATCACATTTAAATTAAAAATATACAGGGAATAAAAGAGTTAAATCTGAGACTCAAATAGGGAGCAACCTGCAATCAAGTACTGGAGCCACCTGTTGCCACCTGTACATACAGAACATTATCAACCAGCTGTTAACTCACAGAAAATCCCCTTTCAGTGCATGGCCACACACCTGTGTGTCCAAAAGCACTCTATCATTGCTAAATCTTAACCAAGAGCAAATACCTGCAACTGTGAGGGGGATTTTTCCTGCTGCATTTCTCGCATAAGGAAAAGATGGTAAGAACAGAAAGTGTTTTCCCCTTAAAACCTACCCACATCCCATCCTCCAGAAGTACTTCCATTCCTCTCCAATGCAGCAAGTAGATGCAGGCCATCCCAAAGAAGTTTTGTCCCATACACTGAGCTTGATTTCCTGCACTTTCATTGCAGCTACTTCAGCTATTAACAGGGTCAAGATGTTTGCAGCTCTGCATGCTTTCTTGCTTTAGTAATAACTCACACAGTGTATGCTGCTGACCCTCAAAATCCCTACAAACTAGTCAACCAGACTCACACTGTATTAATCCGGACCATTGCTTGTAACTGCTTCTTTAGCAAGGCTGAACCCTCACACTGATCTGCTCGTTAGTTCCAGCAGTTTCTTCACCCTCTGCCTCACTGAACCCCACTGGGAACCCCCTCAGCAACATGGGATCCATCCCCACTCTGCTCACACACAAACATAAGTAATTCCCTCTGGCAGTGCCAAGGGCACCTGGTTAGCACAGGGTACATGTACCCTTTAATTCCAAGTTCTTCACTGATTAGTAAGCAACACTTATTTGTTCTCAAACATTCTCAGGACATTCTTATTGAGCAGAGAGGATGCCGACCACCTGTCCAGTTCTCTAAGAAAAAAGCAGGAGCTATGTAATAGGAGAGACCACTCAAGCACCTGACCCACAAAGTGAGACATAACACCCAGGATCAAGTGCTATTTCTGTGCAAATCACAATGACAGCACTATTTAACTGCTTCCACGAGAGCCACTGCTGCTGGAGCAGGACTCTGCCCAATGGAGTGAGCACAGCAGCAAATGGCTGCCAGTCCTACAGCTTGATCAAGGATATTGTGGATTACTGCTCATTTCCTACACAAGCATTCTGGACACGTTTCCAGTGTCTGTAGAAGAGGACTGATAAGATGAATAAAGAAAAACATCCCAAGGAAAACTAAAAATCTCTTTCCTGAGTTGAAAACACGAACTAATGCCAGCCTGTATTCCTTGGCAAGAATACCTCCTTCCCACGTGTTTTAAACAAAACATCATCCCCAGCAGATGAATACAGCATGTCAGTGCTATGAAAAAGATATATATTTATCTGCATTTACTTTTCTATTTCAAGAGTTTTCTGCAAGAATAATCATACTATTGACAGTACAGCATGTCCCTACACCAGGGCTGACTCTGACATCCTTTGGCCTTGGTGTTTAAATGAGACATTTTACAATTTAACAAATGCCAAACTTGTGGATACATGCAAGGAACACCTACCAGCTGGCCATTCTTGACTTCAGAGCCCTACAAATCTGTCCCTTTAAATCACAACACACCAGCCAGCAGTTGCTCCCATCTGAACACATGCAGTCAATTTTATTTTGGACATGTGATATCAGATACCTGCATGTGTTGTTCTCTGAAACCCAGGCACTGCGTTACAAGACAGATGCCACACATTTCACAGGCTGCAGGGTGAGAGATACCAGCAGCAGGCTGACCTCAGTGTATTACAAAGCAAGATGGAAGCAATCTTGTAGCCCAGTCACTCCCCAGTTCTTCCACCCCTGCTACCATTTAGGACATGCTGGTATCTCTTCCACAAGTGGCCCAGTTCAGAAAGCAATTTTACATATTGTGTAATGACCACAAATCCTAATTACTTAGGTTAAAGATCATTTCTGCACCTCTTCATTTCCTAAAAACATGTTGGGAAAGAAAAGGACTGCATTTTTCACCTTCCATTCCACATGGCCAAATAATAGAATACTTATAGTTTCCAGCCATATTTCCACTGGACAAAAAATAAAGCAGTGACTTTTGGATAAATTACGTAAACTTCACTGGCCAAAGACTTCAGCATGCCTCATCTCAGTCAGTAATTGTGCAGGTCAGTACCAAGACAGGGAACCAATGTCTGTTACAATGGCCACAGATCGATGGAAGTCATCGTGTCCAATTTGAGACAACACAAGCTCTGCCATAAGAAATATTACACTATGACTGCAGCCTGGATTATTTGCTACCAGACTTCACATTTTCTAAGCCTTTACCTCGTGCCAGGGCTTTGTCTCATTACACCACACACCTCATTGTGAAGTGAAACACCTGGATTGCGAGTCAGCAAACTGATGGCCTTAGAAATAAAACAGTGGCACATGCATCGTTCTACCCCATGTAAAGCACAGCCTATATGTGCACTAGGTGCACTACCCATGGTTTACCTGATGCTGAAGTTCCATGCCCACCATTGCCTCATTTGCCATAAGCAGCCCACTTCTACCAGCAGCAGTAGAAATGAGCAATAACGTGGGTTGCAACAGGCTTGATTGCACTGTATCCAACCTCTCCTAAAAGGATCACATCTATAGAACTTCTGGGAGTGTTTTATTACTTTATATATTGCTTGCAGGGCTTGCAAGAGGTCTGATCCCAGTAGTGCTTTCTGCTAGAAGTTACCTTGTACCCATTTCTCTCTCACCTCCCAAAAGAAGCAATTCTAACAGCAACAGTAACTCTCAAAGACTCCTGTCTATTAATTATTGCTAACAGTATCACACAACTGGAAGCATTCAAACACAGCCTTGTGCACAGCTGCAAACCCCAGGTTCTTCAGTCATCATCCAGAACCCCCGCAACCACCATCCAAGAGCAGCACAGCACACCACCTATTTCTTCCAGCAGTAGGACAACTCTTTTCTAGCACTTTCCATCCAAACTGAAATGGATAGCTGAGCCAAAAGCCAGCAAGCAAAACACACGAAATTGCTGTCATGACTTTGCAGGGATACATCAGAATACGGCAATGGAGCAAAGGATCAAAGGCCTTTTCCTCAGTTTTCTTTTCTATTTAGAACTGGAGCAGATTATAATTTTGCACTGCCTACTTACACTGCTGCATTATCACACGAGCATCACCAAAGGCTCACTCCTCCTCTAGCACAGGTTAAATGTGGTCCCACACAAAGCACAGGTGATGGTTTGAGTGAATCTGCATGGGAGCTTGGCATTTTTGCTTTGCATTGTATATAGAGTCCAAATTCCTTGGATTTCCACTACCTGCTCAGCACTTTCCTAATGGGTCACAGCTCACAGCACACACCATTAATCACACAACAAGCCTGTAAGTACAAAAGGTCTCTGAACAGTACATTCTTTCCTACTCAGCTAAAATATCTGCTTCACTAGCTCGAGTCACTCCAGTTTGCTGTATTTAACCCAGCCCCACGCAAAAAGAAACATGGTAGAAGTTTCTCAGTGTGCATTTGGGAAGACACAAAACTGCCTACACAAATCCTCAAAGCCCTCTTTAAAAATAATAAGCATAGCTAAGTTTAATTTTCCTCCAAGAAAACCAACTGGATTTCAATAAATCCTTGCTTCCCTCTGTCAAGCCAGCTGCAATCAGCTCCAGAAACCTCAGTTCTAAAGACACACACATTTGCAAGGGCTCAGCACAGCAGTAGTTGGGCTTGTCAGTACATGAGCAACCCAACCAAGCCTCCCAAACACAACCTACAGAAGCAGAATTGACAGCAGGGGTGGACAGAAAGGCACAGAGCTGAGCATCAGACTGCATTGAATTTCCTCCCCATTTTACATGTATATATTCACCTTGATTAAGCATTGTAAGCACCTACCCTCAGAATAAGAGCATGGTTTTATTGTGACACTATCATGAAATAGTCTCAATATGATCAATTCAATATGAACTCTTACCCCTCTTGGATTTTAGACACCAAAAATTAGACGAAGATTAAGTGTTGGAATTTTTACCACCTGTAGTTTTTCAGCAAGTACCTAAAAGAGCCTTTTTCCTCCAACAGCAGAATGTTCTGGGGAAAAGCACAAGATCTGGATGAAAGCCTGCAGTAATTCTACAGACAGAGCAGGCACCACAGTCACAGGCCTCCAAATTCAAGGCATTACTAATTGGAAGGAGAAAAAAAATTCAGTGTTGACCAGGAGTAGAACCATCCAAAATGCAAGCAGCAAGGTTTCAGTATTGGCTTCCATTCTGCATACAAAATGTGATTCAATGACTATGCAATGTATTACTTATACAAAGAGCCACCAGTCCAGAGGAGGAGAGCTTTCCCTAACCAGAAGAAGCCAGAGACAAATCTTAGACTTTTTAACAACACAATGTGCCCTTTCCATAGGTAGAAATCACACAAGTCTGCTTTCCACCTGGCCTTGGTCATAACTCAAAGGAGAACCCTGAGTGCTTTAGCTAGTGCTGCACTGCTCTTCATAGGACAGCCTGACTCCAACAGGACTTTCTGCCTCTCAGCAAGCAGCGATGCCTACACTGAATGCAGACAGCACAGACTGCTGGCAGGGCTTTCTGATGTAGGAACCACAAATACTACTTGCAACTCATTCTTCTGGACCAACAGCATGGTTGGAAGTGAAATGTTCTTAAATATTTCTGTTCTGTCTTACATTGATGGGTATTGAAAGCAATCCTAACACACAACAGCCAAGTCCTTCCGCCCCCTCCACCCCTGCTGGAAGAGCAAAAAGCAGAGCATTGCTTTGCCCTACAAAATATTGAGAAAAAGAATGCCTGCAGGAAAAGAAAGAAGTATTCTCCTCAGTCTTATTCTGTACAAAATCAAATGGAAACTCCAAAACTAGCTCTGAAATTCTAATAGCCACTAAACGACAGGAGGACAGGAAAGGTTTTCTGCAACTAGTAAACTCATTTTACAGCTAGTGTAGAGAGATTGCTTTAAAAATATCATTCCTGTCCATCACCTCAATTATCCCAACTTCAGCAGCAAGGCTGTTAGAAGCTCATTTCCTCAATTAGACAAATGCCTGAGGAAAACTGTCATTTCTCTTCACACTTGTCAGAAGGGAGCTATTTGGGAACTACTTCATACAATGCTGGAAAATGTCTCCTCCAGCTGACTTCGCCATTCACACTTCGAATCCTGCACTTAACTGCTGACACAGAGACAAAGCAAGGCCATTTCCTGACACACACAGCACAAACATCACAGTAGCATGTAACAGAAATTCTCTCTTCACTTGGGTTATATGCCATGAAGTTGTTTGAAGCAAGTTATATTTACAACCACAAAATTAACTCATGTTTCTTGCTTGCATAACAGCAAGCACATCTGTAAGATGGTACATGCACCACCAGCAGGTAGCAATTACTTACAGTGAATGAATAGGGATGGTTCTACACAGATCAAAATCACCATCATGTGCAATGAATGTCACAGTGGAGATGCCACATTTATCACGTGTAAGCAGAATGCTTTGAATACGCCCCTCAGGCACAAGTTTTACCTGAGGATACATGTGCAGGTGTGAAATCTCTGATAAACACCTCCACAATCCACTGGCAGGAATGTAGCTGATACCATACATCTCGGAAACAGTCACTGCAGATCATTTGGAGACGTGACAGATGCCACCCACCCTTTTACAGCAGCACCTTCCCAGCAGTGTTTTTGTCATTACACGTTCATTTGCTAAGATTAGTGATGCCTTGGTTGCAATTGTGGTTGTTACCGCTGTGGTTTAACCCAGCAGGCAGCTGAGGTCTGAAATCAAGTCCATCCCAACCCAAACCATGGCAGTCAGTCACACCTACTGATCTGAGCTGGAAATAAACTCATTTTTATATATATACAGATGCAGAATGATGATACATACAAAGATGCAGGTACCACAGACTCTTGCTGACCTAGTTCCAAACAACTGCTGAGGATCAACAGTCTCCAATGGTCATCCCTCAATGAAACAGCTTATAGCTGTCAGGTTATGGCCCACTTGCCAAGATTCTGCTTCCCATGTTTTCCTTCCCCAGTACCATGCAGCTACACTCAGACTCTGCAGAAGCACTCAATCAAGGTCAGATCTAAGTGCTCTGGGGCAAAGCTCACACTAACAATACCCTCACAGTGCTCTATTTCATCTGTCTGCATGGCTTCAAACACCAGCAATCACAGTCAGCTAAAAGTTTGCTTACTGTTTTGTTTGTCTTTCGATATAGAAGCAGCAGGATCAGGAAGGTGATTCTTCCTTAGCTGTCTGAGTTTTTAAGTAATGCTGAACCACTGTGATTCCTATGCTTCTACACTGAGACCTTACCCTACATGTTGATGCTCATCAGTCGCTCTATCAGCACGTAAGAGACCAAAGAAAGGTTTGTACCACACATAAGTCCTACAAACAGATCCTCCACAGATCCTATGTGTGTTCCACCAGGGTAACAGTTCAGCTTACCAAGTGCTACCTGAAAAGGCTTTTCCCTACTCACTGAATGCCAGGGAGATGAGGCTTAGAGCAGGACAGGACTGCTGCTGAGACTGGGTACCTGTGTTCCAGGGATACAGTCCTGTTGCTCTCATCTGTCCTTTAGAAAGAGCCATTCCACATTGGGTCTCCATTTCCCTCCCCTAATTGAGATTAAGATGGCTGTCTGACATGTTGGAACTGAGCAAGGTTAATTTAGGGAAGTATATAAATCACACGGCCATCCTTGAGACAATCAAAGCATATCCTGTATGCAGAGCTGAGCCCACCTGATCTAACAGAGCTGAAGGTTCTATGGTCTGTCACCCACAGGAGTGACTGCACTCCAAATCAAGGATCCATCTGAAGGTGGTGAATAGAAGATACAGCTCCTTTCTCTCTTGATAGCAGCTAAGGCATGCTTTGAAATCCCACTGCTCTTAAAGAGGACATCTGATTTGGTGAAAACTAAGAACCCATAAGTTTTCCAAACCCTGCTGACCTCTTCTTATTCATTAGGAAATTCAGTCTGAAGATTGCACTGTTTAATGAGTCGATATCTCAGTTAGCATCTCCAGCTTTATTATTACACAGTATGCCGATTTTTCTCCTACCACATCTGAACTCTGAGAAGCTGTGAATGAAAGGAAAATATTCTCAAATTAAGCATCATTCTGGCTGTTTTCATGACCCCTCTGCTTTATTCACAGCTCCTAGTGAGTTTCATAACCAGTGCTACATACTTAACATAATCTTCAGTAAAGGACAAGTTACAAATTGGAAGGACACAAAGCTATATTCAATTCCTTTTTAAACCAGGAGCCAAAAAAAAAAAAAAAAAGGCATGAGGTACCATTACATGGAGCACTGACAACATGAAGAAAAAACTAAGTAGTAAAAGCTGCCGTACCTAACAGCAGCAAGTTACAAGCTACTTGCTAATGGGGCTGTCCTACCTTTTCCTTCATTTCCCATCATAAAGGCTTTATGTGCCATCTAATTCAGTTTAAAAAGACAGCCTCTTAAACTCACAGTGAGTCTGTTTTTCTGACCATCTCAGTAGTGAGGCACCTGCAGCAGACCTCTCACTCACCCTGAGGTTTCCTGACATGTCACGAGCCCCTGAAATAACATGCATTTTCACATTCAGCCTGGGTTCCTCCTTCTGCCTTCCCATGTCCACAGTCCAGCAGATTCTCTTTAGCCTAAATAGGGCAGCAGCACAACAGAGCTGCTGGGGGAAACTCTCCCAACAGGGCCCTGCTGCTCTCTAGTGGCTACAAAGCTGCAGGCAGGGTTACTGATTAGCTTCAGATACCGCCTGCATAGAACCTGCTTTAAGATGGTTCCTAGCCTCCAGCATCCCATGTGGACATAGTATTAATATATGCATACTATTAATGCAATATTGCAAGTGCTCAACATCCTTAGCTGCTACAATTACCAGACTCTTTCATCTCTAGTCAAACGTATCTTATCCAGAGCCCACAGTTCCATCCACAAAAGATGTCTTAACCCTTAACAAATCTGTCCATCAATTCATTGGACAAGAGCACAGATTCCTACAAGATCACTTGGAGCATTGAGTTATGGGTTGCCAAATGTTCCAGATCCTAGAAGCCACACATTGACATCTCCTTCTGCCAACAGCCACAGACAGCTACTACAATCCATGGAATAAGGAAGCACTTGGCCAGTGAATGACAGATAACCCAGCACTCCACAGACATGGCTGTGTCTGCACTGGGGATGCAGAGAGGTCTTCAAACCAGCCAGACATCCCTGCCAAAGTCAGCCTTTCTCCAAGAGCTGTGTCGTTAGCACTGTTGATACTCTGGGAACTAACAAAAGAATTTTCTTGCCCTTATGAGGTTTGCTTTTCCTCACACATTCCAGTTGCTCATCTTATATTCTTCGATATCAGCAGTTTTCGTGCTCATACAGACACAAAGGCTTTTCCCGTGGGTCTTGCTGCTGAGTACAAGATGTTCTTGAGTTATGTCAGGTTTGCTTCCAAAGGACAAATCTTAGAAGCGGGTGCTAACAGATCATGGACCAAATTGTCAGAGGAGGAGGAGATAAAAACAGCAAAGTGTACACGACTAGAACTGGGATTTTTTTTTTTTTTTTTTTTTAAAGTTATTCTGAAGCAATCTTAAGAAGAAAAAATCCTCTTCCTGGGCAGACATTTGTAGAGGAAGCTGAAGGATCTAGTTGTGTGCTGAAAGGTTTTGCTAACCACAATTGCAAGACTTGGTGCTTAGCATTTGCTGAGAAACAAACTAATCCCTGCTGTAAGGAAACGAAGTCAAAGAAATTACACCAGGAAAGACTGTTCTGGAGTTTATCCCCTTTCCTCACCACCTTCTAAAGAACTGAAACCAAGTGTCACCCCAAAACTGAATTATATAGGACAAATTGGCCTTTCTTTCATACTTCTGCTAAGCAACGGAGAACTAAAGGCAAAATTTTGGTGGAATGTGAGAGCAATCACTGAGACAAAGGAAAGCAAATCAGGACTTTGGCATCTGTCACTGATTGAGCTGCTTTACAAGGTGAATCAGTACCTGCATCTCCCATTCTGCCCGGTCTATTGAACATACAAACCCAAGGCTGCTTCGGGGAGCAAACTGTTCCAGGATTTAAAATATTAACCACTGATTTTAGAAGTCTGTTTCAAGTAGGAGGGATAGGGGATTCAGGCAAGACGTGTGAATGTGCGTGGGAATAGCGTCATTCCAGATATTTCTAATTGGGACCCTTCACCTTTCTTAGAACTGTTTTAGTTTTTCTACATAAGGCCATTCAGTAGCTTTTAAAAGACAAGTTACAAGCAGAACAGCTTCTGTTCCTCAGGGCTAAATTCTACCTACGGTAGGATGAAAAAAGAAGAAAACAATTCCAGCAAACAATGCCATCACATTTGGAAAAGAATCTGACAGCAGGAATAGACAAAAACCTCTGGACCATGAATTGGATTTCGTTTCCAAAGTTGACTCTTAGTTGGAAAGTTATTCAGCCCAGAGTCAGCATTTGAGTCAATAGCCTCTGCAGGAATGAATACTCACAGCATCTATTCATTAGTTATAAATACACCTGCCATTCACTCTTGCCTGCACTCAGTTTTACTCCCACTTCTCAGCAAACCTGTATAAGTTTTAAGTGAACAATGACATTTATTAGATAAGAAAAGAAAAAAAAGCTATTTCTGGGCCTTTCATCAGCATGCCTAGGGCTAACCTGTACAACAGTACCTTTTTAAAGGTGTCAGAAAGAGGCCCACATTAAATGGCAAAGAAGAAAGCCCCAGCAAGTGGAAGCGAGGCATGAGATAAATATCTTTCTTTAATACACTGGGATCTGGCAATTATCTACTTCGGATGAATCAGTGTGTCTGATGCGAATCACATCCAGTAATTAAATCTAAGGCACAGAGCTTATGTAAGTGCTTGATTTGGGTCTAAAATAACGAATGGACTTGATAATTAGGCACAGTTTAAAGAGTACTGATAGCAGTAGCATGGCTGCCAATGGCCAAACAGTTCCTGAATAGTTCTCAGAGTAAAGCATTTTGTTTAAATCCTAAATGTGTACTAAGAAGTAAATCTTTCTGTCTTTTGGAAGAGGGGACCACAGACCTGATAGCTGTCACTGCTTTCTAAAGAGAAGGGCCATAAATTTCTTTCCTTACTTAAGAGATGGCATCTGTTACATCTTCCATCTTTATGCAGAGGTGTCACATCCCTGTGGTTTTAAGTTATGCCTTGGTTTAACCACTTTGGATAGCAACTGATGAGCATCAAGCATTTATTTAAATTACGCAGAATTATCATCAGAATCCTACAGTACAGCACAAGTAATTAACACTTCTACCAACATCCATATAGCACAAGCATGGCATGGGGCTGTGGGGAGGAATCTGTCTGTACTCATATGTTGTTTCTGCAGTCATGGTTCAATATGGCTCTGTTCAGATAATCCTTTTATAATACAGAACTGTATCTTCCAGCAATTTTCAGTGGAATTTGTTCTGCTGCATCAAGTAGCTTTTATGATAAGAATTCCCAGAGCACCTTTCCCAAGGTGTTCAGGCTCAGTGGAAATCAAGTGCTGTGCAGAAGTTAGTGTTCCTTTATCCCCCAAACTTAAATGGGCAGTCCAATCAAGTGTACAAACAGCCATGCAACTGTCTGCCTGCGATTCAAAACCACTTCTAACAGCTCAGATCACAACAATGTGCCCTGCTTAAAGAAAAGAGCACTTAGTGAGGCACGGCCAGATGGACAGGCAGGCTGGGCCTCTCCCCATCAAGAAACAAAGATTCAGCAACAGCATCTGCTCAAGAAATGCAGAAGGTTTCTGTCACACAAAGACAAGCATCATCTGTCAGTCTTGCATCACACGAGCCAATTCACATGCAGGAAGGACTGAGATTCTGGAAGTCAGAAACTCTGCTCCTTCTCTGGAGGAGCTGCACCAAGCTTTTGAACACAGAAGTCAGCCCCCAGGAGCAGGAATCTACATGACATGTCATCTTTTCCCCCCACATCAGTGTATTTTAAGGCAACGGCAGGAGTTAGGTATCTACTGAAGTGGGCACAGTATGAACACTTCCTCAGCAGGTGCTTACAACAACTCCTTTCTCAGATGAACCTACACGAAGAAACAACAACAAAACAAGGGAAAACCACAACTCACCTCAAAGGGCTTGTTTAGAATGACGCTTTTAGGAAGGGAATCAAGAGAAAAACTAATGAAGATGTAAAATTAGAGCTCAGTGTTGCAGTGTCTGCCCAGTGACAGCAGCACAGCTGTTCAAACATTAATGCAAGCTGAGTCAGTGTTTGTCTCCTTCCCACTACGACAGTGGACCTCAGTGATGCAAAGCCTGGAAACAGCATGGCCTCTGGTTCAAGTAGAATTGTTATTTGCCACCAAACAACTCCCCCTCATGTAAAGCAGTTTCCTCTAGCCATGTGATATTCTCTAACAAGAGATTGCCCAGCTGAGGTAGGAGATGATGACAACTGGAATCTTAGTTCTCCAAAGGCTGCCACCAACACCTGGTGTTGGATGTCTGATAGCATAACACTTCCCTTAATATCAGTGTGATCTGCTAATTTTGGGCCAACATGACCACTGGAAGCAAACAACTTTCACCTAGCCCTGTACTGCCCATACCCTTGATCAAATCTTTGCCATACATCTATACGAAGACAAGGATACCTTCCAGCAAAGATCTTGAGGGATCTCAGACAAAACTCCAGCTAGGTGTAATTAAAAATGAGATTCATTTCATTCAAGCCATAGTTCCTCTAAGAGATGTGAACATTCCAGTAACCATCAGACAAACATACAAAGATCCTTGAGATCCCTTGTCATACTTTCCTGAGTATTTCTATCTGTCCAAGCAAGTTCTAATCATTCATCTTAAGGGTTGAGGAGCATCTAACAGTCACATAAATACAACTCTGATTCAAATCCCAAATACACACCAAAGCATTTAAATAAACTCACTTAAGTATCACTTTTGTTAAGAACTCTTGTTATACAAAGTTGGCATGTGACATCACAATATTTTTCCCATAAGCCACTTTGACACTAATTTCACCAGCAAACAACTCCTCATTCGACAGTTTCCTTTGCAATTACAAAGCCATTATTGCTCCATGCAGACTAGCACCCAAAAAAAGCCAACTACAACAAACAAATCTGTGCAACACCCACTGTTGCATATCCTCTACTTTTGGTTTTCCCCCTTTTAATAGCTGATGTTTTCTGGACTAAAATTGACTAAGTACTCAATACAGCACACATTTGAAACAGCCAGTATGAAATGCATGGGGTGGTGCAGCACTTACAGGGTTAAGCGAACAGCAGAAAACATAGGCAGTCTTCTGTGGCCATCTTCATCAGGAAAACCTCTAAAGCACAGCAGTGGGTTCATGTCAGCACCTTCCAGAGCTGCAGTGGTGGAGTAAAGGCACACTGTGTGCAGACTCTCATGTGGCCAGGAAAGAGGGAGGTGGGGGAAAATGGAGCAGGAAGGATTGCAGGATCATAGGAAATCCTGCTGAATGGAGGATGAGTTTCTGACAGGATCTCCTGTGCCTCTCCATCCCTCCCCCCCTCACTCCCACCACTACCCACAGAACAGTTTCAAAGCCAGAGGAAACAAATGACGAGGCTACGACTAACAAAGTTCACATTTATAACACTGGCCCTAATCTGTCTGCGACTGCAGTAAGTTAACAGCCTGTTCTGGCACTTCTGCAAGCACAGAAAGCAACTGCAAGCACCAACTGCTGCTACACAGCTGTCACGGGGCTGGAAGGAAAGCAAGTGGCTGCAAAGCAGGACCAGGGCCTGCAGCACCCACTGGGTGAGGTTCTGCTCTCACAGTGTTCCCTCCTGCAAGCAATCTCTCTGCAGAGATTCCTTTCTGTGACAGAAGGCAGCACTAGCAAGAGATGTGAAGAAATATCTTTTATATGAAGAGGACCTTTTGGAGAGGACTACGGATTTCATGCATCATTTTCAGGGTCAGCAATATGAGTTATGTATAAGAAGTTATATTCCTGACTGCTCTTTCCTCTCTCAAAAAGTAACTGCTGGACTGCAGGATTTGGGCTCCTGAGCAAGTCTTCAATCACAGGTGCTGCTTATAAAATAAGCACACAGGTTAAATACAGACTTGCAAACACAGCTGTCCTCTCTATTCTGCAGCTGGATCACTAATGTGCAAGCACATACACATGAGCAACTTTCCATATGCAGGCACGACCATTCGTATGCATTATGACAGAGCATGCAATGCTACCTAACTAAAGATCTATACTTGCATGAATCCCTCCCCATAGGAAACATCATTTATTTGTGCTGTCAACCCACCAGCTTTTGGTGGTGGCTTTTCAACTGGAATCCTCTGAAAGGATACTGCTGTTCTTAAAGAGGCAATGCTCTATTTCCCTTCCTAATTAGCCTTCTAAGGCTAACTAACCTGTTGAGGGTAGTGCTTTCCTGTGCATGGGATCTGGATACAGGAGTGCCAACAAAGCCACGCTCTTCTATTTATGCTTTTGACATAGGACCTGAGCAAACTCCAGTCCAGAAATGAAGTGACATGGGAGGCACAGACCATTCCCTCTCTGAAGCTACTCTGATGCTGCCTTCATACAGCACACAGATTCTCTTTCAGTTAATAGGGACTATTTAATCAGCTATAAAAAGGAACTGCAAAATTCTCCCTTCAAAATCCAGTCCATTTTTCCACAGCACCACTCAGCACATGCAGGACTGTGCAAAGATCATTTAAAAGATTACAAATTATTCATGGGTCTAAGTTTAGAAGCCAAGGATAGCAAGTGACTGCGCACAAAATAAAGGGAACTTGATCAAGAGATTCTCAAGCTTCTGCAGTGACAACACAAGGCAACAAAAAGTGAATTGAAGCCCGCAGTGTGCAACAACAGCTGTTAGTAATCCAAGCAGCAAAAAAGGCATAGGAATGTTCAACTGATTGCTTACCAGGACATACTCCATGTTAGTCACCTTCAATTCAAGAAAAGGCAAGTAACAAAAATACAAAGTGCTACAAGATTGAGTTGTTTGTTTTTTGTTTTTTTTTTTAAGAGAAGACTGAAGGCATATTTTCTTCTTCAGGCATTTCTGTAATGCAATAATTGAGAATCCACCTCCAGACACTCACAGCACTTCAGCCAAACTCAAACTTCCCACTGCCTTCCCTCTATTAGTGAGTCACGAGTAGAGCCTCCCATCTTCCTCTTGATGAGCACCATTGAAACGCACTTCCCAGTCACTGAAGTGATACACTTTTTTTTTTTTTTTGCATCTTTACCATCTCTAGAGCTCTTCAAAGTATCTTTCTATACTAAAGTCACAACATTTTATCTAAAAATCAGTCCACCCAACAAAACCTAATCAACTTAAGAGCAAATGGAACTGAACAAGTACAGCAAGCATACAAAGGATGTTCTTACCCTTAGCCTAAGCAGCACAAACAAGATCAATAGTGAAAAATATATGATTCTTCTCAGACTAAATTGAGGTTATGTAGGACTGATCTGGGGGGCAGGGAGATGAATGCAGCACAATTGTTCCAGTCCATGTAAGATCTAACTCCACATCCTCCCTTGGGTCATTTCCCACACATCTCCCTTCCTCAGCTGTTTCTGACCAGTTCTATCATCCAGACCTGTTGCATCAACCCCATCACACGCAGCCCCTTGGATCAGAGTCTGCAATTACAGCTCAGCAGTCACTTCTTCATTTCTGTGCATCTTCTACCACCGATGACCTCCACTTGCTGGCTCTCCTAAATTGCACGATGCTGCTGCCCGTTGACAACTTCTCAACAACTCACAGTGAATGAGTTACCTCATTTCTCCCACTCAAATAAATATTGAAAGCTTAAAAAAAGAATTCTTAAAGAATTTTTATGGATCTATAGGATGTACTCCCATCTTTACAGAAGACCAACACAAGTTAAAAAAAAATATATGATTTCATATCTCAAATACACAACATGACACCATTTGATTAATTGCTAGAAATTCCTAGGATTTTTAATAAAAAAAACTTTCAGAGTTTGAGCTTGATTAAGTCAGGCTGTGCCTGAGGCCTTTTTTAACATATTTAATATAAGGTAGAATAACAAATCAGGCAGTGAACACCGCCATCATGTGTGTTAGGAGCACACATGGAGTTTATCAAGTTCTTAACTTGCTTAAGATACCACAGGCCTTCCTTCAGAACGTTTCCATGGAAACCTCAAATGATGTCTATAGGGGAACAGAAAAAAGGTTTCCTAAGGTATGGCTGGAACAGCTCCATGGAAACGAGCCTTGACTGTCAGAGGAGGTGAAGGAGGCGGTTGTGTGGGAAGGAACTGAGCTGACTGTCATCTGTGCAAAACAGGAGCCGTGCAGACCAGGTTAGCATCATCCAAACATCTGCTGCTTGCAGCTGGCACCAAAACCTGGCAGCACAGAGCTCTAGGACAGCTTGAAGTCAGGTGTTGCCACAGGCCCTGCAGGAGCACAGACATCTCCCATAGGCACAGTTACAGCAAGCACACCATGCCACTGCTAAGTTTAGGAGAAACTTCCCAGAAATTCCCATTTTCTTCACAAATTAAGAGAAAAATCATACCAATACATGTTACTTTTGGATTGCAGTCAAGTCTCCACAGGTAAGACTTAGCTGCACAGAGCATCTGAGTCTGATGCAGTTACTCCTACCATAAACAGAATATCTCATGCTGAAATAAGCGTTAGAATAGATAGAAGCCAAAGCAAACATATTGAAACATCCTTAATGAGCACATACCAGTCTACTAAACTCAATATTATTTAATGCTGTTTATTTCAAACTATCTAAGCAGCTGACTATCTGCTCCTCCATTCCTTAATTAGGAAACACGATCTCAGCCAAGACCCAAACCCTTCCTCGAGCATTCATGAGGATAAGTGAAGTGCAGGAGACATTATAGAAACAACACTAAATAGTCTCAAATTCTCCACAGAAAAGTCAGAGTTTTCCCAACATCTGGCTGCTTTGTCCCCCAATTTGGAAAGAAACATTTTGTGCAGTTGAGAGGCACTGAGTTAAAGAAATATGAAAACAGTCCCTTTTTTTTTTTTCCTCTCCGTTTCATTTCCCTTTTCCACTCCCTTTGATTATGTTTAACCAGAAGGAGTTTTGATTTCAAACACAATCTTGGAAACTCACTTTAATCCATAGAGCTGTACCCTGAACTTGTGCAAAGCTGAGACATCCCCAGCAAGAGCTCAGGGCAGGACAGGCTACACACAAAGCACTCACAAAAGCTCTTCCTCCTTTTTATTAGATTAACATGCAGCAAGGCCTTTCTTAATAAGATCAGAGTTCCAAGGCACACAGCAGGTCTTGCCCTGCACTGAGCTTTCCAGACCCTGTTTTGTTTTTGCATCCCTTCAGGACAATTCTCTGACCTCTTCCTGCCTTGCTCCATTTCACATTCCTCACGCTGCTTGCTAAAACCTCACTCTCTTCACGTTAAATTCCCTCATTACAGCTCAGGAAGAGCCTTCCTTGTGTATCCTGCAGTAAATCCCACTCTCTAAATCCTCTCCCCCACGCTTTGCAGCTTGCCTATTTACTGCTTTTCTGGAGAAGACAGCTTTCTCCATTGCAGGGATTTAAATCCAACCCGTCGAAAAACACAGCATTGAAAACTCAGGTGAATGTCAGTTCATTGGAACAGAGCCCAGAGGTCAGAGCTGAAAATCTGCTGTTTTCAGTAGATGCTTTGAAAGAGAATCAAAGCTGAGACCTGGGCTGCCATTATAGGAGAACCAGTCCCAGCCTCAGCTCACAATTTGAAGTCTTGCCTTTTTG
This sequence comes from Meleagris gallopavo, assembly GCF_905368555.1. NCBI lineage: Eukaryota > Metazoa > Chordata > Aves > Galliformes > Phasianidae > Meleagris > Meleagris gallopavo. Next base: position 3,047,026 of record NC_139429.1, read on the forward strand.
CAGCCTTTGGTTTCCATTCAAACAAACAACATCAGCAAAGAATTGCTGAAGTGAACAGGAACATGAGTGAAAGAGATGAATTTTAAGAAGTAAACACTTTTCAAATAAAATGATGCTGCATACAGCTTCCATGGACACCTGTACTCCTCTAATAACCACTTTCACATCTCAAAAGCACAAACAAGCCTTGCTCATTTTGGACTGCCAATCACACAGATTGTATAAATATGTATAAGACATTCATGTTGGACAGTCTGAAGTTAAAACATTCTCAGCAGTGGGGCAATTATGCTTCTCTCCTTCCCAAAGATAATGGAAGCTGAATTACATTTTTATATGACAAATTGTGGGTATCTTCTGAATACATCTTCTGTCAGAGCTGTGTTGTCTCCTTGCCACACCAAGAAGCTCTGCAAAGTCAGAGCACAATTAGTTCTTAACCAGTTTCCCAAGCTGCCAGCTTATGTTCTCCTCTGCTTTCTCTCCTCAGATCACTTCATTACTGCCCAACAGTGATGCATTAACTTGCATTCCCTTGTTTATATTCTCTTCAGTATATAGAAGCCGTGTTGTCACCCTTTAAAATGCCCTTCTAGAAAAAAAAAAAACTCAAAAAATAAAAATTAGGATCACTCCTCAATCCAAAACGCTCATGTAAGCATAAGGGCTCACGGTTTAATTTCCTCCTCAGACATGAGATCCAGCCAAGGAAAATAATCTAGCTGAATGAAACCCCTAAGAATAAGATTATCTGAGGAATCCTGCTAACGATCAGAGGGTGCTAAAGAAAGGAACAACACAGGAACGATTAACAAGTTATTGAAGAGCTTTACTAGAACACACACAGATGGCACACAGACAGTCAAACACTACACATACATTTTCATGACATTTTGGAAGCAGCACATTTGGATTTGAATACGCCAAGCTGTTACTCAGAGCAGCTTACTTGCCACTGACAGAGCTCTACCCCATTCATTTTCATATTTAAACACATCTGCAGCACACATCTTCGAGCATGCTTGTAGTAAAACTATTAACATGGATTTGCTATGTTGCTGTGATTAGTTTTCCTCTCAATTTTCAGTCTGGAGTCAGCCTGGAAGAAGCCAAAGGAAGAACAATAACCCCACATGCTTAAAGGAACAGATACTTTCAGAAGCTTTTCTTACTCCTGGATCACAAAAGGCAGTAATTCAAGATGCCCTTAGGTGCTTTGCCAATTTGTCAATGTTTTTTTTATGAACTCCAAATCCACGCGTGTTCTCCATCCACTACAGAGGCTGAAGATGAGCATCTTTGCCACTCTCATTCTCACAAACCAATGCAACAGATGCCCAGTTCCCATTTTAAAGCAGATCTAAACACCCTTTGGCAGTTTTTCAGTCAGCTGTCAACTACTGCAGCAGAATTCTTTTCCCTGGCACTAACACACTGGACAGAAGGCCACAGGATCCACGCAAACACGGGATGCTGAAGTGTTTTTATGAAGTAAAAAGCCATTCAGCATTTCTTGTTGTTGCTCATGGGGTTTGTTTGGGCTTTTTGTTTGTTTTAAATGAGGAATTGGTAGAGAAGTCACTGAGCCAGTCACTATTGCCCATCTAAAGATAACAACCAATCCTGGAGATGCTGACCCCCAGGCTGCTGCTATAAACCCTAGGTTATCCTGAGGCTAACTGCAGTTATGCCACAAAACACACATTTGTTATTGATACGCTTCTAACAGTTCCTTTAATATTAAATACCCTTATGTGAAGTTTGTTCATATAGCAAAAAGGGAAAGCAAAATGCTCTCCTGTGGACACAAACAACTGTTGGCCTTAAGCAACCTCATCTCAATTTCTGTTCACTCTTCAGGATGAAGGGATGTCTCCAGAGAGTCAAGGGCACTAGAAAGCAGATCATCTCAGCAATAATTACACTTGACATTCAAATTACAGCCCAGAATAATTTCGTTTAAGCTTTCACAAAGTAACAGGAAGTAAATACATCAATAAACATCACAGAAGAATGACAGGCTGACATGACAGCACTGTCAAGCTCCTTGGATTCCTACACTTAAGATTCATGAATGGGGGAAGGGAAACTAAAAAAACAAAGCTAAAACCCACCTGCTAAACTCAATTACCTCTTAAAACTAATGGATTGAAGGAGGCACTGCAGCATCACAGGAAAGCTATGCTACATTTGAGAATTAACAGAGAATAACTGTGCCACATTTCCTTGGAAAGGGTTTTCAAGGGGCTGAACATTGACCCAGAGTACTTCAAGGATCAGCTTCAGCAAAAGGTTTTTTGTTAACTTTCCCCCCCCTTTTTAATAACAGAAAAGTTTCTTTAGTTGCCTGAGCTGTACAGACACTCTGAAGTCCTTCACCCAATCCTGAGTATAGATTCTACTGAAACACTTTCTCATTTCCAAGTTCAAGAAGATTTTCTGTTTGGTATTAATTGACATTTTGATGGTGAAGCCAAAGGAGACTGCTAACTGGAGAACAACACTAGATCTGTTAAAAAAGATTTGCCTTCAAAGGCAACGTCAGCCACCAGAAAACAGAACAAGAACACTTATTTCTTCTCTGGATGACCCTTATCTCACATGCATTTCCCACACACCAACTGGTCACTCACACCACCCAGCTCTCTCTGGTCAGGCTCAGTTTCTTCTATTATTGGTCAGAGGAAGCACTGACCTGATCTGCTCCTTCCAGCTGTAACATTGCATGGTCTTTGAAATAGAGCAGACGTTCCAGACCTCTATGGGCTCCTTAGCACATGGGCAGCACATGAATACAGAGCTCCTCCTGACTTGAGCTGCACAGACAGCTCTGAGAAGCTGCCAAAACCCACAGGAGACAAAGAGTCTCCTAGCAGAGCATGGGCAGAAACACTCACAATGCACACTGCTGCCTTCCAGAAGTTCCAAGAGAAAACCTTTAGGGCTGCTGTCCCATTTTGCCCTCATCTGGCTTTTCTAAATGAAAAACTGCCTTTGTACCACAAAGTCTCATCATAAGGCTAGGAGCTTCTCTCTCATTGGGCTACCAAGGCAGCCCAGAGCCTCCATACACACTGGTCACACTTCATTCTTGCTCCTTTGTGCTACAAAGGAGAAGTCTTTTGACAGACAGTTCTAACACAAAACAGGACTTTTATTTTATTTTACTTTTTTTTATTTCTTTCCTATCCAGCCTGGATCCCTAATGCTTTCTTTGGCTAAGAGCAGATGTTCAGTTGAGAGAAGTTCATGACAAATATTACATACTGGTTTCCTATGCTGTACAATATAGAAATTAAAATGAAAGCCAATGAAGAAGATAGCACAGATTTGGTGACTAATATTGCAATATAAGTAAACACACTGCTAAAGAAACAAGGCAACTTAGCCAAGTAGAAAGCATTATAGAATCATGTAACTCAGCAGTACAAATTCCCCTGAGCTGAGGAATTTGTTTCTCTAGCCTACTGATTTTTATCTCACCAACCAGTCAAAGCTGAGCATTAAATACTGGTAGAAATACTGGGTACCCTCAGAGCCAGGGAAGTTTAAATATCTGAAGATAAGAGGAAACCTGGAGAAACAAAGAATGCTCCAAAAGAATCACCCAATTCATCAGTTTCTCCACTAGATTAATAAGTTTGAATGTGTACAACATCTTGGCTGGATGACAGCTATGGAGAGACTGCAATGACTCACCGTAAAACATCACACAACTCAAGTTGCTTAAGGAGGTCTCCAGGGTGTGAAAGATAATAATGGGACAAAAATTAACTAAGGGAATTAAGCAGAGGTTTCCTTCAGTCATCACACAGCTGAACTTCAGGATGGAAAGGTAGAAGAGGGGTGTGAGTTGTAGCACAATTAAGGATCAGGGTCATTTGTAAAATCTGTATCTAGATCCAGGTTGCAGTTTCCACCCCGGTGATCATAAACAGATTCTCCTACAACCATTTCCCAGCACAAAAGGTGGAATTGGTTACTGGAAATAACAGTCTCTCCCATGCTTTTCATTAACAGGGTGATGTTTTCCATGGTTGTGTCCAGTGAACAGTCACACACCAGGAGTAATGCAGTGTTGCTGATTTTTTCCATCCTGCCTCCCACTTTCCCAAAAAGCTTCCAAAACCCTAAGTGAAAAGAAACAGTTACTTGGCATGGTCAAAGCACCAAGCCCTGAAATTTCTTCTCACACAACAGGTCTATTGGTAATCCTGCCCAGGTGGATTGGTGGGCTCTTTTTGAGTACACAACTACTAGCAAGCTATTAAGCATAATCTCCACTAATCCACTAAATTCTCATTCTTTAGTAGAGCAGCATTTATGCTCTGAACACTCAGGATGAGGTTACAGGAAGTCCATGTTCTATCCCCACTTCACCAGAATGACAGAACTAACAGTAAGGAAGATAAGAATTACAAAACAGAGTTGTGCACACATCAAGGCATGACTGTGAAATCATCCCATAGACATTTCAAATATTTTAAAGTAAAGTTCACTAGATGTTTTTTCTAAACACCCTATAGGGATAGTGACCCAAGGAAGTCCATAACCTTGTGAGAAAAGAATCTAGCTCTGGACACCCTAATGGGAAACTAAAAGGAGCTGCAAGTGATATGGAAGCAATACCTGAAAGTATAAAAAAAAAGAGAATCCAAGTAATTTTCATAATCTGACCTTTCAACTAATTCTTCCTCTCTCTACACTAGTTTCCTCATATGTAGAATAGAGAAAGTATAAAAGCATTGAGGCCCACAGGCTAGAAAGAAGCACCAGGGCAAAGCATCAACACTGAAAATCAACAGAGCAAGTCTAACAGAACTCTCATTTCTCCCCCTAGAATGCATGTTTGCAGGGCAAACTCATAACACTGTTGCTTTTTTTAAACATAGCAGGCAAACTCAGCACCAAGATTGGAAGTGTGAGGAAAGGTGTGCCAACAAGACATACTGAAGTTGAGGTTTAAGTGGGATATCAAGAAGAATTTCATCCCAGAAAGAGAGGTCACGCATTGGAATTGGCTGCCAAGGGAGATGGAGTCACCATCCTTAGAGGTTCTTTGGGGACATTTGGACGTGGAACTTAAGGGACATTATTTGGTGGTGGACTTGTAGCGTTTGGTAACAGTTGATTTGATTTTATAAGTATCGGATGCTGTAATTCTAAAACAGAGCAAAAAAGGAAAGACAGGGGTCAAGAGAAAAAACACACCTTTGGCTACATTTCCTCATCCTGTTTACTGGTAAGTACTCAATTTACTCAAGTCTCAGCACAGTAGGAGGGAACGTGCAGGAAGTTTTCCTTGCTTTGATGCATGTCTGGATGTGAATATTTCATATCTCTTTAGAACTGCATCAGAAGAGAAGATTTCAGACTTCCAAGCAACTGAGGGCTAAAACCTGTTTGCTCCCCTGCTCACAGTAATATTTACTTGGCATAGAGTCCTATTTTTAAGATCAGACACCCTGTGCACCACCTCATCACATCACTGACTCCACAGTACTAAGCACTGGGTGGAGATAAACTCAAGCTGGAGCTGATGCCTAGTTTAGGTTTAGGTGCTTATCAGCTCAAAAAAAAATAAGAAAAAAAAAGCTTATCTGCCCTGTCAAAGCTCTACCACAAACACACTGCTCCTTTTAAGCCCCATAGTCACTGCTCCTTGCATATAAACAACCACAGATATTTATATCACTGTTCCAAGGAACTCGAGATGGAACAAGTCCCTCTCATCCACCTTCCTCCAGCTCCTGTTCTAGTTCAAACTCCTTGTCTTTGTAGCACCCACAGACACTCTGAAAATACTCTCAAGTGAAAAGATCATGAATATTTGCAGGAAAAAAAAAATACCTTAACCCAGCAGTGCCCTCTCCTAGGACACCCAATTCAGCCAACTAACAAGACATTAGCTGGACTTGCTGTGCTTTTCCTCTCAAATCTCACCAGCACAGAGCCACTCCTCAATCAATCATTTCAATTATCTGATAACACTTAAGTGTATTTTTGTCCCCTGACACAGAGTTGGTGAGATGTGTAAGGAAAGAGTAACAGACAGTTCCAGGAGTGAGATTTTATTATCCAATAACCTAATATACATGCAAGCACACAAGTAATGTTTATTACTTACCTGAGACCCCTGCAGACTTTCTGCATGGGAGATGCTAAAAGGAAAGCTCATATTCACAGAAAGGGGATGTGTGGCTACACTGCAGTCACCAGGCCTGCTAGCTAGGCATAGTTACTGCAAGTGACCTAGTTAGAAATGGAAATGTGTGCAAGAAGGCTGCAGAAATCTCACATTGAATCAGCACTGCAGCCTACACCAGCACATCAAGAATTGGTTTCACTTCTCTACCCAGCTGTGCCCTGCCTTACCACAAGCTAAGATCTCTCTAAACAGCAGTTTCTCTTTCTGAGCCACCTGGTTGGTTCAATATGAGATGAGCAAGGCACGTGGGAAGACATCTTCCCTCCCTGTGCATGCTCTGTTCCACATTTTATACAGTTAGCCTGAAAACCAGGCCTGTCAGATCAGGTAAACCATTCCTCTTGGGATGTGTTCCCTCTTTGCTGAAGGGGCCAAAAGGGCAGCAAGGTTCCACAGCTCGCAGGGCTTTGCCCTTTCTACTGTGTCATGTGTCACAATGATGAGCGTGGCACCACAGGGGGAGACGACAGCTTGTTCTTTTACATTAACTTCTTTCAGATCACACCAGGGCTGAACACAGTCATAACGATCTCTGAAGAGCATTTTCAATCCCTCTTCATTCCAACACAGTACAGACAGGAGACAAGACCTATACGATCCATTTGTCTCACATGGAAGAGAAGGTGCATTTATATCATTGCAAGGTCCATCCACCCAGCCACAGCAACAAGCAGGGCTACCACTTCCTTTTGAGTTTGCAAGGCAAGTCTTCCAACCAGATGCAGTAGTGTCACTGCAAGCTGTCTGAAAACATTCTAAGCTCAGGTGGGCAATATGGGACATGTTAGAGGCAGTCACTGATCACACAAGCAAAAGTGGTTACTTCTGAGAATTATATCTTGCACTCAACAGAAAGATGAACTCTAAACACTAGCCAGAAAGCAATTAAAACTAGCTTATTAACTACCCAAGATGCTTAACTGGCTCTTGTTACAACTACAGAATTTCTCCAGCCTGTATTTAGCATTACAATACCCTCTAGGATATATCACACTTGCTTTGCCTGCTGGAAGTCGAGGACCAGCAAGGCTAATACAATCTACAGCATTCAGACATTCATATCAGCATACTATTACAATGGCTGACCTCAAGTGACGTGCTTAGTCACTCCAGAAGTCAGCAATAGAACAGCGACAGAGCTCAAACCTCCAGGAATCCTATGCTAACTCTTTAAACCAGCCAATTGTTTCCTCTTTCAATGAGGCTTACAATACAGATCCCACTGTTCGTCTTCCAGAAGAACAGCAGGCTGGGCCATAGCTGCCATGCAAAGAGTTGGACTGCAGACTACAGGACTACAATTTCAGGATCATCATTAGTTTCACTCTTATTCATTTTAACATACAAAACACTGTGAAATTCAGCATATATACCAAGTCACTGACTGCACACAGGACCCAGGTTGGTCTGCTTACTGACTTCCATCATATAGAGAAGAAATTCAGGATTTAGCTTCGATTTCACCCTGCATCTGCTCCCCCAATCAAGACTTACCAGAGCACAGAAAGAGTTCAAATACTGCATTTCATTTCTGTAGGATCTCACTGCAGTATGCAACACTGCTCTGAAACCTGAGATATTTCTGTTTCCAGAGTCATTTATCAGTAAACTCATGTTTATGTTGTGCATGAAGCAGTTTGAGATAGATGTATTGGGATGGGAGGATGATAAACACAGTCCACAAGTTCATGGGAAGGCAGCATGCATGACCTGAAGGCATATGAAACAGAAGGCGTTCTAGCTCTGTAACACAGAAGAACATTTGTTAAACATAATGCACAAGCACGCCAAATAAATGCATGTTGTCAAGAACAGCATTACAATTAGTCAACAAATTTACTTATTTTAATCCCAAGGAAAAAAAAAACATGCCATGAAACTCATGCATATGATTACATTCCTCAGGTCAGCTAGGATTATGTTTAGTTTCTCCTGTTTTCCTACAGAACCTTTCCCTGCTGCTGTTTTCCCTTACTACCCAATCCCAAATGAGATTAAGATTCTTCCTTAAGCAAGAATCCAGAATCCCAGCACCTCTATCATACGATATCTATCAGATTTGGCTGAACACGAGGGAAAAGCTTGGCTTTAGAAGCCTGTTCATAAAATAAACAAACTAACAGAATAGGAATATAGTCACAGTTTAAGACATGTTTATAGATTTTAAAAGATGAGCAACAGGTACTTTGAAAATACTAAAGAGCAATATTGGACAAGTTCTGGAATTCATTGATATTCACTTCCAATTTAGGCATGTTACAATCTAGCTACAAGCACCAGTACTTCACAGACAAGAGTCAAATATGACTTCTTTGTCTTTTGTAAATGAAGCCTTTCAGGAAGTGCAGCCAAATTTACACTACGAGTATTGACTATGAGGAGTTGCACTCTACATGCAGCCAAGGTTGCTTTCAGGGAATGACATGGTCACCTCCAAGATTCAGAATTCTTCAAGATGGAAATAATTGGAATAATGCATTTTCTGCCCTTCAGCAGCAAGCACAGTCTTTCCATAAATAGCAGTTAGCTGCAGAATTCACTTGCTAGTTAGCATCCCATGGTGAGCATTACAGCTGGTACTGATCATCTAGGTCACAAACTACATTTCTGCTACAGTTCTTTAGTAGAATTCTTTTTTCTTCATGAAATTCAAGCAAAACAAAGACTAAACCAAACACAACTATAGGGCACAGTTTGATGTTTGAAGTCTGTACATTCAGCTCCCAAAAATTTAAGATATTTTTCTTCAAGGTTGCTCTCCTCTATGGAAAACACCTAGAAAAGAGTGGAATGCCTCCTAGACCTTAAGTCAAACCTTGGCCTGCTTTTCAGTTTGAAATGTCAATCAGAATTGCAATGGGTTATGAAGTTTGTAACTTCTGCATTCACCCAACCCACATAACCACACAGGGCTGATGTTTCTGAAGTGTCCTCTACTTCCCCTCCACTTGAAAAGATTGGTCTAATATTGAGATAACCACAACGAGCTACCGACAGAGATTAACATTTTCACCATTTAAGGCCTAATATCTGCTTCTGAGAAAGGCTTAAGTCTTACAACCTGCGTATATTCACCCAATAATCAGTGTGACCCAAATCTTTGCTTAGTTCTGCTCATGCTCCCAGCCAAGGATTTGGGCAACTGCTCATTTACTGCTCTAAATAACACCTGCTGTCATACACGTGTATAGAAATGAATTATACAGGATATACACAACCTTGTTTCAGTTCATTCTAAGAGCTATCTGTGAAGGCTGATCCTTTCCTGTAAGAGCTTTTCTCAAAATGAGAGGGCTGGACTAACCTGCTGCATCCAGCAGCCTGCAAACTCACATTCAGCACTCTGCTTCTCAGGCAAACACCTCAATGTGCAGACTAAGAACACATACTTAAAACCTTTTAGGTTATAAATAAACTAAGTAAGGAAATGAGAGGAAAAAAATATCTACAGAAATAAGAAGCATCAGAACAGGGAGTGGAGAGCTTGGTTTTAAAACTGAAGCACTATCTGCAGAAGTGTTTTGCAATATCCAGGAGGTCCAGAAAATACCGTGTTGCTAAATATACTGTGTGAAAATATCATCCTTCCTGTGCAATGGGACACTACTTCCATTCTTATGTGGTGTTCAGAATTTTAAGACTGGGACTCCCAGAGATGCATCTCAGACAGTTAAATCTTGTAAAAAATTTAGTGAAAAGTAAGCAAATTTCTTATCCCTCTGAACATGAGCTGATCTCCCCCATCACAGCTTTTTCAACAGTCCATGTTAATAGCTTTACTATTGCTCCAAGGAAGAAACACACCAAACAAAATGACACAAGATCCCCTCCTGGACACCTCCAGAGGAGAGATATCCCCAAACATCTCTATTATTACTTCCCCCCCCCATACACACACACTAAACCATTAGCAATGTACCTGCTTCCCATCAAAACCCAGTACTGCCGGTGACTCCCAGCATCACCTGAGCCACACGGGGACAAGAGTAAGGCAACAGGAGCACGGCTCTTACCTGGCTCTGCTCAGAGGGCACCCATTCATCAGCCAGCAGCCTCGCAGTGCTGGAGCCCGACGTGTCGGGGTGAGAAGACGATCCCCACAGAAGGGCAGGATGGGGGCTGGGGAGGAGGAGACCCTTCTCTGTGGAGGTGTGAGGTCAGTGACAGGCAGCCAGCAGAGCTGGGAGCTGCTCCATGCCTCCCCTCGTGCTGTAGCTCATCTCTCGCTGCCAAGTATAGGCTGCTCGCACAGGAGCGGTGTGCCTCGTTAACCCTCCTCTGGCTGCAGGGTAGGAAGCAGGAATGCCTCTCTGAAGGGATCTTCCTTTCCCTCTGCTTTCCGATCCATGCTAAGCGCTGCTCCTCTCCTAAATCAGGTGGGATTTTGCAACGTGATCTTAAAGAGATTTAAAGGCACGATGATAAAGAGGCTGCAAAGCCAGCAGCATCCCCCTCACAAACAGAACAGCTAAACAGCTGCAGATGGGGAAACTACAAAGAAAACCTGGCATCAGCATAATAAAGGTTTGCTGGCCATGAGGGTGCCTAAACAAGTTTAATCCCTCCTTGTTACCTGGTTTGAATCATACTATGAACAGGTCTGAATGTTTATACTTCCTCCACTTACAGATGGATTTAGAGGTGCTCAGACTTCATGCATGTTTCCCAATCGCCTGCAGCATACCTGCAGTTCTTTAGGAGAAAGTATTTGTTTCCAGAATCAGAAAGGTTAGAGTGCAAGGATTACATACCTGACATACACAAGAAACAGATACTGACCTACACCAGGTTAATGGGTAATCGTTCTAGCATAGGATTACCTCTGATTACAGTATCACTCATCCACCATAAGAAGAAATAACAGTCACAGCACTGATATGATTCTCTTTTCCAATCACATTTCTTTGCTTTTGCACATCATTTTAATTTGATGACAACAGACCAATTTCCCCTTCCATGAAAGCATGCCCTAGGGGTTTGGACACTACAGTTCTCATCAACTGCAATCAAGTCAAAAATCTATGGTGCAGCCTGAAACTCTCACATATCTGCATCTTTTCACCACAGTCCACTACAGCACCCAATACACGAGCTCCAGTTCCATCAGAAATGCTCTGTCCTATCCTAACAAGTCTCCAGGGACAGACTGACTTGTTTGATCTACATCAGAGAAAACCAGTGGACTGTTTTTAGTAGGTCAACATAGCCCACCATAATCAAAGGAAAAAAAAAGATAAGAGTAGCAAATACGCCCTTAGAACCATAATGCAAATAGACTATGGTCAGAGAATTGACATGTAGCTTCCAGCACATGAAAGACCACAGATTATCAAAACCAACAACATAAACCCAATAAATTCCTCAACTTGTAACCCAATTCAGAGCTCTGAGCTCCTACACCATTTGCTCTCAGAGCAAACCCCCACCTTCCTACCACCATTTTAAATCAACCATTGGCAAACCCCAGTGTTTGCTCTTTAACACCTGAGAGCACACAGCTGTCAGCAATCCCATTTTACATGATGTGGGCAGACTGCAGCCAGATGGCAAGCAGTGTTCTTGGGAACTATTTTATTTGGTATAAACCAATAGAGCAGCAGCCAAAGCTGCAGCCAGGGACCAGAAGTTTGCCTACACTGCAGTACAGATAACCCAGGTTATCTTGGATAGCAAACAATCTAAGCAGAGAGCAGCACACCCCACACTGCACAGCCAGACTTCTTGGCTCACGTACACAGCAGCAGATGTACAGCAGGAGTGTAAAATAGTTCTCTCCTAGTTCCTTTGAGCAGAAGGGACAGTTTTCCCCCATACCCAGTATAAAATCCCTCTTCTCATATAGAGGGTACAGCTTATATGATCTGATCTAATGTAGAGTAGCAGCACTATGACATGCTATAGCACACCACTTCTGGTTACTAGTGGGTTGTAGAAATACTTATATACAAGATAGCAGCTGGCTACCAAGTTATACAGCCACCTCCCAACAACTTTAACCACTTTTCTAGAAGATAAATAACAAACTTTCGCTCAAAGAATAACTTTACCACACCCCTTTAGTCTTCAAATCCAGCCTGCTACATTACCCTAACTGCTTCTATTCTCATACAGTGTCCAAATGGGAAGTATTTTCTTGACTTTTTATATTAAATATGTTAATTAAATGGAATTATACTCCAGTGGTAAAGCTCTACCCTCATTCTAATTCTATTTTAGACTCTAGAAAATTGCAGCCTGGGTTACTGTCACACATGGGGTAACTCCCTACACAGGGAATATTTTACACGTAACCACTGTAATAGTAGGATATTATTTACTGAAGTTGTTCTTGACCCTAGCTGATTCCTTGCAACTCTGTACATTCTATGAAGTACTAATGCTCCAAACACAGCCATCCCTGGACCTTGAAAGCAAGGAAATTGCCTATATTTGCCTATAACTCCTTACCAGCTGTGCATAAGCAAACACAGAACCAAAAATCAGTGCTCTTCAGCTAACAAAACAAACCTGTGGAAGGCACAGTTCCCCAGCTCCCTCTAACCAGGCAGCTCTGCAGGCTGACAACACAAAGCCAGCAGTGGTTTATCTGCAAGGGAGCATCCAGACATTCTGCAAACTTAACATCATAATCACTGTTTGGGGTTAGTCTACCTGGATTTGAAGGATTCTGTTCTCGGAAGCCAAAATACAGCTGCTATTCAGATACAGCCATTACTCAAGCAATTTTGTTATATTAAGGCTATCTTAGTCCCTTGTTTTGAGTGCTCATCTATAAAAAGCAATGCTCGCTCCTTCCAGAAGCCTACTACTACTCCACACATCACCCCATGTCTCAGAAAAGCATCCTTGCAAACAGAGCTGTTAATGCACGGCTTAAAATACACTGAGGATGGCAAAGTTACACAGGGTTTTCAGTAACCATCAGTAACAGGACTGACGGTGATTTCTGAAGGTAAATAAGTTAATAGCACTAAAAACACGCTCCCTACACTTACAGTAGTTATACAATTTTCAGGTACAAAATCACATTCTGTTTCCTTGAGAGGGGAAAGAATTTGTGCCACTGTAGGCAGCTCTGCCATTTTACCTCCCATAGCCCCTTCTGCAAGGTTACAATCAGCACAAAACTAATCCAGAGCTTCAGAGAACACTGTTTGCCCTCACAGACTCACAGGGATATTGATAAGTTACAAAAGAAGTGCAGTTTCACAAAGGAGAAATAAAACACCTAGGAAAGCCCATCTAGGCATCACATTAAGTCTGCCATGGCACACGAAATAGGTTATTTTTCTGAGATATGCTGCCTCAGTATAGAAACTGACCCTGGGTTTTCATCTCATTTCTTCCCATGGTGTCCCCTACTCCATATGAACAAATATTTCAAAGAAAGGCAACAGAAAACTCCAAAGCTAGAAGGCATCTCAGTACCTGGGAGTGCTGAAAAAAAGAAAGCACACATGGACAGCAGAAGACTTAAAGCACAAGGCTTCCATTATCTCTAGAATAATTTCTATAATTCTTGGTCTACAAGCCATTTACACCAGAACTTGCCACTCCTTAAGCAACAAAAGTCAGACTAGATTAGATATGTACACTACGAGTATTTCTCTTCCATCAGTTTCCAGTTCAATACTCCCTGGTAGAAATGCTCAACCATAGGATCTACATTTCTACAATGAACCACTGTGAACCACACTTAAGTCATTTTTCCCCTCAGAATGCCCACTTACAAAAGGAATGAGAACATACAGATGAGTAACCTGAAACAAAACAAAGAAAAAGCTATAGCTTCCAAAATCCTAATAACAGAATTGGGCAAAACAGACCTAGCAGCAAAGGATGTGCCAGCTTCAAGATTTCTTTCCTCAGGAAAGAATCCTATTATCTAAGTCTTGCATGCAGCACAATGACTCTGTAGGCTGTATCTGGTGGAGTTCTAGCAGAACCACAGAACAAAGGGCTTCACTGCTATCTGTTCCTGCTGCAATCCATAACAGCTTGATAAGGAGAGTTGCTCTGCTCACAAAAACAAAAAACAAATTTGTTTCTGACAGATCATTAGCAATCCCTGGCAAAGTAGACCAACAGTTATATATGGAAAGAAGAGGTGAACTCACCCAACTGGTGAAGGGATTCTCTACCATACAGCACTCCTTTTCAGAAAGCAGCCAAGGTCCAAGGGCTGCTCTCCCTTCAGTGGCTGGCCCTTATATGAGCCTAGAAGGGCTACACCCTGGGTCCACTCGTTCTGGCCACCTGGGGAGCTTAGGTGCAAACAATTTGCCTGTGCCCCCTGGGCAGCTGCACTCCCTCACCAGGTGCTCAATCAACCATTCCAGCCTTGACCTAACAGTTTCCCTACAGGAGTGAACAAGATGTTATGACATTCAAGTCCTCTTTGAAAAGACAAAATGGCTGATTTACTGACCCGCAGCCAAGAGTGTAAGAGTATGGACCAAGAAGGAGCAAATCCTTTGCCAGGGAAGCAGTGGCAATGATTGGAGACTTCCATTTGAAAGGCCAGAAGCCAGGCACAGATCTTACTGCACCTTCAGCATACTCCTTCTTCCACTCCTCCCATCCAAATGGCCATCGCCATCAAGGCCAAGACAAGTGCACATAGATTACATTAGAGACAGACAGACAAGCAATAGACAGCAATAATACATACCAGAGATTAAAGTTCATGAGGAAAAGCTGTGGCCTCAAGGCTTCTTTCAAGGACAGGGTGTTTAATACTGGATGCAAAAGGAACACAACTCTCGGCCCCACAGGCAGAAATTCAGGAAAAAGTGATTCTGAACCCATTTTATTGGTCATTTAGAATATTCACACTGTTCATTCCCTACCAAGAAAAAAAGCCTATAAAGATGCACTGCTCAAATTCAGTTCTTCAGTTTTCTCCTTCTACCATATATACAGACACAACATTTTTCAAAATCTTTGAAGCAGCAAGCAAAGAGAACAACAAAGCCAGTGTAAAATCACCAGTATAGCAAGGGCACTATTCCTGCCAAACTGTAAAACAGTTCTTCTTCAAAATCCTCTAATAAGAAAACTTCCAATCTGATGCTGGAAAAGAAATGGCATGGAGCATATGGGGAGAGCATCTGCCTTTGAAGCAGAAACTTTCCTAGTCTTTCAGGGATGAAAGTAACCACTATAAACGTGGCCCAGCCTGACCTTGGGTACACTGAACACTACTGACTGTCACTGGTTTAAATGGAGATGCCAAAGCCCAACCCACCATGTTCAATAAATCCCTTGTGCCTTAACCTCTAAGACATGTTTAGACAAGAACCATCAGGTGTCTGAAGCTTTAGCATCTCTCCTTCAATCTTGGGGTTTCTGACGTCTGTACAAACCATGCCAACCTCTGCACCATATGAAGAAGTTCAGAATTCCACAATGAAATGGGAGGGATGCAGCAACAAAGTCACAGCTGCTCCTATCTCTTAGTGGGATTACTGAATCAACTCATTATAATGTTTTCAGTCAACTCCTGTGGCCTGTGCCATGTAGATTTATTTAAACACGACTATCCAAACACATACCTGCAGATTTAAAATGTTTGCACCTTAAAATATCTAAGGAGCGATGGCTTTTTGCATTTGTTGACTTTGGTGTCTATTTTTATTGCCCAAGTCATAGCTCCAAATACCAAAGATACCCAGTCACCAGAAGGTCAATTCAGCACAAGTCTGGAGATTTGCACTGTTCAGCCTGTAGGCCCTGAGCATCCTTCACCCTCATCTTAGAGAAGACCCTTCTGCCTGCACAGAGGGAGCATTCTGGGGGAAGCAAATGGAAGTGGTCCATCAGCTTTCCTGATTCTCCAAGCTACTTTGAGTTGTCTTAAAAACGCCAGCTGCATTGGCTGGTAGAAGGGAGAAGGAAGCATTCTGCCCGCTGTGTAAGCTGGAGGAATCTGGCAGCCCGCTCCCATCAGGCTCCAAGACAACACAGTTTGAATTTTCAGCTCCACCATAGAAGAAAATTGCATGCAAATTCATTATTCTCATATTAGCCAAACAAAGCCTTCTGCATTAGGAATCTAGATCCAGATCATCTGAAACATGTCTGATCCAAGACCTGGATTATTCGCTCATCTTTTGCTGAATAGAAAGTATTAATATTTCATAGTTTCCTGAGGTAGCACATTTTAGCCTGTTGAACAGCAAAGTAAAATATTCATAGCAATCGCTCTGTGCAAGATCTATCAGCAAATATCCTAGGGGAGGAAAAAGATGCAGCGTCATTTGCCAGTATTCCACTGCAGTGCAACAAATCCATTCAGCAAAAACAAAAAAGCCACAGAAGACATGCTAGCAACTTTTTTTATTATTATTATTCTCTACTTAATTAAAATTACTTCACTAGGTACCTTCTGCTTAATTTATGATACTCCATTAATGATATTTTTATACAACATTTGGGTCACGTTCACTGTGTTGTTTTCTTGTTTGGTTGTGTTTGTTGTTGCTTTAAGTCTGTTTTCTAAGGTTAAGTGCAATGAAAAAACCAAGTGTGAGCTGCCTATAGAGATGTACAGAACTGAGTTGGTCACACAGAATTCCTGTTTCTGTATTTCATTCTTCTTGCAGCGTTTGTTCTTGTGGGATACTGAGCAGTCTTCTGGCTAACTACACTCAGAATGGATAGGATTATGCATAATGTGTCTCCCAGAACTGAAAAGTAGACAAGTCCTCAAGCCAGTCTCCAGTAGGTATAAGAAAAACAGCAAATTTTGAGCCTTGAGGGATCAGATGTTGCAGCTAAGGCCAGCAGCACACGGTCTGACTGCCAAGGGGTTACGACAGCAGCAGGACTGCCAGACAGGAACAACCAAAATTATTTTTAGTACTACAGCAAATTATGGACCTTCATATGAAGATTTTATTCCAAACCGTTCTATTTATAGCTGCAGGCTTCATATCAAATTGTAGAAGAATCATTATCTTTTCCCTTGACTTATGTTCCTGCCGCAACCTTTGCTTGCTTGGCTTTATTACACGACCACATCCAGTGTGCTCCCAGGGGCTACATTTCTCATCTGATAGAAGGCAGTAGCAGACAGCCCAAAAGCTGAGAACAGGGGAGGAAGAACAGTTATGCAGTGAGAGTATACATTACCCTGACAGTTTTCTGTCATAATCTCCAGCCCTTCGAGCCCCCTTCAGTAAATCCATGCCCAATTTAAGCTTGCTGACAGACTCAGAAAAAGCATGAGTTTTGCTACACAATGCCACAGCACTGAACTTTTCAAAATCAGGAGGCAAAAGGTACACTGCAAACAAAAGGCTCTTGGGGGAAGTGCTCTCCTAAGCATGCCAAGGTCTTAAGATAAAAGCAAACCGAGGTAGAGATCTCCACCACAATGCAGGCTTACCACACAGGTAGGCCGTATCACCTGCCCTGGCTTTGCTGATGCTCAGCTCTCTGGTGGCAGAGCCACACTGCACTCAGAGGTGGCTGCCAATGTGCACAACAGGTTTGAGGTGCTTCTGTCAAGAATTTTGGGGTTGTTTTTAGGAGATGGAATCAGTCCACGTCCAAGCTTATCAGCACATCTCCAAATACCTCCTGTGCTTTCAGATCTGGTGATGTTGAGCCTCGTTCCCTGTGTCTTCCTCTTGACCAAGAAAAGCTTGCTGAGAAAAGGAGGATTGCAAAGCAATGATGGATCTCCTCACTCAAGCCTCACTCTAGACCTAACGAGCATTCTAGTTCATCTGTTTTGTGTCCATCATTTTCCAGCCTGGAAAGTAAGTTTCCTCACGCATCCTGGCCTGCTGAGATAGATGTTTTTCTCATGCTAACCCTACAAGCCACCTCATTTCAAAGCAAGCCTTCAGCTTCTTTGTTTCCATCAAGAGCACGTGCTGTCTTATATGTTCAGTCAACATTTTCAACGTGCATTTTAAATTGCTAACCACTTGAAAGGCAGGCTGATTGCTACTGAGAACACTGATTACTGTAAAGCATCTGCTCTCTAGGGATGTCAGCAGGACACCACTAACTGGAAAGCACTAAGTCAGAATTAAGGACTAAATGCAAAAGGCAACAGAACAGAGAAGGGAGCACCAGGAAATGGGCAGCACACCAATTAAGACACAACAGCACGATGCTTTAAGTAGGGCTCACACCATTGTGCAGGCACACATCCATTTCTGTGTGAAGCATTTGGTTAATGTTTAACCTGACAACGTCTGGATTACCTTCATAAACAAACGTCCTTGTTCAACTGTATTTTCCTGTATAGCAAGGGCTCCACCTGCTGGGACACAGGACAGGCCTTAGGCTCTGGTAGGATTGCAAGTTACTCCCTACAGCAGTTAGGAGCTAGCAGGCAGTTCAGCCTCCTCTGAAAATTATATAGAATCGTTTGGGTTGAAAGGAAGCCTAAAATGCCATCTGGTCCAATGCCCTTGCAACAAACAGGGACACCCACAGCTCCATCGGGTGCTCAGAGCCCCATCCAGCCCAACTCTGAGTGTCTCTGAGGATGGAGCAACCTGTGCCACTGCCTCACCACATTTATTCACTGATGCTTGTATTCAGCAAGTTCATACAGCTGCAAATCTAGAAGACAGATAGCTGGATGAGACAAACTAGATGTTCTGTGCTTGTTCAGGCTCTGAGCTCTGCTGAAACATCTTTCATCTTTCCATCTGCTAAACCAAAATGGTCTTTGCTTCCTGAGGCATTGAGCTGAGAATGAAAGTAAAACAGGCAAGTGTGGCTTCTAATCATAGCTATGAACCAGATTTGAGCACAGCTCCAGCTTTAAATCACAACAAATCAAAACAATCCCAACCAGCTACCTCCTTCATTCTATTCCACTTCATACTTACCCATCCCCATAGCATTTGTAGTTTGTATGCTAAGTCTGTTTTCTGATGGACCCAAATCCCAGTCATGCAGTGCTTGTTCTACATATCAAGATAATCACTGTTAACATGTAAGAACTGCTGGCAGTCTCCCCCAGGAATACTTATTGTGAAATAAAAACAGAAGGGATGCTTCTGGTTTGCAGGCAGCCCACAAGCTCATTTTACACACACTTGTTTCTTGTGACAGAAATCTGGTATTTCAGTGGCAGCATGAAATAATGAGCAGACATTTGTTCCCTCCCAACCCTATAATTTAAAGGGATGCTTTGCAGGATTCTGTAAGAATTTAGTTAACAAAAACGCAGCAACATTTCAGTGTGTATTTTCCTATTTAGAACCAGGCTGTTCTACGGTCAAACAAATAAAATACAGAAAATACAGAGAAAAATACAGAGTTACCAAGAAAATACCTAAATGGCATCATGTCTAGAATGACTTTCTGCAGAAGGACCATATAGATTAAGCTTACAAAAGTTCTGCACGTAAACCACATTCCCAGCACACAAGAGGCTCATCCTAACAAACCAAGGATAGATAAGGAATACAGGTAGAGATGTGAAGTGTCTATTACTGGACTCACAGTACTGATGCTTCTCTGCACCAAGGAGGCTTTGGAGAGTTGAGGATGTGTTACCCAGAGGCTGAAGAGCAACAATTTGATGTGTGTCAGCTGCTATACAGCAGCCTAGTGGCTGAAGACATCCGCCTGCTCCAGTTTAGGAGCTGAGTATGAATGACCAAATAAGTCATACGCATGCTCATGTTCCCAAGTGGCCCTTTGTTGACCCAAGTTTGTTGGCTAAAACCCCTTTTCCAATCACGTCCCTTTGAAAATAACTACAATAATATACAGGTTCTTTTCATGGCTGTGATCCACCAAATTTAAAGAAAGACTGAGACCAGAGGCTTGAGATCAAATGGTAAAGCATTCTGCCAGCAAGCAAAATGCATATATATAGCAAATGTGGATTTAATAAAATGAAACTTAAAAAAGACGGCCATTTTATGAAATTAGAGCATTTTTCTAATATTTTATCCTTAAAAAAAAACCTGAAGAACACCTAATTATATCAGGAAGGAAGATATGATATTCAACTGAGAAGAACTTAAGAAATCCACACAGTTTCCCTCTGCCCTATTAACAGATTTGCTTTCTTCTGTCCATCACTGTCACCAGCTATCACAGCACATCACAATTACTGTGCTGATGCTGCAGGCCAAAGTATTCCCCAACCACTCCCCAGCTTTTGGGAACACACCACATCTTCACTAAGAGAAAGAAAGGCACGGCGATTCCTCTTTACACAAAATGACTTTCTGGGGTTTACTTTTTTTCTTTTTTAGGGACATGAGGATAGCACAGGAAAGTCTTTCTTCTGAAGGCCTCCCATCAGCACTGGGAAGTGGAATACAATGCAAGTGGGCCACCATTGCACAGCCACCCTCCTTGATACCCAGCGATCCCACACGGTGGCATCATTACTAAACAAATAAAGGAAATGATGAATTTCCAGGCTCTGTCTCATAACTGGAAACCCAAGGAAGGAACCTGAGATTTGACTGCGTGGTTTGCTAACACATTTTCCAGAAACGCACTGCCAAGTTTTCCTTTAGCCCAACAGAGAGGAAGAAATGACAATCAGGGACAGCGTTCTGCGTTTGTAGAGGATCTAACATCAGTGCGCACAGTTCTGAATGAAGCCTTCCAATGCTGCTGTAACACATGATATTCAACTACCCCCTCTGTATCTAAGGGACAGGATAGAGAGACACAGTCCTGCATCAGGGTAATTTTAATCTGATGTCTCTGGACCATAATTGTAATAAACCCATGTCTGACATACCCCCAAGCTTTCCTCTTGCTGTGCATCTTCACTCCACTCCTAATTTTCATAACAATAGCATCAACAGAAGCATTCTCTCATCAGTTTCATCTGTTTTGACATATGCCTCAATATTTAATGACTAGAATAGACTGTTTTCCATTTATAGGTCCCTTGTTCCATTTTCATTTCAAGGTACTCAAAATTTTCCTATTTCACCTCAGACTGATGAGCATACTTGTTTACCATATACACTACTGACATCCCTTGAAAATGCTGTGCCCAGCAATTGCTGAGAAACATTGTATTTCTGTTTAACTTATTGATACAGCTGTGCTTGTCCTCAGCAAAAAGCTATGCCATTTTTTCTCCCTTTCTCACAGTACCAGGTTAATAAACACTCCTAAAAATGGCAATACCCACAAACTGCATACTACAGGCATATTTAGAAGGCAAAAATTGCATCCACTACAAGTCTCTCTAGCTGGGGATAAAACTGATACCTTCATTCTCTATGTAGGCCACAGAATGAAGCAGCACATCAAGTTATGCTGCAAGACCCATTAATCTCCTCCTGTAGAAATGAAGTCAAATAGATGGAGACATCCCATGTTACCCTCTTTCAGCAGCCCCAGAATTCAGTCTAGAATCACCTTAGAATCAACTGACACCTTCAAAACTCTTAGGTAACACACAGCTGAAATAAAAAATGCTAAAAATAAATACAACTCAGTGCTTGATTTTACTTCACTTGCCTGAGAATGGGGTGCAAGCAGCTCCTACTTTGTAGATGATTTCAGCAAGACACAGAAGGCACAGAAGAGGGCATTCTTTAGCACCAACCCTGTTTTACTGCCACCTCAGTCAGAGCAACAAATTGTCTTAAGCATGCAATGATACACTGGCAGAGCTTTACTCTTTCCTGAGGTAAAGAAATTTGACTGGAATGGTTGAGTGCTGGATATAGCAGTGATAAACCAGCCCACTGACAACAGAAGGAAAGATCCTTGTCAAGAACAATCTAGCTTAGCACATGCTATCTACTAACCATCAGTGCTTTATCTATTCCTAATATCAGCTTCTAACACCTCTTTAAATTAAGAAATTTAAGGAGCTGTAGTTGGATGTAATTCAGCTTAAGGTCCAGCTCTGTTGGAAATTCACCATCGGGATGACCAATTTTTAGCATTTCCTGCAGAGCACAAAAGCTGCAAAAAATCATGGGTTTCTGCTGCTAAAGATCATCCCATCCTTCTCTAAGATCACTGTAATCAATGTGACAGAGGAGAATCTGAAACGAGGAGACATTTTCTACTTCACTGTACAAAACACAGAGTAGGAACAGGCTGCATTCCTACCTACCAGCAATCACAAGCATCTTGATGAATGAAGGAAAGAAAATTTACAGGAAGCTTGTAGCATCTTTAAGATTCCCTTCTTCCCTGGGTGTAATCCTGAGAATTGTGGATTTCATTATCCTTCCTTATGGGGCACCTACTTATACACTCATGGCAAAAGCAAGCTATTACTGAGACAAACATCTTCAACTGCAATCCTCAAATTCATGATCTGTTCAGCAAATAAGTTCTAGAAGAGGAAGCTGTTTCAACTCTTATGTCTCTCACTCTAGAAATCCAGCTTGCTTAGAAAACAGACAGATGTTTGGTTACAGAATGCATCCTCATTGTTCTTGCAATTTGCTCCTCCATTTGCTTGTAGGACAATGCTGTGCTGCTGGAGAGAAATTAACACTCAGTCACCAAGGTTTCAACACAGTGAAGCTCCAGGAAATACAGCAATGCCGATGGGCATCTGCCCAGTTAGAAGCACTAATCCTTACAGAGCAAGGGCTGTGAATTATTTATGAAACAACTCTGGTTTTTTTCCCTTCTTGCAGTTCAACTCCAAAAAATCCACAACATGCTGGAAACATCTGGCTCTTTATCTGTAACAACTGATATGTCTGCTTGAAATACATTAACAGGCTCCTGGACGTGTTTGATAGCAAATGCAGACCTTCTGCACTCAGGTGTCAGGAGACAGCTCACAAAATGCCCACACAGCCTTGTGAGGAGCATGGCAGCCCAAAGAGCTGAGCAAGCATCATGGAAACCAATTGTTGAGGTACAAATCCTACCTTCAGCTCGCAATCCCAATGCTGTCACATGACTTTAGATCAGGTGCTAGCAAATATGCCAGCTTTTCTGCAGCCTTTGTCCACCTTCTCTGTCCCACGGCCACATAACATGGAACTCACCCATGTTAACGTTTGATGCAACACTTCTTTCCTTCTGAATGTCAATAAGAACAAAGCTAAAGATTGATAACTGCACAGTTACTCAGTAAAGCAGCTAGTTTAGGAGATGGCTTGTTCTATGCTTCTGTTAAACCAGAAATATCCCCTTTTACATAACCCCAGCAACATCAGCAATGGAGCATCTGGTTTGCCCAGAGATGAACTTTTCAGTAAGTGATCTCATTGTTCTTTTGCCTCAGTATGAATGATGGGATGCAGCATAAGAGAAAAACTCCATCTGCCTGCTCTGCAAGAGCTGGAACTTGCTTCCCCAGCCAGTAACAGCCAGACCACCCAGCATCTCCCAGCTCAGACAGCAGGCACAGCTTCCACAATGTAGGCTCCAAGGAGCTTTTTGTGTTATCTTCCAGACATATTTTGTCTTCGGTTCCAAACAGACACACAGTGTACTTACAAAACAATATTTACATTTGAGAGCATTGCCATTAACCAGTTGTGTTGGTTTATTATTTTTTTTCCTTTTTCCCTTTACTTTTGAAGGTCAGTCATAAATAATTCAGAGCTACATATTGAAGGAACATATAATGCTCAACCTTTTACATACACCAGGGTTAAAGGACAATTTACCATCAACAGAAAAATCCCAGACAAGGTAATCTGTGCATTGTTACATACATTGTGTGAGTCTAAACACAGGCATAAGCACAAAACCAGGAGGTGTTTCAAGGAGTTCAGTCACCACCATGCACAGACATACTTCATACAGGATGCTGATAGGCCACCTTATCTCAACGACGTGTAGTTAGGAGTATAGCTAAGCATATACTGACTTCATTAAAGCCTCAGACTGTTTACAATTTGTCATTTCTCAGCTACAGCCTGTGGCTCAAGGAGTCTTTAAGTTAGTCTTGCAAAAAAGCTAGGGTGGTGTAAAGGAGAAGATCTCCCCATGCTTGCCTGGTTCCTATGCTCTACCACTACACCTCACTACCAACCAGCATCACACTGAAAACTCCATTTGCTGGGCTTCTACCTGACCAAGCTCAGTTGTTCTGTCTTCAAATTTTATCTTCCACAAGGCAGGGAGAATATTCTTGTGTATCACAGCCAGGGCAAGATTCCTGAGTAGCTCTTCACCTGAAGCTTTGGCTGCCTTCAGCTCTCAGCAGCTGTCCTCTTTGGAGGAGGCTATTAAAAACCATTTGTTTGTAACACAGTCAAAGTAACAGCGTGGTTCACATTGCTATCCCTTTACAAGCTGTTTATGGAGATTCTCCTTAATTCTCACAGTAACACATCCTGACAGCTTGCTTAGAAGTTCACTAAAACATTTGCAATGAAAGCAACCAAAACTATTGCTCCAACAGAAAGAACTCATTCCTGCCTCTCCTCTAACAAACTTCCTGTCCTCAGGTTACCAAAGACAGAGGAAATAATTATAAGGTAAAAATCCAAGCACAGCAACACAGGAGGAGCAAGTAGATCAAAGGGCAATAACTTAAACCTCAACCCTCCTGTGTTTTCAGAACAGTGTTGCCTAGTAATTCCAGTAACTGAACACCCCCACATTCAGTTTCCAGCTAGAAACGGAAGGTAATGATATAGATGGCTGCAATAGATCTGCTCAGTCTTCCTTCAAAAGGAGGCAATATTACTGAAGCCTGAATATTTCATTGGATCCTTAAGCATCAATTACTCAATTCCTGTCCATCAACAAGATGTGAGGGACATAGGGATAGAAATACATCACAAGTCTTTATTCCAGAAGTCAAAGTATTTCCATTGCTTATTCCATTTTTTTTAATTAATATTTTTTTACTTTAAACTATCAGAATGCCTGGAATTAGTAAAATGAGAAAGGGACATCAATGAATGGGAGGGTTGAAGCTTGATGATTCTTGAGGTCCCTTCCAACCCAAGCCTTTCTATGATTTTATGAACGTTACAATAAGAGAAAAAATAACCTCAAATTCAACTTTGCACTTTTCAAGGCTTTCAGCAGCTTGCTTGTGCTTCTAACATGGCTGTTGGTCATTGAACTGAAACTCTAGTCCTAAGCTAAGAATATATCACACTAAGAAACTCCACCTGCATAAGTAGTCAAAATTAGAAGCTGAAGCAGAAAAGGTATTTCATGAGGTATTTCAAGCTTTGGTATTCAGCCAATACAAACTGAAAGCAAAAAGGTGTAGCAGGTCACACAGTCTAATTGAACCAGAATAACTCACTTCAAACCTTCTTCTGTTGCAGTAATCCAAAGCTCAAACATCTGAAAGTTGGCTCTATCTAATTCCTGTCCAGAATCAAACAAGCAAAAGCTTCCTAAGGTATTGTACACTGATTCATTCCTCTGTTTGCAAACGGAGCAGGTTATTATGCAAAGCGGTTTCCTCCAAGCAATGAATACTCAATCCTCTTCCTACCCAGGGAGGGGGACAGATTCCATTTGCATGTCTCAAGCTCAGAGATTCAATGGTTTGTTTTCCTTTGTCTAAGAAAGCAGTAGTGGGATGTGGGGAGGGAAGAGCACCGCTTCCTAGGTGCCAATTTCCACAGTACTTCAAAGCTCTCTGAAAGCAGAGGTTCCCAAGCACCACCTCTGCATTTTCCCCAGTGTCTCCCATTACAATCTAAACCTAGTTGCATCACTTGTAGTCATAGCAGCCTAAGAGGAGGAACAAAGACCGCTATGCAGCTGACACGCAGTAAGTGGTTGAAGGGTGGTATCTTCATTGCTTGCTTCAGTGAAGACTGTGTCCTATCCAAGACAGGCTGCAGGGTTGGTTAATTCCATGAAATGTATTGCCATGACAAAACATACAAGTGCCACTCAAGACAGATTTATCCTGTATCTGTCAGAGCCAGGAAATGACTCACCAAAAGTGGAGATCTACTTTCCTGTAGCATCTATTCCTGACTTGATGGTCAACCACTACAGTGATGCAAGATACTGAGAATTAAGCTGCATACAGGATACAGAGGGCATCTGAATGTAACACAAAAGGTGGTGCAAGTGCTAACCTAGGAAGGGACAGTAAAAGGAGTGAACCAGTGAACAGTTCCCTCCACATCTTGAATGACAAGAAAAGGAAAATCCTGTTCCATGTTCAGTGTTCCTGGCAAAGGCACAGTGTTCTAAATGACTGAACCAGCATGCAAGTGAGCATCCTCAGCTAACAGCATACCAATGAGATTTTCCCCCACATCGCTTCTAATTTCCATTTCTACCTTTAACCTTGTTGTCCTTCCCACTCCCTCACCTCCATCTTTTAAAAATATTTTGCATTTTATGTTTGTTGCAGAAATACAGTTTGGAGCTTTTCCAGGTTGGAACCTTCAAGTCCCTGTCAGCAGAAGCCTGTGAGTTAGAGAGAAATTTGCAAAAATCTGACACCTGCCACTTTCCATTGAGCTTTGGGTGGAAAATGTCCCTGGCTTCTTCCATTTTTAATGTCAGACTCAGCCTGGCGGAAGAGATTACCTCCAGGTAAAGTCATTCAGAACAGGAGTTTGTGTCTGCCAAGCCCCTCCTCTTTCACCACCCTGCTGATGCACCAGAACAGCAACACGTACTTGGGCTGAGCATTGCTTTTTCAGTGTCAATGTTTAATAGAGGAGGTGCGTGCTGTCTGTAATTGAGGATTGCTGCCTCTCACATTGTCTGTCTGAAGCTAGAGCTAATGATATCTGAATGAGATTTTTCCTCTGCAGGAATGGAGCAAGCATGATAAAAATGATAGAGATCTGATCACCTCAAGGGACAGAAGAGATGCTACAAGTCAGCAGTTGGGGAACCTCCAGCTTCTCAGAAATGTAACAGCCCCCAGATGTGTAGGAAAGCAAACAGCCTCCTCCTATGCAATCTATCAGCACTTCCACAACTCTATGCTGCAATTAGGAATGAAACAATCATTAAGAAGTTACAAGAGTTTGCCAGAGTCTATTGGGTGTATTCAGCATCAGCATGGATGTTGGTGAGCCTTAGATTTGAAAGTATTTCTGTAAGAAATTGAACTTTGAAACACTCGGATTTTTCTCCCCACATTCTCCAAGATCAAGGTTTCCATCCTACTAGGGGGTACAGCATGGAAGAACTGGCAAACCATTACACCTATTTCAATGGGAACTACATCATACTGTGTTAGAGAGGTAATGATCCATTGTTGGACAGCATACAAGGTATGCAGACAGCTCCAAATAAAAAGGATGCTGCCTTGGAGGTGATACGTTCAGACTAAGACTCAAGTAATAGCCTGTAGGTTGCCTACACTTACCAGCCCTGACAGAATATTGAGATCCAACAGCTCCCTTGCTTGCCTATATACACTTACTGGGGAACCTGACATTCCTCCAGGCCATCTCCAGCCCGAAGTCAAGGCACTCAAATTCATCAGCCAGCTATCTCAGACACCTAAATGCCCAATGGAGATGCTTGGGGAAGTCTTGCACATCTGTACATTCCCCACTGAGCTTAATGGATTCCTTTAGTAGAACACAAAGTAGATTTTTTAGTCACATCTTCAGAAACTTGCTTCAAGTGTCATTTTGAGCTGAATATTATAACCTGAATGTTCTAAAATAGAAGGAAATGGAAGTAAAGATGTCATTCTTTCCTCACTACTGTCGTAAGATACTGATGCTCTTTATTTATTGATGTTGTGCTCTCACAATCTCAACAACTTCATGAATATTTCTGTGTGCACAGGAAGGAAATTGTTATGCGTCTGTCCTTACTACAGGGACCGTGAAATTTTTTTCCTTAGAGATGCTGGGCTATTGTAATTCAGCTTTCAAGAAGCTTGAACAAACCTGTCTCGTCCACCTGCTTTCACTAAAACTAAAAGGAAACAAGGACTGCAACACAGTAGCTTACAGAACAGAAGTCATCATAAAGAAACAAACAGCGAAGGGAGGAAATAGCACCATCATTACTGGCATAAATGTGGTCAAAATCAAGGAAAAAAGAACACACAAAATTGGCCTCTGCCTATGCTTTGGAGGCTCCATTTCTTCAGCCCATCACTGTTCTCTTAAGAGCAACCATACATTTCAGTCTATCAGCTTACTGATGGTACATTTTGTCCTATCATCCAGATCACCAACATGAATTTCAAAGCACCAACCCCAAGGACACCAAGGAACGCCACTCATTTAGTCAACAGGTAAAGAGCTGCTGTCTGAATTCAATAATACAGCTGTTGCCCATCTCTCTCACTGCTGACCCCTGCATTCCCTGTGTTCCCAGGCATGGCTATAATTTGATCAGTACTTCAGGTAAAGCTGTGTCCTTTTATTTCATGCCAATTTATTGGAAGTCTCCCATCTGAATATTGCCCATGCAGTCTTAGGTGATGCAATGACTCACTCTAATTGCCAAGATCTAGGTCTCGAGTTTGATTTGTGCCAGTGGGACTGTCAGAAAAGGTTTCCCAGTTGAGCAGTAAACCTTTCCAAGTGTCTTTTAGTCATTGCAGAGACAGCATCAGAACATCAGTGACCACACTAGCATCTTAACAGGAGCTGAAAGGACAGGTCTTGGAACCTTCGCTCCTTACAGTTCACATTAAATTAGTAATATACATTAAATGATTATCTTAGATGGCATTATTTAAACATAACCTCACAGGACATTTGCCTCGAGCAAACTGCAAGAGAAAAGCTGAGCAATTATGCACCTCACATATGCATGAGCGTACAACAAGTTTGCACATGTAAGTGTGCCTGGGCAGCTTCACAGGCTTCAGCATTTTCCGAGCATATGGACACAGGGCAGCAACCCAAACCCATTAAGAATGCACTAAGCCAGCACTTTTAAACTGAAACAGTCATTTTTCAATAGACTAAAGCTCAATTTATCAGTGGGTATAACGCATATATCTAATCAGAAGAAAAATACCTGGTGGCACTCTCACCATAGGCATAGCACAGCATTTTGATGCCAACTACAATGACCATAAAGCATGCAGACTGCCCTGAAACCATCCTAGATTTTTTGTTTCCTTATAACTGACTCCACACATTTGAGCCTGTCAGAACAGTTGTACGCTGCATTATATTGATACAAGAGCAGAATAATAACAAAGAGAATATTTCAGCAATGCATTCGAGCTGTTCCAACCAGGAGGTAAATACGCTGCTCAACCCAGTAAGACATGAAGACCACAGCACACAGTCATTAAAACTAAATTCTGAGCAATTTCAATGGAACCATGCATGCTTCAGCATTCATATTATTCTTGGGATCTCCTAATCTTGACTCTGCAGAACTATATGTTCAATTTGGAATTGGTAAAAAATGGATTTATCCTTATGGCTTTGTGAATGTTTCCTGCAACACTGGATACCTAATGAAATTATTCTGTCATTCTAAACATCACATTTAGAAGATTTGACTGCTGAAAAGGAAAACACAACTCAAGTGCAACAATTGTAAACATGAGAAGGAAGAAAGACGTCATGCCAAACCAAAACACACACAACCTACAAACAACAGCCTTCATCTTATGATATGAAATCACTTCTAAGCATCTCAAAAAGACCGTTTTCAGATGGTTAGCAAAGTAACAGCTTGTTGACTCTCAGAGAGAAGAGCAGATTCCAATACTGTTGGGTGCTCAAATCCAGCCATTTAATACCAATAGAACACAACTCCAGTTTATTGCTTCCCATTGGTTATTCTTGAATAAATAGGCTTTTAACATTCCACAGATTGCAAGCGAACTCTGCATTAGCAAGAGCTAAACCAAAAGCCCCAGGGACAGAGGGCTTCTGCCTGGCCCCTCGCTTGCAGCAAGCTGGCTGCCATTCAAAACCACATTACCCCCATCTCATCTTCACTTCGCAGGACTTTTTAACCCTGGCTAGAAGAAAACAAGTGTCTTTAGAGAGCAAACCCACAAATCTCCATTGATGATTTTAATTCCAAACTCGTTGCCCCTGCTGTGACAGGACACCTATTAAGCAGTTGGGTGACGTTTTCAGATTTGTTTCCTGCAGTCCTGCAAACAGCTGCATCACAAATCTTTGTCCACTTGTAAATTGAGTTAGGTGATCAGCAGCAGCCAACAGATCGGTTTTACACATGTCATGGTTACAAGTAATGAGATTAATAAATGAGAGAGAGATTTCTACAAATAAGACATTTCCTCGCCTTATCTGGTTTGGAACAAATCTTCCTGTTTCCTTTTGGAGCCCAAAGACCTTACACTATTGCTAACTGCTTTTAGGGGATTCAATCTCACTCAATCCTCCTCTACTGTCTTTTTTTCTTACACTGTATTTATTTTACACTAACTTCACATGCCCAAACCACATCCCTACTCCAGAAGAGATTCATTTACTCTAAAAATGTAATACAAAAAAAAAAAAGCCACTCACAAATCCTAATTAAAAATGAGTATCTTACTACTTAGATTCTCACTTAGGTACTTACTCACTTGCTGCAGCCTCAGACTTTGCTGCTCTGCTGTCTTTGCTGTGTTTTCCATTGCATCGTACAGAGCTTTCTGGGAAAATGGAATAATACTCAGTATTAGTTATTTATTTTTTAATTTAGTTACATCTATGTGGTATGCTCTTCTATTTCATAGCAAGGGTGTATTCTTACAGGATTCTTGGGAACTAAGTTGTGTGGCCTGAGCTGCTTTAAGACTAAGTAGAGCTTTAAGAAGCTTTTTAGTTGTTTGTTTCCCTATTGAAGATGCACTTACCGACAGAGAGTGCTAAGGCTTGTTGAAGTGAGACTTTTGACTAATATTAAATGACTAATGGTGCTTTTATGATCAATTATTGAAGCCTGCATGGCAGAGGAGAGACTTCCAAACAACTGGTTTGTAAGTAAATGTTTAAGCACTGATGTGGTGCAAAGTTACCTCTCCAACAGCAGACTTGTGAAAGCTGTATGGAGGGTTTTATTTTCTGCCCTAGTATTGCTTCTTGTCTGCTTTGAGCTTTCCCAAAAAGAGGCTGACTTATTTTCATGGTTTGCTGTGTCAAAGTACGCTTTGCCAACGGCTGAACCTAGCAGAGCTTTGCTCAGTAGTTTCACCATGTTCTTTTGATTGTCCTTGTAGATGGCACCTGTCTTTCTACTGGCTGCATCAAAAAGCTGCTTCACTAACTTCATCTGAATGGAGTAACTTTCTACTCAGAATCTTGGAGGGCAGACAAAAAGAATAGACATAAGAGGGCTGGGCTTGCAGTTGCCATGTACTAACACTCCTGGAGGAAAACATAAAAAAGAAAGGTGACAATAGAGCTGCATTGTTTGCTTTTTCTTTTCCTGAATGTGCAAGAAAGATGTATCTTTAGGTTTAGAGAGGATCTGTCTACAAGCTTCTGCTAGCTGAGGTGTAGGAATGAGCTAAGAAGGGCTGAGCAGGTTCTTGGGATGTACGGGTTTAGGAGTGTATTTTTCTTGATGGGACTTAAAGCAATGTGGAGGAGGCTGATGTTGATGTGGGGATGAACAGGAGAAGCTGGTGTAGGGGCCCATGAGGATTTCTACAGGTGTTCAGCTATTTTAATCCAAACCTTAATTTTTCTTAGCATTTATGATAGCAACAGTTCGTCTACTCTGCTCTTCCCCTGCTGAGAAATGTATGATATACCTTTTCCATGCTGTGCTGGTGTTGTATGAGAGGAGGAGAAATAATTCATGAGCATGCTGGAAGAATTAGCCCCTTCTGGGGATTAAAAAAAAAAAAAAAAGTGTACTGTTGATAAGACCTACATAAGCCCCAAATAGTCAGTAGAGGTCTTGAGAGAGGATGTGCTCGTGTGAGTGGCATGTTTGTCCTAGCTTATGCCTTCCCCAGCCCTTACTGGGTGACACTGGAGGAACATACCCATGCCATAACAGGTATAAACGCCAGAGGGAGAATCCCCACTGAACCCCAAAGTGTGGTTTCCTCTCAAAGAGCTTACTAGAAGGACTGCAGCATGGGAGCAGGCTGAGGAATGGCTTGTTTGAGATGACAGAAGAGACTTTACATGCGTGGTCTCTTCTGATTCTGCAGCCACCTCCCAGCTGTCCCAGCTCTGTGTTTCTGTGGAGGATGGGCAGCTAGCACTGGGTGACACCACATCTTTCTCTTTGTTTCTGATGCATTTATTCTATGAAAGCAAAGCAGCATGCTGGGTATTTACAGCATTGCTTGGGACATCTTCTGTCAGACTTGTAATGCAGTGAGACAGGCGCAGTGCTGCTTCTCTTCTGGAGGGGGTGGGAAAGGATTCGATGCACTTTTCTCCATTGATTTATCTCCTACACTGAAAATTGATGATATTCCCTCAGATCCACCCAACCATTTGAAAGCAAGCAGCCTGTTTGATCAAGTGTGTGGGGAGAAGTTAGGAGGGTATCCAGCTCCCAGCCATGGTATGTGATGCTCTGTAGGAACTGTTCCATTCACCTGTGCTGTCAGGCTGTATTAGTCAAACACCATCCGTTAATTTTCTCACTGTTACAGAGAATAGATGTTTTGGAGAGGAGTCATGGTTTTATTTCTACCTGTGAAGCAAGGAAGGGTAAAGAAAACTGCTTAAAACATGATACAAAAAGAAAACTTCCATCCATGTTACTTCTCTCAAATGGATCTACCTGTATCTCAGGTCCTACTTTGTTTGGGGTAGCAATGTGTCCCATCTTCCAGTAAATGCTTGCAAAGCTCCTACGTTAATAAGGAGTAGTAATTAAGTCCTATAGAGCTTCTTATAGCCCCGGTGTCTGTATAGCTGTGGTAGCAGATTGGCACAGAGCAGCTATCTGAACACTCAGTCAGCTTCTTGGTTGCTTTCACAGCTCCTGTGGGCTTCCAAGTGGCCAACATAACCCTTCTGTGTGGGGAAGATGCAAGGTCTTGGTTTATCTGCACAGGAGTTGCACCCTGGGGTGCACAGGTAAAGGTGTGAGCATGCCCTGTGCGTGTCAAGTACAACAGATCAGAGCAGGTATGTGTGTAAAACAACACCGTTCCCATGGCCTTGCTGGAAGCAGTGAGATTTAAAAGCATTTTAGTGAAGCATTAAAAAGTTCAATGCTGTTTGTTTCGGCTCAAAGGTGGACAAGACTGCCTGTGAGCTCTGCTATTAGATTGGATTCCTCTTATGGAAACTGTTTTGTCTTCACAGCAGAAAACCTGGTAAAGCTGAGCTAGTATTTCTTAGACACGCATGGTTTGATTGAATCTTGGGGTTTTTCTTTCCTAGAGACTCAGACCTACTCAAAAAGGAGAAAAAAAAAACAAACAAACTAGATAAGAAGCAAGCCTTCAGTAAGTCCAAAAGCTATAATTCTGGAGCTTATCCCACTACATACACATTTTACATAGTGAATGTGTTTGTAGTTCTGAAGAGCATTTGTGCTTTTCCTGAGAGCCACTGAGGGATGAATCTGATTCTTTTTCCATGCTGGATTTCGCTGCCTCCAAACTTAACCACTCCAACACTCGTAAAATCCTTGCATCTCCTCCCGAGGTAAATCTCTATATGTTACTGCTAGAAGTTAGCTCTACCTCACCCACATGACTGATCTTCGCTATTAATCCCAGCTGATGGCAGGGAGGGGCTCTTCTGGGAGGCAGCCATGTGGTGAACATTGAGCGCAGTGTTTTCCCCCCGCTTCTCTCCTTTCCTTTTCAGACGTGCAAAATCACTCCGTGCTGCTGTCGATGTGAACTCCTTGCTGCTCTGTCTCTTCTCTTCCAGAAACTCCAGGCCCTGATTTAGCAGCTACAGATCTGTGAGCTCTCGCTGTATCTGGACAGAATACGGACAAGGAGATGAATATCAGAAGGGAAGAAAGAGTGAAGTTGGTTATTTCTCTGGCACATGGATGCAATTACTCTCGGCGCATTCCAGAGGCGTTCTTTTGAATCCTGTGCAGGTCTGCCTGCCGTCCCTGGGAGAGAGAAGGCAGAAGGGAGGAAAAGTCCCTTTCTCACACGGAGACGGAATGTCTGCACTTTCCATCCTCTTTTTAGGTACGTTGGCTTTTTGGTGTTTAATCGAACTTCCATTTGCCCCTCTCTGTGCGACTGAAATTCGTTTCTGATGAGCTATTCGGATCTGCAGAGGAAAAAACTTTTATGGCAAACTCCTTTTTCTGTTTTTGTGTTCAGTGCTTTTTGTGTTGCTTTAGTTATTAGCAGGTTGATGGCCGGGAACCTTTTAATATCCAAATTTGTTGTTTTTTTTTTTGTTGTTGTTGTTTAGGAGTAATGGTCATACAGACCCCTCCTGGAATGTGTTTTTAGTTTAAAAAAGGCAGTTTTTGAGCAGCGTACCATGAAGGGGTTTGAACCTCTTTGATAAAATAAGATGAACAAAATGTCTTTGTTCCAGGCATAGTGTCAGATTTGTATAACTGTTTTGCTTTGCTCAAATATTTAGCATTCAGGTTTTTAGAATAAAAAAGGGTTATTGTTTCCAATTGATGCCTCTGATTAAAAACAGATGTGTTGAAGTGTGAGAGGGAGGAGTTAAGGGGGGAAAGAATGGGAGAAGGAGGGGGAACAAAAGGGAGACAGCAAGAAAAAGGGAGGGAAAAGGGCTGCTGAAATAAAGAGGAGGAAAAGGTATAAGTTAATGGTTGAATAGGAGCAGAGAACAGGAGAGGAGACTAAAGAAAGAGAATGGAAGCAGAAGGGCTGAACAGAGCTGTCTGGTAAAGCCTATGGAGAAAGGGTTTGCAGTCCTGAGGTCTGCTGGGGAGCTTGCATATGGGACTGACTCAGAAGTAGTCTGGGTATCTGCATCTCCAGAGGCACTGGGATGTGATGAGTGAGCTTCTGTCTTCATTCTGCTCACCACATAGTGCTGACAAGCAGACAGCTCTGAAATCTGTCGTGGTTGAGCAAATCAGAGATTCCTGGGTTCTCCTGCCCCCCAAAACCCAGGGTACTGGTGTGAATGGGGCACAGGTCTTTGATTCCCATGGAAGAGCCAAGTCCCACAAGGTGATGGGCTGATGTGGGCGGACACAGAATAAAGGCTTCAGACAGGATGATAGGAAGAAATGCTATGGGGAACAGCCTTCATTCAGTTTCACAGGTGTGAAACATGGACCAGCCAGAGTTCTAAATGTCCAGAAGGCAGATGGGTTCTCATAGCAGCCAAGTGTTGAAGGCTTGGAGCAGAAGGGATAAGCTGCTGCCACAGGATGAGTGTTGTAGTGATACAGTAACTCTCTTTTGTATGACCACTGCTGGTTTTATCGGGGGGGACACAATGGCCTTTAACCATTCTTCCTTCTTTGGGATCTCTGTAATGCTTAGAAGGCATAAACCCAGCAGAGAAGACAAGCCATGCCTTGAAGAGCTTTTGCATTTAATCAACATTTGAGTTCCTCAGTTTCTCTAGTTGTTCCAGCTGTGGCAAGGGGAGGAAGAGCAGCTTCCCAAAGCTCACAGTCAAACCAGGAATGCCTCATTTCCTGGTGCTTTGTTAGTGTTGAACTGCCCTGTGATTTACCCTTGTTGTATTTGTGTTGTCAATGGGCAACTTGGTCATCCAGCTTTGAATCCAGCTTCATTTACTGATATTGGAAGCATATTTTAGGGAACATGAAGTATTGCTGTCTGTGTTCCTTGCTTGTGCCTGGGAGAAAGCAAGGAGATAGGGGATATAGGGGATCTCCTTTGCTAGCCTGAGAAAGTAGTGGAAAGGTGTGTAAGTATCAGTGAGTGTGTGCTTTTGCTCACTGTTGAAGTGAAGGATTGTGGAGAGTAGGAGTTTGAAGCCAAGGAAGCCTCAGAGGAAAGTTGCTGGCTCAGAGCATTCACATTGATGGTATATATGTGGTCCTTGTCTTTGGTACTGTTTACCTACAGGGTAAGTAGACAGCTATGCGAGGAGACAGGGAAAAGGAGACAAAGAGTTGGAAGGAGGCTTTAAAAACATGACAAGAATGAAGACTTTACTAAATGTGGTCTGGGCAAGACTGCGATCATAGTTCTGTAACAAGGGTAAGGTGGAGAAAGCAGAGAGGAGCCAGAAATCTCCTTTGCCTTTTCCCACCACCCTGTCCAAGTCAATTTTGAGTATTTTTAACAAACTTTCTGCTAAAGACGTATTTGATTACAAGAAAATAAATATAGTTGTGTGATATCTGTACACCTACTTTTGACTCTAGTATTACATATATCACTTGTTGGCTAGTGTATGTGCTTTGCCTTTCAGAAAGCAAGGGGTTCAAGATCCAAAGGAGGAGATGTGCCAAACCAATATAGACATTCAGCTTTCACATGTCTTGCTACTGAGATGGGATCTTTGCATTAGAACATTAGGGGTTGCTCTCCACAATGCCCTAATTGCTCCCTCTTGTTTTATGAGGAATAGGCAGCTGCTTGTCCATAGGAGTTCTCCTGCAGAAAAGAATGGCCAAGAGTCTTTTGTATCTTAGCTTTAGCCTCAGTATCTGCAAAGGGGCTGTCTTCATGGTTTCTCTAAAGCTGACCAGCCATTGGGATGTAAGGAAGCCAACCTTCTGTGATATA
The DNA here is from genome assembly GCF_905368555.1 of Meleagris gallopavo. Lineage (NCBI taxonomy): Eukaryota > Metazoa > Chordata > Aves > Galliformes > Phasianidae > Meleagris > Meleagris gallopavo. The sequence continues at coordinate 3,083,703 of NC_139429.1, forward strand.
GCACAGAGAGATGCCTTGGGAGCCAAGGCTTTGCTCCCTCTCTATGTGGTGTCTTTGGGAAAAGATGAGTAGGATTTAGTGATTGATGGTACAGGGAATTGCATGTACCATACTGAGGCTGATGGATGCAGATGCAGCTGGTAGCTCTGATTTGTGCACTTAGTCTGGCTTATATGGTGTGCTCAATGGGTAGGAATTGGTGTATTACACAGGAGTGATTTTGCTGAAGTGGATGCAGCTGTAATGGCAGATCTACCTCCTGTGCAGGTGTAGCTGAGCTCTGTTCTCCCAGCTCTAAGGTCAGTGACTCTCTTACAGGGCTGTCCCAGAGGAGCACAGTTGCTGCACTGAACACCAAGACTTGATTGTCTCACTGTGCTGGGAAAGGTTATGGTGCAAATCCCTGTAGAGCTTGTTGGCATGAGCAATTGGGTCTGACAGCATGCATTTGCCTAGGTATCCACCAGACTTCTAGCCTGAAAATCTTTGCTGAAATGGGAGCTGCTCTGCAGCATTTGGCAGTGGCAGGTCAGCCTGGGGCTGTGCTTTTCTACATTGACTCTCAGACTTCTGAGACTTGCTTCCCCTCCTGCTTTAAGGGCACAGGCATCCTGAATGGTGCCCTGTCATGCTTCCTTAAAGCCCTTCTCCTTAAAACTGCAATATGTTCCAGAAAAGCCAAGAACCACTGCATTGTTTAAAAACAACAACAACAACAAAAAAACCAGCACTCCTGCTTCCAGCGGGGTTACTGAACTTTTTAATAGACTGCTTCTGCCTGAACTAGTAAAAAGCAAGGGAGATGTTTTAAGCAAATGGAATATTAAACTGATGGGTTTTATTTCTGCTGCTGCTCTGGGTGCTTCCCAAGTTTCTGAGGTTATGGATATAGGATATACTTGCAACCTCCTGGTTTTCTCATGGCTCCTTTTGTTGGCTTTATCTGTTTGTTTCATGGGGGTATTCAGGTGGGGCAAGGATTTTGGCCCATGTTTTAACAGCATTTAATTCTAAGCTTGGGATTGGAATAGCAAAATATAAATCCGTGGCTGTGAATAAGGCTTCTGTTCAGGATTCTGCCATTGGATTTCATCTTTTCCTTCATTGGGTTATGAAGGAATGCAGGCGATCACTCTTGGTGCATAAAGCCCAAGAGGAGGCTGTTCTTCCAAAGTCGACTTCATAAAAGCTGATAATTGCAAGAGCTTATTTTTTTTTCAGCAGTCAACAAAACAGCAACTGGATTGAAGAACTGTTGGGAGGTGTGAATTTAGCTCTACGACAAGGCCAAGAGCTCCTTTCTTTAACAAACCCTAGGGAAAGGGAGCAAAGAGAAGATGTGTGTCCATTTGCTGCTCCTGGTGGAATTCAAGGAGGCAAGACAGAATTGAGTGAGCTGCTATCTGATGGGATATCAGAGTTAACACTTCTTGTTGTGGGATGCAAATTCTTTTAAAGCCAGGGTGGGTTTGCATCACATTTCCTACCAGAGCACTCAATAAGAATGTCCTCCCCTTCCCCAGCAGCGCTGTGTTTTACATGAAAGTGTTTGGATTTCTAGCATTTAGAAAACCTTAGCTTTATTTTGAGGCCTGATTTTATCCCTATTTTTCTGTTTTACCATAAAAAGAAAAAGGGTAAACCTCTGGAGTGGGGGAAAGCAGCATGCCAAGTTAGGGTTGAAATACTGAAGTCTGATCTCTTAATCACGAGAAATAGTGTGCTGAGGGGAGGCAAGCTTTCTGAATTTCCCATGTGAAACAATTGGTGTTTGGCCACTGTGCCCACAGCGGGGCCTGTTTATACAGAATTAGTGGTCTGTTTCTGTGGGGCACTCGGGGCCACGTCAGAGGGACGTTTTGTGTAACAGCAGAGCAGGCTTCCCAGCAATGCCTGTCATTGCACAACTGGCTTGGAGAGAGACCCTGATGTTTATCCTCTGGATCACAACAGATGCCCCTGTCTTCCTCAAGGCAAACACAGGACTTTATAGGGAACTTAACAGGTTTGCAGCCTGGGATTTGTTTGAGTTCTTAGGAACCGCCTGAAAAGAAATGTAAATAGTCACTGCAACAAAGCAGAGCGTGTATTTGCAAAACCCTGCTTTGTGTGGAAACAGATTGTTTTGTGATGCAGAATGTGTGTGTTTAGTAGCAATGAAGAGGGGTGTTACAGACTGCTTTCTGTGTCTCTTCCCTGCAGAAACTGCTTCCAAAGCTTTAGTCCAACGATGCATCTGGTTTCCAGCTAAAGCACTCCCCTCTGTTAGCCAAGGCTTGTGTATATTGCACAGTGCAGAGCTGAGTTCTATACGTGTGCAAAGAAAGCTTGGCTCTTGGGGATGTAATGTTGTGCATATTGCTTGCACCGATGTGTTACAAAACTGAGGCTGCTTTGGGTGCAGTGGGAACTTGGCGGAGCCTTGTCTGAAAGATGAATGGGTCTCCTTTTTTCCTCAAGCTGTTTCTTCATCTGTTTTTAGAAATGGTTATTTTACAGAAGCAGCCCAGCAAAAAGCCAAGGGTGAAGTCAGGTCATTGAGGTCTGTGAATAGACACCGAGAGCTCAGGGTAGTGGAAGATGAGGAAATGGAGAAGAGCAGGAAGCACAGCAATGGCAAATGTGGCAAGTGATGGGAAGTCAACAGGGGGAAGGAGGATCCTTCAGTTTACTTCTTCAGTATGCTTGAGTGGAATGATAAGGCTGCTACCAACAGCCTACATCTCCAGCCAAGGCTTCAGACCCTGCCTAAAACATGCTTTTTACATGGTACAACGTGAAAAGCAGAGTACAGAGAAGGAAAAGTGTTGGCAATAGAGCTCTATCTGTGGATTAGCACTCAAGATAGAGCTGGTCCTCTTTTCCAGAAGCTCACTGGGTACTGGAAAGAACAACCAGGGAATGTGAGTAGGATGCTCTGCCTCAACGTAACCACTGCTAGCTTTTCTAAAGTCCTTCTCCCTGTTGTCTCAGTTTTCCATGTGACTAATCAGGAAAACCTGCGTTTTCTAAGTTGCAAAGAGGACTGAGCAATTGTGAAATGCATTGAAGCTGATGAACAACATGAAACAGTCATGATAGGTTTTTTCCTGTTCTTTTATCTTTGCGTTGGTTCTAATTACATTTGTGCTTTTTTTAAACTCAGCATTTCTCTTAATGGGCCAGACAGTTTCATGATGTTGGAATTACTGTCCTTCGAGAATCAATATACATTACAAAGGGTATTTTCAGCCTAGCTTTTCTTCTGTGTATCTGACATCCTCATTTTAGTGGCTGCAAAATGAGTACAAAGCTTCAGTGTGACTTGTTCCTGACTGACTAGGTGGAAAGGTGAAAGTTCAGCTTAGTGCCTGCAGTTTAATTGCCTGTGGTAGGAAAAGGTCAGTGAGAATTTTGTTGTGCTTATCATATGCGTTTGCAGAAAGGAGGCTGTTCTCCTGGAAACAGTCTTTTGAAATGGAGCGTGCACAGTTAGAGGCAATTGCTGGCAATGATGGTAGGCTGCATGTGTTCTGCCATAGCACTGCTGCTTGTTAGCATCCTTTGTGCTAAGTGCCATGTGTAAAGCTCTGGAGAGCTCAGTCCAACCAGCCAATATTGGGTAGAGAATACCTAGGAATTCCCAGTATTCCTACTCTTCTAATGGAGAAGGGAACTAAAATACAGATACACGACACGACAAGGTAGCAGTATTGTTGTATGTCTTAAAGCCTTGTGCTCTGCTTCAAAGTTATTTTCTTTTATGTGTGTCCTAAAACACAAGGAGAAGTGATCAGTGGCAAACAACTGAATCCATCAGCCATCATTTACCAGTGTCCTGAGCAGTCATTGGGATGACTTCTAAGAGATAGGAAGGTTTGAGTTATCCCTACTTAATAAAAAAGAAGTGGGATAATGGATTTTATAGCACCAATGTGCTGAGAAACTCCATTCATAGTATGAATGTTACCAGAGGAGCCCTCACAAAAGAAATTGAGCTGCATGTGTTCAGTTCATGAATGAGTTTACCTTCTCCTAAGTGGAGAATGATCTCATCTTGCTATTTAACATAGACCTGTGGAGCAGATACAGCTCATTAAGCTGTTTCTTTCCATAGATCTGCTTGGTAGGAGAAGAATGTGGAACCAGCTTTATTAGATGAAGGCCTGGAGTCCCCTTGTCCTTAACTGTGGCTTTTGGTGAAGGGGAACAACTTTGAGTCTCACAAAGCACATGCACAGCAGCACTCCGGAATAGAGCTGCTCCCCGTGCTCCTGCAGTTAGGAGCAGTAGTAGAGGAACTGCAAAACAAGCAGCATGCAGTCAGTGGGTTTGCCTGTGAGCGGTGTGCTCTGCTGGAGTGCCTGAAGCTGAATCAAAAAGCAACAGCTAGGGAAGCACTGGGGCTAGGAATCTGGATGCAGCTGTAGCTCATGGCAAAATCGTACTGTCGGATCCCAGAGTTCTCCTTTTTTGATTGCATTGTCTACGACTTCCTTTGGCTTTTGAGGCTACAAGGTTGTTTTCAGCAGGTGAGTCTCTCGTGATGTGCTCAGGTGCTTTAGTGTAAGAGACTTCATCAGAACCAGTGCACAAAACACCAAGTGGCCCTGTTCCCTTCCCCATGTGTGCCTCAGCAAAAAACAGCAGAACGAGGTGGTTTTTCCAGTGCTCGCAATATTTATGAGATGCATGTTGGCTGAGTCTCATTGCTCAGACTGCTTAGGCTATTTTTTTTTTGCTTTTTAAAGCCTTGATAAAATTTTAAAGGCCATACAAGTGTTTAATATGGACGTGAGGCTTTATCTGTAGGGTGATGTGTTCGTGTGTGTGTGTGTGGGGGGGGAACCTCTCGTGTAACACAGCAGGGTTTGACTATTGAACTAAAATAGTCAGACACTTCTTTTTCTGTTTCAAAAAAAAAAAAAAAGCAAGAAAATTGAAGGGTTTTCAACCTTGAAGGCAAATCACTTTGTGACTTCATTGTTTAAATTTAGGTTTTGTTTTGCGGGAGGCAGGGGGGATCGTTAGACTCGAAGCAAAAGCCTTATAGCCCAGGGACTGTCACTTCTGATTACTTCCAGTGACACTTCCAATTATTTCCAATCACAATTCCAGGGACAAGAGGAAAAAACCACGTTCTCCAACATCAGGGCTTCCTTCCGAACAAAAGATGGCTTATCAAACCTCTGCAGTAAAAGGTACAATGCCAGATTTGGAAATCTTATTCCAGTAGAGTAATTCCAGAGCAAATCTGATGATGTGAGGCTCTAGGCCAGTGTCTGGCAGGGTGTTCTGCTGGGATCCTGCCTTCTTGGGTAATATTGGGGGATTGCTTCATTTTCTTCAGGCATTTACTGGAGCTTGGGCTCACTTTGCAGCAGCAATATGCAGTTTCAGCAAATGTCTGTCTAATGCTCTGTGGGTCATAAACTATGAGCATGCAGAAGTACTGCTGATGGAAAGCCAACTTTTTTTTTTTTTTGTGCTCAAAATGGGAAACGTCTGCTGCTGGGACTCTGCTGACTTTTGGGTAACTTGCTGTGAAGATTTTGGTGCAGTGGTAAAAAGCTGTGAGTTGTTACACCCTTCAGAAAGCCCTTGGGACTGGAAGGCCGCAGGGAGGCAGCGGAATGACCGATGAGGAAGTAGGATTCTTAAGGCTCGTGTCTTAAGGCCAAAGTTGACTGCTGCTATTCCCAATGGCAGTGGCAGACGGAGGCTGGCCCCAGCTTATTGTAGGAACAGTAATAAATCTTAAATATTTGGTGGCTTTAAGCTGTGTGGGCAATAAAAGACCTCTCTCCCAGTTCAACTTTTTTTAGTTCTGAAGGTGTTGTGGTGCTGTGCATCCATGTTTGTAGGTCTGTATTGCAGCAGGCATCCCTTTTAGCTCTGGCTGAAGTGTCCCATGTGGAACACTCAGCACCAGTGCCTCAGAATCCCAGCATTTCTCATAAGGAGCTGTTTTCCCACATCCATCTGATCTGGATTGATGTTTCCACAGTACTGCTTTGTCATGCTCTGATGTGGTCTGTGCTGTGGGCAAAACCCCTCTCTTTCCATTGTTTCCAGCTCTTGCTTGGAAACAATGGGGATTTTTGTAAGACAAAGTATAGCTTTTGTTTTAACAAATGCTGTATTTTTTTTTTTTTTTTCTCTCATTTCTTTTCCAAAGGGGAATTTTTTAAGTAATCGGGATTGCTGTCTGGTAAGAGCAGCATTCAGGATGTCTACGTTTCATTGCTGGTTTTGCCAGTAACTGCGATTTAAGTAATTGCAGGCTCCTTTTTTTAAGTGCCTTTTAGTTTTGAGTATCTCTGTTTCAAGTGGTAAACTGCTTATAAAGGGGCCAGTAGTGGTGCAGATGGAAATGCAGGGTCTCATGGACTTGATGTGGTCACACCAACTACATTAGGTGTCCTTAAAGCAGTCGGGATTTTGGGGTGCAGTTGAAAATGTTGGCTCCTTTGTGAGCACACAAATGAAGCAAACTTTCCCTTGTGAGATGTAAAACACTTTGAAATCACTGCAGAAATGGTGCTGCAGAAGTCTGGAGTGATAGCCTGTTAAGACACATCAGGCACTGGTTTAATGAGTGAAGATGAAGCTGCAGTTCAAGAGATTCCCCATCAGTGTCACTCAGTGTGGCAAATGCATCCCAGTGTATCTGGCTTTGTTAAAGCTGTTTCCTTTTAGCCCAAGGTTACCCCTGGAGTAAACCAGGAGACAATTCTGCAGCTGCTTGTTAATTCAGGCCCAATGTGACCTGGTACAACCAATGTACAAAGCTGAGCTCCTCTGCTCTGGAGTTAATGATCCTGCATTGCACAATACTTTTTCCTCCAATTGAGCTCCCATCTTTTTCTTATTTAGTAATGCCCTAGGCATGTTGTTTCCATTGTGGGACGGTGATGAATACATACCCATTAGAAAAAGGCACTGAATGCAATGGAGGCATTTTTTTTTTTTTTAACTTGTCAGCAAGCATCTTTCCTTACCCCATGTCTTCTCTTCTGTGAAGTCACCAGGACAAAGGACAGAAGCCAAAATCAAAATGTGAATGGAACAAACCTTATTGTACCAGATGCAAGTATTCAGGATATTTTCTTGGTTGTAAGTGCTCTGTTACAGGGGCCATTTCCTTGCTTGTTTGCACTGTTGCTACAACACTGCACACTTGAAAGCTTGCACAGCAAGCCAGAATGTCTTAAACTTAGTTTTCTTCCTGCTTACTGTCTGACACCAGGCGCCACGTTCACGTCTGCTTGCGTGAAACCTATGCAAGGTAATTCTACATCATAATTCATACAATGACAAGGGAAGCTAGGAACCCAAGATGCTCAGAGAGCATCTGAAAAACTAGTTGGGGCTCTGAGGGTGCTCACTGAGGGGCTGCTTTAAATCAGGTTTGGTTTTGGCCAGATCTCAAAGCAGCTTCTGTTAGCAAGCTTTACTTTGCTAAAGATTGTAGAAAGTGATGAGATTGATATGTACTCATCTACACGCAGTGACAGAGGGTCTTCAAGTGATCTTGAAGAGAGAAATCAGTCCCTTTTCAGAGTTTGGGTAGAAGGAAATTGAGAGCAGCACTGAAAACTACTCGACTATACTGGAGGATGGAGAATTTGCTCTTGATCCTCATGTTCATCTTAAGGACTTGAGTAAAATCTTCTCCAGAAAGGTAGCCAGGTTTGATTTGAAGACCTCAAGGTGAAAAATCCCATCAGATTGTCGCCAAAATCATCTACCTTATTAACTTGATTATATCTAGTTTGAGTTCCTGTGATGTTTCTCTTCTCTACCTGAGAAGAGCACCTCTTGGTGCTTTTATTTAATGCTGACTTAGCTAATGGCTGATTTGTGGTAGTGCAGAGCAGACTTGTGGTGCACCTGAAGGCTGCCAGGTACCAGACACTGCTGCCAAGTGCACAGGGCTCAGGTAAGGCTTTATCCGTTAGGCTCTGCCGGAGGTCATCTGCAAAAACTGTCCTGAAACTGCGGTCCTTGGATGTTTTCCAAAATATCCATTGAGTTTATTCAGTTCTTTTCTTTTAGAGACATCTAAATCTAGGAAATAATAAATGCAGTTCTCAAGGTATATTCTCACTTGTTTGTTTTTTTGTTTTTTTTTCTGCTCCTGGAACAACTTGTGTACTAGTTTTTAAAAGGAATGAAAATCCAGCTTAAATTTGCATTCTTTCCTTATTTGTCCCTCTTCTTAAGACATCCACAGGCAAAAAGCTGGGGAGAGCGGTTTGTTACTTGTACACGTGGAAGGATTCTGTAACCAGCCAGGCATTATTGGCACTTCATATTTTTCTCTCATATCAGTGTTCTTCTGAGGGCTCCTGAAGGCACAGAATGTCCTTTTGCTGCCTCTGAAATAAGAGGCCATCTGTTCTTTGTCTTCAGAAACCAATGCGCTGATAAAACTCATGCTTTGTTTTAAAGAAAATAATGCTGGTGTGCAGCACACCCTTCCCAAGCTCAGATATGGATTAAATGAACAATTAAAAAAGAGTTTGCTGCTTCAGTGATTGTATTTTGTACTTAAAAGCTGTGACTTCCTAGTGGCTGTGCCGGGTAGAGGCAAGTCGTCTGCATATCTTCCTACATGCAGAGCAGAATTGCAGCTTTTCCCATACTCTGTGGTGCAAGACCATGTGCATTGCATTTTCTTTCTGGTTATTGCTCTTCTTTTGGTCCCCATCCTCAGAGTTATCCTCCCAGTACTTCCTATTGTGCAACCATGTGCATGGAAAACCTTCTGATCCCTGCAAGAGCAACTCCAATAGCTGCAGTTTCCTTTGTTCCAGTGCAGTGTTTTTTGGGTATGCCGCAGCCCTTTAAACTCTAGATGTATATCTTGTGGTTTTGGGTTTCATAAGCCTTTGATGGAGCCCAGGATGTTTGCTGTAAATCCCCAAATTCTGGCAGTGTGTAGCAGCAGAGTGGGAAAGCTCTCCATTGAAAGCACTTGTGTAGTGACTTTGGCACAGGAACACCTTCCATCCTTGGGAGGGGGATGGATTTCCTGTTTCTGCTATGGGTGGAGATGGTTCAAGGAGGAATTGGCACTGCTTTTCCATTCCTTGCTGAGTTAAAGACCTCTATGACAGTCTGACATAAGCAGAAAGGGGGGGAGGAAAAGAACGAAAGAAAATGGTAAATATTCTTGTCCCTTTCCTCCCTGCCCCTGGAGGGGGAGATGGTTACCACCAGGTGTACACTCATGTGTTCCCACTGGATAAAGTCCAGGAGAAGGCCATATTTAGAGTGGGTCTGAGTTGCAGGAGACAATGGTAGTTGGGTGCATGTAACTGGTCTTAGGGCAGCAGCCCTGCTCATTGCTTTAAATCATTCTAGAGCTTTATTTTTCTGTCTCGGCACTGTCAGAGCCTATAATCCTCAACCAAAGGAGGCCATCCTGCCCTACCGAGAGAAGGACTTAAAGTGAGGAATCCCCTTCAGCAAAGATGTGGCAAGCAGACTGATAATGTAAAGAAAAGGAAAAATATCCTGAGCCCACATGCATAAAGCTAGGGCCTGATTATGATGTAGAAATGGAAACAAAACATTAAGAATTTCCTTAATACAGGGAACTGGTAGAGCCCCACAACAGGCAGTGCTTATTGCTAAACCATGCATTATAACAACAGTAATTGAGCAGGTAATGATTACGCATGCTTTATAAGCACACACCATCAGTTATGTTCAGTCTGCAGACAGGGAAGAGTTGATGTAGCAGATTAAGTGTTATTTCTGCATTTTAAATAGCAGTCACTGTTCATATATTCTCTATGGCTACTTTCAATCCAAAAGAAAGTAGTGCATAATATATGAGTGTTGAGAGTAGATGCCAGGGAAAAATGTCTTAGGCAGTTGGACGAGATTAAACATTAGGCTTGCATCAGTCTTTGAGGTATGCTATGAAAGTTGAGAGAGTTTGTCCTTCTGGGTAGGGGAACTCTGTTATCCAGCTTTCCTATCTCCTGGAAGATGGAGCAGAATGCTCTCCCATGCTTAAGGTGAAAATAGTGACCTCCTGTACAAAATACAGTGATGAATGCCTGAGAAATGGCATACATAACTTAATACTATCTTTATTGCAAGAGTGTGGGCTGTCTGTCAGGTCTGTGGTGACCTTATTTAATTGGACTGAAAGCTTTTCACTGATGAAATTGAAATCTTTTGGTTGTTAATTTTCCTGTCATCTCCACTGCGATCCCAGCAGGTGGCTTTGAGTCCTTTTGGAGCTTTGATTTCCCCATCTGTAAAAAGGGAAATGCCTTGTTCATTATATCATGTGGTTTACGGTCTTCAGATAAAACTATGCAGAGTATTGGTAAATAGTTTGATTATGTTTTGGTTGGTCTTTCCTTTCCAAAGAGCTTGTAGGCTGCTGTCTGTTTTCATCTGTATTTCCTGCCTTTGCATTGTAACTGTGCTGTGACAGAGCCGAGTTCCTTCCTTGCGTTTACTGAAGATGAGCCATATAAGTCCTTATTTCAACTCTTTATAAATTTTGTAGTTAACATGCTCAGCCATACCTCTTAAAAGAGGAAATGCCCGAGTCCTGTCTCCTATGTTTAGAATATACAAAACCTATATACTTTAATCTAAAAAGAAAATGCTCTTTTGAGGATAAACAGCCTGAATAAAACATTTCTGAGCAACTCATAACAACTGTCTTCCCTTTATACCATCCCCCAAAGAACAGTTTCTACCCTGAAGGTTGCCAGAAGCAGCTGGCAGCTAAGTTAGGGGGTTACATGAGATTTAGGCTCCCCACAAATCAGACTGTGCATTGTGCCTGCTCCAGTACTGCCATTACCTGTTATCAATCCAAATGAGCCTTTTGAGGATCAACCTTTCTTACTTGGCTTATTCTGCATTAATGTGAAATGAGCCCCACTACCTGGCAGACAGATGCCCTGGGTTTGTTTCTAGATGTTAAGGAGGGCCAGATGTGGAGGCTTGTGTGGTCTGGGGCCAAGGAACTGCTGTTATCTCCAGCATGAAGCCACTTAATTTCTCCCTCTACTAGGCAAACTTGGGCAGGTATCTACAGTGTTTTGAAGCTGCTAAAACGCTTCCATCTGAGCTGAAGAAATGCAGGAAGCTGAGGCTGGGGGGTAAACTTAGACTTGAAACTGGGAGACCAAGAGTGTGCAGCTCCTGTCAGTGCAGATAAGGCAACCAGAGAGCAAATAGGCATGTTAATTATCAGTGTGAGATTCACACATTAAAATTGTGTCCCAGACAGAATGCCAGCATCTAATATGCATGTGCTATAGAATAAGAGGTGCTATAGAGTAAGAGGTGCAATAAGGGTGAGGATACCCGCTTAGCCTGGCATGCTGCTTCTAGTAATTATTTGGTGCTGATCTAAGGGGAAGAATACAGGAATGGGGTAAATATAAAGCAAACTCTTCCCCTGGCCAGGTGTTTATAGACATTAATATGTTAACAATGCTGTAGGGACTTTCAGAAATTTAGATTTGATACATTTGAGCATGTTCTTTGGCATATTGTTCAGGATTCTTTCCTAGAGCACTGCAGCTTTTTTCCTTCTGAGCTGCATATTGTATTGGGCTGAAGAACTGGTGGTATTGAGCTGGTGTGGCCTGGTTGTATTTGATAACTGTGTATGAACCACTCTGTTTGCAGCTCTCCTTTATCCCCTTCCTTACAAACTGCCCTTTATCTCATTTAAGACGTGAGACCTGACTTGGCAATAGGCTCCTTCTACAGCCTTGGGATAATGCCACAATCCAAAACAGAACTGAGTACTAAACTTCCCAGGTCTAGCTGCAGAGATCCAATGTATTTCTAGGTGTTGCTTACACTAGGGGCATAGAGTAGATACATGCAGTTTCATCTGTGGCCAGCACGTGTAGGGAGCAAACCATAACAACATCTCTAACAGGAATCAAAAGCCTGACAACTCAGAGGAAGATAAAACTTGCAGTGGGAAACATCTTTGTATAATTACACACACTTAGGTGAAGTTCATTGTGCATTCATTAGTGCAAAGTTCATCACTTTGCACTAGTTAACAGCTCAAGTACATTTAGCCATATTTTCCTCTGGCCCACAGGTCTGCTGTAGTTATTCATGGCCTGGATTCGTTTCTGTGAGCTGTCACAATTGCATCAGCCCCTGCCTGCCAGATGCCTTGGAAACTCTGCAGCAACCCCCATGTATGAGTATTTCACTTTCTTGCTGAGACTGTCAGTGAGTCACACTCCTGCCTGGAAGCAAACATGAAAATAAGGAGCTAGGAAGTACTGGACCAGATTATGAATTGGTAGCTTAGGTAAAATATCAGTAAAATTGGAGATCCTATGGGTTTTCTCCAACTTAAGTGATTCTCTAAGTCCAACCACCATCTAATGCCTGTAGTCCACCACTCAACGGTGTATCACAGCACCACATCCACATGTCTTTGAAGTATCTCCAGGGTCAACAACACCACTGCTCCTCTGGGCAGTGCCTGACAACTCCTTCTGGGCAGAAATCCTTCCTGACATGTAATCCCAACTAAAATTCTCTTCAGTGTGGCTTAATGTCAGGTGGAAATGGAAGAAAACTCACAGTGTGCTGAATTGCAAGCTTACATGGGAAAGTTGTTGAATATTAGGCACTGAGGAAAAATCATATTTACATATTTGGGGAAAAATAGCTCATGGAGCTTGATTTGAGTCTTTGAAATACAGCTTCCTGAACAAAAGGTCAATGTTTTAAATGTCTTTTCTTGTAGCCAGATGCTTCATTTCCTAATATGCATTCTTGAGGGAAACTGTTCTTCTGCCTTTGCAAGTCTGTAACACTATAATACTTCATGCTTGGCATCGTGTCTTCTCACTAAATGTGAGTAGCCATAGAGGTAGCTGTTATCAGAAAAGGAAATGTCTACCCTCTGTGTGATTCCTCCTTTCCAGATGTGGAGGATAACAGTATGTTTCAAGGACTGCACTCAGGTCTCACTTCTGCTGTTCTAAGGTTGTGGGAAAGGGCAATGTTTATAATAGTTTTTGAAGGTACAGCACATATATCATCACATTACAAGCCTGCAGAAAACACAAGGCTGTCTTCCAATGGGTTTTCAGTGTGTAGACAATGAGCTGACAGGTCTGAACTGATAAGTTTGAATTGTTTGTAACATAGAAGTCAGGCAGGAGAATTTCTGATCGATAGAAAAGTTAAAAGCCAAAAATAGGCTGAGGATCCTGATGAGCCTTCTGGAGCTCTGAATTTCCTAAGCCTCAGGTGGTTTAGTGAAGCTGGAACATCAGGTCCCCCTGCAGCCTATTTGTGTCTGTCTGATTCAGGTCAGCAGAAGTGCGTAAACAATTGGAATGTGATGCTTTGTTCAGGAGCTTGTGCCTGGAGAGCTGTTCCTAGTCTGGGTGGGAGTAAAGGTCCCTGCAGTAAACCCCTGGCACAAGGCTGTTCTTCAGCCTTCTGAAACAATGCAGCCAAGCACAATTTAGCTTGAGGAAGGAATGTGAATTGTTTAAGACTGGGAGGTGACTCTGGGCTATGCTAGCTGTCAGATATATACAAAGCTCAGTCAGAATGTGCTGTCTTGTATCTCTTGGTGCCTCTGCACGTTTTACCTGACTACCTTGTATAGTAAATGTTGTCTTATACACACCAGTGTGTTCAGGCTGACGCAGACAGGAGAATGATGTGATAGATGCTCTGCCCAGATCAACAGATACTGTGACCGATACCCTAAAAAGAAGGAGAGAATTAAGCAACTCATCGTGTAAATCCCACCCTTGGTTCTGATTGAGCCCTGGATCCTAATGCCAACCGACAGCTCGGGCTGGAGCCCAGGCTCAGGACAGCCCCTGCTCCAGGCACAGGAAACAACTCGGAGCAATAGAACGCAGGGAGGTGACTGACTGGCCTCACCTTTGTTTCAATGGATGAAAACGGCAAGCTTTGTCATGGGCCTTTTTTTTTTATTATTATTGGAGGTAATTCTTGTTCTGAAGGGGTCTTTGTTAGGTAAGTTCAGAGGGCCCTACAAGAGCTGGTAGCAAGAAGCTGATGAGCTGTCCTATGAACACAAGCCTTGTGTGTACTGAGTTCAGAATCATGTAACTTAGTGGCTTTAATTGTTTTCTTAGTTCTCAGTGGTAGTATTTCTCCCACAGGGCCAGCAGTCACCTCCCAGAATTGACACACCTATCTCACCTATACAGCAAGGTGCTGCTAACCTTGTGAAACCAACAGATCTTGTTAGTGTGACCTAAAGTCTATCCTAGGCAGTTACCACCAACTTATCTATATTTCTCCCTTCATTTCCTATAGGATAATCCTAATTGCCAAGTCTTTGCTCAGAGTGTGGCTTCAAACATCACGTCCAGGTTGGCTGAATGTTCTCAACTTCTTTTAAAGCAGATCCCCAACAAAGAGTCTGCTCTAATGTCACTGCCTGCTGTCTGAGATGGCTCTTCCAACCAGCAGATCTTGGATAAGAGCAGAGGAGGCTCAGGAATAAAATTACTGTAGCTGAGAAATGAAAACCACACTCAACTTAGTAAGATTAAAACCAGCTATAACGAAAGGCCTAACACAATAGTAGTTTGTCTGTTCCCAAACAATTCAGTTTATTTATACAATGATGTTTCTTCCTACCCTTTCATTCAACTCGCTGCAGTTGTCTGTATACATCATTATTTAACTGACCGTAAAGGAAGGGAAAAAAAAAAAACAACTGGCATGCTGTTTTATCCATTCATTTTAAAAGAAAATAATATATTTTTTTAAATTAACCCCCAGACTTTTTTCAGCAGGGTTGTACTTCATCCTTTTGTCCCCCAGCTTGTACTGATTGCGGGGGTTGTTATGACCATGCTCTTGGCTTTGATGAACCTGACCAGGTCCTCCTGGACCCACAGCTCAGCCTGTCTGGGTCTCTCTGAATGGCATCCCATTGACTACATCACACAGCTTGGTTTCATCTGCACTCCTGAAGATGCATATGATCCCACTGTTGGTGTCATAGATGAAGATATTAAAGAGTACTGAGGGACCATGCTTGTTGCTGACCTCCATCTGGACACTGAGCCATTGACCACCACTCTCTGGGTACGATTTTGCAGCCAGTTCCTTGTCCATCAAACTGATCAAACCCATATCTTTCCGATTTGGAGAAAAGGATGTTGTGGAGGACCACACCAAAGGCCAAACTGAAGTCCAGTTATGAGACAGGATGAGAGATGTTATTCTTTACTCTGTGCAGCGCTGAAACAAAACGTATTGTCTGATGGTTTCACTTAATATAAGTAACATCAAGGCATGTAACTAATGGACATCAACTAGTCAAACTATGTAGTCTGGAAAACAGGCAAAGAAGCAAATTTTTACTAAGTAGTAACTTTACCTGAACAGAAAAGCCTCAGATATACTCCATTTTTCAACTGCCCCAGCCTTTGAAATGCAATTAGATTCAACACATCAAGAGCCTTACAATAGCAGGGAGGCACCAGTCTTCTGCTCGTGTTTGTTGCATTTATCTTTCTTGCTTTATTTATTTGATCTTAAGTGTTCTTTGGGGGAATCTCTTATCAGCTCTAAAATGTGGTTGCACCAGTAAATAAGAAGCAGTGACATTAAAAGTAATTGACATTAAAATGTTGTGACATTAAAATTAATCATGTTTGATGGATGTTGGAGACGGAATCCGCAAGGCTCCCGGGTTTGTGTTTTAGCAAGTTCTGACATTCATTCTCCCCCTCAGTTCCTGCAGCTGTTACATAACTGCCTTCCCCTCCTGCTGTCCCCAAACCCTTGTGCAGGGAGGTGTTGTTGGTTCAGAAGGGAGAAGAGCTTTCTCAGAATTCACAGCAAAGGCTTAAGGTAAAAGGATAATCCAGCCAGGCTACTGGGTGAGGTTGATGAGGAAATGGACCACTGGAAAGTTTACAGTGGAGCTGGTGGAGTTGCTTTGGAGTGCTTACTTGCTGTGTTACAGCAGTTTGAGGCAGAAGAAGCCTTGCAAAACCGGGCTCTTGCAGTAAAAATTGTTTCTTTTTCTTATTCGGTAATAAAAGGGGAAATAGTTAAAATTGTGCTAGGGTCAGTAGGAATTGCTGCCAGCTCTGCTCATATGGCACAGTGCATGTTGAACAGAAACTGCGGGCTTTGTTCAGGACCTGGACTTTCTGGAGGAGCTGGAGGGGATGTGGTATAAAAACCCACATTTTGCAGCCCAGTTCCTTAAAAATGTGGTGAGTGCCAGGGATGGCTGATGTCTGTTCACTGTTCCTGGGCTCCTGTTGTACAGCCAGCTTGGGGTAGAAATCACAGCTGTCAGCTTCTCCTTTGGGTGGCTGCAGATCTCCCAGAGAAGATGCTTCCTCCAGGCAAGGAGCGAGAGGGAGATGCAGCACTTCTTGCTTTCGGTGTAACATTTTCCATCTTCCTTTTTTGGCGATGTGAAGCTGAAGGGGCCTCAGAGAAACGAAGCGATGTGTTGGGCAGGAAGCCAGCTACCTCCTCACAGCTTGATCTCTGTGCTGGCTTTACTTTCTGTCCTATTTGGAAACTAGAAGTAATAAGCTGACATAAGTCAATTTTTCTCATCCCTCAATGGACCACGGTTGGCATATGGTGCCAGCCTCCTATTTCTGAAAGAAGAAGCTTGCATGGGTTCCAGTGTAACTTCACTTTTACAAAAAGCAAAAACTCTGTGCCACAGGTTAATTTTGGTGATGTTGAGAAAACTTGGCCTGCTGGTTAGGACCAACTGGGAGGTGTTCTGGGTGTTCAGCTTGAATTGGAACTTCCAAACTGTAGAACTCAGTCCAGACTCTGCCCTTGTTTCTTTGTGACTTCGGTCAGCTTTGCTGTGTCCCCAGTTAGTCAGGGGTGAGTTCAGTATTTGCTTTCTTTCCTTTGCAAACTGAAAATAACATTAGTTAGGAGTTTCTCTGTGGGAATGCAAAGCTCATTTAGCTAATGGCTGTGAAAAGAACATTGAGGTCTCAGTATGGGAGGATCAATGGGAGACTGATTTGGTCCTTTTAGTTGTACAATGTGCACTGGTGACTCAAGAGCATCAGTTGGGAAAAGTACTGTTAAGAATGCTCCTGCAATATGAAACTAGTTAACCGAATGCCACTGGACAAAGTCCATTGGGTTTAAAATCAAGGTAAAAAAGTGACAAAACGTTTTGGCATGTGCTTTCCTTCTCTTGATATGTTTCGGTGATATCCAAGTTCCTGAAGATAGGCTTGAATACTCGCTGTTCCTAGAAGCATAGGGTAAAACAGAGAAATTACAGCTGGGATATGAGATGGTGCTTTGCAGAGGCGCTGAATACCTGCAGCTCTGAATGTATTCCATGAAGGGTATGAGGGTGAACTGCACCTTGGGGAGGCAGAGAGAGAGCAGAGTGCTCAGTTCAGACAGGCAGTGCTTTCGTCTCGTCTGCCTTCTGACTGAAAATGCCCTCTTAAAGAGGGAGGAGAGCTGCGTGTCAGTTTCTATTACAGAAACTTTTTTTTCTAGAGAAACAAAACCAGCAGAAATACACGAGCACTGCAGTGTCCAACCACGTGCTCTGCTGGCTGCTTATCGTGGCAACTGTGGCTCGATGATATTGGGAATTTTTGAAGGCAATATTAAACCATTGGAACACTAAATAGCAATGATGTGAAAAGTTAATTTCAGCTTGGAGAAAAACAGATTTGGACATTTTAGAGTACCTCTCTGAAGAGCTGTGTTACAGTGCATTTCCAGAGTCACCCATAGGGTATGGAGGCAAAGCAAGAGAAGTGTTCAAGCAACCTGGTTCTTGTTCCAGTTAGCAAGATCAGCACTGCTGGATAATGCAAACTACTCAGCAGATAGTAATATTTTACCTTAGCAAATCTGCCTTGACCCTTTTTGCAACTTTCTGTGGTCAATTAATGGTGTACTCTTCTGACACTTTAAAAGTAAATTTCAGCCCTCTCCAAGTAAATATTAGGGAGAACTCAATGCCAAATATACATAAGCATTTACTTACAAGCTCCTCCAATTAGGAAGCAATATCAGGTGATATATCTGATTAACTACAAGAGCTTGGATTTTACTGTCATGTGGAGAGAAATTTAAGCAAGAAAACAACTGGTACTGGAGTCAAGAAACTGCAGCCAGCTGTGACCTGCTCACAGATACTGTCAGCAGTAAAAGAAGCTAAATTCATCAACTAAATTATGTGCTCAGCTATATCCCCACAGACCACACATGCTAGGAGAGCTGCAGTTTACTGTAAATGTGGCTGACAGATGGCTGCCAGACATTACAATGGACTTAATCATTGCAGAGCCCACCACCCTGGTCTGGCAGCTGTGTACACAGTAAGTCATGGCTGCTGGGGCCAAACTGGGGTGCTCAGGAACCTCTCTGGAGCCAAGGCAGGAGAGCAGCACGGTGTGATTTACCCGGGTGGTCTGGAGGCTGTGGTGAAGCAGGAAGGCCTAAACTTTGGGGAGTGATGCTTAAGTCTCCTGGGTCTCTCCCTGACCTGCTGCATGGATCAGAGCATGTCACAGGACTGTATAAAGCAGGAGGGATTTGGGGAGGCCTCTGTGCAGCTGTTAGCTCAAGGAAGAGTGAGCTTACACCAGTAAGGATGCCAATTTCATAGTCTGTGTGAGCCACTGTGCCACTACTTGACCACCCTTGTGGTAATGCTTTTCCTAATATCTGACTGGAATTCCCCTTTTCACAATCTGCTGTTGTCTCCCATCCATTCTTTGTGTACCTCTGAGAAGAGCCTGGTTCAGATTTCTCTACAACCTTGTTATTCCTTCTGTAAGGTTTACGTATTCATCCCTAAGGCATGCAGGTACACTCACATAAATTTACAAGGACAGAAGTGAGGCACAGAAGCTGCAGCTTGTCCAGGAACCCTTCCATCTGTAGCAGGGCTTGAGGTCCTTTCCCAGAGTTCAAGCTTAGATGATTTCCCTGAGAAATGCCCACTGCCAACTCTCCTAAATCATTCAGCAAAATTATTCAATCATTTCTCTTTGGACTGTACAGAGCTGCTGAGATCCTCGTTTCCATGAAATGCTTGTATTCTTGTACCAGCAGTGGAGATCTCATGTTCCCTAGTTTATATTCTTTCCACTTTGCAGAAAAAGCCCTTGGAGTGATGCACAAGGTGAAGATGAGCTGACAGTACATACTTATGGCAAAGGCCAATAGCAACCTAGGCTGCACTGGGAAGGATGTGGCCATCAGGTGATGAAAGGTGATCTCTTCAATCTACATAGCAGTGTTGGGACTGGGTTTAGTCTAGGGCTCCCCAGTATGAGATATGGGATGTACAAGAAACAGACTAACAAATTCCAAAGGACAAGATGTCCACAAGATAGGAATAATGTAGTAGTCTGCTTATTTTTTGTTCCAGGAATAGCCTTTAATGTCTCATGTTATTGCTTCAATATCTCCTATTGTATGACAATATCTGCCTTATAGGTGTTGAAGTAAGGAAATGAGTTGGCCAGATTCTGGTAGGGACCTCAGTCTGATTAAGAACAAGGGAAACGTTCTTTGCTTTTGGGTTGATGGTCGGATCTCCTATGAACATTGACTGTATGGAAATTGAGAGTCCCAGAGGTAGATTCAGCTGCCCATGTGTGCCACCCATTCCTCCTAGGCTTACTTCTCTATACTTCACCTGACCTTTACAGTTTGTTTCCTGATAAGATGCCTGACCTTTTCACTTCCAATTAGCAGACTCGTTCAACTGTTGCCTGAACCACATCTTGATTCTTCTTTTTTCTTTTCAGTATCTTGGAAATACTGTGCTTGTTCACTAGAGCTTGCTGATGTATTGTAGCTCTTAGCCAGGCCTTCCTTGCTCTCCCAGATGCCAGTTCTCTCTGCAGACACACTTGGGGCATCCCTCACTCCAGAGAAGGGACGTGTGCCGGAGGAGAACTAGATTACTCTTTTGTGCAAAGGTCACAGCAATATTTGGCAAGCATGATGCTTGCGTGTGCTCATTCAGGGTTTCCCCTAGCAATGGCCCAAGGCTTTTACAGACTTCCCTGCTCTGTGAAGCCCTTGGTATTTGCAAACATGCAAAATATATGTAACGTGCATTTCAGCTGCTGGCATGAGAGCCCAGTGGTGAGCAGAGAAAATCTGCTTCCCTCCCTCTCCCACTGCAGAGGCTAGAAAGTAGTTGAGCATGGCTTAGCTCTGACAGATTCTGAGCTGTTTGACTCTGGAATAGGTTCCCTTTCTGTTGTCCCTCCTAACAGTTTGCAGGTTTTATTTAGCTTAGGTGATATTGAAGCTTTGTCTCTCAACTTGCACATCTGAAAGAGCCACTCAAAATGAGATTTAAACAAACAAAAAAATCAGTATTCTAAGGCTCCAGCTATTCCTGAGGAAGTGAAATGGGGCTGATTTTAGTCCACGTGCCTTTACCAAATATTTTAAATGCTAATTTAACGCTTTGAAGTTCTGAAACAAGCCAAGGGTGATGATAACCTACACGAAGCTTAAAAAAATAATTGTGGATTTGCGTAGAAAAACACAAGAAAGTTAGATTTTCCACAAGTTTTCGGATTCGAAAACTTCCAAAGAAGCAAAAAGAGGTTCTTCACTTTTTTTCCAGTGCTTTTTAAGTTGCAGCAACAATAACGTGATTAATGTGACACTGTTGTATAGCCATGTCCTTTTTCGGGTGGCAGGCTGTTGTCATGTGGAATAGATCCAGAAGTCTGGGGAACGTAGAGGTTTGGCCTTCAGCTCATAAACTACAATCCTGTGGGTGATGGAATCCTCCTGAGACCTCCCATCTCTGGCTATTGTCAATGCACTAGAGTATCTTAGGTTCAGCTGTGCTTCTAGACATTGAAAAGCATATCAGCATGGATTTTACTGTTATCATGCTTTTTATTTAGTGTTAAGCAACATTTTCTTACTTCCTGTCTAACTTGAGTCCTTGTTGTAACAGCTGTGCTGTTTAGCTGCTGGAGTTATAATAGCTGCTGTGCTCCACTTGGGGAGATGTGTTCCTCTGAAGGGAGAATGCTTTCCAAATTCACTTGTCCTCTTTTTAAAGTCAAAGTAAGTTCTCACCAGTGCAGCATTCAGCCTAACCTTCTGTTCCTAAGTATCATTAGGAATAAACTCAACCATTCTGAACACTGAACCGTGCCAAGTGTAGGATGGGACGTAAGTACAACACAAACTAACACTCAGTGTATAGAGATCTAAGAACACAGTCCCTTTTTTTTTTTTTTCTTACTAAAGTAAGTGCAAGGACAAGGCTTGAGAGCTTTTCTAACCTCCAGCAGGTCAAGAACAGCTTAATTAATACTCACTGCTGCTGGATTGTTGAGAAACAGAGGCTGCAGACTGCTAGGTAGAGAGTATCTGTAACCCAGACCCTTCTAGAGTTGCTGTTCTTGTTCCTGGCGCTACGCTCAGCCTGAAAGATTGCACCTCGTGTTCATCCCAGCAGTGTTGCAGAGTTCAACATCTTTCACAAGACTTATGGGGATGATGGGGAGGAGCTGCTGCTGCTGTTCATTTTCTGCCCTAGGCTAGGCTGTGGCTGAGTGTTTGAGATTGAGTGAGTACGAGAATATGAAAAGTGACAGAGTGCTAATACATTAGGCATTCATTCTGTATCATATTAGTAGCGCTTGTAGTGGATAAGTGAGATGTCATACCATGTTATGTGCAATTATGGCTGCAGAACTGAGCATCTCGCTGAAATAATGTGGATGTGCTGAACAGGGACTGAGGCCTGCACCTTAAAACCATACCCAACTTTGAAAATGCCTAAAATTCAGCAAAGGAATAAAGTTTCTGAATACCTCTTAGTTTTCTTGTACCTTTCTTGGCATGCTTAAGGAGTTGAAGTTCTGTGACAAAGCAGCAACAAAGCAGAATCGGTTCGGTGCTTTCTGGTTCCCCCTGTTAACGTTGAAGCTACGGTGGGGAAGAAGAATTCTTACTAGAAGAAGGGCTTTTTTCAGTAATCTATTTCAACCTCTCTATCTCTTGCATTCAGAGTTGTCAACCAATTCCTTCATTTGAATGTCCATCAGCATCATCCAAGAGGCGTTGTCCTCTTGCTTTCCTCAGCACAAAGTTTTGTAAAGTGTGCAAAGCAGCCCAGAGATACTTGCAGAGAAAAGGAGTATCAGTCATCCTCAGGTGCTTCAGTCCCCCTGAGGGATCTGTGTTGTGTGGACAAGCTCTGTGTAGGTCTGATCCACACAGCTGGAAATCACCAGCTGCACCTCTGAAGCTTAGCTGAGCTGTGTGAGCAGAAGACACCTCGACCATTTTACTGCTAGAATGCCTGGACTGAAGGCTGAGGGACTTCACACATTGCTCTGTACAAACACTCTGTGAAGCATTAAATAGGAAGATGCAGTTCTGATGTCTTGTTTGCTGTTCTGTGTGGTCTCTGGGGATATAAACCCAAAACTGCCTACTTGCACTTTATTTTAAAATGCAACAAGAAAAAGGACAGCCACAGTACATACATAGCTGCTGGCTGTCTCTGGAGATCCTCAGATAATTGAATGCTTCAATGTTTTTCCAATATTCCAGAGTTTCTGCAGGCTTTGGACTCAGTTGTGTGTTGGTATGGAAAGCAAACTTCCTGCCGGCTTTTCCAGAGATAATTTTACTTCTTGCTTCTAGGAATGTGCAAGTCAGAGCCTTAGCATGTATGTGGCCATTAGTACAGTGGGATTGGTCTTTCATCTGAACCTAATGAAGAAACCCTGAGCTCTCCCAAGGAATGTTGTATCCTCGCTGCTAGAGCCACGTAGGAGACCTGCACCTCATTCCTGCCTCGAGGCAGTGAGATACGCTGTGCTTGGAGCATTGCTGTGCACACCGTGTGCTGGTAATGGCCACCTCAGATCAGGGACCGACTGGCTGCTTCCATACAGGGGAAGAATGGCCAACAAGGGCCTATGTTCCTACAGCTGTCAGTGTTTCTTTAGGTAAGGTTCTGTGTGTCACCTGCCAGGTTCTCGCCCCTCCTGCACTTCTTACTCTCTCCTTGCAAACCTCTAACAATCAGAGGCTCTGCTTTGTGCAGTGCTGCTGCTTTCTCTTCAGGCTCTCTTCCTAGCTCCGAAGTGGTTTCAATTCCAAAGGCTTCACGTCACCATTTGGAAACTCGGCAGCATGCCGGACTGCTCTTTGCTTTCTGCTTAACAGCCTCCTCCAGCCTCAGCCCAAGCACATGTGGTTCCCATTACGGGGGACCTCTGCAATGCTTTGTGGATATGGATGAGGATAGGCCGACCTCTCCGCTTCTGACACAGCCAGCCTGTCCCTGCGGGAGCTGACTGTGAGCTCACATTTTTCTCGTTTGAGACGCTTGTGCTTCACAACCAAATTCCTGAAATCAAAGGGAGGCGGAGGGGAGCGGGCTGCAGGCAGCATGCTGGGGGGCAGCCCCTGGTCACTTGGAGCACGCGAGCTCTCGGGAGAAGGAGACCTCTGGCCTTTATGTCTCTGCCAGCCAAGGAATACAGAAAGCAGATGTCCCAGAGCACAGCCCTGGCTGAGTTAATTATCCCTAGGAGACTTACAGCCGCCCCCAGCTTTTCCTCCCTTGCCCAAAGAATGCAAAATAGCTGTCTGCAAGAAGACACCATTTTATGTTTATTCTGGCCTAAAATGCTGTCAGTGCAACTGGCCGTTAGGGCTAGCGCAGGCCAATGGTGGACACAGGGTGTCAACCTTGTGGGTTCTCCTTATAGCTCAGGCACAACCCAGTGTGGCAATTTACTGGCTCAGTTATCTGCAGCAGAAAGTCCAGGAGGCTTGGAAGGGGAGATAAGATACAGGACTTGATGTGCAGGTCTGTCCTATCACTAATTATTGAGGGGGAAAAAATGATCGGTTTCTCAGTGGAGAAAAACCGTAGAATTACTGTCTGTAGTGTCATCGATATTTAAATGATTGGAGCTTCGAAATCACTTAGATGTGAGATTTTTTTTAGTCCAGATACAATTCCATGGTCAGAAAAGCAGCCAGTCTCCTTTAAGCATGTAAAACTCAAAACCTGTCTGTTAGAAAATGCTCCAGTTGCATTCCCTAGTGCTCTCACAAGCAGTGGATGGAGCAAGAGCTGGCTCTGGCTTTTCCATGGAGCAGCTTAGCAAATCTGTTCCTACAATCCAGAAGTGAGATGGAACTCTAACAGATGGGAAGTCTTAAATTCCTGGCATGAAGGAGTGGTTGCAACACTACAGACCGAGCTGTGCTTTAACTCTCAAGCATTGTTCTTGTATGTATCTAGGCGGATTTGTGAGTGGGATCATACAATCACCACAGTTGGAAAAGACCTCCAAGATCATCCAGTCCAACCATCCACCTACCACCAATACTTCCCACGTCCTCAGTACGACATGTAAGACGTGTTCAGGATGTATGTGCAGGATTATTCAGCTAGAGAAATGCTTTCTGCCTGGATAATTCTGCAGGCACTTGCACTCTGCAGGGATGGGATAACTTATGCTGTTTAAGCAGAAATCCAGGCTTTGAAAACAATGTGTTACTCAAGACTGCAAGACCAAAAATTCCTTTATAAAAAGACCACAGCTTTGGGTAGTGGGATCAGACCCAGGTGTGTAAATAATTTTTTTAGAGGATACCAAGGAGGACTCAAGAGATTGGACTATAAAAGCATTGGTTATGTTTGAAACTATTTGTCTTTAGCAAATCGTTCTTCCTTTAGGAGCATGCACTGTGCTGGGGCAACAGTGGCCATTCACTGCTCCTGCTGCATTTTCTTCCAGGAAACACTATGATGCTAATGAACAAAAGCAGATGAAGCACCTTTTGCAGGTGGACTGGAAGTTGCCCAGGCAGTACTACAAACTCCTTGCATGACAGCCTTCAGGACTGATGTCTCCAAAACAAGGTCAGGTTAGGTGACTGCCCTGGGATGACCCACGGTGAAGTGTTTTTACTTTTAAGGTTTGCATTTAGTAAAGCCCTTTTAAAACCTGGCTTAACTTAAGCGAGTGTTTACATCTCACCTCACCAACTTGAGCCTAAGGAATGGGAGTAGAAACACAACCTATAATTTTCCTCTGACTCAAGACATCATGTGCTAGAAGCAGACCAACAATTCCTGCAGCTTCAGAGTTTCTTTGGAAAAGTTACAGTCACCAACTCAAGTTTGTCTTATTTGGTAAAAAAAAAAAAAAAAAAAAATTAAAAAAAAAAAAGCCAAAATAAATCTAAAAAGAAAAAAAAAGTGTTAAGTTTAGCTGAAAAACATGCTTCATCAGAGAAGTCCCAGCAGCAAGGACCCATTTTTAACACTGAGTGATCTCAATGTGGTTGGGGCCAGCTTTGCAAAATGTCACTGTGGATTTCTTGTATCACAGTTCTCTGAAGCTTTTATGGGAGCTTCTTTTTAAGTGTAGCAGTTAGGTGATAAAGCATGGACTTCTACTTTTGAAAGTAACACTTATATTGAGCATTGCTCCCTAATTCATCTGCCTTCTGAAGCTAATGAAAGATTTAACTCTGGAAGCTTTTTAGCTTTTAGCACATGAACTTGCCTACAAATAATTTCAGCAAAACATGTATTTTCCATCTGATCCTGTGTGTCTGTTTCTGTGCCTGACATCTATGTATATTTGATATTATCAGATGCACGTGCATTTTTGTGGCTTTATGCACACACTTGTTAATGGATGGCCATGAAAATAAGTCTAGGTTTCATGATAGCGTGCATGAGTGTATTCAGCACAGAAGCACATCTTTGTGTGGTCATAATTCGGTGAGGGCTGCCAGCCCCCAGTTCCATTGAGCTTGGTCCTTGCATTGCACTAGAGCTGGCCCACCTTTATCATAGAATCATAGAATGGCCTGGGTTGAAAAGAACTACAGTGATCATCTAGTTTCAACCCCCTGCTATGTGCAGGGTCACCAACCACCAGACCAGGCTGCTCAGAGCCACATCCAGCCTTGGCCTTGAACGAATGTATATTCATTTTTCCTTTATGTATGCTTGCTTTGGCGTTGCTAACAATGCTTGTTGCTCTGGAGGCTGCTGGGTGACTGAGCTATTGTCTTCTGAACAATGGTGCACTGCTGAAGCATGCTGATGATACAGGAGATTGCAGTGTGCCAGCGGACTACCACTGCAGCCAGGCTGTTTGAGATCCACGAGCCAGTGCTTTGTGGTGCTGCTGCTCTGCAAAAACAAACTGACCTCCCCCTGGAGTCATGCAGTGTGTCTGAGTAAGGCCTGAGTAAAGCTGAAGCAATTCCTGAATTGCTGTTCGTCCCACAGAGTCCCACACAGGATGTGGAAGAGGTTTTTTGGGTGAGATCTGTGGAGCCTGCATACATATTGCCTTATTGAGCAAGAGAGTGGGTCTGACTTTTGGGAAAACCATCCGTTGTCTGTGCTGCATCCGTGGTCTGAGTGTAGGGAAGCTCTGGATGTGCTGTGCCCTCGTGTGGCCCCAGAGCTATGAGAGGGGCTGCTCTCATTTCTACTGCAGTGATACCCCATGCTAAATGCTGTGAAGGTCTGTTCACTTCCAGCTCTTTTCAGTTGTTGCGCTGGGCACTTCCACAACTGCTACCTTGTATTAAGTACTTCCAGCAAGCCTTATTTCAAGCTTCCTTTTGACTTTGCACAGATATAGGAGAATTTGGATTTCTTGTAGAGTTTGTGGGCTTAGAAAACCATAAGGACTAAAGGGACAAGTTTTTTAAATAAGAATGTTAGTTATGTCATGGAAAAGCAGGCGAGCCCTGTGCCTGGTGGGCACTTCTTGCTGGGGCTCAGTTTGAATCTCAGATCACGTTAGCTGGGGGCAACAAGAACAGAATGAGACGTGAGCTCTCCTGTAAGCAGCTTGTTCAAGCCAGTTTGCTCACTGCTATTACACTCCATCAAAATGCAATATATGATCTCGACCTAGGCATCAAATGTAAAACTACATTTTAAAATCCAGAATACCTTGTGAGACGTACACACAGCTTCAGAGCCCTGCTGGCACAGCCTCTGAAGCTGCTGCAAACGTTATGTGAATTGTGGCACTTTAATTAAACTTATTGATCGGTCATCTAGCGAGTGTCAGCATGTTAATGAAGGCAGCCAGCAGCAGTGTGGCTGCAGGAGAAAGCAGGCATTTCCCTTAGCAGAAGGTATAATTGTATTTGGCAGATGGAGCTACGAGCCCAGTGAACCCAGTGATAAACTGGATTAATTTTCCCTTTAAAGAAAGCAACTAATGTGGCTGAAAAGGAGCTTGCACAGCCATCAATTCATGCAGAGATGTGTGTAGAGGAGGAGAGTTTAATCCTTTGCAAGACTTTTCTTGTCTTCTCTTTCTAGGCGTTTTTGTACACGTGCGCATGTGTAGAAGCTGATGCCTTTGGTACAAGCACTTAACAAGTATTGATTCAATATCAGGAGCTTGGGATGTGACAACCGAGAGGCAAATCTGAGGATGGGAGCAGGAGAGAGGAGTATTTTTAGACCAGTGCTAGTCCTCAGGAAACAGAAAAAGCCGACACAGTGTCTCTTTGGATGTCATTTTTGCTGCTTTTTGTGCTTAAAAGTAAAAGCAAGGTTAAAAATCCACTGTCTGAATCCAAGTGCAGCCTGTGTAACTGCAGCTGTTGCCAGTAATCTCGCTTTGTAATCTTGGCACTCAAATACACATGTGGAGTATCCTCCTAGTGCTGCCAGCTCAGCTTTAATCAGTTTCATGTTAATTGGTCTAAGAACCAGGAGATTTCATGTGCTTCCTTTCATGAGAAAAAGCACATTCGGGTGCTTTCTTCCTGCACGGCAACATGTAACACCCAAATGCACTCAGGCACAGAACGCAAATGGCATTCATGCCACAGAAATCCACATGAATTGTCAATTGGAAAATGTTCTGCAGCAGATTTGATGGTCCTTGCCCAGAACACAGCAATTTTTCTGTTCCTATTTTCTATTTGGGCCACTTTGAATCGGGTTTGAGCTTACCAAAGCCCGCTGATTATCAAAACTGAGAGACGTGCAAAGCTAAGAACCTTGCTTCGGTCTGGTTTGAGCAGGAATGCGATACAGAAAAAGGCTCCGATTTAAGCAGCGCCATCTCCTGCCTCTGGATTCGGGGCTTTGGCTGCAGTTGGGCTGTTACACTTAGCAACGTGTGAACGACTCGGCTTCCCTCTAGTGGTTCTCCTTAGCAATTTCTTTTTCTTCTCAATTTTTGACCATTTCTGGGTTGATGCCCTCGTTCTCAGGCATCAGGTACCTCGTTCCCAGTGTTAGGGAAGAGACTCTAAGCATCATCAGGCTGAGATAGGAATAAAGCTACGGGCTGGGAGAGTATTCCAGACTGAAATGCCACTTCTGAAGTAAAGGGATAAAAAGTGAGGGCAAAAACAAGGTAATCTGGAACTCTGAAACTCTGTAGATGCATAGTTGAGCAAAACAATCGTGTGACTTCAGCATTGACAGCTCTGGAGTACAAAGCCATCTGTTCTTCGTGTTTCAATATTGGTGTGAAATGAACTCCTTGTGTATGTATGAACGTCTCCTTGAATCAGCTGCAATCTGTGCAGGAAGCCAAGCTGTTGGGTTTTCTTTGATGCCACGAAGCAAACGAGGAAGAACGCAGCAAAATCGAAGTTGTGAGCGCAGAGATGGATCTCAGCCTCTGACCACCAGCATTTGTCTTTCAGCTTCCTGTTCTGTCTGGCTGGCTGAGGCTCAGACAGAATTTAAAAGAGTGGCCGAAGAAAACGTGACTTTGCCTTGTCATCATCGCCTGGGCCTCCTGGAGCAAGGCAGCCTGGACATTGAGTGGCTGCTGCACACGTCTGAATCGGTGCAGAAAGCGGTAGGTTCATCCACAACCTGCTGGGAAAACAGCCCAACAGCCCCACTGCTGTGTTGGCATCAACAGCAGCCATTGGTTTAAAGAGATGTCTGTGAAGTCCTTTGTGATTTATACCGAGGAAGTAAGCAGAATGCCTAGGTGATGTGTTTAAAGTGTGTGAAAGTTAATTGATATTTATTTATCCTATAATGAGGAGGTAGCGATGAAACTGCGTTTTCTTTAAATCAATGGTATTATTTAATCAGTGGTCTCCAGATAAACCTCAGAAGTGCCCTTCAGGCTTTCAGATATTCTATTTCGTAGGCATGGACTTTGAAATCTTTGGGGGGGGGGGGGAGAAAGAATAGTCATTAAGTACTTATAAAACCAGATCTGGAGTAACTGGAATGATTGCTTTGCTGTTCTAGTTGAACCTAGCCACAATCAGTGGCTACTTGTGGCATCAGATGATGCCTATTTTGATGCTGGTACAAATGCTCAAATATGAACCTTTAGTGCAAATATAGTTCTTGTATCAGCTTCAGATTTGAAATCCAGGTTTAATTTTCCACCTTGCTCTGAGCTTCCTGGGTGATCCCCAGGCACTTAGCTATGCAGGACCTTAGCCTGAAGCTTCTGGAAAGGCTTTGTTTTGTTGTTCCATACAAAAATAAAATTACAGCTGTCCATCTCTGCTCCTCAGGTGATCACCTACTCTGGAGGCCACGTTTACGATGACCTGAATGAAGAACAGAAGGGCCGTGTTTCATTCACCTCCAACTTCCGTGCTGGAGATGCATCCCTGCAGATCATCTCCCTGCAGTCCAGTGATGCAGGGAAGTACATATGTAAGGTGAAGAATGCTGGGCAGTACGAATGGGCTCACATCACCCTGAAAGTTGTAGGTAAGATCATTTTTATTGTTCTTTCAAAGACATATATAGATATATAGATATCTAGGCACATCTCTGTATAGAGATTTATTACATTAGGGTATAAATACACACAGACATCTCTTCATCAGGTTTCAATAAGTCTGTATCTGCCTTTGCATTTTTTGGCAAAGGATAGAACACAGGAAGAGCACAGAGAACTATTTTGTGGTAAGCGTACCCACTTGCAACATCTCCTTTCTAAATTGTCCTATGATCTCATCATGCAAACTAGAGTGATATCCTAGCAACCATTGCTCTGTCCAGAACTCTTGCTGAGGACTCTGAGTTTGTGTCCCTGGAGCCCAAACCGATACAAGTCAGTGAAGGTGATGGATAAGCCACTGGGGTTAGCATTTCTCTTCCCTGATTCCAATTTATTGCTTGACATTTGGCACCTACACTATCACCCCATGGAAGTCCTGCTGTGACCTGACAGATCCTGTGGGGAGAAGGAAGAAATGGAGAAGTAGGGGGAGGGAAAGGATTTCAGGGAAAGGATAGTCTCTAAAATGTGCCTAGAAGAATGCTTTGATACAGCTCCATTGGCACAAGTATCCATGAAGCAGACTGACTCAAAACAGAATGTGTTCTTTCTACTTCTTACACTACAAAGTTGCACAAGGCTGCAGTTAAAGTCCACTAACAAACATCACTAGTGCAAATAATAATAATTCTAAAAAAAAGGTTTTCCACCAAGAAAATAATCTGCTGCATGTGCATGACTAGTGTTCTGTTTTCTACAGAGAAACCCTCCAAGCCCAAGTGCTGGCTGGAAGGAGAGCTGTCAGAAGGGAAAGACCTGTCCCTGCAGTGCCGTTCTTCCTCAGGCACTGCGCCCATCTCCTACCGGTGGCAGCGCATAAATGAGGAAGATGAGAAAGCTGAACATCTCCCACCTACGTCAAGAGTCAGTAAGTCACTTCCTCTTAGAGCTCTCCATGTGTTGAAAGCCAAATAACCACCCACAGGCACACTGTGTGTCCATCTTGTAACCAGGGAGAGTGTGCTGGCAGTGAGAGCAGTGCTTTACCAGAACTTGGCTACAGCAGGATGCTGTGTTGTGCTCCACCCCGAGCAAGGAAGTGTACAAGTTCTCATGCTTTGCAAAAGATTGACAAATGGTCTTTCCTGAGTTATTGCTGATCTCAAACTGATTTTGATCTGCAAGTTCAGCGCTCGTTTTTTTGTTCCGTCCATCCGTTCTTAGTCTTCTGATTAATCTGAGTGTTGTTTTTCCTATTCCAGACATTTCTAATCCAGGTCAAGTCTTACTGAAGAACCTCACTCAGATGAGTACAGGGTTGTATCAATGCATGGCCACCAACGAGGCTGGACAAGAGAGCTGTGTTGTTCGGGTGACAGTGCAGCGTGAGTATTGCACCTAATTTGTATTCTCACCTCTGTATGAGCAATGTAGGTCCTCAGCTGACCCACTTCACTGGATGAACCCTTATCCACACCCTTGCCCTTTTGTACTCCAGTCACATGGAACAGTTCTCATTTGCTCAGCAGTATTCCATATAGCCTGGAGTGGTAAATACAGTGTTTCGGCTCAAATGTTTTGGTCTGTTAGAAATATTGATTTTGAGAATGGCCAACAGAGTAACAGGGAAAAAACAAACAAACAGGTGAGATGGTTTGCCAAGCTGCTAGTTAGCTCAGGCTGGAAGGATTCTATGATTGCATGAGATTATTGCTCAGTATTAAATCTCTGTGGATAGTCTGTTATTGAAGCCCCAAATTCCTTGAGAAGGCAAGCTATTTCCAGGCAGCCCAGAAAGCCTGACCAACAGAAGTAATTGCACAAAGTGAAAAAGCAACTTCGGGCACAGTTTGGTTTTAATCCAGACTCAATATATTTGGCCCAACACCAGAGAATAAAATCAGTATCTATGTGATTAATCACATCAAAGGTGTGTAGGTATCTAGGTGTTATGTCTTTGCATATGCGTGCAAGGAAATGGGTGGAGTTCAGCACAAGCACTGACAGCAAATCCAAACAAACAATGCAGTTTGGAAGGCTTTTGTGTGTAAATCTCAGGGAAGATAAGAGGGAGCCTGAATTGTTGAAATAAACGACTGCTGACAAAGATCTCTTCTATGGAGATTCCATAGCTTTGGAATGTATCTGCCAAGCCAGGCCTGAAGTAGCTGCATTATGGTCATGTAGCAAGGAAAACCTGCTCCCCTCAGGCATCTGACGTGTCCTGGCAGCTTTTATGTCAATTGAACTGAATTGGTTTAAAACCTCATTTTGATTTGCTAAACCCTCCACAGGGACAAGCCCTGAGGAAACAACTCACAGCCAAGCCCAACCTCACCACTCTTATCAAAAGGTTTCATGCAAGTTCAGCCAAGGACTCAGACAGATTGGGAAGTGTTGTTTCATTAACTTCCCTATTCTGAATGACAAATGCCTTGTATTGGCACAGCACAATTTTCCTTTCTCTGGTCCTCTTTTTCCTCCTCCAGTCACAATTTTTTTCCCAAAAATTGAATAATTCATTCTGTAAGCAAACAGTGAACATTTCAGGATTCATACCTCATGGGAAAATATCTGTAGTTCATTCTCCTGCCTTTAGAAAATTGTTTGGTACTTTTCCTTGAGCGTGGGTTGTGCTGTCTGCCTCTATTATACTTTTTGTGGTTCTGGGCTCTTACATAAGGATTTTGCCTCCCCATCTCAGATCTGACTCACAGCGGAAAGCATAGCTCCTGTGATCCCACCCTTCTAGAAGTGAATTCTTTTCTCTGTATTGTCTCATGTTTAGAAACAGTATTTAAGATAAACTGGCTCAACTGTGCTGAGACAC
This sequence comes from Meleagris gallopavo, assembly GCF_905368555.1. Lineage (NCBI taxonomy): Eukaryota > Metazoa > Chordata > Aves > Galliformes > Phasianidae > Meleagris > Meleagris gallopavo. The sequence continues at coordinate 3,116,286 of NC_139429.1, forward strand.
TTAAGTAGTCTAAATTCTGATTTATAAATGATATAATTTCTAGTGTGAAGTAGAATGTATCTATTTGGCCACTACTGAGAGTTTACCTGTTAACAGATGCCCAAAATATTGGCATGATTGCTGGAGCAGTTTGCGGCGTCGTGGTGGGACTCTGCCTCCTGTTCCTGGTGGTGAGGCTGACAATAAGAAGGAAAGAAAAGAAGAGGTATGAGGAAGAGGAGGCCCCAAATGAAATCAGGTAACACCTTTCCCTTAATCCCCTCCTGACTTTCAGTCTCCTGTACACCCAGCATGCTTCAAATTAACATCTCTTTTCGCTCCAGGTTTAAGTAACCCAAGCATTGGTTTCTTAAAAGATCATTCTATAAAGCTCTTACAGTCTTCCTGAAACATCACTGACAAGTTTCACAACTCTTAAGATTTCTGTTGGGAATGCTCTGAGGTTTTCATGGTCTTTCCTGAGTCTTCTGAGCAACTGTGCTGCTGGACTTAGCTCAGGGTGAGAAACCCTTTAAACCTCTGTTTGCAGAGCTGGGAAGCCTCACCCCTGATCAGGTGTCTCAAGAACGCTGACACATGTTCTTTGAACTCATCTGTGTGTGAGCTCTGCCACCTCACTCCTCTTGGTCTTCAGCCAATTGAGCTCAGGGAGCAAAGTTATGGGAAAAAATATATATATATATATTTCCAGGAATGAGACTTAGCTGCTCTTGTCCCTAAAGAACCCCCTCACCTCATTCCACCTTACTTCTGCCTGCCCTTATATGACATCTACATACGGTTGAGCAGGCATCTTTATAATCCATTCAGCAGCTGATTACTCTGCTGGTGGTCAGGTTGCTGGTATGGCCAGCAAGAAGGTGTCTCTGTTCATTGCTTCCCTTGCATTTCTTGTTTTCTAGGCTTTCAAACCTTGCACGCCTTTTTATTCTTATCTGAGCCTCTTCCGTCATCTTTTCACACCTCTCTTTCAGGGCTCAGTTACTGTGCTATTTTCACTACTCACATTTTTTAAACCAGCAGAACAGGTCTCTGCCAGTCTTGTATAGGTAATCTGTCATTATGAATTAAGATAATAGAGCACACAATTCTGTCTGAACTGTTTGCACTGATACTGGGCATTTGTTCCACAGACTTCAAATCCACACACACAGAGCCAGTTGTGCACATACATATTCTAAATCCATTTGGCCAATAGCTCTGCAGAGCTACAACAAATTCAATCTACTAAGTTACTTTGCACAGAATTCAGGAAACCCACTGCCTTGCTCAGACTACTGGACAAATGTGCCTTGGTGGCTTCAGCAAGCAACCATTGCAGCAGCAATTCAGGGTAATAAAATGTGTAATTGTTTTTGTTCTTGTGCTGTGTTTGCAGAGAAGACGCAGAGGCACCCAAAGCCCATCTTGTCAAGCCCAGCTCCTCATCCTCTGGTTCCAGGAGCTCACGCTCGGGTTCCTCCTCAACCAGGTCGACAGCCAACAGTGCCTCTCGCAGCCAGCGGACTTTGTCAACTGAAGCTACTCCCCATCTGACTCCTCCACAGTACAGCCAGAGGGAGATGGGAGGAAAGGAAACAGAGCCAAAGAAAGTCGACTATGCCAACCTGATGAAAATGGGAGCCACGCTGGTCATGGTGCCTGCTCAGAGCCGAGCGTTCCAGACCGTGTGACTGCTCTGACTTCTGCCATCCAGAAACACGCCACGTACCACCAGCCACATAGGAGTTGTTAGATTAGCTAGTTACCTCCCTGGCCAGCTTAATTTTAGTCACCTGTGACAATCTGCACCACAAGAAGCCCTCCCACTCAACTTTTTCCCAGCACTTGAGGTTCTGAGATGGATTTTTTTTTTTTTTTTGGTTAAAAGAAAGATCAAATTGAGGGGAAAAGGGAGCCTTCTTTTTAAAGTACCTTTTTAGAAAATGGAACACTGAGCATTTTAAAACTACAGCTGAAAACAATGTCAGCTAAGCGCTGTACAAGAGAAATGAAGCCAAACCTCAGGATTTTTTTAAAAGGGATCAACAGAGACAGAAAGACATCTAATATTCCAGTGAGGTTTAGGGGGAAGGGGAAAGTCTCCTGTACTGTTTCTGGAGAAGTTTCTAGAAGAATGCATACTCTTACCTGAAGACCTTGAGGCAATTTGTCCGCTGAGGGTACTCTTGTGGTCAACCTTGAAGGGAACTGAAACACGCTTGCCTTTTTTCTGCATTCAGTCTTCAGGGAAATACTTCTGGAGGCTGCAACTAAAGCAGAAAGGAAAGGTCAAGAGATACAGCACAAAGGCAAGTGTCTAAACTAACTTCTGTACTAAAGGGAAAGGAGCCCATGTGTCAAGGAAGCAGAGATACTTCAATTGCTAGGTTGAGATTAATGATGCATCCAGAGAAATACGGCCAGGAGCTTGACTGCTTGTATGGACAGCACTGAAAAGCTGCAGTAACTTCACCAGAGTTGTATCTGCGTCACATGAGCCTTAGTGAGATGAGAATTGAATGCTGAAGCCAAAATGAAGGCATGCCTCAAAAACTGAGGGCTGCTAACCAACCAAAAAGCCTGGAAGAAGGATTTGAAGATGTCTTTGCTACAGCCAGGTTGTGAATTCACCAGTTTAGGGTGAGCCATACAGACCTCAGAGAGCTCTTCCCAAAACTGTATGAACACCATTCCTGGACTGACCTTCACACATCCAGGTAAGACTGAAGATGGAGTGAAAGAACACATCATGAACAAAATACACCAGGGACAGGTAAACTTTAAGTGCAATGCTAAAGGAAGGAAGGTGTACTGCCATACACCAACCTGTATGCCATGTGCTATTCTCAAGGCTTAAACCTTAGCAGGACTCTTAAAAAAGTAGGAATCATGAAAATACCTTCTGTGATTGTTTGCCAGAATAGACATTTTCAAGGGACATAGTCTTATGCTTCAATTTGAAGGCCAATAAGAAATGATGGGAAATAGGGACAGGCTTCCTGTGGGGGCAGATAGCCCCAGAACTGTCTGTTTATACTTTCCTCTGAAGGACTTGACTCTAACCACTGCTACACAGAAGACACTGAGCTTGTAGGTTCTAAATTCTTTTCTGAGACCCATTATTCCATTTATTTGAGATCTTAGAAGGTCTGATTGAAACAAGGCCATGTTTGGGCCACTTCCCTATGAGAAATAGTTTTCAAATTTGCCCTGTGCTGAGAACTTCTCTTCCTAAAGCAACCACCATCACACGTACTGTTTGCTCTCTCTACTGCAATCAGCACAACCCGCCCTCAGAAGGCCAAAATACTGTTTGTTGTGGGGAGGGGCCTTGAGCCACCAATAGAAGGTGATAGAAGGGAATCAGCTGTTTGATAAGCTTTTACCTTCACCAGTTCTGGATACTGGGTCATTTTGCTTAGGCACCATTTCAGAGCCACCAGAGCCTCCTGGGACAGCTGTGCTCTGACAGATTTGGTTGGAGGTTGCAGTTGCTCAGTGTCTGTGACTCCTTTTTTTGTAGGCCCTGAAGGCACAGGCACTGCTCCTAAGTGCTTCCAAGGGATTCCAGGTCTAGGACTTGTGAAGTTTGTGGCTTTTAAGTTTGCTGATTGTGATGTCACCTCAGCAGATTATCTTTGACACCTATTCTATACCAGGAGTGAATTTCTCAGCAAAGCAAACAGCCCAAGCAACCGGTACCTCATTACCACAAAATGAGGATAACAGTCCAAACAGTGGAGCTGGTTACAGCATAAGTACCTAATACTGGAGGTTAGTTTGAGTCACAGGCCAGGCCTGCAATTAGCAAAGGGTGATGTGCTCCATTGCAGCCTAGGTGCTGCTTGGTGCCAGCAAGCAGAATTCCCCCCAGCCTGTGCCCAACAGCCTCTTCCCTGGAGAAAGAGTTCATTTAAAAGGTATCTCATTTCCAAAGGGACGTTTTCTGGGCTCCAGAAAATCAGGAGTTGCACAAGGGAAACAAATGAATCATAAGCCAAACTTGATTGTGTAGAATAGTGTGTTTAAAGCATTTACTGTCATATACCAGTTATTACTAGTGTGATTAAATGCATACAATGTTATGTAGCTTTCTTATGTCTAAGCAGCTAAACTGAGCTTACATCTCTTCTACCTGCTATAATTGGTGTACTTGTACTGTGTCTGAACAACTCAGAGGAAAGCAAATATTTATTATTGATTCCTTTGAATCAATGATTTCATATTTTTTTTGGTTGTTTTGTAAATAAATGCGCTGCAGCTGAAGTGCTACAGCTCAACTAAACCCGTATCCATGCTCCATCTTCTGTGCTTAGATACACTGCATGCTGTCAAGTTGAATCAAAGGAAAAAAAAAGATAGAGATAAAAATAGTATTTTTAAGCTAACGAGGACTATGTGTATATTTGTGTAAAAATTGAAGGAAAGCTGCAGGTTTTTTCTTGGAGATTTTTTCAATCTAGATTTTGCAACATGGTATGAATTGTGTGAAATCTTGGTGTGTTGGGGTGAACTGAATTTGGACTTCTACTCAAGTTCTTTACCTGAGATGTTATGGCTGAAGACATTGGTGCTGCAGGCTAACGTGGTAAATACTGCTAGTGCAGACACAGCACACTGATAAACATCTCCCAGCTCTCCTACTCCCACATACACCAGCTTGCTGCCGAACCACCCTGTGCCTTTCAGCTCCATCTTCTGAGATGGCGACGAAACCTTGAACAACTAAGAGAGGCATTTAGACAGCCGAGATCTTGGCTGCAGATAAATACTTCGAACCAGCTAACAGGAATCTCCAGTCGCAGGGATGTGGGTGGAACTCAGGCTAAATCATTATGGCTCTGGTTCATTTCTCTTGCAGTGGTTTCAGCCTTCTTTCCCCTGGAGGCGTTTTGCAAAGAGATCACACAGCATCAGCAATCTTCTCTACAGAAATCTGGGAGTAGAAGTTGCAACATAATTAGGCAGTATTTAAACCCTCATGACAGCAGTGGTCTCATAGGTGTGTCCTTCTGTCTGTCCCTGATCAATGGGGAACGGCCACACTGCTGCTTGCTCCTGAGTTGATGACGTCCCAAATCCTGATGACAGTCTGGAGTTGTGCAATTGCCTCCTTTTGTTCAGTATCGGGAATCTGGGGTTATTTTTACTTTATTTTTAACCAAGATCACTTTGTACTGCTGCACGGGGGGGAAAAGGAAGAGGGCTGCATTAGAAATGCATCGTTTTCAAACTTCAGGGTGTGCAAATGTGAAGTAAAAACGGCCATTATCACCAATAGGAAGCGAGTTTCTGGCAGTCCCCACTCTGCCCACTTCTCTCGAGCTGCAACAAACCAAACTGGCTTCAGAAAGTAACGTTGGGGTTCATCACTTGGGGAGGGAAAACATAATCATAGAAAGGCCTGGGTTGAAAAGGACCACAATGTTCATCCAGTTCCAACCCCCTGCTGTGTGCAGGTCACCAACCAGCAGCCCAGGCTGCCCAGAGCCACATCCAGCCTGGCCTTGAATGCCTCCAGGGATGGGGCATCCACAACCTCCTTGGGCAACCTGTTCCAATGCATCCAGACTGCTGGGCCTTGGTTTTCGCACTGTACTGTAAATGGGCTATTTCAGGCTGCTAACAGCCTTTAATTTCTAACGCAGTGACTCATTGGCCGGAGCTCTCCTCCCTGCACTGACTCACCGCTGCTCCGGGCTGCCTTCCCCTGCCGTGCACCCATTGTGCAAAGCACGTTTGCGTATAGGAATGCCGTTGTTTAATTCCCAAGTGCCAGGAGGGCTATTCTTAGGTCCTACTGACGTTCTGCTCGTGCTTTAGAAAAAAGGAAGACCACAGAGCTCCCCATGCAGCCCCTGCGAGCCGGCAGAGCACGGAGCTCAGCAGCAATCTGCTCTGGGTGGAGCGGTTGTTGCATCGCAGCCCTGCTCAGCACAGGGAGGGCGGTTCGTGCCGCTTATCTTTACAAGCACAGCCTTTGTGCTCCTAAATCCATCCCCAGCTACAAGCTGACGGCACAGCCGCGGTGCTGCGCTCCCGCCCTCCCTTTCCCTGCAGGATCTCAGATGGGCTCCGTGTCCGTGGATTTGCAGCCTGCGGGCTCATTGCGTTCACCCAAAATAAAGCTGGGCACGGCACTGCCGCAGGGTTGAGGCTGTTTTCCCCCAAGGATTTATTTTATGCTTGGGGACCGCGACCCCCCCCCACCCCCTGCTGCCGCCATTTTGCCTTCCCCTCCATCCGCAGCAAGCCGCGCGCCCTGCAAACGAGCTGCCGGCCCCGTGATCCCATTGGACGCCCGCACCGCGAGACCCCTGCCCTCGCGCGCAAAATATGCAAACGATCCAGCGGTACTTTGCAGCCATTGGCTGCCACTTGCTCCCCCGCGCGCTCGCTCTGCCCCCTCCCGCTCCACCAGCCCACGCTAGGCTTTGTCGTCATCCCCATGCGGCCGCTAAGAGGCTCTCATTGGCTCCCGCCCGGAGGAAGCTCCGCCCTCTTCCGTTGCGGGCGGGGGGCGAGCCGAGCGGTTGAGGGGGGGGCGAAGGGGAAAGCGCATGAAGGTTCGAGAATACCGGCCGGCCGGCGGCCGCGCCCCCTTTCCGCTACGTTACTGACGGTGTGTGTTCCGGTAGCCTGCCATTGGCTGGAAGGGCTGAGGAAGGAGCGAACGGATTGGCTGGAGACTAGAGAAGGGGCGGGCGCTTCTGGAAGGTTCTGAGGGGATATATAAAGGCGCCGGGGCGGGAGCCGACCGCTCTCATTCAGCAGCACTCTACCAGCAGCAGTCTTTGTGCGTGTCTGCCGCTGCCAGCGCCGCTCAGGTAGTGGGGCCTACTGTGAGGGGAGGGGGGCAACTCAGGGAACCCATGGACAGAGGCGGTGGGGAGGGGAGGGAGAGGGGTTTGGGGAGCTGAGAGGGGAGAACTGTTACCGTGCTGGTAGTTCCTTTTAGAGGCTGCTGGGGGCAAACGGCTCTCCAGAGTTCCGTTCACCTAGCTCCTCGCTTTCCTTCGTTGCATTTAGTGGTGGCTACTCTCTGCTCTACTGCATTCTGCTGGGGGAACGGCAGGGGATCAGAACTGCGCCGTGGGGGAGGGGGAGCGATCCTGCAGAGCTGTGGGGCGGGGGGCCGTCCCTATACTTCGTGCCGCTTTAGAGAAGCCTGGGATTCTGCCAGGCCCCGCGGCTGCCAAGTTCAGCCCATGAGAGGCGGCGGGTCCATCGCCCTGCGGCCAAGATGGCCGCTGCGACCACGTGACTGCCGCGGGACATGCTGGGAAATGAAGTCCGTGGCCACGTGCGCTGAGCCGCATGGCGTCCGCGCAGAATCTGGGGCTGCCTGGTTGGGCCTGTGCGCTAGGGAGCTACTAGCGGCGAAGCGGGGCATAGCAGCGAGATGCTCATCCCTTTATTTTTTTTTTTTTTTTGAGGGATTCCCGGGTTTTAGTTTATTAGGCTAGAAGCAATAAGGAACTGAATTTATGCTTCGAATTTTTTTTTTCCAGACAAGATGTCGAAGGGACCAGCTGTTGGTATCGATCTCGGAACCACCTATTCCTGTGTTGGTGTGTTCCAACATGGGAAGGTGGAAATCATTGCCAATGACCAGGGTAACAGGACCACACCAAGCTACGTTGCTTTCACAGATACAGAGAGGTTGATTGGCGATGCTGCCAAGAACCAAGTTGCAATGAATCCCACCAACACAGTCTTTGGTAAGAAGGCTGCAGGGCTTACATAATAACTGGTGTGTGCAGGGAATTAAGATTTTGACAGTAGGTGTTAACTGTGTCTGTGTTTTCCTAATTGTAGCTGGATTAGTGTTTTTCTTTCAAAGTAAAAGCTCTGTGTTTTATTCTTGGGACTAAAACTGAGCTAATAGCCAAGCTTACTCTGAGTATTTGGGTATAATGCGCTTTCTCACCAGACTGCTTTTGGCACTACGTTCAGTGGCCTTGGCTACTCATCTGCTTATCAGTTGCTATGTTTGCTGTGAGAAAATATTGACAAAGCACATGCATCTTCAAGAGATGAGATTTGAGAATGCCTGTACTGAGGCTTTGGCAGTTCTGGCAATTTCAGTTGAAACACAGTGTTTGAGGCTTTTGTACAATATTTTTAGAAGAGATGTTTTTACGTTGGGATTAATAATTAAAATAATTAATTTTACATGATGAACTATTTTTTCCAGATGCAAAACGGCTGATTGGGCGTAGATTTGATGATTCTGTTGTCCAGTCTGATATGAAGCACTGGCCTTTCACTGTGGTGAATGATGCTGGCAGGCCAAAAGTCCAGGTGGAATACAAAGGAGAGACAAAGAGCTTCTACCCAGAAGAAATTTCTTCCATGGTCCTAACCAAAATGAAGGAAATTGCAGAAGCATATCTTGGGAAGGTATGGTCTGGGTCTTCAGCCAAATGTAATAAATAGCTGTAGGTCATTAACTTCTCAGATGTGCACAACTTAATTCTTTTCCTTGCTTTTTGCAGACTGTAACTAATGCTGTAGTCACTGTACCGGCCTATTTTAATGACTCTCAGCGCCAGGCCACAAAAGATGCTGGAACCATTGCAGGGCTCAATGTACTGCGAATTATCAATGAGCCAACAGCTGCTGCTATAGCCTATGGTCTGGATAAGAAGGTATGTTATGGTGTGATAACTATTTAATGTGGAACTAGTAAATCTGCCAAGTTAATCTTAACAATGGAATTGTATTATGAAAATAATTTTTTTTTCCAGGTTGGTGCTGAAAGGAACGTTCTTATTTTTGACCTTGGAGGTGGCACCTTTGATGTGTCAATTCTGACTATTGAAGATGGCATCTTTGAGGTGAAATCCACTGCAGGTGACACTCATTTGGGTGGAGAAGATTTTGACAACCGCATGGTCAACCACTTCATTGCTGAATTCAAGCGCAAGCACAAGAAAGACATCAGTGAGAACAAAAGAGCAGTTCGTCGCCTTCGTACTGCGTGTGAACGTGCAAAACGTACCCTGTCATCAAGCACACAAGCCAGTATTGAAATCGATTCTCTCTATGAGGGTATTGACTTCTACACATCCATCACCAGAGCTCGTTTCGAGGAGCTGAATGCTGACCTGTTCCGTGGCACCCTGGATCCTGTAGAGAAGGCCCTGCGGGATGCCAAGCTGGACAAGTCGCAGATCCATGACATCGTGCTGGTTGGGGGCTCTACCCGCATCCCAAAGATTCAGAAACTGCTGCAAGACTTCTTCAATGGCAAAGAGTTGAACAAGAGCATCAATCCTGATGAAGCTGTGGCTTATGGTGCAGGTATTTACAGCTGACAAAATGTGTTCTCCATATTAAAATGGGGTGGGTTTCTCAGCAAGCAGGGCGCTGTCTGAACTGGTCTCAAAGCAGTTCTAATGCAGGTCTGTTTTCTCCCACCTGGGTTGGTACTGCTTTTGAAAGCAATGAAACTTGAACTTGCAATGATGAATCAGATTCCAAAGCCATTCGTAGTTTCCACCAGAAGTCTACTGATGATGGCCAAAACCTTCCTTGGATGTCTGAGCGAGCTGTGAGGCTAGCTATAGCATGTGGTCCATCTGGTACAAGGTTCTTAATGTTCTGTTCTTCTTCCACAGCTGTTCAAGCTGCAATTCTGTCTGGAGACAAGTCTGAAAATGTCCAGGATCTGCTTCTGTTGGATGTGACTCCTCTGTCTCTGGGTATAGAGACTGCTGGAGGTGTCATGACGGTCTTGATCAAGCGCAATACCACCATTCCCACCAAGCAGACTCAGACATTCACTACTTACTCTGACAACCAGCCTGGTGTGCTGATTCAGGTGGGTGTGCAGCACTCAGATGATCTGACAGGACATATCACATTGTCCAATCTGCCAATGATTGATACCTGACGTAAATTCTATGCAAGAGGTCTTGCAATTAGTTATCAGTAATGAATATCTGGTTGCAGTGATGAAAGTGATTCCTAAGCCATTCGTAGTTTCCACCAGAAGTCGAAAGACTTGTGTTGGTCCAAGTACCTTCCTTGGATGTCTGAGCGACCAAGGCACTTCAGTCTAATAGTAGGAGTCTGTTATAACTGCATAGTCAAGGCTGATGCATTTGCTCCCTGCTTCTACTGCAGGTGTATGAAGGAGAACGTGCTATGACTAAGGACAACAACTTGCTGGGCAAGTTTGAGCTGACTGGTATTCCCCCTGCTCCCAGAGGTGTACCTCAGATTGAAGTAACCTTTGATATTGATGCCAATGGCATCCTGAATGTGTCTGCTGTGGATAAGAGCACTGGCAAGGAGAACAAGATCACGATAACAAACGACAAAGGTAAATAACCATGTGGTTCTGAGGGTGGAACACTTGGCAAGGTCCTTCAGGAAACTGAAGTGTCCAACTTGGTTTTGTACCAAGACTGGGTAATAGTATATGTCCTCTGATTACAGACGTGAGCCCTGGCTTTTGGTGAAGTAATCCTTAAGCTTATCAAAGTCTGTGAAGTCACTTGAGATAAAGGCACTTGAAAATCATTAGTCTTGCATTTGTATCTAAGTTAATTTAGATAAATGTGCAATTCTGTACGTATATAGCAGGTTACTAATGCTCCACTAAAAATGGTTGACCAGGAGGTTGTAACATGAAATGTTCTGTGTTCTGCAGGCCGGCTGAGCAAGGAAGACATTGAGCGGATGGTTCAGGAAGCAGAGAAATACAAGGCAGAAGATGAGAAGCAGCGTGACAAAGTGTCTTCTAAGAACTCCCTGGAATCCTATGCATTCAACATGAAAGCTACTGTTGAAGATGAGAAGCTCCAGGGCAAGATTTCTGATGAGGACAAACAGAAAATCCTGGACAAATGCAATGAAATCATCAACTGGCTGGACAAGAATCAGGTACGATGCACTCTGTGTTTGGTCAGAGTTAATCTCCAGCACTTTTAGAAAGTTGAAAGCCAGCTCAGAATGAGGGATTGCTACGGTTGCAGTGATGAAAGTGATTCCTAAGCCATTCGTAGTTTCCACCAGAAGTCGAAAGACTTGTGTTGGTCCAAGTACCTTCCTTGGATGTCTGAGCGACCACAGCTAGCAAGCACAGAGCTTTCTCCTCTCCTCATTGAGGCTAGTGAGCAGAAAAGTCTCATCTTACTATAGTGCTTGATGGGTAGGCTGGCTTTATTAGACAAAGTAGATTTATTTTTTTCATCCAAATCTAGTTCAGGTCTAACTGGTTATGTTGGGCAGCCTTGTTTGTGAGGCTGTGCAAGCTAAACTAAGCCATCTAGTGCCAGTCAGTCAGTGTTCAGATTGTATCTATCCTCTTGTGGCAACAGCAGATGCTGAGTTCTCTGTCTCTTTCAGACTGCTGAGAAGGAAGAGTTTGAGCACCAGCAGAAAGAGCTGGAGAAGGTGTGCAACCCCATCATCACCAAGCTGTACCAGAGCGCAGGTGGGATGCCTGGAGGAATGCCTGGGGGCTTCCCTGGTGGTGGAGCTCCTCCCTCTGGTGGAGCTTCTTCTGGACCAACCATCGAGGAGGTGGATTAAAGATGCTGGGAAATGCATTCCACTAGCAGTTAGTGTTGGAGGACCCCTGCCTGGGGGTTAGATTGAAGGACCCAAACCTGTAGGCACATCTGGGTATATTGCCAGATTAAAACTCCATAACTGAGCTGCTGTAAAGAAAAAAAAAAAATCAAATAAAATTAATTTTCTGGGCATTTTAGATACTTGAACATGTGCACAGGAGGGGAGGTGAATACCATTGCACTTTACAGTACTGTAAACAAGTGGAAATGCAATTCATGTCTTAAAGAATAAAAACTATTTAATGGGCATCACAATGTTTCTCTGTTGGATTCTTTGTACATAAGGACTAATGTGTCAAAACTGCATAAAATTCTTCAGCTCATTTTATGGTAACTGAGCAATAGCCTTTTCTGGCTCCAACAACAAAGGCCAAATGTAAGCAGCCAGCTTTCTGAAGAAACTGCTTTCTGGTTGTGCAGTAAATTACTGATTAATAATTAGCAGAGGTGCTAAGTTGGTGATACGGCATGTAAGAGCATCTCTACTAGTAAGCATGAGCTAAACTTCCATCTTCAAAGGCTGTAGGATCCCTCAGTATTGGTTCCTCTTAAACAAAGCTTGTATACCTTTATGTAGTTTATCATTAATGCCTGGTAGCAGTTATTCAGTATCTAAAGGGGGGCTATGAGAAAAGAGCAGACTAGCAGGGTCTGTTGTGATTGGATGAGAGGGAGTGGTTTTGAACAAAAAAAATACTGGATTTGAGGGAGGTGTGGTTTTATTATTGCAACACATAGTAAGGCAGTGGCACAGGTTTCCCATAGAGGTGTTGCAGGGGTAGGGTGCCCCAGTCAGGCTGGGTGGAACTCTGGTTGCCAACCGGTAGATGAAATTGGCCAAGGCCTTACCTAACCTGGCCTTGGGTTATCTCCAGCCTTAGTCCCCAGCTTGGGACAGGTATGGAGCAGATGTAGAGGAGGGCCACAAAGAGAAGCAGAGGTGTGGAGCACCTACATGATGAGGAAATGAGGGAGCTGTACTTGTTAGGCTTGGGGGAGGCTCTGAGGAGAGCTTGTAGCGACCTTTCAGTGCTTGAGGGGAGTTTGTAAGCAGGAAATAGGCTGGTGTTACATCTCTGACAGTGATGGGACAAGAATGGAGTAGTTTAAACTAGAAGAGGTGAGGTTTAGGTTAGGTGGAAAGTCTTACTCAGAAGGAGGTGAGGCCCAGAGAGCTGCAGTGCCCCATCCCTGGAGGCGCCCAAGGCTGTTGATGAGGTGTGGTGCACCCAGCCCATGGCATGAGGGTTGGAACTGGATGGGCTTTAAGGTCCCTTCCAACCCAGTCGTTCTGTGATTGCTTGACTTCTTTGTGTTAGGATTTGCTTAGTGATTGCCGATCAGCTTCTGAAACTGAATGAGCTTCAGAATGAACTCCTCTTAGAGCTAGCTATGATAAACCTGTAGTGGTAAGCATATTTTTAAATATGGAGGGAAAAGTAAGCATTTACCAGCTCTAGAGTTCTGTACCCCGTGCTCCTTGAGGAAAGGTGAATTTTCAGGGATTGCTTATCATCTAGAGAAGTCATTGCTGAGCTGGGAGGTGGCTTTGTGCTGCCTGCTGACTCAGATCAGTGGGGTAACAGTGACACGCAGACACTGTGATAGGAAAGTATGTTACTTACTTACAGATTGTAGGTGTGCTATGCGCCCTTCCATTAGCAGAACTGCAGAGTTTGGGGCTGTACCCATTAGAACTGATCATTTTTTAACCAGGTTCTTGAGTGACAGCATTTTCCTCTCTTCCCTGATCAACTTCTTTCTCAGAACAGGGGAAGAACTGAGCTACAGCAGTGATTAACCAAAAGGGGAAAAACGAAGGGCTGACAGCTTCACATTCCCAGTGCTGCCTCTGTAGGGCATGCTCCCTGGCCAGGTGGATTTTCAGGGCTGCTGAAATGCTACGAGAAGAGCAGCAGAAGGTATTTCTAAAGGGTGTAAATCTTCACAGGACGTCTCAGCAGGTGTTTATATCCAACACTTACATGCACTTTAGATTCGAATTAGGGTTTTTGTTAGGAACAAGCTGTGAAGGAGGCTGAACCCCTGTTAGGGGTTCCAACACAAATCAGCTGCGAAGGAGGCTGCAGCCTGCCTACCCCCAGTGTCCTGCTGAGCTCCTGCCACCAGGGGCCACTATCTGCCTGTGTAATCTCTGAAAATCACTCATTTTCCAGGATTTAAAACCAAATCCCCAAAAGTGTTTTTATTTAAGAGGTCTCAGCAGCATCTTTTTAAGGCATTCATATCCTATTAAGAGTGTGTAATGCTCTCATTTCTGTAACAGAGGCTAAATGAAATTGCTTTGGGGAAAGTTCTATCTTTTTTGAAATGCTGGATGAGTAAAACCAGCACTGCTTTACAGTCAGAGCAGTGATTTATGAGGAGCAATGTTGTCTGCTTGGGGAACACTGACGCCAATTACACATAACCACAGGTAGATGCACACAGGAGACACGAAGCAAGGAGAGAGAAAGGGCTGTGGCTGAAACACCAGCACTTGGACCAAGGTATGGGCAGACTGCATTAACACAAAGAGAGGCCAACCTATGAGCTTTTTGCATTCACAATAGCAAGCTTAAGAACAAATATGGCCGAAGATTTTTTTGTGTGCAAAATAGGGGAACTGTTTTTAGGTTAACGTGTGGATAAGCGAAGGAAACAGCGCACAGGGCAATAAAAGCTGGTTTTTTTTTTCCTTTTCTGTACAGGGTTTCTTAGGTGAATACTGAGGGATGGGTTTGAAGCCCTGCCAGGTGCAGCTGAGGAGCAGCAGAGCACCTGCAGGGCTGCTGCCTTGGGTGTGGGAGCTGAGGTAAGGAAAGTAGTGAGCTACACAGCTTTAATTTCTGCATTTTGTGAGAATTTGTGCTTTTTCAGAAGCGATAGCTTTATTTGCTGTATCAGAGAGCAAAATCTGTTGCTGTAGGTGTGAACAGAGGCAGCCGGAGCATCTGTCAGTCACTGCAGGGCTCTGTGGAAGGCAGATCCCATGCTCACATTCCAGCTTTCCTATCTAGAAAGTCTGGCAGCAGAGCTCCTATGGCAACAGCTGGATGGTGTGCCCCTCAGCTCCTGTGCTCTGTAACGCAGTGATTTCCCCTGCTAAGATCAGAGCAGTTATTCCCCTGCCTTAAGGGCTATGCCACACGAGCCATCTCCTGTGATTGCTGCCTCACTGGAAAAGCAAAATTAATTCCTGCTTTGCTCAGGGGGGGCTCAGGAAATGCTGGGTCTCGTCCCCCTGGAAAGTCTGAAGGAACTGTTGTCTCCTAATGCTATGAGTTTCCATTACACCCAGAATGGTTTGTATCAAACCCTGGGCTCCGAGTGCTCTCTGCAAGCACCAGAGCACCTTTCAGCACACTTTGCTTTAATGCTGTAAAGCAATGGCCATTTGTTGTGCCTTTAGCACTGTAGTGCTGCTGGAGCAGTGCTAAGTCTGTCTGCCTGGAACTGAAATGCTGAAGAAAGAGCTCTCTTACAGGTATGCAGGGTTCTCAAATGCTTTAGAAAGAGACTTGCCAGTGCAGGAAAATGCAACTAAACTGACTCTTAGCACTAACCAGTGTTGGAGGTCTTAGAAAGCATAACAAACTTTATAGTAAATAGATTGAGGGAAGTTTTTTGCTTGGTACTGCAGCAGTGGGGGCTGAATGTTGTTCTGCTGAGGAGGAGGAATCCCCTGCACAGGGCAGGAGTTTGCTCCAGGGTTGCTGTGCTCTGACGGCTGCTTGGACGCTGCTGAGGGCCTTCTGCATTCATTCCTTGGGGTAAATGAAATCTCTGCTCCTTGTCAAAGTGTTTAGGTGTCTGTTTGTTTAGGTGTCTGTTTGTTTAGGTGTCTGTTTGTTTAGGTGTCTGTTTGTTTAGGTGTCTGTTTGTTTAGGTGTCTGTTTGTTTAGGTGCCTGTTTTCTGAGATGCAGTGCTGTGGCTGCTTTGTAGAACAAGCAAGGAGTGCACTACTGTCTTTCCACTGAAAAATCTCCTAGGTGTGGGGATTTTAACTCTTGAAAGCAACTGCAGAGCACCCAACCTGGGATCTGGAATCAAGGTACAGGCAAATCTGATCGGTAATCTTTGCCCTTCACTGGATATATTAATAACACTGCCTTTAATTAGCAGAAAATGGATACTCAGCAACACTCCTGGCAGTTTTCCTCCTCCCCGTACACTTTCTCTGCTCTTCCTCCACTATCCCACCTCACCATCACCATCCCTTTCCTGTTGACTTTCCAACAACACCTAATTCTATTATTCGGAATGATTTCCCACCGGGCAGTAGTTTATTTCTGTCATCAAATCTCAGATGAAATCTTCAGACATGAAATATTTAGCCCGGTACCAACAAATCGCAGATAGTGTTAACGTGTCACAAGCTGCCTGGAGACAGCATTAGGCTGTAATTTGAAAGCGAGTGAAGTGATAATGCCATGCGCACTTCTTTTGTGAGCCTGCATTAATGTATCTCTTGCCAAGGCTGGCCATTGACAGCAAATCGACTCACACTAATAGTATGCAGGAGGGTGGCAAAATTGGGGGTGATGCAGAAAATAAAGCGTATTGACCAGCCAACTGCAGTGCCTCTGTAGCCTTTAATCTATTATTGCCCTTGATGGGGGTGTTTTAATGCAACTTTACCGTCAATCGCATTTATAGTCGCACGCTCTGCCTGCTGGGGAGCACTGTGAAAATGGCAGAACTTGGGTCATGCTGTTGCTTAGAGCTCATAGGTATCGATTGTGGCTGGGCTCAGGAGTCTGGGTTATAATTATTTCATTAAACCATTTAATGGTTATCAAATATGAACCCTTGTACCGTTCCATTTAGCAAGTGCCGCGTGCTTTAAGTTTTATTGTTAATCCATGTTGATCTTATTTTTCTTAAGTTGTCTGATGCTCCCAAGTGGTCCCCATTGCCCTGCCGAGGCTCTCGGCCATCGATCCCAGGAGAGCCGCACTCAGCGGCTGCTGCACGGCCCAGGCAGATGGGGCTGAGTGTGGGGCTGCAGTGAGCAAGCCTAGAGCATCACCCCAAATCACAGCTGGGCAGCCCAGACCCCTCTCTGAGCTGGCTGTGTCATGGTAGAGTCATGCTGTTTGGACAGGACACGTGTACCCTCAGTCTTCTACTTAACAGGGGATGAATTGTGCCTCAGTTTCCCCCTTGCTTGAATGGACTCATCTGGTTGTTTTTTTTTTTGCTCATTCATTTGAGGTTTGTGCAGATTCTGGGAACCAAAATCCTCCTGTTATTCAAAGTTCCTGTCTGTAACAGAAGGAGAATGTTCTTCCAAAGCACTCCTGATTTTTTTTTAATGACAGTGAGTACAATGATGTTGTTTTTCTCATGTAACTGAAACGTGGCTGCATCCCACTTGGTCCCAAGCACTTGAGGCAGCCTTAACATCACGATGGGACAAACACAGCCCATTCCTGGCAGTGATATCCTCAGTTATCTGTGCTGAAGGGAATTGGAAGTGGCTCAGGCTGCTGTGTTACTGCTGCAGGGCTGCAGGGCACCATGAGAACAGGCAGCTCTGGAGGAGGTTTGGTTCCTCCAAAAGCTCTGCAGGAACCACAGGAGCTGTAAAGCTCCCAGAGATCCCATCGCTGCTCTGGGCACACCCTGTGCTCTCACACCCAAATGCCTTCATGGTTAAAGCATGGAAAAGCTGAGGGAAAACTGCTCTATGGGGACAGGGAAGCATGGAGGCAATGTCTCGGTATGCATTTGTATTCCAGATCCATTGAGAGCCTGTGTTCGTTGGCACCTTGTCATTAAAACCTCTGGAAAAGCTATACCTTAATTTGAAGAAACCGATTCCTTTTTTCTGCAGGCAGGAGATACAGTTCCTGCAGAGTCCTTTATCAGTATTCTGCGCTGCCTTCTGGCAGCTGCTCATTTTGTGTTGCCTCAACCTATGCTGACCTCATTTTCTATCACAGAGCAGTGAAGGATTTGGTAAAAATTAGTTATATTAGTAGCTCCCGATACAGCCAGTTTATTTGTGATATGACAAATATTTCAGCCATTAGGATCTTTCCGTCTCTTAGCAGCTTAAATGCACTCACTTATATTCCAAATCACTGCTTAATTTAAAAGCCTATTTGTTGAGATTGTTGCAGGCATGAAGGAAAATGCAGAATGCTCACCCCTGCAGATAGGACTGGAGCAGCACCGCAGCCGAGCTGGCGATTGGGTCCCCACTCTGTAACTTCACACCCAGCACAGTAATCACACAGCAGCAGCACAGCAATTCCACAGAGGAAGTAGGGATGTAATGCTGGGGATGCTGTGTGGCTTCTCCCCACCGTGAGGCTGTTTGCTGGCTCTGCCTCAGTTTCCCCACTTGCCGCCATACGAGTTTATTTGGGGACAAACAGGCAGGAGGTGTTGTTTTGGTGTGGGCAGGTGGCTCGTGTTTGCTGCGATCTGAGTATTTCTGAAAATTAAAGCCATGGTGATGCCTGATTTCTTCAGCCCTGTTTGCCTCTTCTTCATCCTAAGCTCAGGGAGGGAGGAGCTCAGGGTGTCCCATCAGCCAGGCTGATTACCACAGTCAGAAGGCTTCATTTAGGGACTGCTCTCTTCTTGTTAGAGGTAACACTGGCGCGTAGCCCCAGGGCTGCTTTAGGGGACACCATTTTCCTTGCCAAGAGCCCAATAAATCACCCAAGCTGCATTTGCTCTGCCCATCCATGTGTTCCTTGTGCCAGTGTCTCAGCTCTCCTCTGACACACACCTCTCCCTAGAGGAGCACACACCTTCCCTTCTGGTGCCCCTGGGCCTGCAGAGCTGTAGGTGGAGCAGAGCTTTCTGTGCCCGGTGTCCCCCAGCTGCAGGAGCAGCTTTCTGCCCCTGTGGTGCTGGTTCCCCTAGAGATGTGCTCAAATTCATGGCAGTAGCCGCTCAGATCTAGCAAAAGGGAGTGCCAACAGAGTCTGGGTTGGTTTTGTTAAATATGACTTTTCATGCAACCACTTTCACACTGCCCCCCACTAGAAGTTTCACCCTGATCCCATCAGGTATATGGGCCATTTCCCTTGGACTTTTAGGAGGAGCAATCTGAGGCTGAAGCTCCCAGACAAACGTATGAGAAGGACCCACAGGTTGGTGTGATTGCCTCCCTAACTCCACCAAAGGATCAATTCTTCACCTGGGGCACCCAGAGTTTTGCAGGGCAGGTAAAGCTCAAGCTTGTGAACTGCAGAGCAAAGAGAACTGGAGGAATTCACCATCTCTTAAGATGCCATTGCAAGAGGTGCTGCTACTCTGGAGGTTTTGCCCAGATCGCTGCTCCCGTGGGCTCAGAGGCCATTGCCTCCTGCCAGCAGTTCTGCAGGGCAGGCTTTGTGGTTGTGAAGCAGAACCAAAAGGAGTCTACCAGCAAAATGCTGCAATCGCTGCTTTTGATGTCTGCTGGGATGCGTGACATCTCTCAAGGTAGGTTATCTCTAAGGATGTATGCTACTTCTATAGCAGTTAATGGCAATGATTCTGACTGAAAATAATTACCCAAAGGCTACGCAGCCTTGAGAAATTCTCCTGCATCTTCCACAATTAAGGAGTGATGATGGAAGTGTATTTAATAGCTAGAAAACCCCTGGCAAAGCAGGAGCAAACTGTAATTCTTGCTTAGTTTCACAGTTCAACTTGCAAGACTCTAGGAGTTCAAATGCTGATGGAAGTGGATCGATTTTCCCCTGCATTGAATGCATCCAAAAAAAAGAATCTCAACAAAAAGACCCAACCCACCTCCCATGATGCGAGTCCCATGGTTCCAATTAAAATCACCTGTTAACTTTAAAAGGTCTCTTTTTAAAAAGGGTTTCAAAGATTTTCATTTAATTGATTCAATGTAAAATGCCCTTTACAATTACCACTACAAACTACTTGTTTCCCACTGAGTAAGACCCAATTTGAGATGTTTATCAAGACTTTGCACTCTTTCCACTCTTCATACTGAGTTCTTAAGTTCCTTATTGACAGCCTGCATCTGTCAGCGATGGATATTTTTAGTTTGTTGCAAGAAAGCTTTTAAAAGGTTGGAATGGCTTGATTCTGTCTCGGTGGTCTCAAGCAATAAATCAGCTCTGAATGGCCTCATGGGCAGTGCTGGCTGCCCTTTATTTCAGAACAGCAAAATGACAAGATTTAACACATTTCTCTTTTTCTTCCTCTGAGTATCTCCACGAAGGCAGTGTTGTTTAGTGCAGAGATTATACCCTTCCTTATGGGGGGCTGTTTCATTTCCTTACGATGAACTTCACCACTCATAAACACTGTAGCATCGTTTGGCTTCTACTGAAGTCTCCACAGCTTAGTGACATAAATAAGGCTGAAAGAGCACAGAAATTATCCGGGAGGGAGAGAAAACAGTGGGGGAAAAGAGAAGTGTCAGGATAAGGGATGCAGAAATAGCAGCTCACCTCGCTGGGAAGTTTGAGGCAGCAAAGGAGCCTTACCCAGGGGAAGGCAGCTCTGTCTGGGGGCAGCATTTGGGGCAGCCCGAGAAGCAGAGTCACACCGGAGCTCAGCACAGCCCCAGAGCTGCAGCCCTGTACCTTTTGCTGCGGGGCCGCCAGATGGAGCCCGGCCCGGCTCTGCCCCGCACACCGCATCCCTTCTGGGCTGGTGTTTGCATGAGGAGGGCTGCTTCTCTGTTTGCTGTTCTCTTGTGAAAGAAAAGGAGCTGAAAGATCGTGTTGTCAGCTGCAGGGCAAAAGCCACCGCAGTGGTGATAGCGCTTTGAGGCAGGGCAGGCTGTAAGCAGAAGGGGAAAAGTTGGAAAAGTGGCACCAGCCCTGCTGTCAGATGAGATGCTGTGCCCGTGTCCAGCTCACCCCACTGCAGTTCCTTTGGAGGATGCTGATGGCTTTGTGGCTCTCTTGGGTGCTCCCTTCCTGACCCATCATGCTCGTTCCCAGCCCAAGGATGAAGGGATGCAAGAGAAGACCTGGAGCAGCTGTAAGCTGAGCTTTTCCTTTCCTCCCGGTGGTTTGTGTTGGTTGATGTGGGCTCAGCACAGGCAGCAGGGGCCGGGGTGAGAAGGGGATGCTGTGGGAAATTCCTCAGCCTTGAGGAGCACTGCCAGGTAGCTGGGGAAACTGAGGCAGGAGGAGCTCTGCCTGTGGCTGCTTCAGGAATGCATGAGCCTCAGGCCTGGATCTGATCCTGCTCTGCCTCCTCAAACCCCTTTTGTTGGCACTGCTCAGGAGTTAATGCTGCACTTTCTCTTTATTAAAGTACATTCAGAGTCACTTTGTGTGCTAACACCCACCCCAACTCACTAACTTGGTTTTGCTGTTAATAGGGTTCCTCATAAATTACCCTCATTACAGTTTCACAAACAGAGAGTTTGTTTCCACACTTTCAATGAAAAATCTGACCGGGCCAGAGAGATGTTTGCTTGCAGCCCCTGATGCAGACATGATGCTTACAAACCACAACAGGTTAAGGAGTCCAACATAAAGGTGATAAATATGGTGTAATTATGGGTTATTGTAGGAGCTTAATTATGGTAGCTGTAATTAGCCTGTTTTTCCCTATCTTCATTTAGCAGCTAACAAAATCATACAGAAAATATTTTAATTTAAAAGGCCTCCTCAGCATAGAGTTACTAGAAGAGACTTAATTGCTCATTGATAACTATGAGGTGGAGAAATCACTCCTTTTGTGTCAGGAGCATTAAAAGGCAAGGATGTTAGCCAAAATAAAAAAAAAAAAAAATAACACCTAGCAGGTTTAACCATACGATACAGGCTTCAGTCCACACTAAAACCGAGGAGCCCTCACCTCTGGGTTGGTAAGGCTCCACTTGCCAGCTGGCACCTGAAGCTCTGGGCAGCTCTCCATCCCTCTCCTGGGCTCCAGGATCTCTGCAGTGGGGCTCTGGGTTGGGTTTTCCTCTTCCCTGAGGACTTTTGGAGGAAAAGGAGAGAAACTTGGCAAGTTTCTGGCCGTGGGTTTAGCAGCACACAGGCACAAAAAGCAGTGGTTTTTAATTTGGGTGTTCAGGGTCCAATTAAGTCCTTCTGCTGTTTGTATTTGAAATCTTGGTGCTGTCGGAACCTCCTAAAGGCCTTAAGAGCCCTGGCACAAGCAGCAGGCTGGTGGGAGAGTGAAAAGCTCCCTCATGTGGGATCTGCAGCCTCTAACCAAGCAAAAAACATGGCATTACTCGGTTTCCTTCTGCTTAAAATAACCAGCTCCCTGACTACTGCTGCTGGTTGGTAATGGGTCACAGCTCACATTCAACATAGCAGGGTTTTGGGGTGGTACTGTTTTGAAAGAAGCCCCTCCTGCTAGCTTCGCTGTGGATTAGGTTGCTCATTTACTGGCTTGAAAACATTTTTCTGTTCACAAGCTGAACAGATGAGACTCGAAGATTCTTCTCTTTCTTGTTCACTTAGGGGTGAAAAATTGCCAACAAGAATTCAATTAGCATCATATCTGCTTAGCCTGGGCTGCACTGAGGACCTTCCTATCCCCATACTTTCACTGCATCATCTTCACAATAGCAGCATCTGCTTTATTATGAGTTGCCTAATTGATTCTGACATGGCCAGTTATTATATGGTAACAATGTCCTCTAGGGTGAATAGTTGGAGGGAAAAGGAGGGGTGATAACAAAGATGTTTTTCTTCTATTTCACGGTCCTCTTTTCAGAATTAAAAGCTGGGGCTGACCTTGTTCACAGAAAGGCCTCTAACTTTTGGACCTAACTTACTTGCAAATGCGGGTGACAAATTTCCCTTGAAAAGTACATATATTTTTAATATATATTTAACTATTTATTTGAAAATGCATATTCAAGAATATCAGGAAGGCTTCCAATTGTTTGCAAAGGGATTGACATGGAGATGAAAACAAAATTTTCCTTTTCCATTTGAGGCAAGCATGGCAGGGTTGGTAATGAGAGGCAGCAGGTTCATGAGCTCAGCAGGTACAGTTTGAAAACCTGGGTGCTCTTGGAAGCTCATAAATCTTTTCTCAAAGTACTTCATACAAAAGTCATAGCCACTGGCTCTTAGGTGAGGGTGTGAGGTCAAAAGTAAGATATTGCTCTTCCATAGGAATTGTAAAAATATCCTGGCTTTTCCTTCTAAGAAAACAGAAGTGCATTTAAGTGTGCAAAACTTCTTATTGGGCTGGCATTGCTGCCAGGTTATAGAGCACCTGTAAATCATGGTTGCTATGGGAGAGGGAACCAGAAGAAGTCAGGTGGCAGTCAGAGCTGTCAGGGACAGGGAGGTGGTGAGATGAGCTCTGTAGCTGGCTGCCAGCTTCATGCAGTGCTGTCTGCAAGGCTGGAACATAATCTGGCTCCTAGCACTGAACAGTTTTACAAACTGGCTTGACTTAATTTGACTTCTCCATGCATAATATCTGCAGCACTCTTGTTCTTGGTGTTTGTGGCTCTGAAAGCCTGCGTTGTGCTGGGTAAAAGCAGACACATCCACAGGGCCTGTTTCCATTTCAGGCCATACCTGTCTATGCCCTGTGTTATTTCATATCGGTGCAAAGCAAGAGGCAACACGCTGTGCCCTTATTTTTACCGCTGTAGAAAAGGGAGAAATCTTCCTGCTCCACGTGACTCCTTCTGGTTGCTGCTTCTCCTGTGTGATGCTGTAAGGGTCTCTATAATTTGTAAGCATCACCCAGGAAAAATCAAAGTGTCAGGTAAGGAGAGAACTCATAGCAATGGAATGGCAGTTTCTTGCTGGGAAACACAATGTGTGTTCGTTATAGAAGCAGGTTGTTCCTGGAAGGCTGGTTCCTTACTGATGTGTGCCTATGTATCCTGTCTGCCATCACAGCAGCAGGTCCTCGCTCCAGTGCAGCATCCCTCATGGCCCTGCAATGGCTGTGGGTGAGCAGACCCAATGCCAGACGTCTGCAGGCTGACAGTGAGGCCCAGCACAGCTCCAACTTTCTGTCTCCACTGCTTCCCCAGGCTCACTGTGGGGCTGCACGTGGAGGCATTGAGAATTAACAGGGGCTCCAATCTCTCCAAGTTCACTTTGCTGACCTGCAGGCAATACCTGTTACTGTGTACTGAATCTCCTGCACTAAGCTGTGTACGGAGCCAAACCCTGAGCTGACGCTGAAAAGCAGAGAGCAACCATGACACCCAAGGCTGCAGCAGGATTTATCCTGGCCCAAATCTGGGCCAGAATGCCCATCAGGGGATGGCCTAGAGGCTCTTCACCACTGCTGGAGGTGGAAAGCAGAGGGAAGAAGCCAGCCTTGCTGTGCCCAGCCAACAGCAGAGCCAGGCGCAGCTGAGGCCTAGCAGCGCCGGAGGTCCCTCCAAGCCTTACTGACTGATTAGGGAGCATGAATAAAACTTGTTACCCTAATTGAAACAAATACTTCAATAAAAATCAAGGCTTCTGCCATCAATGGATGTGCAGACGGGTAACTCTGCCTCCTGTCCTTTTCGGCTTGGATGGCAATAACCTCACAACGACGGCAGCTAAATTAGAGAAGATGGCTTTCCATAATTTCTCCAAACAATCACTTAATGGGAGCGGTATAATTCCATGAAATAGGTGAATGGAGTACTGATCCATTTTATGGAACCATCAATAAAGTAAACCTTGCCTGCTTTTAAGATTAAACTGGGGAAAAAAAAAATCCTACAAGCAGAGAAGGGAGAAAGAAAGAGTATTTATCTTTACACAAAATTTGTGTGCTAGTAAAGTGCAGGCAGTGACAGGAATTTCAATTATTTAATCAAAAAGAAAATGAAAGTGGCTTTAAGTGTTGTGATTTGAGCCAGTGAAATCTAATGTGGGCTCACATTGAATATGAGGAAAATGGGAAGAAAATTAAAGCTGCTCCTACTTAAATCATGTGGTTACAAATGGTAAATTAGTTTCTCGATGTTTTCATTTAAGTGTTTAAGTGGAAGGTTTTATTCTTAATGTAGTGTTGTGACACAGAATAAAAACCTTATCCGTTTCTATAGCTTTTTTTCTTCCCCTCTCCGTGCTGCTGCCTTAGAAGGCAAAAGGGGAAAAAGCTGTAGCAATATTAGACTGCTTTTGTTAAAATTGGGAGGCAATATGCTTTCACCACAAGCTCATTAAGGTAATAGATGAATAATGTCTATTAAAAATGCACTAGGCTAAATGAATTTAATGTGTGTTGGGAGGGAAATTGCATTTGCCAGAGGATACAAACTGGAAAATTCTCCTTTTTGTACTTATTTTGAAACTCAAGTACTGATCTCAGTTGGACAGAAATGCACAGAGATGCACACACAGGAGTGCACACACACATCTCTTATTTGGGACCCCGTTAAGAAGACGTACGAGCTTATAATCTTCTGAAATGCCCCCTTAGCTCTGAGGACGTTTTGTGTGAGATGCTGTTTCCCATAATCGTACTGCTGTTTTCCTCCATTCAGGCTTATGGCTCTTGACCTGTTGGACTTTAAAGTTTAATTTTCCATATATAATAACAAATGGTGAACTAATTCGCCAAGGCGGCTGTAGGTTGATGAATCCCCTTAAAGTCAACAGAAAACAAAAACAGATTTTGGCAGAGAATGAATACTTTGCATCTGTGCTGAGAATTTCTAACATTAGCTTTGGAGAGTAGATGGTGTGTTTATGAAATAGGAGAGCCCATAACTCATTATTAAAAATACCAAATGGGTGGAAGTTAAATCAACAACAACAAATCAAATTAATGCATCCCGGATGTAAGCAATCATAGCACAGTTCTATGTTTGTGCAGTTTTTCATCACATTTCTCTTAAAAAAAATTTCCTAACTTTGTTATTTAAGGATTTTTTCTTTTGCAAAATAGGAAAACCTCGAAAAACTCGTGACATCCAAGCCATGTGTTATCAGGAATATGTTTAACCCACCTACAGGATTCTTTAGCATATGTGCAAGAAGCAAAACTGATCTTGGGACACGGTGAAATTTGTCAGAAAGCAACCGTTCCTCCTATAGGAGTACCTGTATGCTTTAAAGGCTGATGGAGGATGATGCTCCAACACTGCCAGCATTCAGGAGACCCTGAGGTCAGCACTGAGGGGCTGTGCTGGGTTAGGGAATGAAGCCCATGCAGCTCTAGCAATGTTACTCTCCTCCATTCCACCACCTGGTTTGGAGACGTTTTGGAAAAATCTGTGTTCAGGACTGCTAATTGTTCAACTAATCTGACTGAACCTGGCTATTAAAACATCAGTGTGTTAAACTGAGAGAGGAGACATGGATGGGGAAGTACAATTCTTTTCTTTTAGCAGGAAGTCGTATTAAAATACCAGAATGAGGAAGAGCTGAACTGAATCCACTATTGCTAAACAAAATAAATTGAACACATTTTTGAAGTGTGGGAAAATGATGCAACTATTAACTTAGTAATGTATTACAAGACATCCATTTGCATCACTACTTGTTCCAAGTGATCAGGAGCATTTTAGTATTTCCAGCTGAAAATGAGATTGACAAACATGGAAAGCATTTTTAACGTCAGGCAATGTTATATTCCATCCATCACCATTTGAATACTTCACCCTTGGAAACATAGAAAATGCCATTTCAAATGTAATTTTCAGTTTTAAAGCATTATTTGAAGATGCATTTGCAGGACGCTGGCTGGATTCTATCTTTTCTCCCCCAGACCTGTCATCCACTTCTGGAGTGCTTAAAATAAAGTGCACAGATACAGAGTAAGCTGAAACAGTCAAGAAGCAATATAATACAGAAATGTTTTGAGTAAAGTGTGTTACTCAGATCTCTCTAAAGTACATTTCTCCCTTTATTCTGAAGGCCACAGCACGGACAGCTCTGACTAATGCAAGTAATGGAACCAATCTCTTCCTTTGAACATCAAAAAGGTTATCTTTTTTGTAAACTAGGTCCAACTAGTTTTGCAATCTGGTTGGAGTAAACATGAAAGAAAAGGGTTTAATTATCTTGCAAAGTGAAACGGTTTCTTTTCTTTTAGTGAAATGATCTGCTGAGGCAGCATCAGTTGGTGGCTGTGTGGGTTCAACACACACAGTGTGAGAGGTGTGTGTAGGATGTGGGACTTGTCTGCATCTTGTTTATCCCGATGAGACGATACAACAGCAGGAAAAAAAAAAAAAGCCATTATGTTGATACTTGACTTAAGTGATTTGTAAGATCTGCTGCCTAGAAGAGCTGGATCTCGAAATAAAGGCTGCAAAAGCTTAGTGCTGTGTGTAGATTTTCATGGAGCTATGCAGGATATAAAAGCACAGGAGTGGAGATGCTTGCTGGAGATGTAGAGAAGAGAGAAAACTGCTTGTTCACTCTGTTTCCATGCAAGTATTTGCCATCTGCAGATCAAGATGGATCAAACATTGTTTTAAGAGTTAGACAACTGGTCTTTTTATCCCACCAGCTGTTGGGATGAAATGTGTTCCATGAGTTTGCTACAGGAGCTCCTGGATGAGGCTCTGGTGTGTGTGTGATTCAGGAGGTGTTTGCCAGGCTGGGTGACACAATAGCTCCCTCTGCCCTTAAAGTGCACCATTTTTGTGTGCTTCTTATTTGTAAGACTTCAGAATGAGACACTTTGCAGATAGAAATTAAAGAGTGGAATTGAAAAGCATTCAAGTATTTGCAGCATTTCGCTTTATGTGCTGTTTCTTGCAGTTACTGCTGACTTACATAAGTCTGACATCAGGCTCAGGATTACGTCCTTAAACAATTCCTTTGAGTAGAAAAAGCATTTGAGGTTTTTGTGAGGAACTTGGAGCTACAGAAACAGGATGGCAAATAATCATAGGAAAGAAAACACGAAGAACAGTAGGAACACAAAGAGAGTAAAAGAAAGGTTGAATGGAGAAGAAAGGGAAAAGAAGGATTAGGGTAAAAACAAGAAAGTGCACAGTTCATACACCATGAAATGGGAGAAACAAGGAGGGCTCTGAATCGTTAGTGCAAAAAAGTGAATCAAAATGTTGAGTTGTGCCCATGATTGTCACACAGCTGGAATGAAAGAAAACGAATGAGCATGAATGTGCTAAAGGCAACAGCAAAGCAGCAGCAACAGCGTCGAGAATGGATTGTTTTGAGAGCAAAGGATTAGCTGAGATCCCAAAGTACAGATGGTGCTGGATGAAATAATCACCTGGGTCTCGAGGGAGCGAGTGATGCCCATGGGTTGGCCACACGATGAGGGAGAATTGCTGTGTAACCAAATGAAGAGAACACTAATTGAGAACAGGTCCCAGGGAAACATCCAAGCCTCTCCCCCAATTTCTGGCCCATAAAAGGAGAAGAAAAAGGAGAAAAAAAAACACCAAAAAAAAAACAAAAAGAAGAAAGAAAAGAATGGTCTTGCTGTGTTTTGGAGTAGTACAGATACGCAGCTGAAGTTGCATACGAGTTTGAGATAATTAAACATATTGCACAGATTCCAGCTCTTAGTAAGGGTCACAATTTTGGGCAAAGTGTTCAGATCTCTTTTGTCAATATTAATGTTTTCCTTCTTTTTATGTAAGTACTCTACATTCAGAAAATAGTCAGGACTATCAGATGAGGCAGATTTTCATTGTAAAGGCAAAATTCTGGATTTAGGAACAGAATCCCTGAGACCATGCATAAATATTTGGGTTTGGGAGCTGTGTATGGAAGTCACAACCCATAATTTATTGTCTAAAACAATTTCTTCCCATGAGTGGTGTCATTTTTCTTCTTGTCCCTGCAATTCTGGGACTTACTGGGGGTGATAGAAGTCTCAGGGGTTTCTCATCATTGTCACCTTGCACCAGCAGCCCTGTGCTGCTTTCCTAGAGCT
This sequence comes from Meleagris gallopavo, assembly GCF_905368555.1. Taxonomy (NCBI): domain Eukaryota; kingdom Metazoa; phylum Chordata; class Aves; order Galliformes; family Phasianidae; genus Meleagris; species Meleagris gallopavo. The sequence goes on from NC_139429.1 coordinate 3,144,645, forward strand.
GCAGCTCTGAAATTACCATGATATGGAGAGCTACAGAGGAGAGCAGGCTGGGATGAAGGTGGGCTCTGTGTGGCTGCAGGCACATTGTCCCAAGGCCTGTGCAGAGGCTCTCAGGGTGGGGAGGCTCTGCCTGCAGCACTGCTCATAGAACATCTTCCATTAAGCCACGCTTTGTGTTCAAAGCCCTCTCTGTGTGTTATGTTTGTAGTTGCTCAAACTGAGCTCTTCAGACCTCTTCCCTGCAGCCAGGCTCCTGTTTTGAGCATATCAAGGCAGTCTGTTTTTAATTTAACCTTTCCTTTTTGAGTGGATTTGTCTTGAAAGGCATGAAAAGGCCGGGCTCCCAAGCTGCTCTGCCTCTTCAAGAGCTGCAGGAAGGTAAGTGTGTGTTTTTTTAAGCTGCACCAAATTTATCCCTAATGCAACTTACCAAAATAAAGCCAACATCAGTGCTGCTACGCCAACCTTTCAAGTGACCCGTTAGGTCAAATAAATGTATGTTTCCTATGCAAAATTTCCCCACGACACCTTCAAATGATCTGAAGAGTTCAAATAATGGCAATTGACATTTGTGTAGGCACAGCCCTTGAGTACAACATAATAAATCGTGTGTTTGGATACACATACTGGGGAGTGGGAGGAGGGAGTATGTGTGTCACTACTGGAAAGGCATGAAACTCTTTAACCCTGCAGAAATAGTTTTATTTGATTGCAGAAACAACAAACCAACTCCACAGCAGCATGGCTATTTGCTCTCACAGAGCTGTGCCTCTGGAGGAGATGTGAATTATTTCAGGTTGCAGGCTGGGATGCTGCACACGCCTCATGGTGCTTGGGGGGATGTGAGGATGCAACACTGAGAAACAACCCTGGTCTGTACCCCCATGGAAAGGGAAGCAGGCAGTGAGCAAAGCAGGACTAAGTGGGATTCTGGGGCTGCTCCCAGGGCTGGGGGTGTTGGTCTGGGAAAACCCTGCTTTGGGGACCTGTAAAAATGGATCAAAAATGGGGGAAAAACAGGAGCAAAGAGCCCACCCTGCCACCAGCGCCTGCTGAGGGTGTGAGGTGCCTGGCACGTATATCTGGCATAGAAAATCACAGAAGAGTTAATGTGAAAATCCCAGATGGTGGAGAATGCAGTGCAGAGAGGTTCTGTTCTGTGGGGTCACTTTCTCTGGGGGAGATTTCCCACAAACAGAACATTGCTGCCTCTGCTTTTGGTTTTGGAGTCAGCCCCAGAGGGAGTGAAAACTGAGACCCAATCTGGCCCAAGTACCACAACTTTAATCTTCCAAATCTTCTTTAGAAATAATAATAACTCCACACAAACATCACTGATGAACAAAGCCCCAGCCATTGCAGGGAAACAATCCCAGCTTATGAGATGGGCAGTCAAGCAGCTTACCCACCCCTGGCTGTGCTCCCTGCACCAACTTGGCCATGTGGCCCCTTTCTTTCCATCCTAATAATTTATTTCCCTACTCATTTGCTCCTCAGAGAAACTTGTCAACCAGTTGTATTTTCAACTCTCCAGCTGAAACCCGGGCCTGATGTGGGGATGGGCAATAGAAGGGATGCTGCAGCACAGTTTTGATTTTATTCCCCCCCCCCCGTGGTGGGAGGAGTTCAGCCTTCAGCTCAGCCCTCTCCCAGCGCTGCTGCGGGCACCTATATATATGTGTGTATATGCATATAAATGTGCATAAATATCTCAGAAGTGTGTGATGAGAGCCTTCCCGTGCACACATAGCACAACGTGTGTGTGTGGTTGGTGCACGCATTGCCTGCCTGCACTCATCTTAAAGCAGAAATCCCACCTATAGATGCAGCATGCAGCACCCAGACCCCCTGGCAGCCCCACGTGTGAGCTTTGGCCAAACGCAACCAACCGATGCTGCGTCCACATAGAATCACAGAACGATTCCGTTTCGAAGGGACCTTTAAGTCACCCAGATCCAGCTCTATTTTAACTGCTTTCACGTCATTCTAAGCGCTGTTTCTTAAGAAAAGCAGTGGGTCGGGGCCGGGGGCCGCCCGCACCCCCGCACTGCCGTCCCTGCGCCCAGCCCCGCATCCTCGCACTTCCACCCGGCGGCCGCGGAGCGGAGACGGCAGAGCTGGAAAAGTCGGGCGCTCCGAATTGCAGCCTCGTTGTCACCCGACGGTCGCCTTTTCTATTCTTTTAAAGGTTTTTCTTTTTTTTTTCTTTTTTTCTTTTTTCTTTTTTTTTCCCCTCATCTATTTACCATTTACCAGCTCATCCATATGGAAGACGTGGTTTACACTTCCTGGAGAACTGTACTTTTAGGACTAATTGATTCTGGTAATTAATTTGTTCTACCTGCTGGATCAGATGGAAACGCTGTCCGTGTGCCCAAGGATTAGCACTTGCCTTTCTAACATCTTTCTTAATTATCTAATAGCATGGGTTGTGCGAATTCTGGCTCTATTAGAACACTTTTACTATTAACAGTAGTGATTGGAATTGTGATGACAACTCGATTTCAACAAATTAGAGCTTAAAATCAGGAGATGAAGGAGAAGTGCCTTCTTTTAATTTCCCCGAGTTTAACATCAATAATTAGAGCAATTTTCTGAGATGCGAAGCGAAATTATCTCAGCTATGATGTGGTGTATCACCCTCATTTTAGCAAATTGACTCCGGGGAAATGAATGTTACAGATTAGGGGGGGGGGGGGGGAGGAATACAAACAGAGGAAAGACCGAGGGGGGCTGGGGGGGAAGGGGGGGATGTTGGCAGAACACGGAGTGGGGAATGGATGGGAACAAAACCCGCTGGGGTAACAAGTGGAACAACACACGTTGTGTGCGTGGGGACCGGTTAGGAGCGGAGCAGGGCACAGGTCGGGAAAGCGCAACTCATTTATTATTATTTTTTTTCCCCCTTAAGTTTTGGCGTTTAAAGACAAACGGAAAACAAAACCAAAAGCTTTCGGAAGCCGCCCCCGGCCCGGCGCTGGGGAAGGGGCTGATGAGGGTGGGGGAAAACTGCTCGGAAGCGGAGCTGTTCCGCGTTTCCTCCGCGCCGCCCCCGCCCGCCCGTTTCGCCATTGGCTCTCGGAGCGCTCCTGGCCCCGCGCCTCAAAGCCGCGCATCGCCCCGCGCATCCCGCAGCTCCGCGTCCCCCGGCTCTCCCCGTTATCCCTTCTGTCTGGGGGAATCGTTTCTTTTTATGTCCCTTCTTATTGTTAATATCGCTTTGTTGTTGTTATTATTTATTAGCGCTCTTATTTATCGTTCCTCTTATTTCCCTTTCCATCTCCTCGCCCGGGACGCGCAGCCGGCCGTCCTTTCTCCTCCGGCCCCCAGCCCCGCTCGCTCCGTTCCCCGCAATCCGACGCGGGGCTCTTCGAGATGAACCTCAACTTCACCTCTCCGGTTCACCCGGTCCCCGCGCCCCGACCCACCTCCTTCTTCATCGAGGACATCCTGCTGCACAAGCCCAAGCCCCTGCGGGAGGTTCCACCCGAGCACTTCGCCGGCTCCTTGGCCTCCCGCGTCCCGCTCTTGGACTATGGCTACCCCCTGATGCCCGCCCCGACGCTGCTGGCTCCACACCCGCACCCGGCCCTGCACAAACCGGAGCACCATCACCACCACCACCCCTACTTCCTCACCACCTCGGGTAAGTGCGGGGCTTTGCGGGTGCAGCCCGAGATGGAGAAAGGCTCCTCAACCCCGCGCAGGGTGCGGGTTTGTGTTTTGGGGCTTCGGGTCCCTGCCTTGCCGAGCCCTCGGCTTCGTCAGCGGGGATCGGAGAGCTCAACCAGCCGAGATTTTGAGCCCAGCGACCCCAGGCTTTCCCTCTCCCCCTCTGCTCTTTTATTTCGTTTTGAACTCTTTTATATTATGGTTCTGGAATGGGACCGGGCTTCACTTTTCCACGTCCATCAGCAGCGCTGGGGCCGTGCCGGACCATCCCGGGGCGGGGGGAGACTCCGCGCCCGTCCGTTCCCCCGAACCCTTCCCAGGGCCGCTTCCTCCAAAGTTTCTCCTCGGGAGGCCGAAGTTTTTCTCTGTGTGGCCATTCTCTCACTGCCTTCATTTCCTTCGGCTTTTCTCCCGTCTCCTGGGTACATTTCGTTGGCTTTAATTGCTCGGAGGGTGATCGCTCCGTTTCTGAGATCGGCTGAACCGCACCTGCTGGGGATGGCTCGGATGGGGCGTTTTCAGAGAGAAAAAAATAATAAAAATAAAAGTGAATAAAATAGAAATAAAGCAAAATAAAAAGAAAAAAAAATAAAAATAAAGATTTCGAAAACGAAAAAAAAAAAAAAACCAACAAAACAAAACGACCCATATATATCCAGGGGGGCAAAGGCACGGGGAAATCCCACGCAGAGCCGCTGCTGCCCGGCTCCGGTTGGCCGCAGCCCGGCTCCCCCGCCGTGTGTCCCCGCAGGAGTGCCGGTGCCGGCTCTATTCCCGCACCACGCTCACGCCGAGCTGCCCGGCAAGCACTGCCGCCGTCGCAAAGCCCGCACCGTCTTCTCCGACTCGCAGCTCTCCGGTTTGGAGAAACGCTTCGAGATCCAGCGTTATCTCTCCACGCCAGAACGGGTGGAGTTGGCCACGGCGCTCAGCCTCTCCGAGACGCAGGTACGGGGCCGCAGGGCTCCGTGCAGCCTCTCCCTCCCCCCCTGCCCCCCACCTTTGCTATACCTTTTTCTTTCCCGATTTTTCTTTTCCTCTTCCTTTTTTTCTTTTTTTTTTTTTTTTTACATTTTTCTTGATTTTTTTTTTTCTTTTTTTTCTTTTTTTTTCCCTCCAGGTGAAAACCTGGTTCCAGAACCGGCGGATGAAACACAAAAAACAGCTGCGGAAAAGCCAGGACGACCCAAAACACGAGGAGAACCGCGAGCAAAGCTCCCCCGAGCCCGAGCTTCCCGAGCCGGCCGCAGCCGAGCCCCGAAAAGTCCCCCCCGGCCCCTTCCTGCTGCAGGACCACGAGGACGAGGTGGACATCCTGGAGGACGGGGATATCCTCGCCGCCCCACATCGCCTTTAGGAGCTCTTAGGGCGGCGTTGCGCATCCCTACAACTCTGTCCCAGCCCCGCGTGCTGCCGGGGTGCCGAGGTTTGGCGTCGGTACGGAGGGAAACAAAAACCCCCGGGTTCCTTTCGCCCCTTTGGCTTCATCCCAGCGTCACCCCAAGCCTGAACTTTACTTGGAAATCCAGCGAAGGAGAGCCAAACAAAAATAAATAAAACCAAACCAACCAACGAGCAGTTTCCTGTAAGTTTTCCCTTCCCTTTGAAACAACGGACTTTTCTCTATTCCCCGAAGTCCCCTCGGTTTTAAATAAAAGTGTTCCGTGGCTGCGTGGTGTGGTTACTGAACGGGTGCGCTGAGAGCGGCCGATGGGGCGGGGGGCATCGCTCAGCTGATTCCCATCCGGGAAAGGGGAGCAGCAGGGATAACCCCAGCCCTGCAGGGCTGCACGGAGAGAATCGCCCCGGCTTTCAGGCGCTGTTTGCAGCCGCGATTCCTCCGCAGCTCCAGGTGAGGGAAACCTGCAGGCTTCCCCTGCACGAGTTTCGCTCTCGTTTCCTCCCCTCCTGCAACAGCCTCTGAGCTCCGCGCTGCAGCCGCCATCCGCGCTCGCTTCTCCTTTCCCTTTCTGCCGGGGAAACGGGTTTAATTCCCAGGTAACCAAAGATTTATTCTTTTATTTTCCCTCGGATGAGCTGCGCCGGGGCACAGTGGGGGCTCCGCGTGTGCTGGGCTGCCCTCGGCACAGCCCTGGGGCAGAGGCTCTCTCTTTACTACTTCTTATTTTTTAATCTTTGATTTCTTAACGAGAAGGAGATGCGTTTTTTTTTGTTTTTTTTTTTTGTTTTTTTTTTTTTGTGCCGCCGGCACTACATGCGGTATTTTGGATCACAGGACGCGCGGGTTTGTGCAGGAAAACTGTGAGCCTGATTAATACATGGAATATAGGCTGACACCTGCGTGCTTCCTTCCTTCCCGTGGATTTCCCTTGGTGTTTTTTTCCATGTAAAATAATAAAGGAGGGGGAAAAATAACACTCAGCTTTCAGTATGGATAATAGCTAGGTGTCTTTTGCCTTGTATTTAGAAATAATTCAGGATGGCCGTTTTAATCTACCTATCTATCTATAAATACACTGCGGTGCCACACATCTCCATCACACTTTGAAGAGCTCAGAAGCTCCACCTGAGCGCTTTCCCCCTGCAGCCCTTAAAGCTTCGGCTGCATCCGGATGTGTTTATCCATGAAATGCATGGAGATGAGCGATGGAAACACCTCCAGTTTAGTGGGAAAGGATTTAAGAGAGGGGTGAAAGGAATCATTTACAAAATTGCATCTGAATGTAAAGGGAGAGAGGGAAAAAAAACCCCTGTTTCTGTACATTTGTGTGTGGTTCGTGGTGCAAAGAACTGTTCGTTCGCTGCTGTTGCTGCTCGTGAGGACACTGGTAGCCATATAAAAAGCATATAAAAATATTCGGATGGGACAAGAGCGCAAATTAAAAAGGCAGAGGGAGTTTCGGGGCACGCACACGCGAAGGCAGCTTTGTCCTTTGGGTATTTGCACCGCCCCGTTGCAAGGCGTGCAGTGGTGCTGGGAGAACCGCTGTCAGCCCCAGCACGGTCCGGGTGTGAGATGGGATGCCGGGCAGCCCCGTGTGTCCCGCTGCACCCAGCGCCCCAAAGTTGGTGTTTATCTCCTTTGTAGGGTCGGGGCGCGTGTTTCTCAACGTGCTTAGGCTGCTGAAATGAAAACGTCCTCATCTCGAACCCTCCTCTTTCTTCCCCGCTCTCGACTAACGTTATAATCACGCCTTGAAATCAAATCACGTTTAAAACCAAAGCCGCTCCTTGCTAATAACCTCAGCCACAAATCCATCCAAAACACGAACCGGCCGAGCCTGGGGAAATCGCCGTCCCGTGCGGGATGCTGCACGGTGCGCACCGATAACGGGGCGTTTGGGTACAAAAACGGGCTGAGATTGAAGCAGAGGAAGGAAAGGGTCAGAGTGAAGCAGCTCCTTGCAGGCTGGCTGCAGCACTGCGGTGGGATGCGGCGTCTGAACGGCGTGGGTGAGAGTTTGGGAAGAGGTCACGGTGTGCTGGGGGGGGGGGGGAGGGCGGTCCTGGGAAGAAGGCAGCGCTGCGGAGCCGCCGTGTGTTCCTGTTGCTGAGCTTTGCTCCCAGGATCGGTGAAACGAGGTAGTACTCCTGGTCATGACCTATTCAGTGAGAGCTGCGGGTTTTGCTCTGCCTTTGTGCCCCCCCGAGGCTGTTTAGAAGTGGCTTTTCTTTCTTTCTTTCTTTTACACATCACATCCTTGCTTGGGAAGTGCCGGGTGGAAAGGCTTGAAGGAAAGAATCGATCTTGGTGGATCTCCCATATCTCAAGATATTCACTGCAGTCTTGATTTTAACACAGGATTCTTCTGTGTGTTTGTTTCTTAAATGAAATTGTTCCCTGTTAAGCTAATTTGCACTAAAGTGCTTAATGCTTGAGGTTGTTGTCATTAAATACAATGTAGATTGATCTATAAAATCTCCCTATTAACGTTTGTCTTATGTTCAACATTTCCCCCTCTGCTGCTTGTAACTTCTAAGGGAAGCTTTCCCAACCCAGGTTTTTTCATTCCATGTTCTGATCACACGTAATCAGGTATGCGGGCTGGATGGAGAATTATTTACCAAACCTTGCTATGAAGCACAGATGTTCTCAGTCACTCAGTGCATCAAAACCTGTGGCAGCACCTAGCGAGCAGTCAGGCACAGTGAGAGCAGTGTGAATTCCTTTCTACATCCTCCTCTCCTTCCTTCTCTCTGCTGGGTAATGGGCAGTGTGATTT